>NC_140591.1:298053965-298653965 GCF_964204655.1 Triturus cristatus
TCAGGAGTGCTGCAGCGGCCTTTGGGGTAAAACTGGACGAGGAGAAGCCGAAAGCTGATTTCCTTCTCGAGACTCTGCTCCCCATTCAGACGAGGAGCCAGTTCCTTCCCATGCTCCAAAGCGTAATGAACCAGGGGAAGGAGGCCTTTAAGGAACCAGCAACATGCCGGTCCATCACGCCCAGGACGGAGAAGAAGTACAAACACTCCTCCCTGGACCCGCCTTACATCAAGGGAGCGGTCACTGCCGACTCCATCATCGCTTCCACGGCCAGGAGAAGGGCCAACGTGCCAGCGACCTCGGGGCCACCCCCCGATAAGGAAAGCAGGAGAATGGACCTCACTGGAAGGAAGGTCGAAAGGAACGCTGCAATGCACTGGCGCATGGTGAACTCCAATGCGCTTCTCAATCGACACCAGTACCAGCACTGGGACCAGGTGGGGGAATTAGTCAAACACCTCCCTGAAGAGTACCGCCAAAGAGCCTCCCACCTTGTGGAAGAAGGTAAAAACATAGCCAACTCATGCATTAAGACTGCATTGGACGGGGCGGAAACTTCAAGCAGACTAATGGCCATAGGGATCACCGAACGAAGACAGGCCTGGCTGAGAATCTCTGGATTCAAACAGGAGGTGCAGAGCAACATATTAAACACCCCTTTCAACGGGGAAACACTATTCGGGGCGACAGTGGACGAAAAGCTCATCTAAGTGACTCGGCACGCATGGGGACGCTCACCCCTAACATACCCCCAGGGGTAAGGCGCAATGCAAAAACAACGAGGGGGGGAAGAGACCCGATCGCCTACGAGCATCCAACACCGGTAGGCGGAAGACTGGGCCTCTACCTACAGGAATGGCAACGTATAACCACGGACAAGTGGATACTGAATGTCATACATCACGGTTACTGCGTGGACTTGGAGGGGACGCCTCCAAACAGAAAACCAAAAAGAAGGCAACGCTCAGGTCAGGAGCTTGCTCAACTCAGAGAGGAAACACAGAAGCTAAAAGAGAGCCATCGAGCCAGTGCCTTACAAGGAAAGGAACAAAGGGGTCTACTCGAACTACTTCGTGGTACCAAAAGTAGACGGAAATCTCAGACCCATCCTGGATCTGCGATACCTAAACAAATACATCAGAACACAAAAGTTCAAAATGACATCACTACAGGAGGTGCTGCCCCAAATAAGGGACGGAGACTTCATGTCCACCGTGGATCTCAAAGATGCCTACCTGCACATCCCAATAAACAGAAGGCACAAAAGACTTTTAAGATTCAGGATCATTACCAATTCACGACCCTGGCCTTCGGGCTAAAATCAGCACCAAGGGTATTCACGAAATGCCTGTCGGTAGTCGCAGCATACCTACGAAGGAAGGGGATTCATGTGTACCCTTACCTAGACGACTGGCTGATCAAAGCAAACACCCACAAGAAGTGCGAGGAACACGCAGCACAGGTGACAAAGACACTGACGAACCTGGGGTTCTCTATACACTGGGGGAAGTCATCAATGAAGCCAGAACAGGTGAAGATTTTCCTGGGAGCAAAAATCAACACCATAAACAGAACGGTCGTGCCCAGCGACAGGAGAGCAGCAGCCCTACTGAAGGAGACGAGTCTCTACCAGAAGGGGCGAGTTCTGACAGTGAGAACAGTGAGCAAGATCATGGGGATGATGGCGTCATGTATCCACCTGGTCCCAAATGTACGACTTCACATGAGACCATTCCAAGAATGGCTACAACAGCAATGGTCACAGGCAAGCGGAAGTTGGGAAGATCTAGTGGTTGTTACACACGCAGTGCAGGAAGAGAACTTGGTGGAACAGGGACAACAGAACTACAGGGAAAAGCCTGGCACCACCAAGCCCAACTGTGACCATCACCACGGACGCATCTCAAGGGGGATGGGGAGCACACATGGACAAACTCAGAGTGAGGGGTCTGTGGGCTCCGGCAGATGCGGTCAGACATATCAATTACCTGGAATTGAAGACTGTCCTGCTAGCCCTGAAGGCATTCCAGAAGCACCTGTACAACCAGAGAGTGTTGATTCAAACGGACAACACCACAACCATGATTTATATCAACAAACAGGGTGGGACACAGTCGTCCCCCCCCCCCTTTCCACTCTGGCACAGGAGATTTGGAGATGGGCCATACCTCTCAAGATAGACCTGCTGGCAATTCACCTACCAGGGAAGGACAATGTGGAGGCAGATTGGCTAAGCAGGCAGACCTCGGCTTCACACGAATGGGAGCTCAATGGGCACGAAACGCAGAAGCTTTTCCAGAAATGGGCAACTCCCACAATAGACCTGTTTGCAACACGCCAGAATGCAAAATGCCGAAGCTTCGCATCCAGGCAACCAGATCAGCAATCCCAAGGGAATGCCCTATGGATAAGCCGATCAAGGACATTTGCCTACGCTTTTCCGCCGATACCACTGTTACACAGGGTGCTCGAGAAATGCAGAACCAGCAACATGACACTGATCCTGGTGGCACCACAGTGGGCAAGGCAGACTTGGTTCTCCCAAATTCTAGAAATGGCTCAAGGGAATCCCCACAGATTCACAAGAAGAAAGGACCTGCTCTCCATGCAGAACGGAGAGGTTCTACATCCAGAACCAGAGAACCTCAGCCTGGCGGCATGGCTCCTGAAGACTTAGAGTTTGCGGACCTTAGATTGCCTCCAAGCACTATGCGAGTGCTGCGAGAGGCAAGGAGACCAACTACACGCAAATGCTATAGTGCGAAATGGAAAAGATTTACAATATGGTGTAGGAAAAATGGGCTGCAAAATAAAATGACTAAGGACTCAACAGTGCTGAGATACCTCACGCACCTTCTGAAAAGTAACCTATGCTCGACCTCCCTAAGGGTACACCTAGCGGCGATAGTAGCCTACACAAGAGGGGAGAAGGGTGGAAGTTTCTTTACGTCGCAGGTAGTAAAGAGATTCATGGAAGGAGCGAAAAGAATCGCGCCACCTAAAAGGTTACCGCCGCCGGCATGGAACCTCAACGTGGTCCTGTCGGAGCTTATGAAGGCACCGTTTGAACCCATACACAAGGCCTCAATGCAAATGTTGACTATGAAAACGGCATTTCTGGTAGCCATAACCTCGCTACGCAGGGTGAGCGAACTGCAAGCACTAACGCTACAAGAGCCCTACATACAGATACACAAGGATAGGGTTGTCCTGAGAACGGACCCACACTTCATGCCTAAAGTCGTGTCGGCGTTCCATATGAACCAGAGTATTCAGATACCGAGTTTCTTTCAAAACCCAACTTCGAACACAGAAAAGGCTCTACACACTCTAGACGCTAGGAGAGCGGTGATGCACTACATTGAGAGGACCAAGGAGCACAGAAAAACTCAGCAGCTCTTTGTGTCCTTTGCATCGAGTTTCATGGGGAGACCTGTGACAAAGGGCACCATTGCTAGATGGATTGCACTAACTATACAGTTTTGCCACAAACAGGCAGGACAAGAGCTAACGGAGGGGCCTCAAGCTCACTCCACAAGGAAGAAGGGGGGCAACCATTGCCTTTCTGGCAAACATGCCCATTCAGGACATATGCCTGGCAGCAACATGGGCTTCGGTGCACACGTTCACCAAGCACTACTGCGTGGACATACAGATGAACAAGGAAGCACAAGTAGGACAGAAGGTGCTTCAACACATATTCAACGACCAACGCTCATCTCCCACCCAGCCGCCACAAAGATAACAAACCGCTACAAAGTCTATGCACAGCATAGTGAATCCAGAAAGATTCACGCTGCAAAACGAATAGTTTCTTACCTGTCGGTGTAGTTTTGCAGCTTGAAGATCTTTCTGGATTCACTAGCGAACCCACCCACCTCCGCCAGGAAGATGAGGCTGGAGGAAGAGGGGGAAAAACAGAGAAGTACAGAAGGAATGAAATACTACAGAAAAGTGGACATATAATTTAATCATTCGCCTAGGGTTAAAAAAAAAAAGAAAGAGAGGAAAAAAGAACCCGAAGATGGCGCCCCAAAGGTGGGACTTCCGCAGGAAGCACGACGCCGTCACGAGAGGTGCACCAAATGGTGGGACGTCGACGCCCACCTGGGCTACAAAAAAAACAAAAAAACAAAAAAAAGACTACGAATCCGGACCCAACCACCAGATCGCGGAATAATGGACCCAACCACCAGATCGCGGAATAATGCACAGCATAGTGAATCCAGAAAGATCTTCAAGCTGCAAAACTACACCGACAGGTAAGAAACTATTCGATGTGTATGTATGTATGTATGTATGTATGTATGTATGTATATATGTATGTATATGTGTATATGTATGTATGTGTATGTGTATATGTGTGTATATGTATATGTGTATGTATATGTATATGTATACATGTGTGTGTATGTATACGTGTGTGTATGTATACGTGTGTGTATGTATACGTGTGTGTATGTATACGTGTGTGTATGTATACATGTGTGTATGTGTATGTGTGTATGTGTGTATGCGTATGTGTATATGTATGTATGTGTATATGCATGTATATGTATGTATATGTATGTATATGTATGTATATGTATGTATATATATGTGTGTGTGTATATGTATATATGTGTGTATATGTATGTATGTTTTTGGTGTACTACGTACATTAATGAGGTTAAACATACATGTATATTATATTTAATATGTTCCTTGGGGTCCCCTTGCATGGGCGGGACTAATCATTGCTAATGACTTTAAGTATTCCCCTTGAAGAGAAATAGGATTACAGGTAAGCAATTCATCCTTCTGCTGGATCCCACTGACCACAGATACCCAACTTTAAAATTTCCCAAGCCACCAGACTGGATGTGGAGTATTTCAACAGCAGTGCTCCCTGTGCACTAGCACGAGTTCGTTTCTTTCCAAGCCTTCCAATGTGGATCCAGACAGTGTGTTAGGCAATCATGTCCATTCTAAAACTAAATTCTTAAAAACTTGCAGAGAATTCAAGAAGTGTGTCATAGACTTGACCTAGGTGGTCTTTTGACCTTGGCTGCAATTCCTTCTCGGTTGTGCGACATCTGCACCCTCAAGCACACAAAGTTGATGCGGGACTGGGAGACAAAGCTGTAAATTTCCGAACACAAGGGGAGGTTGCGGTTGAAGCCCAGGTTTCGTTCCTGCTCCAAATTGCAGACCATCGTCCATGTTCCAAGGCTGTTCCCATGAAAGGATCCACTTTCTGCTCAAAGTCTTCGGATAAGTCAAACTAGAATTCCAAATAAAATGCAAAAAGAGGAAGCAGGACTCGACTCTCATCCTGTCAGTGCAGCTTGAAAGAAGGCTTGATGATGTCCAGATAAACAGTGCACTGCTTTGAAGTCCCTGGTTTCGGAAAAGATTCCTCAGCCGGTCCCAACCGGCCCAGAGTTTCCAAGGCTACTGTTAACCCTGCAGCAGATGGCGGCCTTCAAGGAGGCTGTGCTGCAAATATTGGTGTGATTCTGGTCCCCCTCTGGTGCACCTTCAGCCCTCTGCTGGACCTCCGCAGATCTTCTGTCCCCTTGGATCTTATTACCAGGCAAGTAGCGACTCTAACCATTAGTTCCCCGACCCCCCAAAGGGTGGACCTGAACTCTGAGGTTTGGCCGCGCTGATATCACTTGACACTGCACTGCAAGTCTCCATTCTGAGCGCCTCCAAAGTCAGTCAGTGTCTTCCAAAATTTGGCTTTGCCACCAATAACACAGACTCCTACACTTCCCTAGAAGAAAAATAAGGCCTATTTTGACGGGGAGCAGGGCTTCCCAGGGCTCAAAGACTTTCCTGGAGTGAAGAACTCTTTGGGTCTTGCTTTGATACCCTGGTCATGCCAGATGATGATAATGGCCATACAGATAATGACTGAGGCTGATACCCTTCTCCCCACTAACTGGGAGTGATTTGGATACCGCTCCAGAGAAGATCACTTCCCCCCGAAGGAGGCTTTTGAGGGGTGAATCTCTCCATTCACAGCCTGCGTAAAGCAGCAGAAGCATTGGAATTGACTAATTCTCTGCAGAGGCAAAATGTGACCATTCTCTACAGTTTCATGATTTTTTTTTTTTTAAGGTATTATTAAAGTGTCCTAGCCTCTTGACGGAAACCCTTCTTGGACCTGGCAGTCCACAGACCAATAGCTAGATGGCAGACCTGTCTTGTGTAGCAAGTAATGTTTTCTTTTAGTACTCTTACCAACATTAGCAAGCAATATCACTTGCTGGTGCATTGGAAAAATACAAATTTACATAAGTGCATACAGGCTACAATATCCATCAGATGTCATGGATTACTTTTATTTAGAATAGAGAACAAAAACACAACAAGACTAATATGTGCATTTCAGAAATTGTATTTGGTTTACTAAGATACAAAGATAAGATTCATTTAATTTACGCCTGCGTATCACATGTTCATCAGGACCTACACATCACTTCAAGCAGCCATAGGATCAAAGAGGAAAAGTACAGATTTAGTCTCTACCTGAAAGGATGAAAAAAATATTTTTTCCCAGGAAGGTCAATTTTTTAAATTTTAATCGACAAAGTGAGATGTCCACTCCAAACTGTATTCTAGCTGCTCACATCCAACTTAATCTTCCTAATACATGCCTTCAAGACACCTTTGCCAGACATATTGTGGCTCCGTACCAAGTATTCCAAAGACTAAGGTGGTACAGAGCCCCCAGTGCCCAAAGTCCATCCTACTCCTGTTGTAAGTTAATATCTCCAACCACACACTGTTGACCAATGTTCTTCCCCTGGACCCTTGTGAATTTTTCCAACCCAGTAATGTCAATCCATGGTAGTGGTTGCCATTGACCATCAATTATTGTCTTTCTAATTCCAGTCGAGAGGAGCTGTTGGAACCTTAGATTCCAATTCTTGTTGATACAGCTGATAATGTTGAGTGTGTGATGACTTATGTACACATTTAAAAGTCAATCTTTTCATATTCTAGAAACTAAGGTAAAAATTGGGTCCTGCTCAGACTGTAATATTCGAAATGTATAACAAAACAGTCTTCTGTGCAGTTACTTGCATATGGAACTTTCAACCACACACTTTTAATTTAAGGAGTTTCTTAGGTAATCCTAGAAGAGCATTTATACTTAAAAGCATTTCTTGGCGTCCCTCCCTGAGGTGAAACCAACAATATTTGTGACTATTATCATACCACAGTATGTCATTCCCTCTATATTGTAAAGCACGATGAGTGTTGGGCAATTATAAGCCATCACATTTCTGTTAAAAAAGCTTATTTTCTTACAATCTTGTATATAGGTCTCTATTGCCTTCTCGCTCCGTTGTAGTGCATACAGACATGCATACATATAGTTAATTCTATAATTTCTGCGGTATGAACAAAAGCAAATTATATTGTACTACCTCTGGAAAAGGCAAGGGGAGGCATTCTTAGCAACAGCCTGATGAATGTTCAGTAAATCAGAAATAGTTAGTTTGACTCTGAACCTTAAACATATACATTTAAAACATGCAATAATAGTACCTATCATACTATGTTAAAATAAAATAGTTTAAACTGTCACAAATTGCCAAATGAACAAGTTGTCATCATGAATTAAATCAAGAGTAAGATCAGGAACATTTGTCTTTTTAGGCCATTTTATCTAGAGTAGTATCCTATATTCAGCCATGATTTTCCTTCATTCCAACTGATAGACGTGAATACTGCCAAACAAGTCAAAACATTTTTTGCCATCAATAAAAACATTAGTGCTGGTCTCCTTGAATGCTAACCTATTTTTAGTAGAAATGTGTACTAAAGCGTACCTGCAAGGTAACTTGGGGTATTTACAGAGGAAAAGAAATTAAGAGGAAGCTTTGGAGAGAAGTCCCATCACAGGCAAAATAGACTGGAGTCTCTTCGCCTTTTGGAAGTTCTGTACTTCAAGGAGTTGGCTAAATCAAAATTGTGGTGGCAAATTCCTTCCACTGGCATTGGCCCACACTAAATTATGCCTCACTTCAGGGGATATTTTATTAAAAGATGGGCTCTCACAAAAAGGCTCACCTTATGCAAATCAGTGCCAACCTTTCTCCTCATAAGCACAGTAGGTCCTGAACTGCCAGGCCCCCTCCTGAAGGGACTCCAAGCAGCCCCAGACCACTTTCTCTCTACTTGGGCCTCATCAGTAGGATGTTGCTTGAGTCCTATGTGAAAGTGAGCACAGCACTTCTGTCTAGAAACACCCAGCGCACTTAAGGTGTCAATGTAGCAACAATAAGGTAATGGACGGAATGCTTAAATGAACTTTAGCCACTAGCTGTCTCTCAATTCCATTCCATCTTTTTTTGCCTACCATGCCCCTTTTGACATGGGCCCTGTGCGCTGTTTGTCACGGAAGCCAAGCTGCACCGGACTGAAGGTTCCCAGTTAGGGCAAAAGTGGTATTGGGTTGCTTGTTTTCTGCTTCAGAGAGGACCTTGCTTGGCAGTTCGGGCTGGACTGCTATTGGAGCAGGGTAGCGGCAGATATGCATACGACTCATTATCTGAGGTGGCACTGTGGGCGAAAACGTAATGGACTGGGATACGGCATGAGTAATTCCCAGTGGCTGAGATGAACCCCTCGAGTGCGCACGACGTCTCCCGCCCGCCGTGCATTACGGTGGGCGTTAGCGCACGACGGCCGGGAGCCGTCGTGTTCGCAAACGCTGTTTATTTCTCCCGCACAGCGGGAGAAATAAACCCTCACGCAAGGGGTTAATTCAAGCATCTCACCCATCATTTTTGTTTTTCATTACATCAGGTTCTACTTTCTAATTGGTATGACTTGTCCCATAAATTGGCCTGTTGACGATCGAATGCTGTTGAGAGATTCATGAATGCTAAGTAGATCACTTTTCTTGAGCTTAACGTATTTGGCAGTTAGAAAATGTTGAAGCCCGTTTAAGGCCGGCTGGGGCTGATGGGCCTCAATTGTAGTGGTTGAGGTAGTTTGTTGCTGTTGTCCTTAAGGTCCACCCACTATAGCTCTGCAAACAAAGCCATGGACATTGTTTCAGCACCTGTCTTTGCCTAGCAAGAACGATCAGTCTAAGGCTTCTTAGAAGTCTAGTGTGGGCGACAATAACTCAGAACGTAACTGTCAACCAACTGACACAACATACTGTGCGGTCTTATCTGCCTTATTTTGTTTATTGTTTTAAAAAAGACCTTAATCTCACAGCAGAACGAAAAGCTACACAATTCAATGGAAATTGCGGGATTGTACAATATACAGTAAAGCATTACATCACCCTTTCTTTATTCTCTCCCCGCTATGTTGTGTACTGGCTACAGTCCCCAGTATACTCCTGATGAACTAGGCACATAATCAGATTACTTCACTTTTATTCCACTAGGTAGATGTGCAACTCAGGGCAATAGTTCTTACACCAGGCATGAACTCTCATCAAAATTAGTGCATGTTTAGTCCCTAGTTTGTTTGCAGACCAGGCCCTATTTTACCTGCTTGCAGATGTTGCTGATTTTGTAGGGTGCTGGGTACAGCTCAGGTCCCCTCCAATAACAGCTGCAGCTTCCCACTGTTTGGACCTCAGCAGTGCCCTCTCTAGATGGGGAATTGTTGAGCGAAATCAGCACGGCCAGGCTTACATATGTATTTGCTAGTGACAACCCTCCTGTCTGAGAGCAGATGGTACCACTTAAAGACAGCCCACCCTAAATATTGCTCCACCTTAAGTGGTCTCCAGGCTGATTTGTCAGCAATAACGTATTACTGCGGACAGGTGTGACCTCCTAGGTCATTCGGGTTGGCTGGGTAGCTGCTTCTTTGTTTTTTTCGGCCGTGCCAGCATCAGTGCTGGGGCCTACAGGAGCTGCCAGACGAGACAGTGGTGTTTGTTTTCGCAAGGACCTGGTGCAGTTTACAAGGAAACTAAGTGTTCGAGGCATATGAGCTGCAGATTACACACTTGTGCATAGATTGCCATCTGGTGTTGGGCCCGGATGTTTGCAGTTTGTTTTTCCTCTTGGAAAGTCTTTGGAAGTCACGAGTTCTGTGACTCCTCCCTTGGATTGTATTGCGCATGGTCTTCGGCTCCATCCTCAGATTGTTTTTTTCCGCCATCGGGCTCGGATGTAATCTTCGTGCTCCGGTTCCGAACAGCTTCCAGTTCTACGATCGACGCGCAATCCTCACCCCAATTCGCGGTGTTTCGATCGCGATCTCCCCACTTGACGCGCCTCTCATCGGCAAGACCTTCCGTTCCAGTCGTCGACGGCGGCCTTCGGGCCTACCCAAGCTCCGGTCCTGGCTAATGGAAAGAACTCCATTTAAAAAGTGTCCTCGATGTGGGTCAAAATTCCCCCACACCGATCTCCATGAGGTGTGCAACCTCTGCCTCTCCCCTGAACCCGAGGCTCGAGACTGTCCGGCGTGTAAATCCTTCCGGTCCAAGAAAACGATTCGGGACCGAAGAGCCAGAAGAACCATGGCACACTCTTCGGCTATCCTGGACGACATCTTCGGGGAAGGCGTCGACGCTCCAGAAGAACACCACACCGACGAGGGACTCGTCAGCGCCTCCGAAGCCGACGATTCAGATGTGGAGAACATCACTCCGGCACAGAGGGTCGTGAGTACTACTCTACCCCCCCCCCCCCACACACACACACACACCCTCGACGGCACCGAAAAAGGCTTCGGTCATGCCTTCGGGCCTAAGCAAGACCAAAGACACTGCTTCCCACACCGCACCTTCGGGCCGGTAAAGAAGCAAATTAAGTCTTCAGGCGGCTCGGGCTCGGGCCAGCCCACCGTCGGAGCCGATAAACACCCTTCGGCACCGAAAAAGAGACCGGCCTCCATCTCGACACCGAGCCCCACACCGAAACACTCAGGGTTGAGACCCAGCTCCTCGGCACCGACCCCATCTTCGGTACTGACAAAAGACCAACGGCACTGACATTTCGAAGCCGAAATCCATCTCGGTGCCTACTAAACAATTGGAGCTTTCCAAGCATGGTTCCAAATAACGAACCAGTACCAACAAGCCTACAAAATCAACGGCCCGACGCCGACGGACCAACTAACCTCTCCAGAACTATTTACACCGGATCCCTTACAAAAAACATTAACTAAGGATCCCAAAACTGGACATTTAATGCTCTCAATCAAAAAGAGACAGTTGGACAAACCTGCTCCGCCTCCACCTCCAAAATGGAAGGACTCTGCTACCTCCCCTTTCAGACTACCTTCGCCACCTCCACCACCTCCTCCACCTTCCCCTCCTCCACCCCATCATTCCCCCACCCCATCATTCCCCCACCCCATCATTCCCCCACCCCATCCCCGGATGATGATGATCAAGGGGATCCATATGACGACATAGAGGATGTACCCCAAGATATACCTACAGGGGACCCCACTCCCACAGGATCCCCAGACCCATGGGACGATTATAATATCCCTAACGTCCCACAAAACTATCTTTACCCTTCCAGACCTTCTCCACCAGAACACTCCTTGGGGTTCAATCATTTATTGCAAAGGGCGGCACACTACCACGGGGTAAATTTACATACCGACCCAGTGGAGGACGATTTCCTCCTAGATACATTTGACACCACACATAGGACCACCTCCATATTGCCTATGCTAAAAGGTGTTATAAAACATGCGCCGGAGGTCTTTAAGGACCCAGTCAGGGCCAGGGTCATCAACCCGCGCGTTGAGAAAAAATATAAAGCCTTCCCAACAGACCCCTCCTACATCAGAGGGCCAGCGCCACTAGATTCCTTGGTGGTATCCACAGCACGGAAAAGGGCCAACTCCCAGGCGTCCGGTGATGCACCACCACCTGACAGAGTCTAAACTCTTGGACGCATCAGGCAAGCGTACTGCATCTCAAGCGGCCAATATATGGTGTAACGCCAATACACAAGCACTACTAGCGAGGTATGACAGGGCCCATTATGACGAGCTAGAAGCCATAATGCGCCATCTCCCTGATAAATACAAAGCGAGGGCCAATGAGCTAATTCAGGAGGGCAAAACAATTACCAATACCTTCATACGGTGTGCCTTAGATGCAGCAGACACAGCCTCTAGGGCTATCAATACTAGTGTCCTCCTCCGTCGCCATGCCTGGCTAAGGATATCCGGTTTTAAACCGGAGGTACAAGCCTCCATCCTCAACCATCCCTTTGACCAGGAACATCTGTTTGGCCCCAAAGTGGATGACGCCCTAGAGAAAATGAAAAAGGACACTGACGCGGCAAAATCCATGGGAGCCTTACAATCTCACCCTCCCAGAAGCTCCGTTCGCTGCTCTTCCTTTCGGAGCACATACAGAGGCTACTCCTCACACTGCTTCCACTTCCTACAAATCCCCTACTCAGTCCACCTTTACAAAGGGTTACCAAAGAGGCGGCTACAGGGGCAACAATAACAAAGGCAGAGGCAAAACAAACACCGCCCGCGGTGCTACCGCGCCTACCCAATGACTGTCCCTCCACTTCCCCCAGACCATCACACACCGGTCGGGGGCAGACTCCAACATTTCTTTCCGGTCTGGACTACCATCACCTCAGACAAATAGGTAACACAAATAATTCGGTCAGGCTACTGCCTAGAACTAACATCTACCCCCCCAAACATTCCACCCAGACAACACCCAATGTCACTAGAACATCTGCGGCTACTCAAGCAGGAGGTAATCTCCCTCCTAGACAAAGAGGCAATAGAACACGTTCCTACCAACCAACAAAATATAGGGGTCTACTCTTTGTATTTTCTCATACCAAAAAGGGATGAGACTCTACGGCCCATCCTAGACGTTCGGCCCCTAAACAAATACATACACTCAGACCACTTTCATATGGTGACGCTTCAGCAGGTACTTCCGCTACTTTCCCAAAACTTCCTCACCACTTTGGACCTAAAAGACGCTTACTTCCACATTCCAGTGCACAATGCTCACAGGAAGTACCTCAGATTTGTAGTGGACGGCCAACACTACCAATTCAAAGTGCTCCCGTTCGGAGTCACAACCGCACCACGAGTATTCACCAAGTGCCTAGCAGTGGTGGTAGCACATCTGCGAAGATAACACATTCATGTCGTCCCATACCTAGACGACTGGTTGATAAAAGCCAGTTCATACAATCAGTGTGTACAACACACACACACACACACACACACACACACACACACACACACCACCATCCAGCTACTTCATCAGCTGGGCTTCACGGTAAACCACGAAAAGTCCCATCTCCAACCATCCCACATAAAACAATACCTAGGTGCCACTATAGACACCTCAAAAGCGCTCGCCTACCCCAATCCTGCCAGGATTGCAAGCATTCAGGCTCTACGCGCAAAATTCATAGCACAACACTCCCTTCCAGCTCGGGTGTTCATGCAACTAATAGGGATGATGGCCTCTTGCATCTTTGTAGTACCTCACACAAGACTCCAGATGCGTCTTCTCCAAGAGTGCTTAGCGCACCAATGGAACCAGGCCCAGGGTCAATTACCAGATCTGGTGTTGGTAGACGGTCGTACCCATCGCTCTCTGCAGTGGTGGACCACCACAAACCTTTCCAAAGGTCGACCGTTCCTGGACCCGGTTCCCCAGATAGTACTAATAGACGCATCGCTCTCCGGCTGGGGAGCTAATCTACTACATTTCACCATGCAAGGCAAATGGACACCTCAACAGAAGCTACTCCATATCAACCATCTGGAATTACTAGCGATCTTCCTAGCCCTAAAATCCTTTCAGACACAAATTTCGGGCGAAGCAGTCCTAATCCGCACAGACAACATGACAGCTATGTATTGTATTCAAAAACAAGGCGGCACACACTCTCCACAGCTCTCTCAATTAGCACAGAGCATATGGAGATGGTCCATACCCCGGAAAATCTTTCTCCTAGCGCAACATTTCCCAGGAGTACAAAACACTATAGCAGATCTACTCAGCAGACAAACACAACAACTCCACGAGTGGGAACTTCACCCGCAAGTTCTTCACCCATACTTTCAAATGTGGGAGCATCCCCAGATAGACCTCTTCGCCACCCACGAAAACAAAAAATGCCCAAGCTTCGCCGCCAGATACCCACACCCATTGTCCAAAGGCAATGCAATATGGACGAACTGGTTAGGCAGATTTGCGTACGCTTTTCCGCCTCTCCCACTCATTCCACTTGTAGTGCGCAAACTACAACAGCACTCCCTCATACGAATATTAGTAGCGCCAACTTGGGCCAGACAACCGTGGTACACCACACTGCAGGAACTATCGGTAGTACCGCATCAAAAATTACGCCTTTCTCCACACCTCTTAACCCAGAACCATGGAGAGATCAGACACCCGGACCCAGCTCAGCTCAACCTTGCGATCTGGCTCCTGAAATCCTAGAATTCGGGTACCTAAATCTTCCCCCTGACTGTATGAACGTCATCAAAGAAGCTAGGCGTCCTACCACTAGAGTGTGCTATGCCGCCAAGTGGAAACGTTTTGTTATCTATTGTCATAACAACACCATCGATCCCCTAGATGTGTCTATTCAACACATCATAGGCTACTTACTCCACTTACAAAGGTGCAATCTAGCCTATACGTCCATTCGACTACACCTCGCAGCCATAGCAGCTTACCTACAAAACAGGCAACATCTATCACTCTTTAGAGTACCTGCCATTAAAGCCTTCATGGAAGGCCTTAAAAGAATAATTCCCCCCAGAGTGCCACCCTCACCTGTGTGGAACCTAAATATCGTTCTCACCAGACTAATGGGACCTCCTTTTGAACCCCTACACAAATGTGAACTTCAATTCTTAACATGGAAAACCGCTTTTCTTGTAGCTATCACTTCCCTCAGAAGGGTCAGTGAAATACAAGCATTTACTATTCAAGAACCTTTTCTACAAATGCACCTTAATAAAGTGGTTCTCCGTACCAACCCAAAATTCCTCCCCAAAGTCATTTCTCCCTTTCACCTAAACCAATCTGTAGAACTACCAGTATTCTTCTCACAACCACAAACTGTTGCAGAAAGAGCTCTTCACACACTAGATGTCAAACGAGCCTTACTCTACTACATCCAGAGAACACAACCTCTCCATAAGACCAAACAACTGTTTGTCTCTTTCTCTCCACCACACAAGGGCAACCCCATCTCCAAGTCGGGGATAGCTAGGTGGATTGTCAAATGTATTCAAATTTGCTACCATAAAGCAAAACAAACGCTATCCGTTCCCCCTAAAGCCCATTCTACACGTAAAATAGGGGCTTCAATGGCTTTTATAGGGAACATCCCATTAGATGATATCTGCAAAGCAGCTACATGGTCAACACCGCACACTTTCACCAAACACTATTGTGTAGATGTGCAAACTAAGCACCAAGCTAGTGTTGGCCAGGCTGTACTCAAAACATTATTTCAAACCACTGCAACAGATACGGGCGGTCGCCGCTAACGGTGGGTACTGCTATATAATCTATGCAAAAGTGTGTAATCTGCCGCTCATATGCCTTGAACGGAATATGCTACTTACCAGTATGCATCTGTTCTTGGCATGTAGAGCTGCAGATCTACACACGCCCACCCGCCTCCCCGGCTACCTGTATCTGTTCCAGCTTATCTTATTTAGATAACACACACATGGGCATTTTCACTGTTATTACTACGCTCCATCTTTCCCTGCTGGCGAAAAACAATCTGATGATGGAGCCAAAGCCCATGCGCAATACGATCCAAGGGAGGAGTCACCGAACTCCTGACTTCCAAAGACTTTCCAAGAGGAAAAACAAAGTGCAAACATCCGGGCCCAACACCAGATGGCGATCTATGCACAAGTGTGTAGATCTGCAGCTCTACATGCCAAGAACAGATGCATACTGGTAAGTAGCATATTCCTTGGAGACTCTGGGACCACCTCAACACCAGTCTCTCCTGGCTTCTTCTATAGTCTGCTTTCTCAGGTTGTTCCTCATGTCGGGAACATTCTGGCTTCTCCTCCTAGACAGTCTCCTCAATCAGGGCCGATCTCTTTCCCTCTTTCAGCAGTCAGGCAGGCTTCTAGGCACTAGACAGTCCCTCAGCTTCTCCAACAGAAAGCGGAGAGTTCAGGAGATGCCTCTTCACCTCTGGGTGTCTGGCTGTCAAGCAGACACCTGTTCTGGTGACACAAAAGCTCTTTAAGTAATGTGTGCAGGGCTCGCTTCCTTGATGATTTGATCCCGCAATTATACATATTTTCCCGACAGGGTATAGATAAACCGTCCAAGGATTCAGAACTGTTTTGGGTTGATTCTCTTTCAAATGCCATTTTCAGGCTGCTCCTCTGATACTTTTATGTAAGGTTATGGCTCACTGCTGGTAGCAATGGTGCAATCTCCAAGCAGGGTGAAAAGGGCATAGTGAAGTGTAAGAGCTCTGCACTTGGCTGTTATCAGCCTTCCACAATCTGTTATCGTGAACTGACAAAAGGTAGACCCTACCCTGACATTTCCTCATCTTGAACAGAAACTGCATTCCCACTTCTCACCTCTACCGTCAATCAATTGGCAGTGCTTTGTGCTAACAAAGTTTCTAAGGGTAGCCGGTTCTCCATCCCCCTCACTTTAGTGCCTAGATAGCCAGCAACAGGAACAAATGCAATACACTTCCAGTGTCTGGGAAGGCTGTCCTCATTTATCTTGGGTCATGCTAAACCAGGGGCATCCAAAACACCCCACTAACACCAGTACTCTGGCTCACAAAGTAACCTGCTATACACACTGCATGTACATGCACTTGACATGAACATATAAAGTCATCGCAAAGTTTCTCATGACATCTTACACAAGAGGATCCAGTAAGCTCGCCTCTGCATGACACAGAGGATAACAAAGTTCTGGTCACACTAAGTGCAGTACGCTGCCCTGATCTGATTAGGTGAGCACCGGGGCATGGACAGTTGGCTGATGCACACTAAATGGGCACCCCTCAAGAACACACAACAGGTGCTGGACCTTACATTACCAGAAAAAGGCCTGGACTTCCCCTCAAACGCTAGATGCTAGGCAGAAACTAAAGTCAGGATGCCAGGTCAAGTGCAATTGGGCACTCAAGGCAGAGATGCACATCTGTATACTGCTGCGGGGATTCTGCTCATGCACAGAACTATGCACAGGAAACCAGGACCTCAGTGAATTGTGGTGTACCAAAAAAACTCACCTCAGTACCTGTGAGACAGTGCCATCTTTCTTGCATGGTATGCCCCCACTTTTTGCTGAACTGATGAATGTACTTTGACTGAGTGTGCCCTGGACTCCTGCCAATCAGGTGCCCAGGGCCTATGTTCCTTCCCTAAAAACCTCAAACCCAAATTGGCAAGCCCTGGCCACATGTCAGCCCCTGGTAAATGGTACCCTAGGTACCCAGGGCCTTGTGACCAGGGAAGGCCTCTAAGGGCTGCAGCACTCATTTTGCCACCCTTAGAGGCCCTGTACCCTAACACACACACACTGCCCTCGCAGGCTGAGTGTCTGGGTACAAGACAAAACAAAGAGTTGACATGGCACACATCCCTGTGTGCCATGCCCACCACCTACACTGCCCTGGCTATATCAGCCACCCCTCTAGCTGGGTGCCCTGTGCCAGTGGTGTGGGCACAGGAGCATGTGCCCTGTGCCCCTACAGTACCCAGGAATATTCCTGGGCACTGTAAGTACTGCCTTTTAAGAGTACATGTTGCTGAGAGCTCGTCAAACACGAACTCCACAGCACCATGATGGCAACACTTAAGACTGAGAAGTTTGGTATCAAACTTCTCAGCACATTAAACCCGCACTGATGCCAGTGTGGGATTTAATGTACCAAGCACCCCAGAGGGCATCTTCGAGATACCCCCTGAAACCTAACCTACAATCCACGTCTGGTCTGGGAGGCTGCCTAGGCTGCCACACAGCAGATATGTTGCTGGATCCCTGGGTAGGAGAGCCCCTGCTCTCCTGGGCCTGCAACAATGCACATCCTGGGCAAAGTGCTAGGTCTCCTCCCCTAGGATGGACAGGGGGAAGCTTCAAAGGCATGCCGCCTCTGTGAGCTTCCCCAGGCCACTTGCTACCCCACTCTGGCGGGAAGCCTGGCCGGAATCCCCAAATAAGGACAGGGGATGTGCCAGCCTGCCATCCGCGCCCCTCAGGTGGGGGAGGCGAGGTGAAGCACATCTCTGTTAAATGGTAGCGGCAGTTTCAGTCGATAACCTTTCAAGTATTTGCCCGGCGGTAATCGCCTCTCATACCACTCGATAATTTACCAATAAAAGAGGCAGGCGCCGGAGACTGGAAGGCAGGAAACAAAGTTTTATTCCGTCGGAGCAGAACACATCAGATCAGACAGCAAAGTATCGTCACGAGGTGCTCTAACTGCATCTCTGAGACCTGGTCTATTATACACTGGTTTATTGCTTTATTACACATAGTACATTCTTGAGATTCCCTTGATGTACGGGGGGGGATATCCCCTGAAGCCCCGGTTCAGATCCGATCCCACACATAGATACAGTAGAAGTTCCCACCCCACCCACAGTAGGAGATGGCTATTGCGCAGCAGGGTATTCCGCCAATTTCTGGGGGGGTGTGTGACCGGTCGGGTCTCAGGGAGTAGGGGATTTGATCTACTGTAATCCCTTTGATGTGGGGTGTTTCCCTTACAGTAGGGGCAATAAACTGCATCCGCAGGGCTAGGTGATGGCCTGGGACCAGTTCAGACAATGGGGCGCAGAGGAAGGGGGTTATCAAAGGAGAGGCCTGACCATGTATGGGTTGTCGGTCGGAAGTGGTTCCGCAGCAGGGTCGCGCAGAAAGAGAGGGTTTATGGCCTGTATGAGAGAGCGGGGGTGGCTAGCGCGCGGGGGATGCTCGCAGCGCCAAGGGGACCGCGCTGGCGATTGACAATGAGTGGGGAGAGAGTGGGGTGCCTAAAATGGCGGCCGTGCATTCGCTGTGCGTGGCGCTGAGGAGAGGCAAGATGGCGCAGATAATGTTCAGTTTGTAAGCTAAATTTCCACAGTCCTCCCTTTTAACATATCTCGCCAGCTTGTCTAGTTCGGATTTATCCCCATAATACTACGGACCTCCACCTCATAAAGGGCTTTCATCCGCTCTGTTTCAAAGTTCAAAGTCTTAGGGCAGATGCAGTTCATAAAAAGCGAGCATAAAGGTGGCAGACACTGAATCCCCAAGCAACATCCACATAGTATCACAATCGGTATTAGGATAAATGAAAACAGCCTCCATCCCCAACTTTTAATAGCGTCCCAAAACCAACTCCCCAGCGACCATTCTTCTTGCTCTTGATGGACCTCTGTGGACAGTCTGTGGAGGTGTTCAATTGCTTTGTAGACTGAGGGTGAGTTGTCTGGTACGTAGGTACAACAGCTGGACCCAATGATGCGGCATGCTCCTCCACGATCAGCCAGAACCACATCTAGAACGAGGCGGTTCTGAAGGGCCACTAAGCGGACGGCCTGGAGCTCGGCGGTGTTGTTGGCGAGGGCGCCAGCCGTAATGTTCATTGCCGTTTCGACTGCCTGGGTTAAGTGGCGGATGGCACGGCTGTTTGCCATTGGGCCCCAGAGTGGAACAAGGCCTTTGACTGCGTCCATGAACTGTGCTCCGGTGGAGTCGGCCTGCACAATGTCTTTGGCCCGTTTCTGTCGGTGATGGTTTGCTGGGGCCACATACGTCGGAGGAAGGACAAAGGCGATGTAGCAAGTGCCTCCCCAACCTCTCGGGAGCCAGGTGTAGGCCTTAGTACCACAGACGAAGTACATATTCGGGGAGGCAACAAAGGAGGGTGGGTCAACTGAATCCAATGTTCGGGTGATGAGGCAGGAGCTGTGGCCCACCAGCTGTGCCCCCAGGCCTTCGAGGCATACAGATCCAGTGATGTTGATGACAGACAGGGCCACTGTTAGGGTGGCGGCCGTCCGTTTTCGGAGGTAAGAGAAGGTGGGTCTGGCTGGATTGTTGAACACTTGCATTTCAACTCGTTCTTTGGCAGGGATGTCCATGTGAAAGGAAGTGTTCGATCTCAGAGGGCAGAAGAGGGCGGAAGTTCTACCAGTTTTGTTCATCCAGAACCCATGGTAGAAGTGTGACATGGTTCTGCCGGAAGTGGCATTGTCCTTGTAGCTCTCCTGCAGAAGGATCAGCCAGGCGAGGCAGGAACCATGGACAGAAAAAGGTGAAGGGATGAAAGGGATTGAGTGCCCAGTGGCATGTGGTAGCAATCCACAGATCCAGCAGTTAGTGGCGTTGGTGGCAAGATTGTGTTGGTGGAGCAACTGCACAAAAGAGTTATTCCAGAACTCCTTACGCCTTTCTCGGAGTTGGGGTGAAAGTGAGATCAGATGGTGCTCCTTCGTGGTGGTAGGTTGAACGGTGGTCAGCAATGTCTTATGAGCGGGTGTGTTCTCCTCCATGATCCAGAAGGTGACCATGAGGAGAAGGCAAAAGAGAAGGGTAATAAAAAGTGTTATAGTCTTAAAGCTGTGCATTCGGTCAGTCTTTGTGTTTTTGTAGGGGATCTTCGGACGTCCGGTTGCTTCCATCACCTTCATGTTGGGCGCTTCCATCACCTTCGAGAGACTCGGTAGCGGGCAGAACCACAGACTTTGCTTAGTTTCTCTCCTGGTGGCCTTTGAAGTGACTAGGCTACCGCTCTGAGATTTCCACTTAGCCTGTGGTCTGCTTAGCCGAAGTTCTCTCCTTTCGTCGCAAGTTATACCCTTCTTTGGATGGCACAGTGGGATCGGGATATTCAATCAATTCAAGTGTCTCTGTATCCGGGCAGCGGCTCAGGGATGGTCGGTCTTTGTTCAGAAGTTCCTCTTGGGCGGTGACGTTGTCCGTGGTTGTCAGGGTCGGTGATACCTTCTTGCAGTGGTGTGCATGCAGCCAATTGCGTTTCCCCTCCACTCGAAGAGCTGTTCGGGTGGTGATCAGGACTTGCGGGGGGCCCGTCCACCGGGGCTCCAGACTCTTGGTGCGCTGGAAGTTACGCACTAAGACGAAGTCACCTGGTTGGATGTCGTGCCCGGGGCCCCTGGAAACATCGGGAATGGCGTGCAGCACCTGCTGATGGATGATAGACAACGTTTTAGTTAGATTGTACAGATAATCAGACATGAGGACGTCCGGGACGTCGTGGATGGATGTCGGTTTTGGTGCAGTCCAAAGGTTCATGGGCCGCCCGAAGACGACCTCGTAGGGGGTTAAGTGGTGTTTGGTGGGGGTGGAACGCATTGATAGTAATGCTAGTGGGAGAGCGTCTGGCCATCTTAGCCCTGTGGTGGCGACTATTTTTGCTATCTTAAGCTTCAATGTGGCATTGTGTCGTTCAACCAGGCCTGCAGATTGGGGATGGAAAACCGCATGGAACTTCTGTTTTACACCCAACCCTTTTAAGATGAGTTGGATAACTTCGGCTACGAAGTGGGGGCCATTGTCGCTTCACAAAATTCGACAAAGGCCGTATCGGGGGAAGAATTCCTTCAGTAGTACCTTTGCGGTAGTCATAGCGGTGTTGTCATGGGTTGGGTAGGCTTCCACCCACTTGCTGAAGGCACACACAATGACGAGTACATACTTCAAACCTTGGCACCTTTCTAGCTGGACATAGTCCATTTGTAGGACTTCAAAGGGGTGATTGGGGACCCCAAACCCTCCCCGGGGTACAGCAGTTCCTTTCCCAGGGTTGTGTTGGAGGCATACTAGGCATTGTTGGACTAGACGTTTGGCTGAGTCTGGTATTTTGTCGTTGTGCCAGACTTTAGAGATGAGTTCGATCATGGGGGCAGACCTTATGTGTGCGGGGGAGTGTGCCATGGTCAGCATGGGGATCAAGTATGAATCTGGTAACAACCATTTGTTCAAGTCTTTGGTTCGCCAGCAACCGTCATCGTCCTTCAATCCCACCCGGGCCCATTCAGTTAACTCGTGTGGTGTGCTGGCTAGTTGGATATCCCTAATTGTTTCCCTAGCATCCTTCCATTTCTCAGTTTGTGACCTGGTCACGTACATACGGGTCGTGGACCTATTCTCGGCTGTGGTTCGGGCAGTAATGTCAGCTAGTGCATTTCCCTGTCCTATAATGTCTGTCACCTTCTTGTGTGCCTGGCATTTGATCACAGCTAACCGTGTGGGGAGGAGGACTGCTTCGGTCAGGGCAGAGACTAGATCTCCATGCAGGATGGGTGTGCCATGAGAAGTCAAGAATCCCCTCTCTTTCCATAAGAGCCCAAAGTGGTGAACTACCCCGAAGGCGTACTGACTGTCTGTGTAAATGTTTGCGGTTGTCCCTGCTGCCAGGATGCAAGCTCGTGTAAGAGCAATTAGTTCCGCCGCCTGTGCGGATCGCTGTGTGATGCGGGCTGTCTCAACAACTGTTCGGGCTGTGGTGACTGCATAGGCAGCTGAGGTGGTGCCATCGGGGAGCTTGATGCATGAGCCATCCACCCACAGTTCTCCGTCAGGGTCCGGGAAGGCAGTATCCCGGAGGTCAACCCTACTCTTGGTTTGTTCGTCGGTGAGGGTCACGCAATCATGTATAGGGGATGCATTGGGGTCAGCGTCAGGGAGAGGCAGTAGTGTAGCTGGATTCAGAGTGGTGCATCGTTTCAATGTGATGTGGGGTGCAAGCAGAGTCAGTTCATAACCGGTCAGTCGTGCGCTAGTCAGGTGTTGAGTCTTGGTTTGGTTCAGGAGGGTGTCAACAGCATGGGGTACCAATACCGTGAGGGGGTTCGAGAGCACAATCCCCTCACTTTGTCGGATAGAGACAGCAGCGGCGGCTACTGCTCGAAGACAGGCGGGCAAAGCTCTGGCTACGGGGTCGAGAGTGGCAGAGAAGTAGGCACAAGGGCGTTGCTTAGGGCCTATGGACTGGGTTAGGACAGACAACGCACATCCCTCCCTTTCGTGGGTGTAGAGGGAGAAAGGTTTAGTGTAGTCTGGGGTTCCTAGGACTGGGGCCGAGCAGAGGGCGTCTCGTAATTCTTTGAAGGAGGATTGACATTCAGGTGTCCAGGGGAGGGGGAAGGGGACATCCTTAGCCAGCAGGGAAAGCAGAGGCTTTATGGTAAGACTGAAGTTTGGCAACCACTGTCGACAAAAGGAGGTGAGGCCCACTAGGGATCGTACTTGCTTCTGAGTTTTGGGAACAGGGGTTTCTAGGATGGTTTGAATTCGGTCAGGGGTAAGTTTCCTCCCGTCTTTGGATAGTAGGTGGCCTAGATACGTTACCTGGGGTTGGCAGAATTGCAATTTCTTTCTGGAGACCTTGTGACCGTTCTCCGCAAGGAAGCGGAGGAGGTGAATGGTGGCTGTGACGGCAAGAGGAGTGGTGTCGGCCGCCAAAAGAATGTCATCGACGTACTGTATCAACACCACTCCATCGGGTAGTTGGACTGCATCCAGTTGCCTCTTGAGGGCTTGGCTGTAAATACTGGGACTCTCAGTGTAGCCTTGGTGTGCCCTGCAGAATCTGTACGAACGGGCTTTTAAAGTGAAGCCGAACAGGTAGCGGCTGTCTGGGTGGATGGGGATGGAAAAGAATGCGTTCTTGAGGTCAATAACAGTAAAGATGGTGGCAGTGGATGGAATCAGGGTGAGGATGGTGGTGATGTCTGAGACTACGGGGTACTGGGGTATGACTACTTTGTTAACCTCTCGCAAGTCAACAATGAAACGGTAGGCTTTCTCATCCCCCTCGCCTTGCTTCTTTACAATGGGTAGGATAGGGCTGTTGCAAACATTACTGACTACTTCTTCTACCACTCCTGCCTCGACCAGGGACTCGATGATTTCCACCAATGCCTTCTCGCCTTCGGGTGATATCCGATACTGTGGAAGCTTTGGGAGCACTGCGTCCGGTCGGACGGTTATGTGTACCGGGTCGATCACCATGCGCCCTACATCTGAGTCGGTTTTAGCCCATAGATGTGAAGGTAATGTGTCGAGTAGGGACGTATCAGCATCGGTTATAGAGAGCATACGCCGTGTGTGACAGGGTCTGGACAGATCTGGGTTATCGTGTAGGATGACTCGAACTCCGTCTGGGGAGCATCTGATGGTGGCTCGAAAATGTTTTAGCAAATCAAGCCCCATAATAGCATCGGGGGTGTTGGAGGAGAGCAGAAAGGTCCTGTCAGTGGTGTTATCTTCTAAGTCAAAGGAGATTGGTGCTGATAAGGGGTTAGTGGAGGGCGTTCCGTCAAAGCCTATTGAGGTTACGTGTGAGCCAGACAAGGGTGCCCTAGGAATCAGTCGTTTAGATAACGCACTACGTGTCGCCCCAGTATCTACCAGGAATGGAGATTTTGTGCCCAAGACCTTAGCGGTGACGTAAGGACCTTGCTGGTCAACACGGAGTTCGACTGGATCCCTCCCTTGTCCCTGGCGGTCCTATGCGAAGTCATGGGTGCTCTCGTAGTCGGACTGCTGACACTGGTTTTGTCGGGGGCGATCAAAGGTGTTCGGTCTGCCTGGCCTGTCGTTGATGGTGTTGTTCGTGTGCCCTCGTCCCTGTCCTCTATTTCTGGGGTCATATGCTGTGTCTCTGGGGTCCCTATTCTTGTTCATTTCCAGAAGGACCGGGCACTGGGATTTCCAGTGTCCGAACCCTCTACAGAACGCACATTGATTCCCATCTAAGTCTCTCCGTCCGTTGTAGGGTGTAGGTGTATGGTCTCTAGGGGGTAGCTTTCTAGGGGCGGTTGGTTGGTAATTCTCTTTTGGGGGTTCCCTTCCTATGGTCACCCCTTGCAACTGTGCTATCATTACCCTCTCCTTTAATTCCTTTTTCTTCTTCTCTGACGCCCTATCATTCTCGTTCTTCTGGTTTTCGTAGTATTGGGCCATCTGGAGAATTGCTGCGGGTTTGGAGGCTGCCCAACTACTCTCGCTGGTCTGTAGTTTCTGGGAAACTTCTGGCGACAGCCCCTTTACATAATTCTGGACAAAAAGGTGATGTCCGGTTGCGGTGGTCATGTCTTGGCCACTGTAATCGGAGAACACAGTCTCGAATCGGGAGAAGTATTCAGACACATCTTCCTGTGGTTTCTGGCGGCAAGCCGTCACTATCGACCAGTCTACCTTTCTTTCTGGGATTAGAGTCTTCAGCTTTTGTACAATCTTGTCTGGGAGCTCTAAGATGGCCTTCGGGGGTTTCTGTCCTGGTTCTCGCTGTTTATCTATGGTATCGAGTTGTACCCAGGTATATCCGAACGGCTCAGCGTGGTCAACTTTCCGGATTTGTTTCCACACATCAGCCGGCAGGCATAGCCCAAAGAACAAGTCGATATCTGCTAACGTCATTATCGTTGAGCCTAAGGCTGTACCCAATTCAGTGTAGAAGGCAGTCGGGTTCTTTCTCAAGTCGGGTAGAGTCTTTCTAAAGGTCAAAATATCTTGCCGGTCCCACGGCTGGTAGACCCAGTTATATACAACCCTTCCCTTCGCATCTTGGTGGTTGATGTCGTCGTGTGTTCCCTGACCCCGTGGGGGGACCCAGTAGGGGGCAGCTTCTTTAATGGGCATCATGGCATCGGACCTTCCTCCCTGGGGCTTAGTTGCTATGGGGGTTTCTGTTTTGGTGGTCTGTCCATGTTCTTTAAGGTGTTGGTAGACCTCGAGTGTACGAGTGAAGAGGTTCGCTACATCGCCCTCTCTTTCTTCCCCAATGTCTACCTTCCTATATAGGGCCGCTAAGCCTTCGGGACCTTTATCGTGGTACCTATCCTCATATGCGTTCAGGGCGTGATAACAGAGCCGTACGACGAAGTGTCGTCTGCGGCTGTCGGCGTACGAGTTATACACGTCTGTTATATACTCCTCACTTTCTTTTCGTTCCACCAGCGTCCCTACTATCTTGTCAATTCCTGCTCGTTCATCCTTAGTTAATCGATTCATTCTGGTGGACTCTTTCTTTCCTATCTCATGGTCGTCTAGCGTTGTAGTCGACGTTGGGTTCGGCACAAGAGGCTCAGCCGGCGCGGAGGCCGTGAGGGCCGAGGCCCCTGTACTGCTTTCGTTCGTGTTCGGGGGTTGTGGGTGTTGCACTATTGATTGGGAGGGTGCATACGGAGGGGGCATGTAAATGATCGGGGGACCTAACAGTAACTCGTCATTAGTTCGCTGCTTGGAGGACAACTCAGGGTAGAGCAAAGAAGGGGTCCTAACAGCGTACTGGCCTGAGGTTTCGGGCTCCTGTCTTAGTTTAGTTTCCCTTCTCTCCTTTATGTCTTCTTCTAACTTTCTAGCGGCAAGGTGAGCTGCCTTTCGTAATTCCTTTTCTGCTTTTACTTCTTCCCTCTTTTTCCGTTGCGTCGCTTCTTTGCGCCATATGCCGATACTGTCAAGCATAGTAGGCGTTGTCTTGTTGCTACGCAGAGCTATTTCTAGCGCTTCTATCTTATGGTCGTCGAAGGATCCCATCAGTGGCCACTGACTTTCGGGGTCCTTCTTGGTATATTTATGCCACAGCTTGCTATAAGCTATGGCGACTAGTCCATATTTAGTGAACATGTCCTTATTAGGGGTGCCTTCCAGTGGAGCCGGGTGGTTCACCTCTAATAAGCGGTCCGGGCAGAACCAACTACCAATCAGTGGGGAGAAGATAGGCATGACGGGTTTCAACGGGGACAAAAGTCAGCACTACCTATCTTTTCACTGCTTGCAAAGACTAGACAGAATATCTCTATTCTTCGTTATTTGTAAGCAGAGAATACCTCCAAAGAACCAATATCGAACAACTAGTGTTCGGACAATCAACCAATCAATCAATGGGGAGATAAAGATAGGCACGACGGGTTTCAACGGGGACAAAAGTCTGCGTTACCTACCCTTCACGATTTGCAAAGACTAGACCGAATATTCCTATTCTACGTTATTTGCAAACAGAGAATATCTCAAAAAGCACTATTCTTCAAAACAATCAATGTTCGGACAATCAATCAATGGGGAGATAAAGATAGGCACGACGGGTTTCAACGGGGACAAAAGTCTGCGTTACCTACCCTTCACTATCTGCAAAGGGAGAGAGAGAGAGAGTATTTCTTCTCCTCCCCGTTTGTAGACAGCGAATATCTCAAAAAGAACAATCAATGAGCAATACTAGTATTTCCAAAGCATCAAACAATCAATCAATTATTTCTCAATTTGTCGTGTATCACGACCTTACCCGGACCGCGTGGACAGTTTCTCGTCTTCCGCCTCCAGCGCCCGATCGTCCTCTACTCTCCGTATTTGCCGCGGCACTCCTGATGGTTCCCAGTCAGGACCGTAGATCACTCGAGAGAGGTCTGCTCGGAACCAGTGAAGTTCGGATGATCGGCTGCCAGACGAGGGTCTATTGGGCAGGAGCTCTACCGATCGTTGCAGTCGTTCACTCTGTCGTCGGGACCTCTCCCACTGGATCCACGTGTCGCTGATGGGCCCCACGTTTGGGACGCCAATTGTTAAATGGTAGCGGCAGTTTCAGTCGATAACCTTTCAAGTATTTGCCCGGCGGTAATCGCCTCTCATACCACTCGATAATTTACCAATAAAAGAGGCAGGCGCCGGAGACTGGAAGGCAGGAAACAAAGTTTTATTCCGTCGGAGCAGAACACATCAGATCAGACAGCAAGGTATCGTCACGAGGTGCTCTAACTGCATCTCTGAGACCTGGTCTCTTATACACTGGTTTATTGCTTTATTACACATAGTACATTCTTGAGATTCCCTTGATGTACGGGGGGGGGATATCCCCTGAAGCCCCGGTTCAGATCCGATCCCACACATAGATACAGTAGAAGTTCCCACCCCACCCACAGTAGGAGATGGCTATTGCGCAGCAGGGTATTCCGCCAATTTCTGGGGGGGTGTGTGACCGGTCGGGTCTCAGGGAGTAGGGGCTTTGATCTACTGTAATCCCTTTGATGTGGGGTGTTTCCCTTACAGTAGGGGCAATAAACTGCATCCGCAGGGCTAGGTGATGGCCTGGGACCAGTTCAGACAATGGGGCGCAGAGGAAGGGGGTTATCAAAGGAGAGGCATGACCATGTATGGGTTGTCGGTCGGAAGTGGTTCCGCAGCAGGGTCGCGCAGAAAGAGAGGGTTTATGGCCTGTATGAGAGAGCGGGGGTGGCTAGCGCGGGGGATGCTCGCAGCGCCAAGGGGACCGCGCTGGCGATTGACAATGAGTGGGGAGAGAGTGGGGTGCCTAAAATGGCGGCCGTGCATTCGCTGTGCGTGGCGCTGAGGAGAGGCAAGATGGCGCAGATAATGTTCAGTTTGTAAGCTAAATTTCCACATCTCCGGGCGCTCGCCATCTTGAAGATGGGATGCCCTACCCAATCGGGACTAGGCTACTGCCCCCCTCACACAGGAGAGTGGCAGGATAGGGGGTGTACCCACCCCAGGACAGGGACCCATTGGTCCCTGCCCTTTACCTACCTGTAACGCCCCTAAATGTTGTATTTAGGGGCACCCTGAACCTTCCTTCCTTAGATTCCAGATTCCGAAAAAACAAAGAAGAGCAAGAAGAAAGAAGACCTGCCGTGCAGCTGCTAAGAAGACGAAGACAGCCACTGCTTTGGCCCCAGCCCTACCGGCCTGTCGACCCTCGAACCTGCTCCATCCCGGCACCTCTTGTGGCCAGCAACCTCACAAACGCCGGAGGACCTGGCTACCTTTTGGCTCGAAGCACCTGGGACTCCCATGAGCAGAGGCTCTGCGCAAAACCAGCTTCTAACCCCTGGCATCAGCCCGGAACCGCTAACCCTGCACACTCTGCACCCGCCAAGCCTGGCCTGTGCCGGAGTGAACAAAGACCC
The DNA here is from genome assembly GCF_964204655.1 of Triturus cristatus. Taxonomy (NCBI): domain Eukaryota; kingdom Metazoa; phylum Chordata; class Amphibia; order Caudata; family Salamandridae; genus Triturus; species Triturus cristatus. Next base: position 298,082,847 of record NC_140591.1, read on the forward strand.
CGAGGACATTCCCCCGGCGGCTGTGACCCCGAATCCGGCACCCAAGGACTTACCTCGACGCTCCTGACGACTCCTGCAGCCTCAGAACCAGGTACCCCCCCAACCGCGATCAACAGAGGGTAAGATTTCCCGACACCAAAAGGCACCCGGCGCCCTGCGGCCACCTGTGCCCAACTCCTCGGTACCTACCTATCCTCCAACTACCCAAATTACCTCTCGAAGTGGTGGTGGCACCTGAAGAACTTCGTCCCCGAGCTTGCAGCCTTTTTCCAACCAGGAGCTTTCCCATTGAAATCCATTGAGCGCCCGAAGGCTCAAAAGCACCCAGCTGGCCGATTGGCCCTGGCAGTGTAACCTATACACCTATCTACTTCCCCATTTGCCCTGAGCAAGTGACCAGGAGCCCAGCTCCCACAGCCGCGTGGCCTGCTAGTCAGCAGCCACCAACCAAGGCCCCCTGCCTCCCATAGGATAACATTGGGCCTAACTCACTCTGCACCCGGCTGCCTCTGTGCCGCTGAGGGTGTAACAACTGTACTTACCTGACCCTGGGAGACCCCTGAGTCTGTGCCCAGAACCTTAACTCTGCCAGTCGAGTACTTACCCAAAATCTCATAACCCAATTTTCCTCCATAGGGTAACATTGACTGGTTTCTTCTGAAAAGTGTGGAGTTTCTAAAACTTAAAATATTCACCTAAAATCAACAGAGTAACGAAAACGAAAATACTCACCTGCTATTAGGAGAGATCCCAGTGCTGGATCTTGGTGCCCAGCACTGACCCTGAAAAATATTCCCAACCGTACTTACCAGTAACCCAATTTTTGCAAACTTCAAATATGCTTTAAAAATCGTACCAACTGTGAAAACATAATTACTTACCTGTTTTAGATAGAGGTCCCAGTACTGAGTCTAGGAACCTAGTATTGGATTACAAAAGTAACAAGAACATACTTACCTGCAACTTGTATTTTCTCCCATAGGGAATCATTGACTGTTTTTCTATATAATTTCTTCTAAGTGTCAACTTTTAAAATGGCAAAATATTGCCTAAAAATCACAACAGTAACTAATTCGACTTTTATCACTTGTTTCTAAGAACTGTCCCAGGACTGAATCTAGGATCCAGTCCTGGAGTTACAAAAGTTATCCTGAAAGTAATCTATTGCAAATAACTTAAAACTTTCATTGAACTCAATGCATTATTGGGTTTGAAATTGTGTTGCCTATTGCAACAGCCTGTACACAGTATTTACAAAAGCCAATTGCATATTGCAAAAGTATTTACCTAAAGCCTCTCATTCTGAGAAAGTATATTTTGATACCTATTGTTGGTTCTAAAATAAAACAACCATCTATTTTTTATAAAAAACATTGGTCTAGAGTTCAGTCTTGAGTGTGTGAGACAATTTGCTGACTGAGTGTGTACAACAAATGCTTTACACTGTCCTCTGATAGTGCCTTACTGCTCGACCAAGCTACCTCTTTCGAGAGTAAGGTTATATCTAACTTTAACCTCTGCCAAATCTTTGGGGACTGTGGACTCTGTGCACACTGTACCTATTTGGGAACAGTATATACAGAGCCACTTTCTCACAAAAGGTACTAAGTTACTGTGGAAGAACAGGCTTGTGTCTGGTGTGATTTACATCCCTAAATAATGGAATCCCTTGGTGGCAGCCGCTATTGCGCAATCATGGTAACTGTCCCTGGAGTGGGTATATCAAGGATTTACGTCAATTGATGGTATAGCTTGAATAACGTCCAAAGATGGTATTATTTTACATTAGTTTATCATGTTTTATGGGTCCATTACATCTAGCAGCACATTGTCCGCATATAGAGAGATTTTATTTTCCCATTGGTAATTCCAGTGTAGGCCTAGGACTAAGGGTTCTTGTTGGATCGATTGGCATATTTTTAATTAGTTCCCGTACTAGCTATTGCCTTGTTGGCCCAGGGGTTAATTTTGATTGGTTACCATAATTACCTATGTAGACTTCTGCAGTTTACATCAAAGATGCTTTCTTTTCACATCCCGGTTTGGTTTCATTAACCGTCAGTAATATTGCAATCTCTTAATTCATCTTTTGATACTCCTTAGTGTCTTTAGTCACATCGTTGAGGCAGTTAAAAATGGTTGATGTACTTTTCTCGGTCCCACATAGCCCACTCCTGTTGCTACTTTTTGCCTAAGATACTTAAGCGTGGCTGAAGCAGTTATACAGGTGTGTTCAAAATGAAATCTATTCTGTTTTTACCACTTTCACAGTGCTCTGTTACTTTATATGATTTAACAAACTCCATACAATGACTTAAAAGCAACACATCTATCATTCTTGGGGTAGCTTTTCCTTTTCAAGTACATATAATTGCCTGTTGGAAACTAGTGATTGATTGAGTTACTACTCACAACATAGGTCTCTAAGAAATCCTGCAAGAATTTTCCTTCTTGATGCCTTAGAGCTAAAGCCCCCCTCCCCAACATTCTGGTTTTTGTTGGAAGCATAATTTAACAAGCATTGGCATAGCCAATAGGTCTTGCCTTTGGGACCTTTATAAGTTTTTAGTTATGCAGCACAATATCCTTGGTGCAACAACACCAACTGTTGTATGGCTAAACACTTATAAGGTCCCAAAAGCGAGACCTGTTGGCTATGCCAATGCTTGTTCATCATTGTGGCTCTAAAACAGTAACATTTTTCAGGAAGGGCAGCTGCGTAGAAAGAGGCACTTACTTTCCTTGGCCGGCCCCATTCCAATGAATCGGCCTCGATAATCGATATTAAAGGACTTCGGTATCTCAGTCACGTTTCTGCACTAAAACTTGCCTTTCCAAACAAGAACTTGTTTGCATTTGTTGCTTAAGAGGAGGTGGGAGAGCGGTTTTACCTGGGGCAGGATCGCCCCTGGTGTCATCCGGGACTGTGAGCGGGATTCACGGTGTTAAACGCCTCCTCCCTCCCAAAATAATGGTTGAGGAAAGGGGCCGTCAGAACGGATCAGAGACCATGGCCGAACCTCTGCTCCGGTGATTGGATGAGAAGAAACATGGGGTGCAGACAACAGCACGACAACAGAGCTAAAGGAGAAGGGAGGAATGATAGCGAGGAGACACCAGTGTGAGACCTCGGAAGAGGGGAGAGGGTAATCAAACTGAGATGAGGTAGAATTTAAGCGAACTATAGGAGACAGGAGAAGAGCTTCAGGAGACAGGAGGAGAGCTATTTCTGAATTAAACGAGGAGCAGGACCGTAATGCGGGGTCCCTAAGCCCTTGATTATTCAGGGTTTCTCCGCCCGGAGGCTGCTGGTCACTCCAAACAGGCGACAGAAGAAAGTGGAGCGGAGTTTTGAAAGAAGAGAAGAAGGGAGAGTTGAATGCGTAGTGGCGCAATAAAAAACATGAAAAGGGAGGAGAAGGAGTCACCACAGCCGAAAACATGAAAAGGGAAGAGAAGGGGTAACCACAGATTAAGTGAAGAGAGAAAAGGATGAATGGATGGGGTGGGAGTGGAGGAAAAGAGAATGAGCAGGAAAATGTGAGACCAAACCGAGAACACGAGAGGGAAGGAGACGGTAGGTAAGAAAGAGAAAAGGGAAGCAAAGACGTAATAAAGGCGGAACGGGTAATAGAGTGGAACGAGTGAGTTAGAAGCGAAGATCAACAGATAATATAATTGCAAATGAGATAAAATAGAATGATGAAAAATATAGGATAATGAAAGAAGGGCAGATAAAGTGCGGCAGTTGCGTGAAAGAAGGGACAAAAGATGGAAACAGGTGAGAGAAGATGGGTGCGAGAAGGGAAAGAAGGACACGTTTGGCTAAAGAAAAGTCAGAAAGAGCAGGCAGCGAGACATTGGATAGAAATGTGCAATGGTAGGAAGAGAATGGGCAAAGAATTCTGTCAATATAAAGAGAAGGACATGTGCAGACACAGGGCTAGACAGAGCTTGCCACACACTGAAGAGTGCACTTGTGCATTTAGACGCACTCTAGATGGGAGACGGAGAGACGCGCACACAGACTGACACCCATAGCGACAGAGACACACATAGACAAGCACATAGAAAGTCGCAGAAGTACAGGTGCAGACAAAGTAGGACAGTTACACACGCTAACAGCCATCGACTTAAAGCTAACACCTAGAAGAAATAACCGAATGGGTGGAAGCTAGAAAGTGACAGAGTTACAAGACACAGAGGAGCCTACAGGGAATGACAACAATTGGAATATTGGCATGCTATACAATTTGACACACATAGATAGATACATCATGACGTCACGCTGGGATATAAACACAGAGAAAGTGGCTGGCACATATAGAGACACCAGCGTACACAGAGAATATGTAGACGGCGCACACACATACGCGCATAATATACACGCACATACATAGTGCGCACACACAGAGTACTCACACCACGCGCACACACAGGCAGAGCAGAGACCAGAATCACGCTCAGATCGCGCACGGGCAGAGCTGTGACAGCGAACCACCTGTGTGAGGAAGAAGGGAGGGCGTGAGAGAGGAGAGAGCCCAGCAAGGACAGTCATCAGACCCTGTAGGCTGAGCTCACAGGCTGGCAGAGACAGAGCTCCTTCGTCTGCCTGCTGCAAGTGGCAGCGAACCTGACACCCAACTTCTGCAGCCCACTAAGAGGGCGCCAAGGTGCCCACCCGCAGAGGTGCTTCCAGTTCGCCCTGTACCACGTCACCACAGGAATTGAGAGGACAGCCAGGCCGGACTGCTGAGAGCTTCGAGGGATGAACTGGTCCTTCGGGGAGAGAAGTGAAGACGGGCCGGCACCTCTGGGAGAGGAGTGGGAGGAAGAGAGCTGCAGCCTGGGCGAGGAAGGGTCTGTGTCTGCAGGGATAGGCGTGAGGAAGGGTCTGCTCCTCTGGGGGAGGACTGCCCCTCAAATGAGTGAGGAACGGTCTGCACCCCGAGGGAGAGAGCAGAGGACTGGTCTGCACCTCAGAAGAGAGGAACGGTCTGCACCCCCAGAGAGGGGCGTGAAGACGGGCTGGCACCTCTGGGGGAGGAGTGGGAAGGAAGAGGAAGACTGAGCCTCAGATGGCACGGGCTCCGAAAGTGAAAGTGATCGCGATCGAGATCACTTAATTACCCGTGACAGTGGAGAAAAGGCAGATGGCGGCTGCGCGCGTGCACGCTTGCGTGCACGCAAGCTTCAGGCCACCAAAATGCCTGTGGTAGCACTTTGAAAACCCCCTTACTAAAAGTCGAGTAACATGTAGCGCATGCGCTGCTTTAGGCTCCACCTAAAAACTATATGTAATTGGGCTAAACCCACCAAGTTTGGTATCGAAGTTGTAAAAAAGCTAAAGTATAAAATGTTTTATATCCATCAGAGTGCAAGGAGTCAGGTAGCCAACACTCTTCCAAGTAAATCACTTCAAAGGTTGTAATAGAGTAATTCCAGATAATAATGCACAATTGGCTTTTCAAGCCTTTAACATTCCAAATCAAGATTTTTAAAGTTACTTGGATATAACTACTCATTCTCAGGGCAGTCTTTTGATCTATACCAATAATATTTATCAGCTGGAAATGATAAAAATTCTTATTCAGCTTTGGTCTTACTACATGCACATTAGCACCCAATATCTTAAGAACTATGTCTAAGGATCTCCTATATGACTACTTGGAGGGCGTCAAAACTGTTTGGGTACTATTAATCTTCCAGTAACTGAGGGGTTACTACATCTAAACACAGGCACTTTAATTGCAAAAGGCATATACTTTTTTGGTAAAAGTTTTTGATGACTCATAAGTTCCTGTCCTGTCTGGATATGAGGATTGCACTTGAAAATTTGATTTGGGGTTGAGCAACCTGGCAGGGCATTTATGAACAAACCTAATGGGGCTATCCCTATTATCTAACTGGACTTTAAGCTAGTGACCAACTGCTTTAGACTGTCTGCTAAATTCATTGGTTTGTGAATTGTAACTATATAAGGCCCTGCAAATAATTTGGGTGCAGGGCCTACCCATGCAGTTTGATGAGCCATGCAAACTCTGACCCTTGGGAGCAGTGTACATGTAAGTTATTTGCTGTTTAATAGCCCTGCTAAATAATTAACTTCTCCTTCCTAATCTCCTAAATTATACTTACTGTGTTGGGAAATCCCCACAAAATGATATGGCCCATATTAATCTTTTTTTGTGTGTTCTTGTTGATTACAATTGTATGGCTATATGGATGGGACAACTATCTTGCTTTCAATTATAACTTAGGCAATATACAGTTGTGATGAAAATATTCCATGGTGAGAAAACGTTCATGAAGGTAAACGTCGTCACAAATAATTTTTCTAATTTTCTTTTAGACTCTTAGCGTGCAGTCTTCTGCTAATGGTCAGTTTCTGCCCCCGAGTGATATTCAACTCAAATGCAATTATTGCAAGAGCACTTTTTCTTCAAAACCGGAAATATTGGAATGGGAGGTAAGGTAATTTTTAGAGCTTGAATATGTTTAAAGAGTTAGCCATAACTTTGGTGCTGTCACTACTTTACTGCTTCAAAATAATTTGTATTTGTACCTAAAACCTCATAACCAATATGGATTTGTATGTGATTGTTTTAGATTATGTGTATTTTGAGACTTCAAGAGCTCTTCTAAAAACAAGCCGCAGTAGGCCTAAACCCATTTCTACCACCATCAAGACAGTGGGGTTTACAGCTTTCTTGTATGATCAGAGATGTACACTGTGAAGTATGGTACGTTAAGAACTGCATTTGTCCAACTTTCTGACCCTTTTGTTTACATGTAACCTTAATGGTAGATCACTTATGCAATAGTTCCTATTACAATTCAGAATGAGATAGTTGGCTCAAATGTTGAGTTATGAAGTAACCATTATGCTTTGCAGGCTTAATTAGGTAAGGGCCATGATGATGCTTTCAGGAAACCTACAATTCCATTGACCTTGTTTGATGTTTGCATTTTTGCCTATCATTCATGTAGGCTCCCAGCGCAGTTTGTGGAGTCTGTCTTTTTTGTTTTGTTCATTTACTCACAAAGTATTTAGCACAAAATGAGATTTTTTGATACCCGTGATTCGTCAGTGTACTGTGAAGGTTCAGAATTGTAGTGTGTAGGTGCTCGCGTTCTCTTGCCACTGAATATATATTGAAGTGTAACAAGCTGTGTCTATAAACATAAGAATATTCATTTTTATCTTGGATAATATTGCTATTTACTGGAGTCTGAAGTTCCAAAGAAATTTTTAATCAACATTTATTACCTTTGTAGATACGAATCCTCCTAGTCTCAGCCAGATCTCCAGAAAACATTTTACATGCTTTAATAATAGCAGGTGATGCAGTTTTTTTTGTGTTTCTTATGCTGGTACTTTTAATAATTCAATAGCTACACTTTGGAATAAACCAGTTTGGGTACTTGTTTGTGAGCTAGTATTCCATATGCTGGTACAAGTCTTGTAGTGGGTCAGGGACACTGAGGAGGGCTTTATTTAGCTTTCATATTCTCTTACCTCTTAGTGGGCTTAACATTAATTTGGCCTCTTGTGTTATATTCTTCCACCGCTCAGGTTGCTCTTATGTTGCCTGCATTGCTTTTTCTATGGAGGATGTTTTGGTTTCAGTCATCAGAGTAAACTTCTGCAGGTTTTCCATTCTTGCTGGTAGTAGGGAATCTTCCTAGAAAGGTTGAAGCAGCTAGGGTCAGCTAGATTTAAATCCTCCTCGGATGTCCCTGAAGAATTGACACATTGCTGCCTCTGTCTTTAGCTTATTTTATTTCATATAAATGCTGCAGCTGTGAGGGCTCTCCAGCAGGGACAACAGTCCTTGAATTCTTTCTCCCCTGCTGCATCTGTTTCCTTCCCAGCTGGCAATCCATCACATCAAACCGATGGGGTTTTTACAAATTATTCAAAGGTGCTACGCCCTTTACCTTCCATGTCATCCCTACCATTGTTCCCTTGAATCCAAAGTGGTTTTCGGCAGTCCATGACTTTATCTTGATGCAAGTAGTCCATCTACTGCAGGCCAATTCGCCATTGAGTGGGTGCTGACTCGAAGAGGGGCGAACAGTACAGTTTGTGCTACTTCCTTGTGCCCAGAGGGCCTCAGGCCCATACAGGACATCCAACCATCGAATGCCTTTCTGAAGGACAAATTCAAAATGCTCACTCTGGGTCAGAGTCTGTGCTCACACACTGATCGTGCAGTCCCAGAGATGCTACCTGTGGTTTACAGTAGTTTCAGAACCCTTCCAATTTGCTGTGCTGACTTAGGCTTTACCTCAGTCCTGTGGGTGTTTGAGAGTAATAGCAGTGGTCGCAGCTAATTTTTGGAGGTGCAGGATACATGTATTTCCGTACCTTGGCGACTGGCTCCTCATGGCATGCTCACCTCTGTCCATCACAGACCATTTCCAGACAGTGATTGTACATCTCATCTCCTTGGGGTTTTCAATAAATCAACCGAAGCCCCACCTGATCCCTACCCACAGCATTCCCTTCACAGGGGCTGTAGGAACGTAGGATCTGCTTTCATGGTTAACCCACTTTTTGCTGGTGTCATTCTGTTTTTCTTACTAGTATAATCAGGACCACAGTCACTGTGCATTCTCCCTAAATTGGACTTTGGTAAGTACTTTTGTACCTTCCTTATTGACTATTGTTGTACCCTTATAAGTCCCTAGTATATGGTACTAAGGTACCCAGGGCATAGGTACACCAGGTGTCTTCCATGGGCTGCAGCATGTCTTACGCCACCTGTGAGAGACCACTCAATCTGTGATTACAGGCCTGTCATTGCAGCCTGTGTGAGCTGGTGCTAGCACTACTCACAATCGATATAAGTTTCTTATATCTGAGGTCATGGCACTTAAAACCTATCAATCAGTCTGGGTTGGTAAAGCTTGACTACTCACCCGAAAGGGTCTCAAAGTGCTGAGGGTGGGGGGCTGGGGGACACACAACTCCTGGGAGTTCATGGTGTTTTGTCGAAGAGCCAGGTGTGAGAAAGTGCTCTTTCTGCCTGGTTGCCCCCACTTTTTGCTGAACAGTTGATGTGCTTTGACTGAGTGTACCCTGGGCTCCTGCCTATCAGGTGCCCAGGGCCTATGTTCTTGCCCAAAAACTGCATTGAAAACAAAACCCAAGGGCACTGTGACCAGGGAAGACCTCTAAGGGTTGCAGCACTTTTTGTGCCACCCTTAGAGGCCCTGTACCATTACACTCACACACTGCCTTTGCAGGTGTGCCATGCCTACAACACACTGCCCTGGTATAGATCAGTCACCCCTCTAGCTGGGTGCACTATACCAGTGGTGAAGGGTACAGGTGCATGAGCTCTTTAGCCCTACATTGTCTAAGCCCATTCTTAGACATTGTAAGTACAGTGCTGCCATAAGAGTATATGGTGCTGGGAGCTTGTCATTACGAACTCCACAGCACCTTAATGGCTACACTGAAAACTGAGAAGTTTGGTATCAAACTTCTCAGCACATTAAACCCACACTGATGCCAGTTTGGGATTTAATGAAAAATGCACACAGAGGGCATCCTAGAGATTCCCCCTGAAAAACGACCTACCATTAGTGTCTAGGCTGAGTGGAGCTTTCAGCAGCCACCACCAGACATGTTTCTGGACCCCTGGGTCGAGAGCCTGCTGCTCTCGGGGGCCTGAAACAATGCACATCCTGGTACGAGGTGCCAAGCCTCCTCTCCCTTGATCCACTAAGGGGAATCTTCAAAGGCTTACCGCCTTTGTGAGCTTCCCCACGCCACTTGCTGCTTTCAGCAACTGGTCCCCACTGGTTCTGACCCCCACTTTGGGCGGGAGAACTGGCAGGAAAAACAAGTGAGGAATAGAGGTGTGACCACCTCTGCTAACTCCACCCGTCAGGTGGGGGAGGCGAAGTGAAGCACAACTCAGTCCTCGCCATCTTGCAGATGGGGGGACCCAGCCAACCAGGGAAAGGCTTATACCACCCTCCCACTCGAGAGTGGCATAATAGGGGGTGTACCCACCCCAGGGAAGGGACCCATTGGTCCCAACCTATTTTCCGACCTGTAACACCCCTAAATCTAGTATTTAGGTGCACCCCTAAACCTTGCTTCCTCAGACTAGCAACGAGAAGAAGAAAAGCAGGACCGTACAGCTGTGCCGATGCGAACAAGAAGATGACTCCCACTGACTTGGCCACAGCCCTACCGGCCTGTTCCCACCTCGAACCTGCTCCAGTGAAATACTGGTGTGTCCTGCAGCCAGCAACCTCAAGTAACCTGGAGGACCTGCCTGCCTTCAATCCCAAAGACTTTGTCTTCCGTGAACACCGGATTTGTTCATCTCCAACCTCAGGCCCCGGCTGTAAACCACAAATCTGCCCCACTCTGCATCCGCCGTCCACGGCCCGCGCGGGCAAACACCACGAGAAAGTCTCCCCGGCGATTCTGACCCGAGATCCAGTGATCCCTGACCTCCCTCAAGCATCCAGCCGATGCCTGCAGCCTAAATCCGGAAAGTCCAGGAGCGGGTAAGAAGATCCGACCCTAAAAGGCATCCCTGCACCCGACACCCCACGGCCTTGTGTGGCCCAATCGAAGATGCCTAGGCAACCACCAACATCTCAACTCAGCTCTCCAAGTGGTGATCTCACCCAGAAGACCTTCGTCCCCGAGCCTGCCGTGCTTTTGCAAACCGGAGACTCAACATTAACTGCCACAGGGCTTCCGATGCCAAAACAGCACTCTGCACCCGGCCACCCCAGTGCCGCTGAGGGTGCATCTTTGGCCTAAACCCCCATTTGCCCTGAGTTTAAGTCCAGGATCTTTGCTCCCACAACCCAGTTGCCCGCTCATCAGCAGCCACCAACTGGTGGCCCACTGTCCCCCATTGGATAACATTGGGCCTCAGCGCTCTGCACCCGGCCGCCCTACTGCCGCTGAGGGTGCAACAAGTGCATCTTTGACCCTGGAGGACCCCTGAGTCTAACCCCAGAATACCAACTCCCACACCAAAGTACTTACCTTTGAACCGTTAACACTATTTTCCTCCATAGGTTAACATTGAATGTTTTTCTATGAAAAGTTTTTAAGTGTGGAGTTGGAAAACCTAAGAAATCCTTTTAAAATTGTACTGAATAACACAAACGCTTTTACTTACCTGTTTTCAGGAAATGTCCCAGTGCAGTATCCAGGTATACTGCACTGTGTAAAAAAAAAAGTAATCTAAAGAGTAATTTACCTGTAATTTTACTCCAAAGCCTATACAAAGTATATGTACTGTATTTTCAAAGCATTGCATTTCTCAGTAACAGTACTGTAAATCAAAACAAAATGCATATACAATTGCAATGCAAACTGTGTTACAAACTGTATATTTACTGCACACTTTTTACCCCTTACCTGTGCCAGGTTTGCTTGGTTCTAGAAAATAAAATAACTAAAAGAATATTTTTTATACAAAAACAATTGGTCTGAAGTTAGGTTAGTCTTTGAGTGTGTGAATTTGTTTGTTGACTGTGTACAACAACTGCTTAACACTGTCCTCTGATAAAGCCTTGCTGCTCGACCACACCACCAGAAATAGAGAGTAAGGTGCTATCTACTTTTACCTCTGCCTACCTTTGGGGTTCCACTGGACTCTGTGCACACTATAACTCACTTTGGTATAGTATGTACAGAGCCAGCTTCCTATACACACTGCCTTTGCAGGCTGCGTGTCTTGGTGCAGAACAAAGTGAAGCATCGACATGGCACATATCCCTGTGTGCCATGCCTACAACCCACTGCCCTGGCATAGATCAGCCACCCCTCTAGCGGGGTGCACTTCAGCAGTGGTGAGGGTACAGGTGCATGAGCCCTGTAGCCCTACAGTGTCCAAGTCCATTCTTAGACATGGTAAGTGCAGTGTTTCCATCAAGAGTTTATTGTGCTGGGAGTTTGTAATTACGAACTCCACAGCACCATAATGGCTACACTGAAAACTGAGAAGTTTGTTATCAAACTTCTCAGCACATTAAACCCACACTGATGCCAGTGTGGGATTTAATGAAAAATGTACAAAGAGGGCATCTTAGAGATACCCCCTGAAAAACGACCTACTACTGGTGTCCAGGCTGAGTGGCTGCTTTCAGCTGCCCCTACCAGACATGTTTCTGGACCCCCGGATCTGAAAGAGACACGATAGTGATAGATTCCTTACCTTAGAATATACCCAGGCGTCAGACTGGATCCGGCAAGTTTTTGTCAGCAGTTCCCCTGCGCGTCGGTAGGCGTCGTCGTACAGCTCTGCGTATGTCGCTGGCGTCGTAGCCGCCGAGATGACATAGTCGGAGCTACTTACACGCGCCCACATGCGCTGATGTCAGTTCTTTCTTTTTCTGCTCCAGCAGCGCAGATCCGAGAGAGAGCGGTACCCCTAGTTAAAAGTTTTGACTTTGTTTCTGAGAACTTGTTTCTCTTGTTTTGTCGAGTACTTGACTCAAGGTGCAGTAGGGATGCCCGGGTTTAAGTCCTGTAGGGCCTGCCGTCGGAATATATCCGTAGCGGACCCGCACAATGTGTCTCTCCTGATTGGGGCACGCCCATGACCCGAGGTGTGCCCCGATTGTTGGGCCATGGTGCCGGAAGCTTTGCAGGAGCGTTGCTGAAAGTTGTTGGTCTGGCAATTGGTTCCGTGCCGATTGAGGTCCCACTCCCGTGGGAGGTCAACGGACCGGTCGCGGAGCCATCACCATCACTCGTTGGAATCTGGGACAGGTAAGTCACGGCGCCATAAAAAGTCGAAGAAGCGACGTCTCTCTTCCTCTACCCCTCACAGGTCGTGGTGGAAGGGGCGGGCGGTCACTCCCCGCGGCTCCGATGGAGCCTCTGTTGTTGCCTAAGGCCTTCCCACCCTTTCCAGGCCCGCACGTGACTTCAGACGAGGTACAGGCCTTCGTGTCGGCCTTGCGACATTTGTTTGACACATCGGGTCTCTCCGGAGCGCCTACGGGCCCCGCAGACATGTTGGGTGGATCTGCCCCCATGCCGCCACCTTTGGCCTCTGCTACGCCAGCAGCATACCCTGCGCCGCCGGCTCCGCCACTGATGCCGGGCGTCGTTGAACCAGGATTGGTCTCTTACCCCCGATTCCAATTCTTGGTGGGGAGTTTGTCCCATTTCCCCGGGCACCTCGACCTTACCGGCCTCTTCAACAACCTGTGGATGAAGGGGAGTACTGTGAGGGTTCTGAAGACACACTTGCAGCGCAATGCGAGGATGAGCCTGAATGGGAAGGTGACATTGTTAGAAAGTGGCTCTGTATATACTGTTCCCAAATAGGTACAGTGTGCACAGAGTCCACAGTCCCCAGAGGTTTGGCAGAGGCTAAAGTTAGATATAACCTTACTCTCTAAAGTGGTAGCTTGGTCGAGCAGTAAGGCAGTATCAGAGGACAGTGTAAAGCATTTGTTGTACACACTCAGTCAGCAAATGGTCTCACACACTCAAGAACTGAACTGTAGGCCAATGGTTTTGTATATAAAAATATATGGTTGTTTTATTTTAGAACCAACAATAGGTATCAACATATACTTAATCAGAATGAGATGCTTTAGATAAATACTTTTGAATAGGCAATAGACTTTTGAATGCAATAGTTAGTTGTTGCAATAGGCAACACGATTTCAAACATAATATAACATTGAGCTCAATGGGAATTTCTCGTTAAATGCAATTGATTACTTTTTGGATTACTTTTCTTACCACAGGACTGGATCCTAGATTCAGTCCTGGGACATTTCCTGTAAACAGTTGTTAAAACGGTTTGGTTAAAGTTGTGATTTTTAAGGATTATTATTTTATTTTAAAAGTTGACACTTAGAAACTTTTTCACATAGAATCACCAATGTTATCCTATGGGAGGAAATTCATTAAGCAGGTAAGTGGGGTTATTGTTACTTTTTCTAACTCAGTGTTGGATTCTGGATCCAGCACTGGGGCATCTCCTGTAAGCAGTCGATGTAAAATTTTTTTTATAAAATGTAATTTTTATTAAAGATTATAGACAGATACATTCAACAATCTGCCAGATTGACGTAGAAAAAATGTCTTACTATGGTACATGCATAACTGGCCCATACTGTTCGTGTGGTTAAGAGAGAAAGAGAAGAAAGGAGGAAAAGGCAGAGTTAAGTGTTGAAACAGGATAGAAAAGGGACAGGTCATTAGGCATTGTAAACGCTTGTCAGTACATTTAGCGCTTGCTATGCTTGCTTTGTACATTTGACAACAAAAGTTGGGTTGCTTGCCGTTCCTGAGAGTTGAAGATTGCAATGTTAGGGCTCGGTCCTTTTGGTTCGCATGGTATAGAGTTTAAAGCTCAGGTAAAGTGTTTGAGGTTCATAAGAGTCTAGATAAGTGTCCAGGGTTTCCCACATCCCCCTTGAGGACGCTTTCCATGGTGTGTACTGAAGTGCCAAATTTTCTGCTCCTCTGAGGTGTGTAATCCAGTTCATCCAACCTTTGTAGCTAGTTTTACTTGTATCTTTCCAGTTGTTTAATACCATATTAACAGCTGCTGATAATAATAAGTCCATTAGGTCTTTATCCTGCTCAGTTCTCAAGTTTGTGCGTAGAAAAGCCGAGGTGAGGGAGGCGAAATCCCTCGCTATTTTGCTGTCAAAAACGTAAGTTTGCAAAATCGCCACTTAGAAGAATTTCTGGCAAAAAACAGGCAATGTTATCCTATGAAGGAAAATCAAGTTATAGGTAAGTACGGTTGTAATTACTTTTCAGAGTCAGTCCTGGGCACCAAGATCCAGCACTGGGATCTCTCCTGATGACAGGTGAGTAAATTCGTTTTCGTAATTCGGCTGATTTTAGATCGATATTTTAAAGTTTCAAAACTCGAAACCAGTCAATGTTACCCTATGTAAGAAAAGTGAATTATCGGCTTTTAGGTAAGTACTTGACTGGCAGAGTTGAGGTTCTAGGCATAGACTCCGGGGTCTCCCAGGGTCAGGTAGGTACAGTTGTTACACCCTCAGCGGCACAGGGGCAGCCGGGTGCAGAGTGAGTTAGGCCCAATGTTATCCTATGGGAGGCAGGGGGCCTTTGGTTGGTGGCTGCTGGCTAGCAGGCCACATGGCTGTGGGAACTGGGCTCCTGGTCACTTGCTTAGGGCAAATGGGGAAGTAGATTAGAGTAGAGGTTGCACTGCCAGGGGCGCTCGGGCGGCTGGGTGCCTGGTGCTTTTGAGCCGTCGGGCGCTAAATGGATTTCACTGGAGAAGTTCAAGGACGAACAAAGGCTGCAAGCTCGGGGATGAAGATTCTTCAGGTGCGACCACCACTTCGAGAGGTAAGTTGGGTAGTTGGAGGAGCAGGTTCGAGGGTTGACAGGCCTGTAGGGCTGGGGCATAATCAGTTGGTGTCTTCCTCTTGTTAGCAGCTGCACGGTAGGTCTTCTTGTGTCTTGATCTTCTTTCTTGTTTCGCAATCTGGATCTGAGGAAGGAAGGTTCAGGGTGCCCCTAAATACTAAATTTATGTGCGTTAAAGGTAGGTAAAGGGCAGGGACCAATGGGTCCCCTCCCTGGGGTGGGTACACCCTCTATCCTGCCACTCTCCTGCGGGAGGGGGCAGTACCCTAGTCCTGATTGGGCAGGGCTTCCCATCTTTAAGATGGTGAGAGCCCGGAGATGTGTTTCACCTCGCCTCCCCCACCTGAGGGGTGGGGTTGGCAGAGGCTGGCGCACCCCCTTGGGGTTTCCGGCCAGTCTTCCCGCCAGAGTGGGGGTTAGTACTGGTAGGGGCCAGTTGCTGAGTACAGCAAGTGGCCTGGAGAAGCGCACAAAGGCGGCATGCCTTTGAAGCTTCCCCTGCCCATCCTGGTGGAGAAGACCTAGCACCTCGCCCAGGATGTGCATTGTGCGGATGGCTCTCTACACAGTGGTCCAGCAACATGTCTGCTGTGTGGCAGCCTAGGCCGCCCCTCAGACAAGACGTGGATTGTAGGTTAGGTTCAGTGTCCATCTCTAAGATGCCCTCTGTCGTGCATTGTACATTAAATCCCACACTGGCATCAGTGCGGGTTTAAAACATATTTCACTTATGCCAGTTCCGGGTTGAGAGCGGTGAATACTGCGTGCTTGTTGGGCCGCTATTCACATTGTGTGTGGGACACCGTGGCACAGGTGCTACCTCAGTGCCCTGTGGAAAGCTCGGGCGATGCTCTCCCAGGCCATAACCGAAGGGAGAGATGCTGCTAAATTTACTATCCTTTGTGGGCTTGACACGGCCCATTCCCTCGGCAGGGCACTTTCCACAACGGTGGTGCTCCGCCGTTACGCTTGGCTCAGAACAACAGAGCTCCAGAACACTTTGTTGGACATGCCCTTTGATGGCACTCGCCTTTTTTGGTGACAAGGCGGATAGCACCCTGGAACGCTTTAAGGACTCTCGGGCTACGGCCCAGTCCTTGGGTCTCGCCACCACGCGTACTCCCTCGGGGTCCGCTTTTCAGTCCTTTTGAGGTCAGGGACGAGGCACCCAAGTGCGTTTCTTTCAGACCCGCAGGCCTGCGCAGCCGTAGTCTCAGCGCAGCCACGGACGTGGGACCCGCCGTGGTGGGTCCCGAGGACAGTGGGCGGGTCAATCCACCCCTGCCACCGCCTTCTCAAAACCTTCATAGTCCGGTGTTTCAGGCCCACCAGATGCCAGTGGGTGGCAGGATTCGCCATCACCCTCCCCACTGGCGCACCATCACCTCGGACAGGTGGGTTCTACAAATAGTCCAAAGGGGCTACTCCCTCCCCTTCGAGTCTACCCCTCCAGCCATGCCATCTCAGTACCACCTGATTTCGGGGATCACTTTTCACTTCTCCAGCAGGAAGTTGTGGCCCTCATGGTCAAGGGGTTCGCCCGAAGTAGGTCGTGGTGGTTATTCCCACTACTTCTTGGTTCCAAAGAAGGACAAGGGCCTGCGTCCTATCTTAGACCTCCGGAACGTCAATCGCTTCCTCCGGAAGGAGAAGTTCAAGATGCTCATGCTTGCTCAGGTCTTGTCTGCTTTAGACCTGCAAGACTGGCTGGTAGCGTTGGACTTGCAGGATGCTTATTTTCATATCCCCATCCTGCCAGCCCACCGGCGTTACCTACGGTTCACGGTGGGCCATGAGCACTTTCAGTTCACCGTGCTCCCTTTCGCCCTTACCAGCGCCCCTCGGGTGTTCACAAAAGTGATGGCGGTGGTTGCAGCTCATCTGTGCAGATCAGGGGTCTCAGTCTTCCCACATCTCGACGACTGGCTGGTGAAGGCGGCCTCGCCCCAGGCAGTCTCCACCTCCAGACTACGGCCAACCTCCTGCACTTGCTGGGGTTTTCCATCAACGTGCTGAAGTCGCACATGATTCCATCTCAGAAGCTCCTCTTCATCGGAGTGGTTCTGGATATGGTGCAGTTTCAGGTTTATCCTCCTGAACAGCGAGTCAGGGACATTCGGGCTATGATTCCGATCTTTCGGCCCTTGTCCTGGGTTTCGGTCAGGAAGACCCTGAGGCTGCTGGGCCTCATGGCTTCCTGCATCCTGCTGATCTATCATGCCAGATGGCATATGCGGGCTCTGCAGTGGGACCTGAAGTTCCAGTGGACGCAGCATCAGGGAAACCTGACCGACTACGTCCAGATCTCGGAGGGCACTGCAAAGGACTTGCAGTGGTGGCTCACGGACTAGTGTTGGGTCAGCGGCAGATCCCTCTCCCTTCCCCAACCAGAGCACACAGTGTTGACGGACGAAGTCCAAGCTCCATATCAGCCTATTGGAGCTCAGGCCGATCCTACTTGCACTGAAAGCATTCCTTCCCTCTGTCAAGGGGAGAGTAGTGCAGGTGTTCAGACTCCACTGCCATGTGGCACTGCAGCAAGCAGGGCGGGGTTGGGTCGTGGACCCTATGTCAGAAGGCTCTACATCTCTGGACGTGGCTGGAACGTCAAGGCATTTCCTTGGTGGTTCAACACCTGGCAGGTACCCTGAATGCCAGGGTGGACAAACTCAGCTGCAGGTGCATGTTGGATCACGAAAGGCGTCTTCACTCAGAGGTGGAACAAGGTCTCTTTCAGCACTGGGGAGAACCTTGGTTAGATCTATTTGGCACCAAAGAGAATGCGCAATGTCATCAGTTCTGCGCGTTGGAGTTTCCAAGGTGGCACTCGCTTGGAGGCTCTTTTCGTCGCGAGTGGAGTTGCGGTCTGTTGTATGCCTTTCCGCCTATACCACTTCTGCCCAGAGTGCTGAAGATGGTCAGACTCGACCGGGTCCAAGTCATTCTTGTGGCACCGGACTGGGCTCAAAGAGTTCGGTCTCCCGAGCTACTCAGTATGAGCGCTGATCCCCACGATCCGACTGCCTCTTCGGGAGGATCTCCTGTCGCAGCAACAGGGGACGGTCCTCCACCCGAACCTGTCCAGCCTCCACCTCCTTGCGTGGAGATTGAGCGGTGACAGCTGATTCCTTTAGACTGGACTCCTGAAGTCTTTAATGTGATTCTGGCAGCCAGTCGTCCGTCCACTAAAACGGTATACGCCTGTCGGTGGAAATAATTTGTGGCATGGTGCACAGCGAAATCTGTAGATCCTCTTGCTGCCCCTCTTTCTGAGGTCCTATTGTTCCTTCTCTCTTTTGCCCAGCAGGGCTCTGCTCTGGGCACTATCAAGGGCTACCTTTCTGCTCTTTCAACCTTTCTTAGGCTGCCTGATCAGCCCTCTCTTTTCAAGTCCCCAGTTGTCAATAGATTTCTCAAAGGCCTTACTCACCTTTTCCCTCCTATTCCTTTTGTGATTCCTCAATGGGACTGAACCAGGTTCACGCATACTTGATGTGCGCTCCCTTTGAGCCTCTTCATAACTGTCCTTTGCTGTGATTAACTTTGAAAACTGTCTTCCTGGTGGCCATCACCTCCGCTCGACGGGTGAGTGAGCTCCAAGCTCATTCCTGTAAACCTCCTTTTCTGGCGATTCATCCGGACAAGGTTGTGCTTCAACCATGTCCCTCCTTTCTACCAAAAGTAGTCTCTGCCTTTCATCCCAGGCAAACTGTCACTCTGCCCACTTTCTTTTCGCCTCCGCACCCTTCAAGAGGAGAGGCTCCACCGCCTGGACCCAAAATGTGCACTTTCGTTCTATCTGAACCGCACGCAACAGTTCCGGGGTGGATGACCAGCTCTTTGTTGGCCAAGTGGGCGCCAAAAAAGGCTGTGCTGTGCACAAGCAAACTCTCCCGATGGGTTGTCTTGTGCATTAACGCCTGTTACTCTCTGGCTAAAAAGGTTGGGCTGCTTGCTTATTCTACAAGGGCGACAGCGGCTACTACAGCAGTGGGACGAGATTGTTCCCCCTGCAAGACATCTGTCAGGTGGCCACTTGGGCCTCTTTGCATACTTTCACTAAGCACTATTGCCTTGACAGACCGGTCCGGAGAGACTGCTTCTTTGGTCATTCAGTTCTCCTTGACTTTCTGGTGTAATCTCCCTTCGCAGACCCACCACCGGGGTTGGTATTGCTCGGGTATGTATTCTAAGGTATGGAATCTATCACGGACGTGTCTCTTTCAGATGCACAAGTTACTTACTTGTGTAACGATATATCTGCAAGAGACATTAGTTAGTGATAGATTCCTTACCGCCCGCCCATCCTCCCTGTTCTGCGAACTGTTCTCTAGGGTTCAGGTCATTCCTTTCAGGGCCCTAGTTCTATTGCACCAGTAGTGGGTCTCTGGCATGGCTTTGCGCACCTGGAACGGAAAATTTGTATACAGAACTGACATCCGCGCGCGTGGCACGTCTAAGTAGCTTTGACTACGTAATCTCGGTGGCTACGACGCCACCGACGTACACGGAGCCGCACGACGATGCCCACCGATGCGCAGGGGTACTGCTCACAAACTTTACAGATCCAGTCTGACACCTGGGGATATTCTAAGGTAAGGAATCTATCACTAACTAATGTCTCTTACAGATATATCGTTACACAAGTGAGTAACTTGTGCATTGAGAGCCTGCTGCTCTAGGGGGCCTGAAACGATGCACATCCTGGGATGAGGTGCTAAGCCTTCCTTCCCTAGGATGGGCAGGGTCCACAAAGGGGAAGCTTCAAAGGCTTGCCACCTTTGTGAGCTTCCCCAGACCACTTGCTGCTTTCAGCAGCTGGTCCCCACTTGTTCTAATCCCCACTTTGGGAGAGAGAACCCGCAGGAAAAACAAGTGAGGTAGAGAGGTGTGCCCACCTCTGCCAACTCCACCCCTCAAGTGAGGAAGGAGATGTGAAGCACAACTCTCAGTCCCAGCCATCTTGTTGATGGGGGGGACTCAGACAACCAGAGTGAGGCATATGCCCCCCTCCGACTGAAGGGTGGCATAATACGGGGTGTACCCAACCCAAGGAAGGGACCCATTGGTCCACACTTTACTTACCTGTATCGCCCCTAAATCTAGTATTTAGGGGGCACCCCTAACCTTGCCTCCTCAGACATGAACCGACAACAAGAAAAGGAGGACCTAACAGCCGTGCCGAAGCTACCAAGAGGAGGACACCTACTGACTTGGCCCCAGCCCTACCAGCCTGTCCCCACCTCAAAACTGCAGAAGGGAAACTCCAGTGTGTCCTGCAGCCAGCACCCTAAAGAACTCCGAGGACCTGCCCTGCCTTCCAAACCAAAGACTTTGTCTCCAGTGAACATCTGATTTGTTCACCCCACAGACTCCAGCTCCAGCATGATCCTTGAGTCTGCACCCGATGCCCACAGCCCGAGTTCAAGTGGCCCAACACCACGAGGAGGTCTCCCCGGCGATCCAGCCCGAGATCCAGTTATCCCTGACCTGTCTCAAGCCTCCAGCTGACGCCTGCAGCCTAAATGCGGAAGGTCTCCCCAACCGTGACCAGGAGCTGGTAAGCAGATCCGACCCTAAAAGGCACCCCTGCACCCGACGCCCCACAGCATTGGGTGGCCCAACCGACTGTGCCTAACCAACCCCCAGCATCCCAACTTAGCTCTCTAATTGGTGGTCGCACCCAGAAGACCTTCGTCCCCTGAGCCTGCAGTGTTTGCAAACCGGAGGCTCCCAATTGAAAGTTACAGGGCGCCCGATGCCAAAACAGCACACTGCACTCCACCGCCCAAGTGCCGCTGAGGGTGCTACTTTTGTGCTGGCTTGAACCCCCATTTGCCCTGAGCTTAAGTCCAGGGGCTTTGCTCCCTCAACCGGAGGCCCCCTATCCCCCATTGGATAACATTGGGCCTCATCCCTCTGCACCCGACCGCCCTAGTGCTGCGGAGGGTGTGACGAGAGTGCATCCTTGACCCTGGGGGACCCCTTGGTCTATCCCCAGAACCTCAACTCCCACTACAGAATACTTACCTTAAAACCAATAACACTATTTTCCTCCATAGGATAAGTGAAAAGCTTCTAAGTGTGGAGTTACAAATTCTGTGAAACCCTTTAAAACTGTAATTAAAGAACACAAACTCTTTTGCTTACCTGTTTACAGGAAATGTCCCAGTGCAGTATCCAGGTATACTGCACTGTGTAAGAAAAGTAATCTGTAAAGTAATCTACTTGACATTCTACTAAAATCCATTACAAAGTGTATGTACAGTACTTCAAAAGCATTGCATTACTAGTAGCTCTACTGTAATCAAACCAAAGTGCATATACTGTTGCAATTCAAACTGTTTACTAACTGCATTACTACTGTAAAGTATTTATTTCTTACCTGTGCCAGGCTTGCTTGGTTCTAGAAAATAAAATAACTAAAAGAATGTTTCTATACAAACCAATTGGTCTGAAGCTCAGTCTTTGAGTGTGTGATATAATTTGCTGACTGTGTGTGTACAGCAAATGCTTAACACTACCCTCTGATAAAGCCTTACTGCTCGCCCACAATACCACAAATGGAGAGTAAGGTGTTATCTGCTTTTACCTCTGCCTACCTTTGGGGTTCCACTGGACTCTGGGCACACTATACCTCTTTGTGGTATAGTACATACAGAGCCAGCTTCCTACAAGGCCCCCTTAATTTTACTTCCAGTGGTTGGGGTTCCTTTTGAGATGGTAAGGATAGACATTGTTGGTCCCGTAAACCCAGCAACCGCATCTGGACACAGTTACATCCTAGAGGTGGTGGACCATGCAACTAGGTATGCAGAGGCTATTCCCCTTAGGACCACTACAGCTCCTGTGGTGTCCAAGACCCTCCTTAGAGTCTTTTCCAGAGTGGGTTTCCCTAAGGAGGTCTTAACAGCAGAAGTACAAACTTCATGTCTGGTTATATCACTGCAATGTTGAAAGAGTGTGGAATAAATTACATATTTACCTACCATCCACAGTGAAATGGGCTTGTTGAAAGGTTCAACAAGACCCTCAAGGATCATGGGGATCCCAGAAAAGCTCAGGCGAAAATGGGATGTCAAGAGCTTCAGAAAGCTTGGCATGGCCAAAAGGCTGTACTGACTATTTACCAGCCAGGACACAAAGTGTGGGTGTGCGCCCAGCAGCTCTCCAGGATAAGTGGAGTGGCCCCCTCACAATTCTTGAGCAGAAAGGTAAAGTAACCTATTTGGTTGACCTAGGTACTCCTAGAAGTCTCCACAGGGTATTTCATGTGAACCGCCTCGAACCTTTTGTTGACAGGGCTGACATGAACTTGCCCATTGCCTCTGATGAGGGACAGGAGGAAGAGATTGACTCTCTCCCTGATCTCCTCTCTCAGGACTCTGTTGATGGGTCAGCTGATGTAGTTGCCTTGGTAGGCAGCCTCACTGACCAACAGCAGGTTGGTTTTTGGAAAGTATTCAATCTGTTTGGCCACGTGTTTTTTCCTAGGATGCTTGTTTCCTGTCCAGGAAGCACCTGGCCTGGCAGTTTGGGCTGGACTGTTCCCATTAGGTGCAGGGTCAAGACTGATTTGCATATGGCTGGGTTAAAACTGGAATGGCATGGGGAGGAAAGAAACAATGGATTTAGGAGTGAATGTATGACATTGTTCTGCATTCTGTCCATCAATTTTTCTTTTTGCATCCAATTCCAAGGGCAGATGAGCTTATTGATACTCTGGCTTCAGCTACGTATCAGAGTACATTTGACCTGACTGCTGGCTACTGGCAAATCATACTCTCTGAGAATGCCAAGTCAAAAATAGCTCTTTCAACCCCTAGTGGGCATTATCAATTTATTGTGATGCCCTTTGGTCTGAAAAATGCCCCAGCCATGTTTCAGAGGCTGGTGAACAAAGGCCTAACCGGTCTGGAAGCCTATAGTCCAGCATATCTAGATGATATTGCGGTCTTTAGTTCCCCCTGGTTCACCTCAGATGTTCTAGAGGCCCTGTAAAAGGCAGGCCTCAGTATCAAGGCCACAAAGTGGCAGATAATGCAGAGGAAGGTTTTGCACTTGGGTCACCTGGTAGGTGGGGGCCAAGTTCAACCATTGGAGAGCAAATCCCAGACCATTGTGGACTGGGTTGCTCCCACTACCCAGACTCGGTTAGAGCTTTCTTGGACTTGATTGGAGGTGTGTTACGGGATATGGGTCCATTATGACTCCTCTTAATGATCTCACCTCCAAGTAAAAGCCTAAGAAAGTTCAGTGGACAGTTATCTGTCAATGGGCATTTGATGAACTGAAGCAGGCCAAGTGCACTGCTCCCATGCTGCAAAATCCTGATTACTCCAAAGCCTTCATTGTCCACACATGCTTTTGAGATAGGATAGGAGCTTGTGTGACAGCGCTCAACAAAGTGACGGATGAACTCTCGATGAAGGAGGCAGTGCAGCTCTGATCGACCTTTCCGCGGCTTTTGATACCATAGACCACTTGATACTATGGCCCCGTTTATAGACTATTGGCATAAAGGGCACAGCCTTCGATCTACTCAGATAGTTTCTAAAAACCACAGGGAAAATACGGTGATGCTTGATCATTTCAGCTCCAAAATCTTCTCGCTACCATGCGGGGTTCTGCAGGGGTCTTTGCTCAGTCCTACCATTTTTTTATTAATACGTAGTCGAACTTAGTCCACTGATCCAATCCTTTGGTCTTTCACTCACTTCCCATAGAGATGATACACAAATTGTTGTATCGGCTGCAAACCAGGCCAAAGACACAAGCTCTCAGCTTCATAATTGTATGAGAGAAATTGGCATGTGGATGGACAGGCATTGCCTAAAGTTAAACTCTGATAAGATAGGTTATTTTATTAGGAAATATTCCACACTTCTGTACTCCTGACTAATTGCCATCAGAAATGGGCTCACTCCCAATTCCAACTCCCAAAGTCAAACGGGAGTGGTTCTTGATGATAAACTACATTTCAGTACACAAGTAATATGCATTTCTTGCGCATCAGAAAGATTCTTCCTTACATTCCTATTAAATCTAGAAAAACAGTTGTATCCTCCCTCATTCTATCTAAAATTGACTTTTGCAATAACTTGTGTATCAATCTACAGAAACAATACCTCAATAAATTGTAGGTCCTCCAAAACTCTGCCGCCAGAGTACTCCTTGATCTTCCTAAACATCAAGGGGCGGCAGTGGCTTACCATCCGGAATTGAATCAAATTCAAAACCCTTTGTCTCACTTTTATGGCCCTTCATGGTTTAGGTCCTGAATTCCTAAAAATAAAAATAAAAAGCCATCTCTTGGTATACCCCTAATAGGAATCTCAGATCCCTGTGAACCTATAAAGTGACGACCTTTAAATTCAAGAAAACCAAATGGTGCGGCAGCAGCTTCCTTGCCAGAGCCACCAGACTTTGAAACATGGGGACTCTGTGAGAAAGTGCCTCTGTATATACTGTTCCCAAATAGGTACAGGGTGTACAGTGTCCACAGTCCCCAGAGGCTAAAGTTAGATATAACCTTTCTCTCTAAAGTGGTAGCTTGGTCGAGCAGTAAGGCAGTATCAGAGGACAGTGTAAAGCATTTGTTGCACACACTCAGCCAGCAAATGGTCTCACACACTCAATAACTGAACTCTAGGCCAATGGTTTATCTATAAAAATATATGCTTGTTTTATTTTAGAACCAACAATAGGTATTAAAATATACTTTGAGATGCTTTATATAAATACTTTTGCAATATGCAATTGACTTTTGTAGAAAGTTACAAGTGGTTGCTATAGGCAACACAATTCTAAACACAATAATGCATTGGGTTCAATGGAAGTTTCAAGTTATTTGCCACAGATTACTTTTGCTGCCGGGAATCACCGCCGCGACCCAAACAGCCGAAAAGAGCCACCGCCGAGAGGAGCGCCACTGGAAAGGAAGTCAGGCATCCTGAAGCCTGATTTTGGGTGGGCCCACTGGCGAGAGTGGAAGCGGGAAGAGCGAGGAGTCTGGTAGGACAAGCCGACGGAGACAGCGCTCCGTGTCCGACTCCCGCCACAGCCGCCCAGCGCTACACTGCCGTCCCATCCAAGTTCCGGTCCCAGGAAGGGGGAACCGGGCGAAAGGAGACAGGCGGCACAGCATCGGCGGCAAGGTAGGGCTCCCGTGAGGTGAGGAGAGCCCCGTGTGCAGGCTATCAGCTGGCCAGGAGTCCCGGTCCGAGGGGATGTCTGGAGCCTGCCCCGAGAGCCGGTTCATTGGGGAACTGGTGGTGGAGGGGGCAACGGGGCACATTGTCGGTGCCCGCCCCCCGGTGGTCCTTCCCAGAGGACCAGAGTGGTTGTGCTGGTTTTTCCAGCTGCCCTGCCTGGCAGTGGGCTGTTGCAGCGTGTGGCCACCATTGCTTTTGAGTCCGCATGGGGCTCCAGCGTGGACTGGGCCACAGTGTCCCGGGCCTGCACAGCAGCGCCGCAGTTGCGGGGCCCGCTGCCATGTTTTTTTGGGGACAGAACTATTTTTAGAACCCCAAGATGGGTCTCCAGTGCCCTGCTGCTCATTTTTGGACCGCAGCTGCGATGTGGGGGCAACACCAGTATTAATTTCAGAGGGACTCCAACGTAAACAGTGCTTTGTTGGCCCCAAGTCCACAGCTGCACCGCGGGAGAGAGCGGGCAGCTGCAGCGTGGCACACATTTGTCGTAGGGCCCCAGTGAGGGCTCAAGATGGTTCAGAGGTGCCGGTGCCTCCTGTGTCTGTGTCCACAGCTGCACAGCGAGATCGTGGGAGGCTCCAACGAGGGGCATGTTTGCGTCCCCTACCAAGGGGTACCCTACAGTAGAATGACAAACTGTGTGCACTACTGATTATGGTATGCCCCATGCTAATAGGGGTTTGCATGGTATATGTCGGTTATCATGCCGCTTGAAACTCTACTCGCTACAGATATTCCTTCTCACCCACTATAAGTGAGTCTTTTCAAGCATTTCGACTGGAATGTTTCAGACTGAAAGTGCCTTGTATTTATTCTTTATTATTGAGGCCTACTGCGAATTAAAGATTTAATAGATACTTCGTCTCACCTTATAATGGTGAGCTGATAAGTCTGGTTATATAATTTGATTGGGACTTGTTCAGTTTGAGACAGCTCTTTATTTGCCCTTCACAATTGATGCCAACTTTGGATTAAAAATCTTTATTGAGCCCTGATGAAGTTCCCACTGGCAATGAAATGGGAACGAAACGTGTTGGCTGTGTGCCAGTTTTGAACGAATTTGTTGAATAAAAGGACTTTTACAAGGAATAAGCGACTCACTTCATCTCATTGACTCGGAAACGAGTGCACCTTCCAACTTCTTTTTCTATGGTATACATTTATGCCTAAAGATGTTGCATTCATGCTCCTGTGATATCTCCTAAGGGTACTGCTATGATGCTTTTGATTACATGCCCCATGATTGTGGTATAAAGTATTTTGATGCCTGCTGATGATGATGCCGAACGCTTTTCCCTCTAATGCTTACACTGTTTATTGTGGCATACTGTAGTCCCACTTACGAGTGGGCCTAATGTCCTCCACTGAGATGCCCCGTGTTATGCCTAATGTCATTATCAGATTATGCCTAAGGATGATTTATGTATAATGCACCCATGTTAATGAGGATGCCTCTGTGCTCACATGTTTATGCCTAATGCTAATATGGTTTTATGCATAATGTAGTCATAACAACAAAAGTGTGCCTTGAAACAAAGTATGTAGAGCACGACAGGAGAAGCCAAATTTGGTTCTTTATAAAGCCCTCACTCACCAACCAACCTGGTTGGTGACATGCTTCATCATTGGGCCCCACCAGGAGAGGCAGAGTGCCACCCTGGTGTGCTACAACGCCAGAATTACTGCCAAGCTGGTTATTCGTGTGTGTTGAATAGTGAAGAAGTGAATTTTAAAAGTATCACGATTGTGTCCAGAAAAATGTTTTATTAAAGGCCAATCGGACACAGTAAAAACAAGGTGTAGGACAACAAGCTGAGTAGATTGTTCAGCAGAGTCCGCTTAAGAGGTGGTCAACATGTTTCTGCCTATGTGTTGTAATTCTAACGGGCATTCTTCAGGACCATAAGGTGTAAACCCCGGCGGTATGGGCGCGCTAAGGCCCCTCCCTAACCTGAGGTTATAAGTGTAAAAAAGATAGAGTGTCCTCTGGTATCCCTCGTGCGTGGGAGAAGCTGAGTTTATTTTAAGACGCAGCCACTAACTACATCATGGGTCTCGGGAGGGGGGTGATAGCAATAATGGCACACCGCCTGCAGTGCATAACACCCGCAATCCCGGCCGTCTTATCGCTAGATGTAGAGCTGTAAGTAACAGACAAACCAGTCAACTTCCCTCCCCTCACACACTTAAGCATCCAACCATGCCAAAGAACCCCCAATGGAACGCAAACAGTGGTAGAAATTATAAGTTGCACATTGACGTTTACACTGAATATGTTTCGCAAGTCCTTTTGGGGGTACACCCGTACGGGGACTGCTAGGTGCCAAATCCTCCCTGATGAAGAGAGGTGGCAGAGGGACTCTACTGTTTCTGTTCCGCAGCGCCGTGCGTCTCCCATAGTATGAAAGAAGCCCCCATTGTTATTGCCCCTTACACCATCCATATGCACAGCACATTTTGTTGTTGCAGTACCCCAGAGAGCGTCTCATTTGTAATAAGGAAGGTATTGGCCTACCAGGCCTCTCACCAGTGTCCAGCTACTCTAATTCATGATTGGAGATCCATCCTCCTTTGTCCCAAATCT
This sequence comes from Triturus cristatus, assembly GCF_964204655.1. Taxonomy (NCBI): domain Eukaryota; kingdom Metazoa; phylum Chordata; class Amphibia; order Caudata; family Salamandridae; genus Triturus; species Triturus cristatus. The sequence goes on from NC_140591.1 coordinate 298,111,009, forward strand.
TGCCATACCTTGGGCATAGAGGAGCCGGACCTGAGGGAGGGCGTCATGGAAGCATCACACTAATCTCCAGATCCGGCCAACCCTGATCCATGGTGACCTTCTTTATGTGGGGACAACTTATTAACATATTTCATCACTGCATGAAGGGTCTGGAAGAATTTTGATTTCCCCTGATATTCAATTCGTAGTCTCGCTGGGTAGAGCATGACCTACAGAATTTTCGCATTTTGTAGCTTCTTCTTGACCGGAATGTATTCTTTCTGCGCTGCCTGCACAGTAGCTGTAAACTCCGGGAGGAATGACACTGAACTACCCTGATACTGTATTTCTCCTTTTTCCTGCGCTAACCTGAAGACCATCTTCTGATCCCTGTAATTGAGTAATCTGGGTATGATCGGGTGCAGTGGGGCTCCCAGTGAAGGGCTCGGAGTCAGCGATTTGTGCGCCCTTTCAACCACTAGGAAACGCAACATGACATCCGTTCCGAACTACTTTCTCAGTATTCAAGGTTTTTCCCTGGATAGTCTGCATAGTGACTTCGGTGTTTGAGATTATCTGTTCTGCTTCTGTTAGTCTTGTTGTGTGTTGTTCGAGTTTGGTGGTGAGGTAATCCATTCATAGATTTAGGCAGTCAGTCTTCCCATCAATTGACTGCAGACTCTGCTGCATTGCCAGGAGAGTGTTTTCCAGCGCACCCGCATCCGGGCCAAAGGCATCCACATCCTGTTCTGGTTCCGTCTCTGTGGGGTTTCTTGCAATTTTCTGGGTTCGAGTGGTAGCTTTGCTTGGTCTTTATCGGTTTTCCCCATTGCTTTGTCGTTTACACCCTCACATGTTGACTACTCAGATGAGGCCCGCCTTTTCTGTGGCCCGTCTTCGGATTTTCACAGATTCTGCACCCCCAGGCCTGCAGCATGCTGCAGTGGTAGTTGGGTCGGATTCAGGGCTGAATAGGAGTACCGCCTTACTGTAAGCAAGTGGCTCTGTATATACTGTTCTCAAATAGGTACAGTGTGCACAGAGTCCACAGTCCCCAGAGGTTTGGCAGAGGCTAAAGTTAGATATAACCTTACTCTCTAAAGTCAGCAAATGGTCTCACACACTGAAGAACTGAACTCTAGGCCAATGGTTTTGTATCAAAATATATAGTTTTATTTTTAGAACCAACAATAGGTATCAAAATATACTTTCTCAGAATGAGATACTTTAGTTAACAACTTTTCAATAGGCAATAGACTTTTGAATGCAATAGTTAGTTGTTGCAATGGGCAACACAATTTCAAACACAATTATACATTGAGCTCAATGGGAATTTCTAAGTAAATGCAATAGATTACTTCTAGGATTACTTTTCTAACCTCAGGACTGGATCCTAGATTCAGCCCTGGGACAGTTCCTGGAAACAGGTAAGTAAATACGTTTTGGTTACAGGAATGATTTTTAAGGAATATTATTGTATTTTAAAAGTTTCCACTTAGAAACTTTCTCACATAGAATCACCAATGTTATCCTATGGGAGATAATTCACATAGCAGGTAAGTAGGGTTATCGTTACTTTTTCTAACTCCATGTTGGATCCTGGATCCAGCACTGGTGCATCTCCTGTAAACAGTTGGAAGAAAGAGTTTTTGTTATACAGGCGATTTTTAAGGAATATTTGTAAATTTCAAAAATCGACACTTGGAAGAATTTCTGGTGAAAACCAGGCAATCTTATTCTATGGAGGAAAATCAAGTTAGCGGTAAGTACGGTTGTAATTACTTTGCAGTGTCAGTGCTGGGCACCAAGATCCAGCACTGGTATCTCGCCTGATAGCAGGTGAGTAAATTCGTTTTCGTTATTCGGCTGATTTTGGATGAATATTTTAAAGTTGCAAAACCCGACGCTTAGAAGAATTTCCAAGTGAAACCAGTCAATGTTACCCTATAGAAGAAAAGTGAGTTATCGGGTCTTGGTAAGTACTCGACTGGCAGAGTTGAGGTTCTGGGCATAGACTCGGGGGTTTCCCAGGGTCAGGTAGGTACAGTTGTTACACCCTTAGCGGCACAGGGGCAGCCAGTTGCAGAGTGAGTTAGGCCCAATGTTATCCTATGGGAGGCAGGGGGCCTTTGGTTGGTGGCTTCTGGCTAGCAGGCCATGCGGCTGTGGGAGCTGGGTTCCTGGTTACTTATTCAGGGCAAGTGGGGGAAGTAGATTAGGGTAGAGGTTGCACTGCCAGGGGCACTCAGGCGGCTGGGTGCAGGGTGCCTTTGAACCGTCGGGCGCTTAATGAATTTCAATGGAGAAGCTCAGTGACGAACAAAGGCTGCAAGCTCGGGGACGAAGATTTTTCAGGTGCGACCACCACTTTGAGAGGTAAGTTGGGAAGTTGTAGGATAGGTAGGCACGCAGGAGCTGGGCACAGAGGGCTGCAGGGTGCAGGGGTGTCTTTTCAGGTCATGAAATCTTACCCTCAGCTGGTCGCGGTTGGAGGGGTACCTGGTTCTGAGGCTGCAGGCGTCGTCCGGAGCGTCAAGGTGGGTCCTCGGGTGCTGGATTCGGGGTCACAGTCGCCGGGGGGACGTCCTCGTGGTCTATGTCCACTCCGGTACAGGCCAGGCTTGGCGGGTGCAGTGTGTGCAGGAGTCGCGGTTCCTGGCTGATGCCAGGGGTCAGTTACTTGCTTTGAGCAGTACCACTGCTCGTGGAAGTCCCAGTTGCTTAGAGTCACAAGGCAGTCAGGTCCTCTGGGTTTTGTGAGGTTGCTGACCACTGGAGATGCCAGTGTTTAGCAGGAGCAGGTTCGAGGGTCGACAGGCCTGTAGGGCTGGGGCCAAATTAGTTGGTGTCTTCCTCTTGTTAGCAGCTGCACGGCAGGTTTTTTGTTTCTTGATCTTCTTGCTTGTTTCGGAATCTGGATCTGAGGAAGGAACGTTCAGGGTGCCCCTAAATACTAAATTTAGGGGTGTTATAGGTAGGTAAAAGGCAGGTACCAATGGGTCCCTTCCCTGGGGTGTGTACACCCCCTATCCTGCCACTCTCCTGTGGGAGGGGGGCAGTAGCCTAGTGCTGATTGGGCAGGGCTCCCCATCTTCAAGATGGCGAGAGCCCGTAGATGTGCTTTACCTTGCCTCCCCCACCTGAGGGGTGGGGTTGGCAGAGGCTGGCATACCCCCTTCCCTCCCTTGGGGTTTCCCGCCAGTCTCCCCACCAGAGTGGGGTTCTAGAACCGGTAGGGGCCAGTTGCGGAGTACAGCAAGTGGCCTGGAGAAGCTCACAAAGGCGGCATGCCTTTGAAGCTTTCCCTGCCCATCCTGGGGGAGGAGACCTAGCACCTCGCCCAGGAAGTGCATTGTTGCAGGCCCAGGAGAGCGGATGGCTCTCTACCCAGGGGTCCAGCTACATGTCTGCTGTGTGGCAGCCTAGGCAGGATGTGGATTGTAGGTTCGGTTCAGGGGGCAACTCTAAATTGCCCTCTGTCGTACATCTTACATTAAATCCCACTCTGGCATTAGTGTGGGTTTAATGTGCTGAGAAGTTTGATACCAAACTTCTCAGTCTCCAGTGTAGCCATCATGGTGCTGTGGAGGTCTTGTTGACGACCTCCCAGCACCATACAGTCCTAAAGGCAGCACTGCACTTACAGTGCCCAGGAATGGACCTGGGTACTGTAGGGGCACAGGGCTCATGCACCTTTACCCATACCACTGGCATAGGGCACCCAGCTAGAGGGGTGACTGAGGTATGCCAGGGCAGTGTGTGTTGTGGGCATGGCACACAGGGATGTGTGCCATGTCTAGTTTGTTTTGTTCTGCACCAAGGCACTCAGCGCCCCCCCAACCCTCCAATGATGTAATTTCAACTGGAAGTGCACTGGGTCCCTGCTAGGTAAGTCCCCAGTGCCCGATCTCTTTCCAAAGACTTTACAATTGTTTTCCCCAACTGCCAAAACCTTTAGCACCCTCAGTAAGTACCTAGTAAGTGGTACCCCTGGCACCTATGGCCTTAGGTACCAAAGAAGGTCCCTAAGTGCTGCAGTATGAATTGGGCCACCCTAAAGGACCCCCTCACCAAATACATGCAGAACTGCCATTGCAGGTGTATTTTGATGCAGACAAAAGTGGAAGCACAACATGACACACACCCTTGTATGCCATGTCCCCTAGCACTGCATGTAATAATTGTAAGTCGCCTCCACAGCAGGCCTTATGACCCTAAGGCAGTGTGCTTAATATTACATGTGAGGGCATACCTGCATGAGCAGATATGCCGCTGTGCTGGTCAGTTCCCTTACAGCCAGTACAAGTGACCAGGTAAGCCATTTAAAAACTTGTGCTGGGCACTAGTGAAAATGAGTTCCCCAGCTACATGATGGCTTCACTGAAGACATTGATGTTTGGTATCAAACATCTCGTATTGATAAACCCACACTGAAAGTGTTGATTTACCAGTACATACACCCAGAGGTCATCTTAGAGGTACCCCCTGAAATCCTACCAGCCTCTGGTGTGCTCGCTGATAGGTTTCTGAGAGCCGGCTACCCGAGACACTGCTCTGACCTCCTAAGACTGCTCTCAGAAGACCCAGAACAAAAGCCTGTCCGGGAAGGTTGTGTCACACCCACAGGATGACCTGCTGATTAGCCTTCCTAGGCTGGCAAGCTTCAAATAGCTGCCGCCTTTAAAATGCGAATCTGGCTCCCCTCAAAGGAGAGGAAGCTGACCCCCTTGTCCGAGAGCCCCTTAGGCACCTGGACAGGTGGGAAAATTAGATAGTTCGGTAGGTGTGCCACTCCCAGGCTAATCCATAAGTTGGGCTAAAATGAAGTTGACACGATATTTCGGAAGTAGACATTTTTTGGATGGCATACATGGGTATTCTAGGACAAGGTTGTGCCCACTTTCTACAGGAAGTGGTCATATACGGGGTGTAGAAAACCAAAGTATCAGTATCCCATTGGCTACTACCCTTCACTCCGCTAACTCCCCTAAATTCAGTATTTAGGGGAGGCCCGTGCACCAGAGAAGCAGATCCTGAAGACCTGAAGAAAGAAGAATGACATGAAGAGTTGCACAGCAAGAACAGAAGACCCAGCAAGTGACTTGGTGTGAACCCTGCCGGCTTGTCTGCTGCCTTCAACAACTGAGCCAAAGAAGACTTGTCCCACAGCTGCAGAGTCCCCAAAGCCCGGGAGACCTGCCAGCACTTCACTCAGGAAACAAGACTTCCAGAGAAGTAGCGAACCTGCTTCACTGCATCCTTCATGCAACCAAAGACTTCTCTGAGGACTTTGTGACCACATAAACCTGATGCTTGAACTGCTCCCGTTGCTCCAATCCCGAGTGGAAGTGGGCCAATGGTGTTATCATGGTTTCCCAGCCCTCCAGTGACCGAGTCGACCGTGGTTTTGTCCTCGGTGAACTCTGACGCCTGCAACCTGTGCGTGCCGACCCCTATACCGTGACTGCTCCCAGTAAGAAAACCCAACGCCTAAAGGCACCTCTGCATCTGTTGCCCCTGGGCCGCGAAGAAGAGAACCAAAGGTGTTCTCTCGTACCCGAGCATCATGAGGACTGAGCTGCTCTCTCGGCTCAGCCGACTAGCCTCCCAGTCAAACCCTCCAGACTCTTTCCACCGCAACTGTTACCAAGAGAGTAACAGTGCACCCAACGCTGTTTTGCACCCCTGCACTCTGGCCGCCCTAGTGCTGCTGGTGGTGTTTTGCTTGTGCTGCCTTAGACCTTGCCCACCACTCACCTTAACTCCTCTAGATTGGTCCTGTAAGGCGCTGTACCGTACCTGAATACTGCATTGTCTTTTCTCTCATAGCATAAAATTACAGCTTTTAAGAATTGCACTGTTGACTTTTTCAACTGAAAATAATTTGTATTCCTAAACATATGTAAAGATACTTTCTAGTTAAATAAATCGGTGTGGATCTCCTTCTTGAATCATGTGTATTATTGACTGTTGTGTGTATTTGCAGATGTCTTGCACTGCCCTAAGATAATCCTAAGACCACACTACCCCCTAGAAGAGCACCTTGGAATTGCTAGTGCAAGCCCCTGTCCACTCATAGGGGAACCCCTGGACTCTTTGCACACTATTTCTCATTTTTATATCTCGTATAAACATCCAGCTTCATATAGGGGGCCATCTCGTGGAGATCAGGGACTTCAATCAAGCAGGTTTCTTATAAAGCACAACTACTCACCCGTGAGGGTCTCAAGGCACAGAGTGTGGGTAGGGTGAATCTGCGGATCAGTCAAGGAGCCAGGTCTTGAGGTCCTTCCTGAACAGCGGCAGCGATGGTGGTTGCCTGAGGTGCAGAGGCAGGGAGTTCCAGGTCTTTGCAGCGAGGTATCTTCCTCCAGCCGTGGTCTTGCAGATCCTTGGGATGGTGGCCAGGGCCAGTTGGGCTTAGCAGAGATGTTTGGTTGGAGTGTAGAAAGAGAGGCGGTAGTTGAGGGATAAGGTAGAGCGTTGTGTAGGGCTTTGTAGGCATGCGTAAGGAGCTTGAAGGTAATTCTTTTGTTGATTTGGTAGCCAGTGAAGGTCTCAGGTGGCCGATGGTGTGACTGCTGTGTGGGATGTTCAGGATGAGTCTGGCAGAGGCCTTCTGGATGTTCTGCGGATTCTTTTGGAGTGTCTGGGTGGTGCCGGCATAGAGTGCGTTGTTGTAGTAGAGTCTGCTTTTGACGAGCGCATGGGTGACCGTTTTCTTGGACTCAGTGGGGATCCACTTGAACATCTTACAAAGTAGGCTGAGTGTGTAGAAGCAGGATGGAACGGCGTTGATTTGGCAGTTCTTTGAGAGCGAGGAGTCTAGGATGATGCTGAAGGTTTCATGCGTAGTCCGTCGGGGGTGGGGCGGGGGGGGGAGGTCTGTTCCAAGCTCTGCGGGCCACCAGGAGTCATCACAGAGAGATGGGGTGGAGCCCAGGATGAGGACTTCGGTCTTGTTGTGAGTTAAGCTTGAGGCACCTGTCCTGCTTCCTGGCGGTGACTGCCTTCATCGCATTGTGAAGGTTGCTCTTGACGGCTGTGTTCGTCTGTGAAGGAGAGAATCAGCTGGGTGTCGATGTAGAAGACTATGTTGAGTCTGTGGCTTCTGACGATTTCTGCATGTAGATGTTGAAGAGGGTGGGGCTCGGGGAGGATCCCCTGAGGCACTCCACAGCTGATCTCTGTGGTTTCTGAGTTGAACGGTGGAAGTCTGACTCTGTGTTCGGCCTGTGAGGCATGAACGGACCCATTCTAGGGCTTTGTTGCGGATGCTGGTGTTATGTAGTCTTGCACAGAGGGTGTGATGGGAGGCGGTGTCGAAGGCGGGCTGGAGGTTGTGAGAAAGTGCCCTCTTTCTTGCATGGTATGCCCCCACTTTTTGCTGAATTGCTGATGTTCTTTGACTGAGTGGGCCGTGGGCTTCTGCTAACCAGGTACCCAGGGCCCATGTGCCTTCCTTAAACTTGCATTGAAGCCTAAACCCAATTAGCATCTCTGGCCACATGTCAGCCCCTGGTAAATGGTACCACAGGTACCCAGGGCACTGTGACAAGAGAAGGGCTGTAGCACTTATTGTGCCACCCTTAGAGGCCCTGTACCCTGACACACACACACACTGCCTTTGCAGGCTGCGTGTCTTGGTGCAGAACAAAGTGAAGACTCGACATGGCACACATCCCTGTGTGCCATGCCCATAAACCATTGCCTTGGCATACATCAGTCACCCCCCTAGCTGGGTGCCCTATGCCAGTAGGTGAGGGTACAGGTGCTTGAGCCCTGTACCACTGCAGTGCCCAAGTCCACTCCTGGGCACTGTAAGTGCAGTGCTGCCATTAAGAGTATATGATGCTGGGAGTTTGTCATTACGAACTACACAACACCATAATGGCTACACTGAAAGCTGGGAAGTTTGGTATCAAACTTCTCAGCACATTAATCCCACACTGATGCCAGCGTGGGATTTAATGTAAAATGATCAACAGAGGGCATCCTAAAGATGCCCCATGAAACTCGACCAACTCCTAGTGACCTGACTGAGTGGCTGCTTAGGCTGCCACCACCAGACATGTTTCTGGACCCCTGGGTCAAGATCCTGCTACTCTCGGTGGCCTGAAACAATGCACATCCTGGGGCGAGGCGCCAAGCCTCTTCCCCCAGGATGGGCCGGGTTCACAAAGGGGAAGCTTCAAAGGCATATGCTGCCTTTGTGGGCTTCCCCAGACCAATTGCTGTTTTCAGCAACTGGTCCCCACTGGTTCACTTTGGGTGGGAGAGCCTGCGGGAAAAACCAGTGGGGGAGGCGATGAGGTTACCTAGCCAACCAGAGACAGGCTCCTGCCCCCCTCCCACTGGAGGGTGGCACGATAGGGGGTGTACCCACCCCATGAAAGGGATCCATTTGGTCCCTACCCTTACCTACCAGTAATGCCCTTAAATCATGTATTTAGGGGGCACCCTGAACCTTGCTTCCTCAGATCCAGCCTGACAACAAGAAGAAAAGGACCGAACAGCCATGCAGCCAGCTAACAAGAGGAAGACACCCACTGACTTGGCCCCAGCCCTGCCGGCCTGTCTCCGCTCGAACCTGCTCCTGTGAAATCCCGGTGTGCTGCATGCAGCCAGCAACCTCAAAAACCCCAGAGGACCTGCCTGCCTTCACCGCCAAAGTCTGCTTCTCCTGTGAACACCGGATTTGTTCAACTGCAACCTCTTGCAGCATCCAGAGACCGCAAATCCAGCCCACTCTGCAAGTGCCAAACCCGGACCGAGCTCGAGTGGAAAAATACCACGAGGAGGTCACCCCGCAGTGCTTAATTTGTGCCAGTGCTTTCCGGTGCTTAACACGGCACCTAATTATCAGGGCCGGGTCTACACACTCAGGTGCACGTAATTATTTATACAAGTAACTTACTTGCTTCGCTAATGCTACGGGACACTTGGCAGTGGTAAAACTCAAGTTTAACTTCCCGTCGGACTACGGACTCCGGAGACACTGTGTGCAGACTGTATGACACACTTCACTGACTTAATCACTTCATTTTGCGGCTCGATTGTTGATGCGGAGCCGCGGGACACTGTTGGGCAGGGCTTTTTGGTTCTCACTTCTCGGGGGTTGGGGGCGCGGGGCGGGGGCTGTACGCGGCAGCGTGCGCACTGCGCAGATGTTCTCAAATTGTGCTTTGATTGCGCACGCCACGCATTCAGTGCCATGCCCCAGCATAGCGCTGCCGCACCTAGTCTTTGTGTTGGTTCAACTTCTTCGCCGTTCACAAACTTCACACTCACAATTAATACCCAGCCGGCCGACGTTGTGAGCCAGTTAGCCAGGGTCTGGCAACAGCGGCTCTCACCGAGTGAGAGTGAGAAGACAGGGCCTCCTAGTCCTAGCAGGCCTAAGCCCTGCGAAAGAGAGTTAATAAAGCTGCGCAGCAGCCGGCAGTGCAAATTTGCATAGAGACTAGAGAGAGAGTCCTAGTCTAGACTTGTCCTCACGAGTGCCACGGCCACCCACGTCCCACTCGCTCAAGTTACTGATTCCCCGCCACTGTCTCGGGCGCCCGGCTGTCCCATTCCCATCATCCTGTCTACTCCGAGTCCCAGCCGGTTTGCAAATAGGGTGACCAACAGGCCCGGTCCCAAACAGGAGCCTTGGCCCTCGCAGTGAGGGATTGAAGACAGGCGCGCAAAGCACAGGTCGTGTGTGTCTGCCCGGGCCGAGATAGCTTCTAAGGAGCGCACACACATTCAGTTTGAGATTATCGCAGCCGCACCAGAGTACTTCACAGGTCTTTAAAAGACCATTTATATGTTAACAAGGCTTTGTTTATTGTTTCACCCCTTCATCTCCACATGGCAAAGGCGACAATGTTCTGCTGCGTGGATATTTCTTTTTCTATGTAGCGCATGAGAAAATAAGTTTGTTTATTCCTATTCACATAGTGACACATAGTTTGACTAATGGAGTAGGTAAGAGAATGTATTACTAGTTGTTTTTCTTTTTAAAAGCTGCGCAGGCCCAGCAGGACACATACTTAGTGTGTGCTTCATTTAGATAGTTTTTAGCATTATCATGGCCGATGCAGGACAACAATAAGACAATACAAAATGCCCAGATAACGCTGGTGATAAATGATCCTGCTGGAGAGCAATCATTTGTCTGTTAGTAGTTTTTAAATGCAGATAAACTGTATTTTATGTGGAAGCTAAGTGGGTTACTGCCTTTGTCACAGAGATCCTTGTGTTACATGCAGCTCAGAAGGTACAATCGTAACATAGGACAGTGTCCAATGAACTGTCACCAAAGAGCTGCATACAAAGTTTAAACATGAATGGTATAGTTAGAACTTCGCTTTCTTTTTTTGTGATATAATTAGAACTTCCCCAGTCTTTCATTATTCTAATGTTTACAAAATGAATATGTTTGGGCAGATATACATTTTTATCAGTAAAGCTGACCCCCATTGAATACTCTTTAAATCCTAAGTTTGTGTTTCTCCAGCCCAAACCCTCGTAAAATTTCCGTCCCACAGGTATGGATGACATGTGATTCATACACCTTGTAATCCTCATTGTCTTATGTGACATTCCCTGTAGACTGATTTACATACTTGTATGATTCATTGTCTCCTGTATAATGTGTGAGTGGTGTAAAGTACTGACACACACTACACTGATATGAGTAGCGCTATACAACAAATGAAATGTGTTGGAAACCGGGCAACCGGGTTAGCAGTCTCCGGGTTCCCAGCACAGTGGTAGCTTGGCTCGAGCGGTTGGGGTTCAGGCACCGTGTTAAGCGTACGTCACACCCTCACAATAACCATGCGTTCATCCGTTCCAAAAACGACACTACACCGTAAAAATAATGCAAGTCAAGTTGAAAATATATATGTCTTTATCTTATTTTCTCTTAGTTGCAGGTTTCATTACATAAATACAATACAATAAGATTTTCCCTTACAAGAGCAGGACAAATAAATAATGCTACTTTGGAATTTCAAGAAATAGGTTCAGGACCTCATTAAGCATAGAATAAATAGTTGTGCAATAAATACAGATGGCAAATAAATACAGTCAGACAATAAATACAGTGCAAGAATAAATTGGTGGATGACAATAAATAAAGCACCTCCAATAAATAAGGTAAAACAATCAATGACAGTTACAGTTCAAAACATTTTCATGAGGTCACTTGGTCTTACTTTGCCCATACACAACTTAAGGACACTTGGATGGCATGGGGGTGCCCCACCTAGATTGGTCAAGACTGGGGCCTAAGCTGAGGCAGAACAAGGGTAACCTAAAGATCTGGCCCTCCAAACTACACAGCCCCTCACAGATGTCACTGCACCAGTCTTAGTTCACCCCTGGCACTCCCAGGCTGGTTCTAACACCCCTCTAGCCCCTAGAATGGTCTTTTAGGGCTCCACGGGGCCTTAAGCACCCCCTCTACCACTTACTGCCCTTTTCACGATGATCGGCTCCGCTCGGCACCGTGTCGACGCCGTAAGGCGGCTCCGGATCGATGTCGCTGGGCGGTCTCGACTCGATGTCGCTGGGCGGTCTCGACTCGATGTCGCTGGGCGGCCTCGGCTCGATGTCGCTGGGTGGGCTCGACTCGATGTCGCTGGGCGGCCTCGGCTCGATGTCGCTGGGCGGTCTCGACTCGGTCGCTGGACTGCCTCGTCTCGATGTCGCCTTCCGGCGTCGCAGGGACTCGGACTCCCCACTTCCTGGTGTCTCCGGAGTGCGATCTCCACTCCTGACCTCCGGCGCGCTTCACCTCAGTTTCCGGCGACTCCGGTGGGCGGACTTCACTCCCCCGTCGACGCCTCACCTCGACCTCAGGTGACTCCCGACTCGACCTCCGGCGCCTCTCCACGACCTCCGTCGGCGCCCTCACCTCGACCTCGGGTGAATCTCCACTCGACCTCCGGCGCCTCTCCACGACCTCCGTCGGCGCCCTCACTCGACCTCTGGCGGCTCCGGGTACGACGTCTGCTTTCTGTCAGCGCTGCTTCTCTACCTCAGGCCCCAGGTCTCCAGGCTTCTCGACGTCAGGACTCCAGGAGGACACTGTTGAACAGGTCAGGAACTTGCTGTTCTTCTTCTTTAAGGCCTGTTCCAAATATTCAGTTCTTTAAGATGGTTCTTCTGGTCTTGATCCCACACAGGGCTCTAGGCTGGGCTTGGTCAGTAGGGACTAGCATCAAGGGTGGGTTTCTGGACCCCACTCCAAGCACTGGTTTCCACCCCTGCTGCCTTACTCCGACCTCCTTCTAACTCTGCCCTCTCTCTTCTCCAGTCAGTTGCCAACTGCCACTCTGAGATGGCCTCCCAACATTCTAAACTGCCTCCCACTGTCACAGGGTTCTAGAATGTTACAGAAGGTTCTAGAAACCTCCAGTGGGTTCTGGTGATGTCACAGGTGACAATGGATGGCCACCATTTTGTGTCTCAGGCCCTCAGACAGAAGTTCCAGGGGTAGGGAAAATGGCTCCCTGACTCTGCATCAACACTAAAAAGTCTGGTGGTTCCCAAAAAGGAAAAATTATAACAGGGTTTGAGGCAGAAGTGGGACAAAATAAATAATGATGAGGAGGGACCACCCAAAGGGCTGACAGGTCTAACAAAATGCATATGAGAGAGGGGCTACATAAAGATGAGGGGCACTGTTGGAGGGTGGCAGTGAGGGAATCTGAGGAAGAGGTCAATAGGGGGAGGGGCTATGGAGCGATGAGGGACACTGTTGGAGGGTGGCAGTTTGGGAATCCGAGGAAGAGGTCATGGGGTGGAGGAGGGAGCTAGGGAGAGATGAGGGGCACTGCTGGAGGGTGGCAGTGAGGGAGTCTGAGGAGGAGGTCATGAGGGGGATTGGGCTACAGAGAGATGAGTGACACTGGTGGAGGGTGGCAGTGAGGGAATCCGAGGAGGAGGTCATGAGGGGGAGGGGCTACAGAGAGATGAGGGGCACTAGTGGAGGGTGGCAGTGAGGGAGTCTGAGGAGGAGGTCATGAGAGGGAGGGGCTATGGGGAGATGAGGGGCACTTGTGGCGTGTGGCAGTGAGGGAATCTGAGGAGGATGTCATGAGGGGGAGGGGCTACAGAGATGAGGGGCACTAGTGGAGGGTGGCAGTGAGGGAGTCGGAGGAGGTCATGAGGGGGATGGGCTACAGAGAGATGAGGGACACTGGTGGAGGGTGGCAGTGAGGGAATCCGAGGAGGAGGTCATGAGGGGGAGGGGCTATGGGGAGATGAGGGGCACTTGTGGCGTGTGGCAGTGAGGGAATCTGAGGAGGATGTCAATAGGGGGGGGCCATGGAGGGATGAGGGGCACTGTTGGAAGGTGGTAGTAAAGGTTATTTACGGAGAGAGAGGTTATTGGTGCGGCGCATCAGCGCTGAAGCCGGCCCTGTCATGGCCTTTCTGTTTTTGTTTATTTAATTAGCAGTCGGGGTCATAAGGGCTACTGTGGAACATACTTTGAAGTGCGTGCTAATTATATTTACCACTATATTCAATGTTTTAAGTTTGAAGGTGATTTTACTAATGTTTTTACCGGGATAAACAAGCCTGTAAGGCAGTGCGTCGCAGAGTCCAGGGTCAGGTGGAGGTAGTAATGAAGAGGGATTCTCCCTGAAGGCTCGCACAGAGGGAGCCCGAGAAGTGTCACTTGCCTGATACAAGTAATCGCTTTAACTCTGCTTTTTATGAATCCCAAACCCCTTCGGCCACTGGAAGTGACAGTGACTCATTGAAGTGTATTTCATGATTTTATTCAGCTTATCTGTTCTGATTTGACTAGTGTTTGTTTTCACAACATTTTGGTTTATTTTGTCACATAAGCTATGTAAACATTGTATCTTTGATCTCATAGACTCTATTAAAAAGGGCATACCCTACCCCAGTATTGTCCTTTCCCCAAATTAGCACATAGAGCACTGGAATTGTCCCTTTTCAATGCATTTGTGATTTTATCTAATTTATTTCAAAATTGTGCTTTAAATGCACTTTTGATTTAATCTTTTTGAAAATGTTCACAGGGCAGGGGAACCTCCTATCTAAACCTCACTATGAGGAAGGCAGGCTCCCTTGCTGAAATTCATCTGACTTTTCGCAGTGCCTGTTGAGGATGTGGGTGGAGCTAATAGAGGAAGTGGGTGGTGCCAGTGGAGGAAGTGGGCGGAGTCAAAGAAAAAGTAGGTGTGGCCTCCGACAAAGATTTGAGCACCTGCACTTTAAATTTTACAAATTAAGCACTGTCACCCCGGTGATCCTGACCTGAGATCTGGTGACCCCTGACTTGCCTCAAGCCTCCAACCGACGCTTGCAGCCTAAATCCAGAAGGCCCTCCTAACCACGACCAGGAGCTGGTAAGAAGATTCGACCCCAAAAGGCACCCCTGCACCCGACTTCCCACGGCCTTGTGTGCCCAAACAGGCGGTGCCTAACCAACCCTTAACTTCCCAACTTACCTCTCCAAGTGGTGGTCGCACCCAGAAGTCCTTTGTCTCGCTGCCTGCAGTTCTTTTGCAAACCGGTGGTTCTGAATAGAAAACAGGGCGCCTGACATCGAAACAGCACTCTGCACCCGGCCACAAAAGTGCCGCTGAGGGTGCACCTTTTGTGCTACTTCGTTTCTACATTTGCCCTGACCTTAACCCTCAAAGCTTTGCTCCCACAACTCAGGGGCCTGTTTGCCAGCAGCCACCAACCAGAGACCCCCCTATCCCCCATTGGATAACATTGGGCCTCAACACTCTGCACACGGCCGCCCTAGTGCCGCTGAGGGTGCAACAGTGCATCACGGACTTTGGGGAACCCCTGAGTCTACCCCAGAAACTTTACTCCCACAGTAGATTACTTACCTGTGAACCGATAACCCGTTTTTCCTTCATAGGATAGCATTGACAATTTCTTCCAAAAAGTGTGGAGTTTTGAAATCTAAAAAATAGTCTTTAAAAATCGCACAAATAACCAAAACGTAATTAATTACCTGTTTACTGGAAATGTCCCAGTGCTGAATTCAGGTATGCAGCACTGAGTAAGAAAAGTAACGTATGAAGTAACTTGCCTGTAATTTACTGAAAGTCTATTCATTCCAATGTACTGTATTTACTAGGTGTTGCAACCTGCTGCATCCCCTGTAAATCAAATAAAGTACAAGTTCTATTGAATTTTCAAACTGTTCTATATTCAGCAACTTATTACTGAAATGTATTTTATGCTAGTGCCAGGCTGGCTTGGTTCTAAAAATAAACAATATATTTTTTATACAAAAACAATTGGCCTAGAGTTCAGTTCTTTAGTGTGTGAATTCATTTGCTGACTGAGTGTGTACATGAAATGCTTAGCACTGTCCTCTGATACTGCCTTACTGCTCGACCACTCTACCTCAAATAGGGAGTAAGGTTATATCTAACTTAAACCTCTGCCTACCTCTGGGGGTCACTTGGTCTCTATTCACACTACACCTCATTTTGGTGTAGTGTATATATAGTCAGTTTCCTGGCGAGGTCCAGGAGGATGAGGGCAACAGTTTCACCTCGGACGGTGTGGATGTTGTCGAGGAGAGCGGTCTCTTTGATCCAGTGGTGGAGGTTGCGTGCTGAGGTGATAGCGTCCGTGGATGTCAGTGGTGGGGTTTTGCTCAGGGAAGTTGTGAGCTTGTCTTTGGTGGCCTTGTTCCAGATTTTGCAAGGATGTTAGTGGGCGTGGTGGAGTACGGTTGGGTTGGTGAAGAAGTGAACGAAGTGGTGGTTGGTCCAGTGTAGCTTGGAGGTGTGGCTGATGGAGATGTTATTGCTTGCGGCGAAGATGGGTTTGAGTGTGTGTCCTGCGGAGTGGGTTGGTGTTGTGACCAGTTGTTTGAGACCGATGGTGGTGAGGTTCTCCAGTAGGGATGAGGTGTTGTGCTTGTCGAGGTTGTCCAGGTGGAAATTGAGGTCGCCGAGGAGGATGTAGTCCGTTGAGGCAAGAGGGGTGGTGAGTGATGAAATCAGCTATGGCTTTGCTGAAGGTGGGGGCAGGGTTCGGGAGGTCTGTAGATGAAGGTGCCATGGAGGGTGGCGTAAGGATTGGTCTGGATCTTGACGTAGAGGGTTCTCCATGTCAGTTGACTGGTCATCAGAGCTGGTTTTGAGGCGGAGGGTGTTTTTGTGTCCGATGGCGATGCCTCCTCCCGGTCTATTTACGTGGTCCTTGTGAATGATTTTTTAACCATCAGGGATGGCGGTTGCGATGTCCAGGGATGAGGTGGGGTTCATCCAGGTTTCTGTACAGAAGGCAACATCAGGGGAGATGGAGTCTAGGAGGTCCCAGATCTCCATGGTGTGTCTTTTGAGTGAGTGAGTGGGTGTTGAGTGGGATGCATCTGAGGTGGTAAGGTCTGGTTCTTGAGGGTCGTGCTGTTGGTGGGTCTGATGTGCGGAGGCTGGCGAAGGTGCAGTTGCGGCAGGTGAAACGAT
The DNA here is from genome assembly GCF_964204655.1 of Triturus cristatus. Taxonomy (NCBI): domain Eukaryota; kingdom Metazoa; phylum Chordata; class Amphibia; order Caudata; family Salamandridae; genus Triturus; species Triturus cristatus. The sequence goes on from NC_140591.1 coordinate 298,127,460, forward strand.
CCTTGGGTGTTCTTCAATGATGCGAGGTGGGAGGTAATGGAATGTCCAGTGTGGAGGGTGCTGGAGTCATAGCGGTGGATAGTCTGGAAACCAGGGTCTGTGGTGCTGGGCGCGGTCCAGACGCGGATGGGCGCAGGTGGGCTTATCTTTGGCACGCCTTCGGTGTGGCTGCAATTAAGTAGTGTTTGGGGATGGCTGGACAGCTAGAGGTGGGAAACAAGAAGCAAAAAAAACTGCGCTGGAAGGGTGTGGGGCAGGGCCACGGGGGACGAGCAGCAGCAAGGGCACAGAGAGGGAAAAAAGGAGAGAAAGTGGGGGAAAGTAAAAAAAAAAAAAGCTAAGAAAAACAAGAGATAGCTGGAAAGGAATGTGAAAAAGAGCAGTGGAGCAAAAAGAAAGAAAGCAGAAAAATTGGGCAGAGAGAAGCAGCAGAGCAGAGATGCTCCCCACTGGACCACCAGGGATCAGGGTCCTTGAACACAGGACCTAGAAGGGTCAGGGGGGACAGCTACCAGGTGGAGCTGTGCGGCTAGGTAAACAATTTATTGACAAGGTCAGTAAGATCTCTTCCGGTCTCCAGTGGAGAGCCATCTCTCTCTAACCGTTTGAAGATTTGGGCGATCTGCCTGGCCCTGAAACTCATGCTTCTAACCCTCAACGGACAGCACGGCTGCCATATGTGGTGCTCGGTGGAGTCCTGCATCCTGTGCCTGGAGTCTACTTCTCAAGAGGTGGCTGAACCAGTGAGATGTTTTTGGTGGCCAATCACCTGGTGGGGTCCCTGAAAGACAGAGCATGTGATCTGAACAGATGTAAGCTGACTAACCACAAGTGGTGCTTGATCGCGATGTGGCACAGGGCATCTTTAATTAGTGGAGCATGTCCTCGATAGTAAATCTGTTCATCACTGTAAAGCACATGCAGTGTGAAAGCCTCTGTGACTGTAGTGTCCTCCAAAACTGTAACATTTGTTCACGTCACAGCTGGACGAGTGGTAGATCCATCATCATTAAGCCTTGAAACGGAGCATCCATATCTGAGCAAGAAAAATAGGACGACAACACCACAAACCGGGAATAACACAAGTGGTATGTCTCCAAAAACACTAGAATATATAGATAGTATGAAGGCCATAGTGTGAGAAAGTGCCATCTTCCTTGCATGGTATGCCCCTATTTTTTGCTGAATAGCTGAATGTACTTTGACTGAGTGTGCCCTGGACTCCTGCCAATCAGGTGCCCAGGGCCTATGTTCCTTCCCTAAAAACCTCAAACCCAAATTGGCAAACCCTGGCCACATGTCAGCCCCTGGTAAATGGTACCCTAGGTACCCAGGGCCTTGTGACCAGGGAAGGCCTCTAAGGGCTGCAGCACTCATTGTGCCACCCTTAGAGGCCCTATACCCTTACACACACACACACACACACTGCCCTCGCAGACAGAGTGTCTGGGTACAAGACAATACAAAGAGTTGACATGGCACACATCCCTGTGTGACATGCCCGCCACCTACACTGGCATATATATGACACCCATCAAGCTGGGTGCCCTATGCCAGTGGTGTGGGCACAGGACCTACAGGACCCAGGTCCATTCCTGGGCACTGTAAGTGCAGTGCCGCCATTTAAGAGTATATGGTGCTGAGAGCTCGTCAAACACGAACTCCACAGCACCATAATGGCAACACTGAAGACTGAGAAGTTTGGTATCAAACTTCTCAGCACATTAAACCCGCACTGATGCCAGTGTGGGATTTAATGTGCCAAGCACCACAGAGGGCATCTTAGAGATGCCCCCTGAAACCTAACCTACAATCCACGTCTGGTCTGGGAGGCTGCCTAGGCTGCCACACAGCAGACATGTTGCTGGACCCCTGGGTAGGAGAGCCCTTGCTCTCCTGGGCCTGCAACAGTGCACATCCTGGGCGAGGTGCTAGGTCTCCTCCCCCAGGATGGGCAGAGGGAAGCTTCAAAGGCATGCCGCCTCTGTGAGCTTCCCCAGGCCACTTGCAGCCCCCACTCTGGCGGGAAGCCTTGCTGGAAACACCAAATAAGGACAGGGGATGTGCCAGCCTGCCAACCCCACCCCTGAGGTGTGGGAGGCGAGGTGAAGCACATCTCTGGGTGCTCGCCATCTTGAAGATGGGAGGCCCTGCCCAATCAGGACTAGGCTACTGCCCCCCTCCCACAGGAGAGTGGCAGAATAGGGGGTGTACCCACCCCAGGACAGGGACCCCTTGGTCCCTGCCCTTTACCTACCTGTAACGCCCCTAAATCTAATATTAAGGGGCACCCTGAACCTTCCTTCCTCAGATTCCAGAATCCAAAATACAAAGAAGAGCAAGAAGAAAGAAGACCTGCCCTGCAGCTGCTAAGAAGAGGAAGACACCAACTGCTTTGGCCCCAGTCCTTCTGGCCTGTCGACCCTCGAACCTGCTCCTGCTACATCCCAGCACCTCTTGGGGCCAGCAACCTCACAAACCCCGGAGGACCTGGCTACCTTTTGGCTCTAAGCACCTGGGACTCCCATGAGCAGAGGCTCTGCTCAAAATCGGCTTCTAATCCCTGGCATCAGCCCGGAACCGCGAACCCTGCACACTCTGCACCAGCCAAGCCTGGCCTGTGCCGGAGTGAGCAAAGACCACGAGGACGACCCCCCTGGCGACTATGACCCCGAGTCCAGCACCCAAGGACTTCCCTCGACGCTCCTCACGACGCCTGCAGCCTCAGAACCAGGTACCCCCCCCCCCAACCGCGATCAACAGAGGGTAAGATTTCCCGACACCAAAAGGCACCCCTGCACCGGCCCCCTGTGCCCAACTCCTGGGTACCTATCTATCCTCCAACTACCCAACTTACCTCTCGAAGTGGTGGTGGCACCTGAAAAATCTTCGTCCCTGAGCTTGGAGTCTTTTTTCAACCAGGAGCTTTCCCATTGAAATCAATTGAGCGCCCGAAGGCTCAAAAGCACCCTGCACCCAGCCGCCCGAGTGGCCCTGGCAGTGTAACCTCTACACCTATCTACTTCCCCATTTGCCCTGAGCAAGTGACCAGGAGCCCAGCTCCCACAGCCGCGTGGCCTGCTAGTCAGCAGTCACCAACCAAGGCCCCCCTGCCTTCCATAGGATATCATTGGGCCTAACTCACTCTGCACCCGTCTGCCCCTGTGCCGCTGAGGGTGTAACAACTGTACTTACCTGACCCTGGGAGACCCCCGAGTCTGTTCCCAGAACCTTAACTCTGTCAGCCGAGTACTTACCCAAAAGCCGATAACTCAATTTTCTCCATAGTGTAACATTGACTGGTTGCGTCTGAAATTTGTGTGGAGTTTCTAAAACTTAAAATATTCACCAAAAATCAGCAGAGTAACTAAAACTAAAATACTCACCTGCTATCAGGAGAGATCCCAGTGCTGGATCTTGGTGCCCAGCACTGACCCTCAAAAATATTCACAAACGTACTTACTAGTAACCCAATTTTCTTCCATAGGAAATCATTGACTGTTTTTCTGTGAAATTAATGTGTCGATTTTTCCAACCTTCAAATATTCTTTAAAAATCATAACTGTGAAAACGTAATTACTTACCTGTTTTAGATAGAGGTCTCAGTACTGAGTCTAGGCACCCAGTACTGGATTACAAAAGTAACCAGAACATACTATACCTGCAACTTGAATTTTCTTCCATAGGGAATCATTGACTGTTTTCTATGAAATTTCTTCTAAGTGTCAACTTTTAAAATTGCAAAATATTGCCTAAAAATCATAACAGTAACTAAGTCGACTTTTATCACTTGTTTCTAAGAACTGTCCCAGGACTGAATCTAGGATCCAGGCCTGGAGTTACAAAAGTAATCCTGAAAGTAATCTATTGCAAGTAACTTAAAACTTCCATTGAACTCAATGCATTATTGTGTTTGAAATTGTGTTGCCTATTGCAACAACCTGTAACTTTCTACAAAAGCCAATTGCATATTGCAAAAGTATTTACCTAAAGCATCTCATTCTGAGTAAGTATATTTTAATACCTACTGTTGGTTCTAAAATAAAACAAACCTGTATATTTTTTTATATAAACCATTGGCCTAGAGTTTAGTTATTAAGTGAGTGAGACCATTTTCTGACTGTGTGTACAACAAATACTTTACACTGTCCTCTGATACTGCCTTACTGCTCGACCAAGCTGTCACTTTAGAGAGTAAGGTTATATCTAACTTTAGCCTCTGCCACACCTCTGGGGACTGTGGACTCTGTACACACTGTACCTATTTGGGAACAGTATATACAGAGCCACTTTCTCACACAGTCATTCCAAAATGGTCTTAAAACGTGCTCACAAAGCCAGACCCAACCACTTGAAAAAGTGCAACACACCAGTGGTTTTTGAATCATTAAGTATGTATTGTATACATTCTCTGAAATGGCGCGGCAGTGTTGTATACACAGTAGCGATTGAATTTTGGAGGACTATCTTGCTGCTTGTAGTGCAAAGGTTTTAAGGGCAGCTGCAAGTGACACGTCTTTCTGAAACAATAAGGCTTTTAGTCTGCTCAGTTTGTCAAACTTCACCTTCAAGTTTGGAGTGGAAGGCCCACAAGCTTACCCCCCAAACCATGTGCGTTGGTATGGGACTAGCAAAAAATTGCAAAATATGACCACATATGGGACACCTGCTCTCATCCGACAGCAAATTTGATCGATCAACATCAAATAACTTCCATCGAAAGTAATCTAATCACTGGATGAATCGAAGAAGCTGATCATCCCTTCAAGTAACACGTGAGGTTGGCCATGGAAGTATTGCGCACTCTGTGAAGTGTCATCTCTTTACAAATGAGTGATGTCCGAGCAACGATTCACATATGTTTCCACTAACAAACACTCCTCGTTCCCCCCTAACACTTCGGTAATCAAAGGCAATGACGACACTTCATGGACAAAACACTCCTCTAAAGACTCGCATCTACCTATCAGAAAATGTTTAATGCAAGATGTAAACAAACTTTTTTTTTTTTATAAGCAAATTTTTGTTTTTGCAAAAGAACACACATAAATGCACATACAATCGTCCAAATGAACTGGCATCAAAATGACATCTCCTGGGTTCATAGACACTCAATAGCAAGACCTCCCACCCCGACCCCCTCACTCCGTCCACCCGCCTCAACACCCCTAGATTATACCCCCTAGCCACTTCCCCCATATTCTGCTAAACTTTTTGGGACAACCCCGCGCCGAATACAAAAGGCGCTCCTGCGTCGCGCACCAGTCCACCCCCCTTCTCCATGTAGCGCATTTGGGTGGATCAGTCCGCTTCCAGGCGGCCGCGATGTCCCTTTTAGCCACCACCAAACTGAAACTTTTAAATTGGGAATGAGATTTACCCTGTGTATTAACCGTACTGCTAACGGTGGTTCAGCTATTGCGTTTAACTTTGTGTATGCAGCTTCATTCTTAGCCGTCAATTGTTGCCTGCGTGTCAAATTAAAAGGCAAAAATAACTCTAAGATCAAGTACTTCCAGAGTACACCGCAAGGTTTTTAAACCTGTAGTGTCCATCTCATTTGCATAATTGACCTAAGTTGACTCTGCCTATGGTATAAAGAATTACAACACAATGGGGCAACCCAGTATTAGTGGCCTGGGTGATGCCTGGTACAGAAAACAGTTGGTCCCAACGGGAATTATTCAAATCAAGTATCACTCAGAACCCAATATCACAAATTTCAAAACACTTTAAGACATTTGTATCATATTTGTTTATAACAACTTGTCATTAATCAGTTCAAGACACAATACATGTGACAGTTGCTCCACAGTGAGTGGAAAGTCAGTGTCGATAAAAGTGCTTGTGAATAGATAAGGACTTAGGAATTGCTAGTGACAATATATACAGTATAAAAGATGATTTCAAATAAAGACTGGCTGAAGATAATTTCTCTAAATAAATTTTCCACAAGTCATTAGATACACCATTTGAATTCTGTGTTTATCTAAATGTGGAGGAATTTTTGTAGTCCAGGTCGATAGAGATAAGGATGTCGATGTTTCAACCCCTAAAGGGCGGGAGAATCAAAGGAACCTTGCGGTGGGGTCTAATTCAGGACAGGAAGGGAGCAATCTGTAAAAGAGGGGCGATGTGAGAAAGTGGCTCTGTATATACTGTTCCTTAATAGGTACAGGGTGTACAGAGTCCACAGTCCCCCAGGGTTTGACAGAGGTTAAAGTTAGGTATAACTTTACTCTCTAAAGTGGTAGCTTGGTCGAGCAGTAAGGCAGTACCAGAGGACAGTGTAAAGCATTTGTTGTACACACTCAGTCAGCAAATGGTTTCACACACTCAATAACTGAACTCTAGGCCAATGGTTTATAGATAAAAAAAATATATGCTTGTTTTATTTTAGAACCAACACTTGGAGTTAAAATATACTTTCTCAACAGTAGATTATAAATACTTTTGCAATATGCAATAGACTTTAGTAAACAGTTACAAGTGGTTGCAGTAGGCAACTCTATTTTTAAACACAACAATACATTGAGCTCAATGGTAAATTCAAGTTATTTGCAACAGATTACTTTTTAGATTACTTTTGGAATTCCAGGACTGGATCCTAGAGTCAGTCCTGGGTCAGTTCTCAGAATCAAGTGATGAAAGTCGACTTAAGTACTGTAATGATTTTTAACTAATATTTAGCTATTTTAAATGTTGACACTTAAACAATATTTCAGAGAAAACAGTCAATGATTCCCTATGGAAGAAAATGCAGGTTACAGGTACAGTATGTTCTCGCTACTTTTGTAATCCAGTACTGGGTGCCTAGACTCAGTACTGGGACCTTTATCGAAAACAGGTAAGTAATTACGTTTTCAGATATTATACGATTTTTGAAGAATATTTAAAGATTGCAGAAATCGACACTTAGAAGAAATTTCACAGAAAAACAGTCAATGGTTTCCTATGGAAGAAAATTGAGTTAAGGGTAAGTACAGTTGTAGAGATTTTTCAGAGTCAGTGCTGGGCACCAAGATCCAGCACTGGGAGCTCACCTAAGAGCAGGTAAGTAAATTCGTTTTTGTCACTCGGCTGATTTTTGGTGAATATTTGAAGATTTGAAAAGTCCACACTTAGAAGAAATTTCTGGAAATAGCCAGTCAATGTTACCCTATGAGGAAAATAGAGTTTGCTGTTTAAGGGTAAGTACTCGACTGGCAGAGTTGAGGTTCTGGGCACAGACTCAGGGGTCTCCCAGGGTCAGGTAGGTACAGTTGGTTCACCCTCAGCGGCTCTAGGGCGGCCGGGTGCAGAGAGAGTTAGGCCCAATGTTATCCTATGAGGGATAGGGGGGCCTTGTTTGGTGGCTGCTGACTGGCAAGCCACGCGGCTGTGGGAGCTGGGCTCCTTGTCACTTACTCAGGGCAAGTGGGGAAGTAGGTAGGAGTAGAGTTTTCACTGCCAGGGCCATTCGGGCGGCTGGGTGCAGAGTGCTTTTGAGCCTTCGGGCGCTTAAGGGATTTCAATGGGAAATCTCCGGTTAGGAAAAAGACTGCAAGCTCGGGGACGAGGACTCTTCAGGTGCCACCACCACTTCGAGAGGTAAGTTGGGTAGTCGGAGGATAGGTAGGTACCCCGGGATTGGGCACGGGGCCGTAGGGCGCCGCGTGCAGGGGTGCCTTTAGGTGTCGGGAAATCTTACCCTCTGTTGATCGCGGTTGGGGAGGCACCTGGTTCTGAGTTTGCAGGCTTCTTCAGGAGTGTTGAGGGGGGTCCTTGGGTGCCGGACTCGGGGTCACAGTCGCCGTGGGGTCGTCCTCAGGGTCTTTGTTCACTCCGGCTCTGGCCAGGCTCGGCTGGTGCAGAGTGTGCTGGGTTCGCGGTTCCGGGCTGCTGCCAGGGGTTAGAGATAGGTTTCGAGTAGAGCCTCTACTCATGGGAGTCCCAGGGGCTTAGAGCCAAAAGGTAGCCAGGTCCTCCGGGGTTGGTGAGGTTGCTGGCCACAAGAGATGCCGGTTGGAGCAGGAGCAGGAGCAGGTTCGAGGGTCGACAGGCCGGTAGGGCTGGGGCCAAAGCAGTTGGTGTCTTTCTCTTTTCAGCAGCTGCAGGGCAGGTCTTCTTTCTTCTTGCTCTTCGTAGTTTGGGATCTGGAAACTGGGGAAGGAAGTTTCAGGCTGCCCCTAAATACTAGATTTAGGGGCGTTACAGGTAGGTGAAGAGCAGGGACCAATGGGTCCCCGTCCTGGGGTGGGTACACCCCCTATCCTGCCCCTCTCCTGTGGGAGGGGGGCAGTAGCCTAGTTGTGATAGGGTAGGGCTCCCCATCTTCAAGATGGCGAGAGCCCGGAGATGTGCTTCACCTCGCCTCCCCCACCTGAGGGGTGGGGTTGGCAGGCTGGCACATCCCCTGTCCTTATTTGGGGTTTCCTGCCAAAGCTTCCCGCCAGAGTAGGGGGTTGCAGGGGCCTGGGGAAGCTCACAGAGGCGGCATGCCTTTGAAGCTTCCCCTGCCCATCCTGGGGGAGGAGATTTAGCACCTCGCCCAGGATGTGCATTGTTGCAGGACCAGGAGAGCAGGGGCTCTCCTACCCAGGGGTCCAGCAACATGTCTGTTGGGTGGCAGCCTAGGCAGCCTCAGAGCAGACGTGGATTTGTAAGTTAGGTTCGAGGGGGCACCTCTAAGATGCCCTCTAGGGTGCTGGGTACATTAAATCCCACACTGGCATCAGTGTGGGTTTAATGTGCTGAGAAGTTTGATACCAAACTTCCCAGTCTTTAGTGTTGCCATTATGGTGCTGTGGAGCTCGTGTTTGACGAGCTCCCAGCACCATGTACTCTTTAAATGGCAGCACTGCACTTACAGGGCTCAGGAATGGACCTGGGCACTGTAGGGGCACAGGGCTCTTGCTCCTGTGCCCACACCATTGGCATAAGGCACCCTGCTAGAGGGGTGACTGATGTATGCCATGGCAGTGTATGTGATGGGCATGGCACACAGGGATGTGTGCCATGTCGACTTTGTTTTTGTCTTGCACCCAAACACTCAGCCTGCAAAGGCAGTGTGTGTGTGTGTGTGTAAGGGTACAGGGCCTCTAAGAGTGGCACAAGGAGTGCTGCATCTACTTAGAGTAGCATTTACCAGGGGCTGACATGTGGCCAAGGTTTGCCAATTTGGGTTAGGTTTGTTTTAGGGAAGGAACATAGGCCCTGGGCACCTGATTGGCAGGAGTCCTGGGCACACTCAGTCAAAGTACATTCAGCAATTCAGCAAAACGTGGGGGCATACCATGCAAGAAAGATGGCACTTTCTCGCAGGCGAGGACACCAATCACCTCAATATGCCCTTCTGGAAGACTGGTAAATACAAAATACTGTGGTGCAGAGGCTCACCTTAACCCAACTTCAACCAGAAAGTGTTGGCAGCCATGTTGGGACTTGGCTGCCGCAGAGTCCCACAAAAAAAGAGAAGGGGGCAGGGTAGGACTACCCTGACCCCGTAGGCCTCCTGGGAGGAGGTTCTCCAAGGCAAAATAAGCATTTTAAAAAAACATTTTGGTGGGAGATGCACAGGATCTGCTCTTCCTGATGAAAAAAAATATATTTTTAAAAATGTCGGGCTTCTGTAATTTTTAGCGCCCGAGTGGGCCAGGGGATTGCCACCTCCCTAGGGCAAATCAAGTATAATTAATGCGAGGGGCCAGCACGGTTCCTCCCCCGTAGTCCTGGGGACCCCCACCTCTTCTGGGTAGAAATACATTTATGTAGGGGGCCCATCACGGATCCTCGTCCCTGGGGCAAAGTTTTACAATGGAGGAGGGCCTTGCGGCCCCCCTTGTGGAGTCATTTATAGCCCTGGGGACTCCCACCCCCCAGGGCTGGCTCCTGCTACCTCCTAAGGTGCTCACCCTCGGAAGGTAGTAGTTTGCTTTTGCTTGGTGGGAGCTGACAGCTTCCACCTAGCAAAAGCAAACATAACTTCGCTTTCACAAATATGCATGCAGGGAAACAGGTGAAAAAATTGCTCCCGCAATAAGGGAGATGCTATTTTAAGCAGCTCCCTGCTTGTGGGAGCAATTTCGGGGCCCACAAGATTCGGGAGCTGGTTGGGACCACCAGGACCTTGAGACCACACTCTCCGTGGTCTCGGGAGAAGAGGAGAAAGAGGCAAAACAAAGGTCAGAAAGGAGCAGAAGAGGCAGAATAAAGGTCGGCACCGAGCCGAAAGAAGCAAAATAGAGGTCAGCAAGGAGCATATAAAGAGGCAAAATAGAGAGTAGCAACAAGCAGAAGAGGGCACAATTAAGGCCAGAAATAATAAGAAAGGCAAAATAAAGTCCAGCAGTGAGTAGAAAGAAGCAAAATAGATCAGAAACTATCAGAAATAGGCTAAATAGAGGTCAGAAATTAGCAGAAGGATGCGAAATAAAGGCCAGCAGACAGAGGCAACATAGAGTTTATTAACAAGTAGAAAGAGGTAAAATAGTGATCAGCAGTGAGCAGAACGAAACAAGATAAAGTCAGAAACCAGCAGAAGAGGCAAAATAGAAATCAGAAATGAGCAGAAACATGTCTAATAGAGGTCGGAAGCGAGCAGAAAGAAGCAAAATAGTAATCAACAATGAGCAAGATAAAGTCAGAAATGAGCTGAAAGAGGCATAATAAAGGTCAGCAACGAGCAGAGAGCTGTAAAATAAAGGTCCGAATTTAGCAAATAAAAAGCACAAAACGAGCAGAACCCACTCTGTCACTCATGCGCCCACTCATAGAATAACTCAGACACTCGCACCCACTCAGGCCCAGTCGGACACCCATGCACCCACTTAGAATCACTCATGCTCTCGCGCCCCCTCATACATCTACTCAGAGATTCTCAACGACTCACAAACCCACTCAGAGCATGCACCCAGTCCCAAACTGACTCACACGGAGGAACTTGCAAACCTACTCAAATGCTCACACCTACTCACGGACCCACTCAGACTTGCGCACACACAGACTAATTTAGACACTCATGCACTCAGACTCACACACATGGAGGCACTCGCCAACACACTCAAGCTCTCACATCCACTCACAGACCCACTCAGGCAACCACTCCCAGGCTCACTCGGATACTCACACACCCACACACATTCAGACACTTGTACACTCCCACTGAGACACTCATGCACTCAGTCACACACTCACTCTAAAAGGTTATAGTTAAAAAATAAAATTAAAAAACCCTTAGAAATTCACCTAACAAATGAAATTTAACAGGGACGTTATAGTTAGGAAATTGAATTAAAAACAGCGAATTTATATTTGGGCCCAGATTTAAATTGTACAAAACCATAGATATTCAGCGGTTATAGTTACCTGGCCTGACTATAACTTATGATCTCACATATTACATCACTGATGCCATCTCAAGTGACTTCACTGATTACATCGTCCACAGAACCACTCACACACCAGCTCACCCCCCCATAAAGCCTCTAATACACCCACTCCCATTGCCACACAACCCCTCACATGCCCATTCACAGACCCATACCATTACTCACACAACCAATCACTCACCAATACAGCCACTCGCACATCCAGTCATACAGATATTTACACAGCTACTCATACACTCTTACAGCCAGTCGTATATCCACTCAATCACCCATACAGAAACTCACACACTCACTTAGCAATACAGCTACTCACACACCCACCCATGCAACCCCTCAAACACCCATTTGCTCTCCCTTACAGCCACTCTCACATTCACTCTCCAATACAGCCATTCACTTCCACTCACTGTAAGAAAGTGCCCTCTCTTTGCATGGTTGCCCCCACTTTTTGCCAAACTACTGATGTACTTTGAGTGTGCCCTTTCCAAACAGGTAACCAGGGCCTATGTTATTTCCCTAAACTGCATTGAAAACAAAATCCAATTGGCACTCTTTGGCTACAGGTACCAAAGGCACTCTGGCCAGGGAAGGCCTCTAAGGGCTGCAGCGCCGATTGTGCCACCCTTAGAGGCCCTGTACCTTTACACCCACACACTGCCATTGCAGGCTGCGTGTTTTGGTGCAGAACAAAGTGAAGAATCAACATGGCACACATCCCTGTGTGCCATGCCTACAACCCACTGCCCTGGCATAGGTCAGCCACCCTTCTAACTGAGTGCATTATAACAGTGGTGAGTTTACAGGTGCATTAGCCCTGTACCCCTACAGTGTTTAAGCCAATTCTTATACATTGTAAGTGCAGTAATGCCATTAAGAGTATATGGTACTGGGAGTTTGTCATTACAAACTCCACAGCACCATAATGGCTTTACTGAAAGCGGGTAAGTGTGGTATCAAACTTCTCAGCACATTAAAACCACACTGATGCCGGTGTGGTATTTATTGAAAAATGCACACAGAGGACATCTTGGAGATGCCCCCTGAAAAATGACCTAACACTAGTGTCCCGGCTGAGTAGCTGCTTGCCAGCTGCCACCACCAGACATGTTTCTTGACCCCTGGGTCGAGAGCCGGCTGCTGTTGGCCCCCCACTTTGGGTGGGAGAATCGGGGGGAAAACCATGTGAGGAAGGGAGTTGTGCCCACCTTTGCCAACCCCACCCCTCAGGTGGGGGAGGCGAGGTGATGCACAACTCTCAGTCCCCACTATCTTGCAGATGGGGGAGTTGGCCAACCAGAGTGAGGCATATGCCCCCCACCCACTGGATGGTGGCATAATAGGGGGTGTACCCACCTCAATCTAGTATTTAGGTGCAACCCTGAACCTCCGCCTGAGACAAGAATCGACTAGAAGAAAAAAAGGAGGACCGAAGCAGCCGTGCTGAACTAAGAGGAGGACGACGCCCACTGACTTGGCCCCAGCCCTACCGGCCTGTTCCCACCTTGAACTTGCTCCAGCGAAATCCCGGTGTGTTCTGCAGCCAGCAGCCTCAAGAACCAGAAGGACCTGCCCGCCTTACAAGCCACAGACTTTGTCTTCCGTGAGCACCGGATTTGCTCACCCACAGACTCCGGACCCAACCAAGTCCCCAAGTCTGCACCACTCGGCACCCGATGCCCACTGCCCGAATTAGAGTGGCCCAACACCACAATGTCGTCTCCCCGGTAATCCTGACCTGAGATCTGCTGATCTCTGACCTGCCTCGAATCTCCAAGCAAAGCCTGCAGCCTCTTTCTGAAGGATCCCACTGACCATGACCGGAGCTGGTAAGAAAACCAGATGCTGAAAGACACCCCTGCACCCGACGTCCCACAGCCTTGGGTGGCCCAACCAACTGTGTCCCAGCATGCCCAGGCATCCCAACTTACCTCTCCATCCAGTGGTAACCTCCAGAAGATCTTCGTCCCTGAGCCTGCAGTCTTTGTTGCAACCAGAGAATCCCAATTGAATTCCACAGGGCACCCGACCCCAAAACAGCACCCTGCACCCAGCCGCCCCTGCGCCTCTGCGGGTGCACTTTTGGTGCTAACTCAGATCCCCCTTTGCCCTGAACCTAACACCAGGAGCTTTGCTCCCACAACCTTGTGGACTGCTCGTGAGCAGCCACCAACGGGAGGCCCCCTATCACCCATTGGATAACATTGGGCCTCAGCACTCTGCACCCAGTCGTGCTAGTGCCACTGAGGGTGTTTCAAGAGTACATCCTTGAACCTTGGGGAACCCTGGTTCTCACCCCAGAATACCAACTCCCACAAATAACTACTTAACTGAAAACGATAACTCCATTTCCTTTCATAGGATTGCAGTGACTGCTTTTCTTGAAAATTGTTTTAAGTGTGGAGTTTGTTTTGTATGAGAACTTGAAAAACTGAAAATAACTAAAAACTGCTTTACTTTCCTTTTCTCTAGGAAATGTCCTAGTGTGATATCTAGGCATATCACTCTGAGTAGAAAAAGTAATCCATAAAGTAATCTGTAATGTAATCAGAAGTATTTCAACAGTAATTTCCACTGTATTGAAAATATTTCCAAACCTGTTAGACATTTTCATTCAGCTTGCTTGTATTGTTTAACCTGCCTTGAAAAGTACCATTTACACTAACCTGTGCCAGGCTTGCTTTGTTCTAGAAAATAAATACAACTAAATAATATTTTTATACAAATAAAATTGGTCTGAGTTCAGTCTTTGAGTGTGTGACATAATGTGCTGATTGAGTGTGTACAACAACTCTGATACAGCCTTACTGCTCGCCCATACTACCACAAATAGAGAGTAAGGTGCTATCTACTTTTACCTCTGCCTACCTTTGGGGTTCCACTGGACTCTGTGCACACTATACCTAATTTTGGTATAGTGTATACAGAGCCAGTTTCCTACACTTACCTATACACACACACACTCGAAACAGCTCCTCACTCACCCATTTAGCCACTCACGCACCCACTCCCTCACCCATACAGCCTTTCACTCCGCCTCTAACTCACCCAGTCTGTTGCACACCCATACAGTTACTCACAACCCATACAGCTACTCACGTACCCACTCACACACCCATGCAGCCACTCACACACCCATGCAGCCACTCACACACCCATGCAGCCACTCACACACCATACACCATTGAAAGTCACACAGCCACTCAGATGAGATGTTAGGAATAGCATGACTAAGTCCTAGTACAGAAAGAATAGTAATCTAACTTATGCTGCAGCTTACTATATATCTTTAAGTCTCAAATATTTACGAAACACACTCATGGGATGATGTCATCACTGATGTCGATTGAGATGTCATGACTGATGTCGATTGAGATGTTATCAGTGATGTCATGTGAGATGTCATCAGTGATGTCGTCACTGATGTAATATGTGAGGTCATAAAGCTGTGCATTGCCGGGGCGTGAGTTATAGTTAGCTCAGGTAACTATATCTGCTGAACTTCTATGGCTGTGTACGAGTGAAATCAGAGCCTGCCTATAATGTCCCTGTAACTTTGGTTCTTTAAGTGAATTTCTACGTTTTTTTAAATTTCAATTTCCTAATGCGAACACCCCTGTAACCTTTAGTTTTGTAAGTGAATATTTATATATTACATCAGGCAGAGAGTACACCCACTATACACTCAGAGTAGGGGTAGTGTACATCTATAGATATGGACAGATATAGGGATATATCTGTCTATATGATTTATGTCCGAAGATTCCTGCTGAAATCCTAATTTCTGGCTCTTGTATTTCTGCGATCTATACCCAGCCATATCATAATAAGGGCCTTAGTATCTGTTTAACTTTAATTGTATTTCAGGAAGAATGATAGCTTAGCAGTTCAGTAGTGGATTTCAGCAATGTTAGCCTCAAATGGACAACACTTAGTGCTTGAAGTTATAGGCAGCCTGAAAAATACATAATGCTGCATGTTTATTACTACACAACAAACATTTAATGTTTTTTACCTTTGTGTTTTAGAACAAAATATATCAGTTTTGTAATATTTCCTGTTGCGAAGACTACAAAAAACTGCACTGCATAGTTACACTATGCGAGTACTGCCAAGAGGAGAAAACTTTACATGAAACAGTGAAATTCTCTGGTGTGAAAAAGCCATTCTGTAGTGAAGGTATGGATTTACTTTGATAACCAAATAAGGACATTGTTAGCTATATGAAAAGTTTTTCCTGTAGTTGTCAGTATTTATTACTCCTAATATCTCTGTCTCATCTGTATTTTTTGATCTGGCATGTTTTTGTAACTTCCGCATATATTTTAAATTGAATGTATGTTTTGTTCATTAAAAAGTACAAAGGCCCCCCAGTGGGGTAGAGACATGGATTCCATCATGGTTGCTGAAAAGGCAGTATATATCCATAGGGTATGCCCCAAGAAATGGGCACAGATATGGGGGACATGGAACAGTTACCGAGGAGACATATGCGAGCCCCCGAGGGAGAACTCGGATTCAGAACTTAGTGAATAGGCATACGGGGGGACGGACTGGGAGATGGGTAGGCGCCGCTGTGGTCCCGGCTAGAGTGCTGACACGTAAAGCAGAGATACTGTACCTGACAATGATTGTAATGCTGTTTTTGATGTGGAATGATACTACGTATACTGATGTAATGATTCTCAAGGTATGCAATGTCACAGATTGTTCTTTATGTTATAAGAAAACCAATAAAAAGTTAAAAAAAAAAAAAAAAGTACAAAGGCTTTGAACCCCTTTAGTTGTATTCATTCAAGGCACTTTTACCATAAGATTCTAAACATTCTTGTCATAGCTATCATTACTTGGTGAGGTGTTGCTCTCCTGTACAAAAGGATACTTTGTGTCCCTCGAACATTACAGCTTGGCCTGGAACATGGTGCCTGTCTTAGTTTACCTGTATGGCCCTTGATCACTGGCACTTAACATGGAAATGCTAATCATCCTTGTGTATCCTCGTGCAGCCTGTCACTGCTGGAGAGTACAAAACCTTCTACTAGTTCCAGAAAATCTGCTCATCACATTTCAAAATCCGCCCAAGCAGTGGAAGATATTTAACGTGGACACCCATGTGTGATTGAGACAACTTGATTTGTCTTTATTTGTAGCTGACAATATTGTAGTCCTTTTCAAATGTCATAGTTCGTTTTTGCTTGCTTGCTAAGGCAGAGTATCTCTCTGGTTTTTGTTTGCATGACAATACCAAATTAGGATAGCTTTTAGTTAAAATAAAACTGTATGAAATATGTGCAGAATGAGGGTAAACTGTGTCATTGTGTTAAATAAATGAATGCTGTTCAATTTGGATAGCCTCTGGTATTAATAACCATTCTAAGCAGTGTTGGAATGGGGATGCTTCCTGCATGTATAGTAGTGTTCTCCTGCCTTGGGCGCCTAACTGTGAATATCTGGTACCCTGATTTTGGTCCCAACTTCATGCTAATCTAGTGTATGTATAAAGCCCTTGCCTTGTCTCTGGACATGACTGTAGTCCTGGACCTGACCTGAACTTTGTTCTGGAACGGTGCACAAAGCATGTCCTCATTTTACTGATGGAGAACTGTAATCCCAGATCCTAGTGCTGACATCCCAAGTGTATGTCCTACATGTTTGTGTATGTGGCATGTGTGGTATATGCACAGTTTAAAAAAAATAACTTTATTTGACATTATTGCAATATACCAACAAAAAGTGCAGTCAGTACAGTGAGATCAAGACACATTTATCTAATATCGAAACAATAAGTGAGCTGCCAGCCGTAGTCAGTCAAGGTGAGGATAAGAAAAGAAAGTTTCAGAATTACAGTGCGACAGGAGCGCGATGCGCCCCATGGTGCGAGGAGTTGAGAGCGCGTCTGGTGTTAATTAACTAAAAGGATCGATATGGTGCCCAAATGTCTGAAGGGCGAGAAGAGGGGTGAGCAAGTTCAGCATACTGGTCAATCATGTCTTGGCAGTAAGCCTCATCTTGTAACTAGTGCATTACCAATTGAGGCATCATTCATACCATAGCAGCGTTTCACATAGCAATCACCAGCGGTTTAGAGGCAAGATGCCAGCAGGACACCAGCAGTGTTGAAGTATTGCCCAGCAGGGGGTGTGACCTGGATGTCTAGGATTTCAGCAATGTTCCCATGCTATACCTGTGCGTGTATAGCCAAGAGATGTTTGCCATTTGTCCTGGCCTCAGGAAGAGCATCTAATGTGGAGTGTAGATAGTGGAGGTATAGATGAGAGATAGAGTGCCCCACATCTGCCCTCTCTATGTAAGTTGTAAGGAGCGTAGTTTCTGGCGGAGCGGAACGAAATGTGGATACTGCTGTTTGAACCGCAGAGTGCATTCAGAAGTTTCAGAACAGTGCCAGGGCGGGCGCACAGTGGCGAGAGTAAAAAGCTTGTTGAGAAATAAAAATTTAATTCTCAAAAATATCTCCCAGTGTGAGTAGGCCCATCTGTCGGAGGAGTTCCTTCATGGAACTGTCACCGGTAAGGGGTAGCATAGGGTTGTCTGCAAGTCGCCACATGTGCACACATGAATATTTCAGGGGTGCAACAGGGTACTTTGGGCACCTTTGCACCCTTGAAATTGCATGCGCAATTTGTGAGTACCTATTGAGTATTCGGAAATTGCGCATGCAATTCCCATTCATTCCTATGGGCCTCTAGGCCCATAGGAATGATTGGGAAGCCATTCCTTATTTGCGACTCACAATCTGCGAATCGCAAATAAGGAATGTGTAGGATTCGCAATTTTATTTGAGAATCCTATATACATTGCATTTTGTGGGTCCAAAATAGCGAATCGGTAAAATTCGCTATTCGGGACTCGCAAATTGCAATGTTAATACATCTGGCCCTATATCCTCACTTCCTGTATGGTAGGGAAAAACATTACAATCTAACAAAGGAGCTCTTGAACATACTCTATGTGAGAAAGTGCCATCTTTCTTACATGGTATGCCCCCACTTTTTGCTGAATTGCTGAATGTACTTTGACTGAGTGTGCCCTGGACTCCTGCCAATCAGGTGCCCAGGGCCTATGTTCCTTCCCTAAAACACAAATTGGCAAACCCTGGCCACATGTCAGCCCCTGGTAAATGGTACCCTAGGTACCCAGGGCCTTATGACCAGCGAAGGCCTCTAAGGGCTGCAGCACTCATTGTGCCACCCTTAGAGGCCCTATACCCTTACACACACTGCCCTTGCAGGCTGAGTGTCTGGGTACAAGACAAAACAAAGAGTCGACAGTTCACACATCCCTGTGTGCCATGGCCACCACCTACACTGCCATGGCATACATCAGCCACCCCTCTGGCTGGGTGCCCTATGCCAATGGTGTGGGCACAGGAGCAGCAGCCCTGTGCCCCTACAGTACCCAGGTCCATTCCTGGGCACTGTAAGTGCAGTGCTGCCATTTAAGAGTATATGGTGCTGGGAGCTTGTCAAACATGAACTCCACAGCACCATAATGGCAACACTGAAGACTGAGAAGTTTGGTATCAGCACATTAGACCCGCACTGATGCCAGTGTGGGATTTAATGTACCAAGCACCCCAGAGGGCATCATAGAGATGCCCCCTGAAACCTAACCTACAATCCACGTCTGTTCTGAGGCTGCCTAGGCTGCCACACAGCAGACGTTGCTGGACCCCTAGGTAGGAGATCCCCTGCTCTCCTGGGTCTGCAACAATGCACATCCTGGGCGAGGTGCTAAATATCCTCCCCCAGGATGGGCCGGGGGAAGCTTCAAAGGCATGCCGCCTCTGTGAGCTTCCCCAGGCCACTGCAACCCCCCACTCTGGCGGGAAGCTTAGCCGGAAACCCCAAATAAGGACAGGGGATGAGCCAGCCTGCCAACCCCACCCCTCAGATGGGGGAGGCGAAGTGAAGCACATCTCCGAGCTCTCGCCATCTTGAAGATGGGAAGCCCTGCCCAATCAGGACTAGGCTACTGCCCCCCTCCCACAGGAGAGAGGCAGGATAGGGGGTGTAACCACCACAGGACAGGGACCCATTGGTCCCTGCCCTTCACCTACCTGGAACGCCCCTAAATCTAGTATTTAGGGGCACCCTGAACCTTCCTTCCCCAGATTCCAGATTCCAAAAATCCGAAGAAGAGTAGAAGAAAGAAGACCTGCCCTGCAGCTGCTAAGAAGAGGAAGACACCAACTGCTTTGGCCCCAGCCCTACCGGCCTGCCTACCCTCGTACCTGCTCCAACCCTGCATCTCTTGTGGCCAGCAACCTCACAAACCCCGGAGGACCTGGCTACCTTTTGACTCTAAGCCCCCTGGGACTCCCATGAGTAGAGGCTCTACTCAAAAACTACTTCTAATCCCTGGCAGCAGCCCGGAATCGCAAACCCAGCGCACACTGCACCCGCCAAGCCTGGCCTGTGCCGGAGTGAACAAAGGACCACGAGGACGACCCCACGGCGACTGTGACCCCAAGTCCGGCACCCAAGGACTTCCCTCGACACTCCTGAAGAAGCCTGCAGCCTCATAACCAGGTGCCCCCCAACCGCGATCAACAGAGGGTAAGATTTCCCGACACCAAAAAGCACCCCTGCACCCGGCGCCCCGCGGCACCCTGTGCCAAATCCCAGGGTACCTACCTATCCTCCAACTACCCAACTTACCTCTCGAAGTGGTGGTGGCACCTGAAGAATCTTCATCCCTGAGCATGCAGTCTTTTTCTAAACCGGAGATTTCCCATTGAAATCAATTGAGCGCCCGAAGGGTCAAAAGCACCCTGCACCCAGCCGCCCGAGTGGCCCTGGCAATGCAACCTCTACACCTATCTACTTCCCCATTTTCCCTGAGTAAGTGACCAGGAGCCCAGCTCCCACAGCCGCGTGGCCTGCTAGTCCGTAGCCACCAACCAAGGCCCCCCTACCTCTCATAGGATAACATTGGGCCTAACTCTCTCTGCACCCGGCCGCCCTTATGCCGCTGATGGTGAACCAAGTGTACCTACCTGACCCTGGGAGAACCCTGATTCTATGCACAGAACCTTAACTCTGCCAGCCGAGTACTTACCTTTAAACCGATAACTCAATTTTCGCCATAGGGTAACATTGACTGGCTTTTCCTGAAATTTCTTCTAAGTGTGGAGTTTTCAAAACTTAAAATATTCACCAATAATCAGCCGAGTACCAAAAACAAATTTACTCACCTGCTGTTAGGTGAGCTCCCAGTGCTGGATCTTGGTGCCCAGCACTGACTCTGAAAAATACTTACAACTGTACTTACCAGTAACCCAATTTTCTCCCATAGGAAATCATTGACTTTTTTTCTGTGAAATTTCTTCTGTGTCAATTTCTGCAAACTTTAAATATTCTTTAAAATCGTATAATTTCTGAAAACGTAATTACTTACCTGTTTTGGATAAAGGTCCTAGTACTGAGTCTAGGCCCCCAGTACTGGATTACAAAAGTAACGAGACCGTACTATACCTGCAACTTGAATTTTCTGCCATAGGGAATCATTGACTGTTTTCTATGAAATATTTTCTAAGTGTCAACTTTTAAAATAGCAAAATATTGTCTAAAAATCATCACAGTAATGAAGTCGACTTTTATCACTTGATTCCAAGTATTGACCCAGGACTGAATCTAGGATCCAGTCCTGGAATTCCAAAAGTAATCCTAAAAGTAATCTGTGGCAAATAACTTGAAACTTCCATTGAACTCAATGCATTATTGTGTTTAGAATTGGGTTGCCTATTGCAATCACTTGTAACTTTCTACAAAAGTCAATTGCATATTGCAAAAGTATTTATATAAAGCATCTTATTCTGAGAAAGTATATTTTAATACCTATTGTTGGTTCTAAAATAAAACAAGCATATATTTTTATATATAAACCATTGGCCTAGAGTTCAGTTATTGAGTGTGTGAGACCATTTGCTGGCTGAGTGTGTGCAACAAATGCTTTACACTGTCCTCTGGTACTGCCTTACTGCTCGACCAAGCTACCACTTTAGAGAGTAAGGTTATATCTAACTTTAGCCTCTGCCAAACCTCTGCGGACTGTGGACTCTGTACACCCTGTACCTATTTGGGAACAGTATATACAGAGCCACTTTCTCACACTCAATACCTCGGGGAGGAGGAGATAAGACGCCAACTATAATACTTTCTCGAGAAGAATAACTTGCAGAGTCTGGGCCCAACACTAGATAGCAGAAGTGTTCATGCCATGTGAATCTGCAGCGCTGCACACTACAAATAGATGCTCCTGTAAAGTAACATGCTCCTTACCATGAAAACATCTTCTCGGGGGATGTAGTGTGCTGTAGATTCACATGCTCACACCTTTGCTCTGCATGGACATCTTTACTGTATTTGTAGGCTTCTTCTCCACTCTCGCCCTCAAATCCAACAATGGAGCCGATGCCCATGCTCAGTACCACTAATAGGTGGAGTCGCTAGGTCCCATGACTTCAAAGAAAAACAAGTTGTACATGTGGAAGCCCAATACTATGTGTTGTAAGAATTGCACATCATGTGAACCGACAGCACTACATGGCACAGACAGATGCTTACTGGGTAAGTAACATTTTCTTTGCAAATCTTCACATTCAACCGTTAATTAAATCTTTCCAGCACTTTATCAGTTACTGATTGCACTTAGACAGTTCTGGCCTAGCCTACATTTCAGTCTGAGTGCTTCTGCCAGCAATTGCTGTAGACATGCAAAATTGACAACACCCAATTATTTTTAAATCACTGTTTTCAAGGTGTTTATAGAGTTTCTCAAAACAATAATCCCAGCTTAAATTGCCTCCTGCTCTGGATCTGGACTTTGTTTTAATTAGATATATGTGTCGTATGTAGAAAGCTGGGTTTCTGTTGCAGTAACCCCCCCCCCCCCCCCCCCCCCCCCCCAACACTTTTTGGTAGACTACTGATGCACTTTGACTTGATGCGCCCTGGGCTCCTGCCAGTCAGGTTCCCAGGGCCTGTGTTCTTTCTCAAAACTTTACCTTGTACCACCAGTTGGCACCTCTGGCCACATGTCAGTCCCTTGTAAAAGGTACCATGGGTAACAAGGGCACTTAGACCAGGGAAGGCCTCTAAGGGCTGCAGCACATATTGTGCCACCCTTAAAGGTCCTGTACCTTAGCACACATACACTGCCATTGCAGGCTGCGTGTTTTGGTGCAGACAACTGTGGAGTCTACAAGGCACGCATCCTTGTGTCACATGCCTACAACCCACGGCCTATAGCATAGGTCAGCCATCCCTCTAGCTGGGTGCACTATGCCACTGGTGAGGATACAGGTGCATGAGCCCTGTACCCCTACAGTGTCTAAGTCCATTCTTCGACATTGTAAGTGCAGTAAAGCCATAAAAGAGTATATGGTCTGGGAGGTCGTCATTACAAACTCCACAGCACCATAATGGCTTTAATGATTTCTGGGAAGTTTGGTATCAAACTTCTCATCATAATAAACCCACACTGATGCCAGTGTGGGATTTGTTATACAATGCACTAAGAGGGAATCTTAGAGATGCCCTCTGAAAAACGACCAGCCTCTGGTGTATTCCCTGACTGGTATACACCAGTCTGCCACCACAAGACCTGTTTCTGGACCCCTAGGGTTAGAGCCTTTGCTTCCTGAGCCCAGAAACGAAGCCTTTCCTGGGCGGAGGTTTTCACACCACCTGGAGGTCAGGACGAGACATCTATGTCAGGGGAACTTCAAAGGCCTTGCCGCCTTTTGAAATGCGGCCCCCAGCCTCTCCTGCAGGCAGGAGCAGGCCCCCTCCTTGTCTCCCCTCCTTTTCGGCAGGAAGAGTCGGGGAAAAATTGCCCACAAGGTGTGCCCACCTCTGCCAACCCCACCCCTCAGGTGGGGGAGGCAAGGTGAAGCCCACTCTTCAGTGACCACCATCTTGCAGATGGCAGGCACTCTCCAATCCAGATTGGGGATTGTGCCCACTCCCCCACGTGGGGTGAGCACACAGAGTGTAGTTATCCTAAGGTCAGTAGCCCATTGGCTACTGACTTCGAGACCCCTAAAACTCCCCCTAAATACAGTATTTAGGGGGCAGCCCTGAACCAAGTAGGCAGGTTCCCACAACCTACAAAAGACGACGCCCAGCAATGGGGGGCTACAGAGAAGAACTGACTTGGACCCAGCTCTACTGGCCCGTCTGCAGTTTCCAGAAATCCTGCGCTAAAAGTTGCCGTGTCCTGCAGTCTGTAACCTCCAAAACCCTTGGGAGGACTGACTGCCTTCAACAAAGACAGGATCTCCTGTGAACAGCAGCTCTGTTCAAAAGAATCTCCAAAGCAAGACTTGAAGCCTGCTGAAAACAAAGGAACCAGACGCCTGGAACCACCACTGCACCCGTCGCCTACGGGCCAAGTTCGAGTTGCACACTGGTCCGAGCCAGGTCCCCAGGGCTCCAGAGTTCGAGTCCACTGTGGGTTGATGACCCCTCCAGGACTCCCCTACGTCGCCTACAGCCTCTGCAAAAAATAAGGCCCCAGGACCAGATGGGTACACAGCTGATTTCTATAAGACCTTTTTAAAGCAACTAAATCCAACCATGAAAAAGGTCTTTAACCAGGCCTCAACCAAAGGGGAAGTGCCTCAATCCATGACAGAGGCTAATATAATAGTCCTCCCAAATGAAGGCAAAGACCACCACTTACCAGAAAATTACAGACCCATATCCCTCATCAATGTGGACTGTAAAATCTACGCCAAAATCTTGGCAGTCAGACTAAATACGGTCCTCCCCAAACTAATAAGTAACTCCCAGGTCGGTTTCCCACGCAACCGTATGTCTAGTGACAACACCAGCCTCCTCTGCCATATACTAGAACAAGAGTCCACTAAACCGGAGCCGGCAGTAGCAAAAGCTCTGGATGCCGAGAAGGCCTTTAACAAGGTGTCCTGGGCCTTCCTAGAGCGATGTATGCGGGCCTTCAACCTGGGGGATAAATATATACGGATGGCTATGGTCCTATACCAGGCCCCGTCAGCCCGTATCACAATAAATGGCACACTCTCTGACCCTTTCACACTGCAACAAGGGACCAGACAGGGATGCCCACTGTCACCGGCGCTTTTCTTGCTGGCCCTTGAACCCCTCATCCAGGACATAAAGCTAAACACCGGCATAAAAGGGGTCGATATCAAGGGAGTCGAAGTAAAACTAGCAGCCTACGCAGACGACATTCTGATCGTAACAGAACAACCGAAGTCCTCAATAAGGGCTCTGATGGCCATCATAATAGCATACTAAAGACTATCACGATAGAAACTAAACCAGGATAAATCTGAATGTAAACCGCTAAACATTCACTGTACGAGAGACATCCTAGGGGACTCAGGATTGACCTGGCAAACGGGACACATCAAATACCTAGGAATATATTTTGATAGTGGCCTAATTAACACTACTCTACAATGAGAAGACGCGACTTGAAAGAATTAAGGACCTTCTGGACTCCTGGTCCCTAAAATTCATAACTTGGTAGAATAGAAACCATCAAAATGATGATCACCCCAATGATTAACTACCTGATAAACATGCTTCCACTTCTACTTACAGACGATTTCCACCGGAGAATCTATATCATTCTCACCAAATTCCTCTGGCGCGGGAAGAAGGCAAGGATTAGCATCAGGAGACTGAGACTAGAAAAAACCTAGGAGGGGTAAACCTAGCAGACTTTAGGGTGTTCCAACTAGCCTTTCTAGCAAAGCAAGGAACTTACTGGGTCTCCCCAGCAGCCGACTATATACCAGTATGGCTGCAGGTGGAGAAAGCCATTCTGAACAACCTGAGCCCTCTGGCCCTACTGACGGCTAACTCATATCCCCACTCATCCAAATCTATCTTTAACAAGCATTTACAATGCAATGGTCTCGGCATTGGTAAAGTTAGAGCTATTGGCATTGCTCATGATATTATTTTTGTTTATGTTTTTGTTTTTAAAACATTTAAAGAAACGGCATTGTCATGAGCAATGCCAATAGCTCTAACTTTACTAATGCCGAGACCGTTGCATTGTAAATGCTTGTTGGGGGGAGCTATTGCTGTTCTCTCTATGTTTTGAGTATGTGTGTGTGTGGTTGTTTTGTCATTTAGTCCACAGATCAGGTATACTGTGCGTGCCCTTTTCAGTTTGTATTGAGTTGTGTTTGTTATTTGTGTGATTTTATTGCGTGTGTGGTTGTTTTGTAATTTAGTCCACTGATCTGCTATAATGCGTGTCCTCGTGCAGTTTGTATTGAATCATCGTGTTTTCAGTATTGCTATTCTGTGTTTCAGTGTGTGCGTGTGTGTGTGTGTGTTTGATTTTTCATTTAGTCCACCACAGAGCTGCTATAATGTACGTGTCCTCTTTCCGTTTGTATTGAGGAGTCGTGTTTCGGTGTTGCTGCTCTCGGTGTGTTAGTTGTCCAGTCATGCTTCCTGTTGGCGGTGTTTTCGGACGCTTGTTTGCCCAATGCTGGGGGGGGGGGGGGGCTTCGACACACTGCAGCGGGGGCACAGCTCACGCTGAAGGAGTGTTTCACACTTCTCAGAGAGCGAGCGGGGGGCGGGATGGATGACTCGCGGCTGCTTCTGCTCCTGCCCACGGCGCGCCCAGAGACCCTTCCTCCTCCTCGAGGCACAGCCCGGGCTCCTCCAGCTAAACAAAACAGCAGCTGCTGGCTCTCGAGCGCCGCGAGAAGCGCTGTTTTACCGAACACGCGCCCGAATAGCGCGATACAGAAGGTACTGCGGTCTGCTCAGCCCGCAATAAATCAAGTGATGAAAAAGCAACATCTAAGCCCAAACTTCGCAAGAAAGTCAGTTGATATTGTTCCTCGGTGGTCCCTGACACAGAGGGAACAGATCATACAAACTCAACCGGTCCCAGGATGCTTCTTTCTGGTCCATCGAGGATCTGACCTGGCAGTTGCCATGGGGAGCAGGCTCAAGACTGATTGGATATGGCTGAGTCCAAACAGGAATTGCATGATGAGCAAAAATAATTACGATTTAGGCCCAGATTTCTGTACTGGGGTGAATGTTTGACAAAGTTGATCAAAGATTGTAAACCTGCCATAAAGGGAGAATGCGGGAGATTGAGATAAAGGTACAGCGATTGTCCGGCAGTGGAATAAAGAGACCTGAGGTTGATTCACGACCACGCAGCCTGACATTTAGTTGCAGCGGCCGCAGGTTTTAGAGTAGAGCTTTGAGCCCTTAATATTCCAATTTTGAACCAACTGGGCCCATCAAACTACAAAGACTATGTCCTTATTTATTTAATTGTAGCTCAGGATCTTATCAACAGATATAGGCACATGAAATGTGGGTGAAAGACGCAGGTGTGGTCCAGATAAAAGGAGGTGGTGTGCTCGATGTCCGAGTTGTGAAATATGTCCTCAGCTGAGGAGACGCAGCGACGTGGGAAAAAAATTGCCAGGAGAACAGTGCCTTTGATGATGTGGAATTCCAGGTGAGCCTTGAGACCACCCCCTTCCTATGAAACATTGTGAAAGGCTCTGTTCTGAACCAGGTTTGCAGCTCACTTACACGATTGGGCAATTTAATGACACCAAGAAGGTCTCCATGCAGTGTCGCATGGCGGCAGCCATTAGTTTTTAGAGCTTTTGCATCATCTAGCCAGGCCTGGATTGAGGTCCTGAAGTGCCAGGACACTGCATCAGAGCCAGCAAATGCCATAAATCTGTCAGAGGTCCTGTGTTTCAGCCAGGTGGTGTGCATTCTGTGCCTTTGCTACAACTGTTTTGCTGAACTTTTTACACGAAATGACTTTTGCACGAGCCTAGACGGGCCAGCACATGGGGTAATTGGGATGGTCATATTCGCAGATGGCGCATCGGTCTTTATCAGAAAACCGCATCGGTCCTTAATGGACACAACAATCTCTGCCTGTCGCGGTGCAAAGTTTGGGATTAAAGCGTGCCTTTTCTTTCTACGCCCCTCCCGATGCTCGGTGTGAATGGTAACTGAAGTGTGCATTCCCGATGCTTGGTGTGAATGGTAACTGAAGTGTGCATTTTGAAGCCACATGTCTGGCTGTGGCAGCCCCGGGATTCTAAATACAGCAGCCCTCTGTCCCCGCTGCAGAGAAGAGAGAACCAGACGTGATTGTGATATAGCGAGTACGTCTCATCTCGTTTCACGCTCACCTGTGACCTGCAGCTTCAGTTGCACGCGCGCTGCGCAGACTGCTGGAAAATGATGGTCCCACCGGCTGCCGCACATGCAGCTTACACTGTGCAAGTGTGAATGACAATGCACACACTCCCACCCTGTGCCCCACCCTGAAGACCACGCAGCGGCGTGCATGCATCATATGTAATATCGTGAACGTGTGCTCGAGCGTACCTATACAACTAACTGTTCCAAGACCCAGTTAGTGAGTCAGTGAGTGGACTGAGTTATGAGGCCCCTGGAGCTCAGGACGCCCCCGCAATGTGGGGGCTGCCGGGGCTTATGTTATGCTAGTGTTCGTGCATTTATCTTTGAACAATTATGTTTGATTTTTCATTTAGTCCACCACAGAGCTGCTATAATGTACGTGTCCTCTTTCCGTTTGTATTGAGGAGTCGTGTTTCGGTGTTGCTGCTCTCGGTGTGTTAGTTGTCCAGTCATGCTTCCTGTTGTCGGTGTTTTCGGACGCTTGTTTGCCCAATGCTGGGGGGGGGGGCTTCGACACACTGCAGCGGGGGCACAGCTCACGCTGAAGGAGTGTTTCACACTTCTCAGAGAGCGAGCGGGGGGCGGGATGGATGACTCGCGGCTGCTTCTGCTCCTGCCCACGGCGCGCCCAGAGACCCTTCCTCCTCCTCGAGGCACA
The DNA here is from genome assembly GCF_964204655.1 of Triturus cristatus. Taxonomy (NCBI): domain Eukaryota; kingdom Metazoa; phylum Chordata; class Amphibia; order Caudata; family Salamandridae; genus Triturus; species Triturus cristatus. Next base: position 298,155,707 of record NC_140591.1, read on the forward strand.
GCCCGGGCTCCTCCAGCTAAACAAAACAGCAGCTGCTGGCTCTCGAGCGCCGCGAGAAGCGCTGTTTTACCGAACACGCGCCCGAATAGCGCGATACAGAAGGTATGGTGTCCTTCTCCCAGAACAGTCTCCACACTGGCCGGCTGTCTGGTGCTGAAGGCGAGGAAACGCAGCGTCCTTTTCGGATCGGGGGCGTGTTTTGCTGTTGTCTCCTCCCTGAGACTTTTCGCAAAAAACACGCCCCCTGATCCGAAAAGGATGGGGCAGGATTGGAGTGACGGGACCTCTTCTCCAATGGCTGGCCAGCATTTACGAGGCCAGCCAATGGAGAACAGGGCAGAAGAGGGGCGGGTTCAAGCCCCTCTTCTCCCAAGTCATTAAATCTCCGGACTTCCGGTCTGCCGACCGGATGGTCCCGAGACCTAAAAACACAAAAATCGCACTCCTAAAAGTAAACAGGAAAATGGAGACTAGCATCAAAGGTTCTAAGACTGAATCACTGTGGGCGAACAGCAAGATTTAGTATAAAGGGAAAAGCCTTACCTTCGATACATGGATAGAGAAAGGTATTTGTCACCCACACCAACTCGAGAAGGGGGAATACCCCATCACCTTCTTTGACCTCAAAGCAAGACACCACCTAAAAGACATCGATCTCTATAGGGTCCTGAAAATAAGAGCAGCCTTATCAAAGAGGAAACTAGATATCGCCCAACCCTCAATCTTCCAATATGTATCAAACATTAACAAAAAAGGACACCAAGTCTCTTACCTCTACAAGCTATTACGCCCCAAAACCAGCAAACTTAATGAAAAAAACAATAGCCTACTGGGATAAACCATCCAACACCCCACTCAATGAACAGGAATGGGCAACTCTGTGGGCCTCATCCTCGCGCAATAAGATCACCCCAGTTCTAGCACAGACTAAATTTTGGCTGCTTCACAAAGCATTTTGGACCCCCGCCCGACTACACAAGCTAGGCCTCAGGGTGGACTCACTCTGTTGGAACTGTAACAAAGAGATTGGGGACCTAGCACACCTAGTCTTCCAATGCCCAACACTCAAGGTATTCTGAGGGAAAGTCTTTGATTTCATCAATAATGTGTTTGACTGCAACATAGCGAGGAAATTCGCCTCCCTTACCTCGGCTTTTATGCGCACGAATTTGAGGTCTGAGCAGGATAAAGACCTAATGGACCTGTTAATATCAGCAGCTGTTAAAATGGTACTAACCAACTGGAATGACACAAGCAAAACTAGCTACAAAGGATGGATCAACTGGGTCACACATCTCAGAGGAGTGGACAACCTGGAGCTACAGTACTCACCCTGGAAAGCGTCAACGAGGGGGATGTGGGAAAACCTGGACACCTACCTAGACTCTTACGAACCTCCATAAACACTTGGCCTGAGCATTCAATGCACCGACCTGCGACCCAAAAGAATGGAGCCCTAACATAGCAAGCATGAGCTCTCAGTGGACTTCGAACACCAGATTTGTTTGTCAAATGTAACACAGCATGTATAGCTACTGCTAATGTAATGCCAAGCGATTGTAACTCTCTACAGACCTGTCCTATCCCTCTTTTGTTTTAACACTAAACTTTCTGCCCTTTCCTCCTTTCTTCTCTTTCGCTCTTAAATATACAAACAGTAGGGGCCAGCTAATTATGTACCCTTTATACGAACAACCAGGGCCAAGCTGGGCTTACCCTACAACAGCGATTGTGATTGTATCTGATTATAATTTTTAATAAAATGTATACATTTTTTTTTTTTTTTTTTAAATCAATCTGTGGAATGATTTTTCTTTCCATTTGCCTCACTTTTAAATATATATCAGTTAGCCCTAAGGCAGGTCTAACGAGGCCTAATGCAGGGTACTGTATATTAAAAGGTACGACATGTGTTTTACATGTCCTGACAGTAAAAATCCCTCATTGTCATTTTTAGGTCTCACCTACGCTGCGCGCATAGGAGACTTTTAGCCATCGTTCTGCCCTTTTTCGAAGCACATACTCGTGCTTGTGGCGGCATCCACCTTGCGGGAGCGAGCAGGAGCGCGCCACAAGCACGAATATGTGCTTTGAAAAAGGGCAGACTGCGCACGCACACACCACTCCTGGTCTTGTTTTGGCCTCTTGAAATTGGCTTGCGTTAGTGTTAATATTTTGGGGGATTGAAAAGGCATTCTTATCAGTGTTTAGGTTTATTTTAAGGTGGCTAATTTTTTGCTTGGAAAAGGGATTTATACGTTCACTCCCGATCGCGTTTCATCTGTCTTTTGAGTTCACGTTGAAATATTTTTTGTGCTTCAAAAAGCATTCATACGATACGATCAAGTGCGCCCTCAGCAGTCCGTCCGGGGCACAAACAGGGACTGACTTGAGTGCTCCCGATCCTCGCGTACTCCGTAGTCTTCCCTCGGCAAAAGCAGGCATCCACTTCTGTGCTCCCTCGTTGTTTTATCTTGCCGCTACTCCAATGAGATGCATGTTTGAAGTCGCAGTTCCCTTGATTCTCCATGCAGTCCTATTTGCCATCTTGACTTTGGTAAGAATCACATTGGTTTCTACTTATTGAGTTTGCATCTTGGAATCACAGCACTTTTAGTTTGCTGCTCGTTTTGAATCACAAATTCGGGCAATTATTTAATGAACTCTGTGGCTTGATACATGTAGCCTGTAAGCATGTTTTTCAATGAGATGGCACAAAAACTAGAATGCGGCATCATACAAGACTCATTATACTGTTATTTACTAGTGGTTTCAGGCTTATGATTTTCTCCTGTAGTGGCAAAGGGTTTGGAATCTGCTTATAACTTGTTAATTTCTGTTTTTGTGCAGCCCTCGCAGCACTATAACTAATTGAACCAAGATGTTCCAGTTCGAATTGGGGCAGTTGGGTGTTCGCCAGATGCCCTCTTCCCCAGGGATGTCTTCCGCCTCCTTCAATGCAGCGCATTATGTCAACGTCCTAGAAGGCAGCTGAAAGCTAAGGCGCTATGTTGATGATGGGTGTACTAACAATATATTATTAAATGAGGCTAACTCAAGGCCGTCTAAACTCTCTGTGAATAGCAGGTGTTCATATGATTCATCTCGGAGATATTTACTTGCTGATTTATCTTACCGAGTACATTGCTGGTGATCTAATGCTTATGTTCACTCTCCTGTAGGTGGCGTGCATTACCGTCTGAGCTAGCTATCTTCAGATAAGAACTTTATATACAGTGCACTAAGGCCAAACGCGCCCTAAAGGTGCTTTGTGGGACATCGTGAAGCACAGTCTCTTCACAGCGTCAATATATTAGCAGTTTCAGGGCGACTTTAGGTGGCCAAGGCATTTTAACAAAGTTGAGTGGGTTTGCTTATGTTCTGACTCTCAAAGTACAGACACCGCCCATCCTAAAGTTGCATTTAGTACTTGTTTGTCAAGCTTCACCGTACGTATATTTTTGTTCCTCTTTGGTCTTTCAGCGTTTTTAAAGCTATTCAATTTCCAAAAATCTGGCCGTTGTGGCATGCGATATTTATGTCTTTGCCCGGCTCCCTGCATTCTTAAAATTCCAAATGTGATGTCATTGCTCAGGTGTTTATTTTCTATCACTGGCTGCCTTCGTAGCTGCAAAATCAGTGCTAGTTGTCATGCCAAAAAAACTCGGAATGCTCAAGATCTCCTGGAAAAATACAGCCGGGGTGGAAAGCAAATGTGCATGTGTTATTTCTGTTCGGCCTTTCAAGTTACAAATGTCTGTTTTTCTGTTCTGCTGCTTAAAATAGGAAGAGAAACTACAAATATGGTATCTGCCGTTCATTCGCAACCTTGATCGTGTTTTTCAGTGTTACACGAACAAACGTACAGGGCCTAATACTTACAACTATTTGAACATCTAAGCCAGACTTACTCCAACAAACAGCTTGATTTGCAAGCACAAAGCCTCCTTTGCAATTCAGACAAGCAATGGCATAGCCAATAGGTCTTGTCTTTGGGACATTATAAGTGTTTAGCCATGAAACAGTTGATGTTGCACCAAGGATATTGTGCTGCATGATTAAATACTTCTAAGGTCCAAAGGCGAGACCTATTGGCTATGCCAATGCTTGTTAATGTTGAAAGGCTCATAGCCCAGTTGGCGAGTATGGAGTTAGACTCTGAGACCTCAGCTGTGCTAACTTCCAAATGGGACTACATTGTTGCTCAAGTCAAAGTTAATGTCACTAGGTTACCAAGTGCAACTTTAGAAAGTTACCACATTGTTGCCCAAAACTGTTCAGTAGCAGTTTTTAGTTACAGGCAGCTACCCCTTGGAGAGCAGTGAAACGATTCAAGAAGTCGCACATAGACCTGCCGCTGGAAGAGGTGTAACCTCCTCCTGGCAGGATGGCCAGTGTGGATGTGAGTCCAAAAGACGAGCTTCAAAGTGGAAGCCGCCATTGAAGGGCAAATAGTAGTTGCACATGAAAGGGACTGCTTTGTTTTGTTTAGGCAGAGTGGCTGACATCTGAAGCAGAGAATAAGTCAATGTCAGACCGGCACTTCAAGGGGAATGTTGCTAGTCTGGTGCCACACCTCTGAGTTAGACTAGGGACCTTCACAAACCAAGAGAGGGGTTTTGCCATTGTGGGTATTGAAAAAATAGGGCATCTTGGGCTAGCTCAATGCCACACTTTGCAGGAAGCTGTCTCTGTGCTTGAGGAGACTTGATAGCCCATTGTCGCTTCATCCTCCAGGGGCTTGTATCAGGCATAAAAGTGGCACCCTGCACCTAGACCTCAGTTCACCCATGTTTTGGAAGAAGGCCTAAAGAAAGACTGTCCTGCTGCTTCTTGCACCCTGGCAAAAAAAGGCTGCACCAAAGACTGCACCTTGGGCAAGCCAAGAGAGGACTGTGCCTGTGGTGTTCCCCAGTTGCCCATGCGCACCAGACAGGAGTGACTCCCAAGAGTCAGTTGGCTTACTCCCTATTACAGCCACAGGGCCATAAAAGCTGAAAAGTCTGCCTTTGGAGAAGTCTGTAGCCAGGATAATCTGCCTACTGTTGGGTGCGGAGGTGTATCCTGGAAGACTGAGTCCTGACCCTCAAAAGTTTCACCGTAGTCTGCTGGACCCGCGAGAGTCTTGTTGCCCAGCACAGAAGTTACTGCAAGGTAAAGGGAACACCTGGTTTCATTGTAACCGTAGACCAGTGGGAGCTGGTTTTGTGTTGAACCTCATCAGGATTTCGTGGCCATTGGCCCCCTGATGCCAAAGTCACCTCCCTTTCTCGAGGACTCCAGGGTGGCCACAGAAAGACCCCCAACAGGGGCTCAGCATCCTTGAACATCTTCAGCGGCCTGTATGCATTGCATCAGGATGACTCCATAGATTCCAATGGCATGTCACCCATAGTATCTGGAACTAAATTGATGACTGCTTTCTTTGTGAAGTAAGTGTTCAGTTGGACCTGGTGGTACGCAATGGTGGCTGCTTTCTGAGTGATATCATGGCTGGGCAAGAACATCCTATGGCAATGGGGCCGTACTGGTGCCCAGTGCCCGCTCCACGTTGAAGGGACTCCAGCCTCCAACCAAGATGATACTAGCGAGCTGACGGTGAGCTGCTAGAATTGCCGCAGGTAACCCTACTGCGGCGGTATACTCTTCTGCATGGCTGATGCCTACTACGGGTGTAGTCGCAATGGTCTGACCGCCGCTGTGACATAGACGCCTTGTCACAAAGCTAGACCAGGAAAGTTGTCTGGTTTGGAGAGCAAGGTTGACACCGTAGCCTTTGACCTGAGCCTGCTCCGTGATGACCATCGGAAGCTGACTGAACAAGTGCAGAAGAATAAACTCATCTTTCAGGACCTCCATCCGCAGATTACAGGTATCACCAAGCAGATTCAGGCCCTCCTAGACCAACTTGGAGGGCAGATTGGAAGATGCAGAGAGACGTTCCAGATGGAATAACATCAGAATTGTCGGCCTGCTGGAGGGCTCAAAATGTACCAACCCCATATCATTTGTGTAGAGCTAGATCTATACGAAGACAGCACGTACAGTCCTCTCTCCTTTTGTTTGCTGTTGAATGTGCCCACCTAGTGTCTGCTCAACAGCCTCTGTCGGAATCCCCTCCGCCCGATAGCTGCAAAGATTCTCCTCCTCAAGGACAAAGATGTGATACTGTGCAGGACCAGATAGGTGGGCCAACTGTCATTTGGTAATGCCCGCCTCATGATTTTCCCAGACAACACAATTGCAGTACAGTGCAGTTGCACTTCCTTCCTGGGCGTCAAAAGCTCTGACTGAGAGACACAGGCTTCAAAAACTCCTTACTGTTCCCTGCCTAGCTGAATATTATAGTTGACCAGTGCACATACTTTTGCAAGAGCCTAGTGGCCAGTACTGTCACAAGGATTCTTACTTCAATGTTAAGTAGGGAAATCAGGTGTACGAATTGCACCAGTCCTTAGGTTTGCCGTCCTTGGATTGTGATTATAGCATGGCGAAGATCTTGTGGCAACTCTACCATATCTCAGTGTAAAATTAGGGAGGTATGCCCCAAGGGGTCCTGCTAACCTCTTATGGAATTCCGCTGGGATTCCATTGGGCCCCGGGGGCTTAACCGCCCTTAGTTTTGCTAAGGCGGTCTGTACCTCGAGCAATGCTCGGGCTACTGCGTCTAGAACAGGAGCGTCCACCGTATTTAGGTATTGCATGATTAGAGTGACATCTGACAGTGGCCTGGCCCTTTAGATTGCCCCAAAGTGATGGGCAGATTCTTGCACTATTTGTGCATCAGTGGTGTGGGCATTTCCTGCCTGATCTACTGTTCGCCTCACACACTTCGCTTGCATTTTCTCCTGCTTAGCCATGCTAAAAGCTTTCCTGCTTTGCCCCTAGTGTCATACAGACGATGCAATGTGACCAGCATTTGATCGTGTGCCTCCTCCTGCGCTAAGTCCCTGTACTCCCCTTTCAAGAGTGCAATTTGTCTGAGTGTTTGGGAATCTGTGGAAATCCCCGGGGCTGCTTCCAACTGTAGTATCCGCAACTGAAGTTCTGCCACCTCCCTCTTTTTTTTCTTTTCTTAGAGCGATTATTTTGTGTGCAGTGTCTGCATTACTGCCTTTAAGGGCTCCCACAGAGTCATTAGAGACTGTACTCATCCCTAATTTTCCTTAAAGTAGATTTTTTTTTTTTTAAACTTTATTTCGATTTTTCAACAAAGAACGCAACATAGTAACAAAAGCATTCTTCTGGTACCCAATGAATTGTGCACTCATTACAATTTAAGCAGAATAGACATTCGCAAATAATGCCAAAGTTATACAATGATGGCATCGCGCCACCACATCCGGAGCACAACTTTACAATGTTAGACTATACATTTGCGTCCTGTGTCCTGCTAATGTGTTCCATATTTCCGGAATATTTACTATTTCCACACAATCTATTGTACATCTGTAGATTAGGACAACAACATCCCCCTCTGCATATATCTCAAAATTCCCAGCTTGTGAGGATACCATTCAACATAAACCAGTTCTATCCTGCTCTGTTTGGGCAGTGTCAGTAGCAGCTTTTTCCAACAAATATGCATGGTATGGTCCCCAGATATCTATAGCACGGCTTGTGAGAGGCTTTAGCGCATTATAGTTTTCAGTCTGCGTGGAACATTAGGCTAAATCTGTATGCCACTACGTTAATTTGGGCAGAGGACCTTTCATCCGCCTCTTCGCAATCCTACATTTGGCCAGTTATAGACTTATGGAGGCTAGTTTATGGACTGCCTTTGGGATGCTTTTATCAAACCCCAAGAGGGCCATGAGTGGGGATTCTAGTATAGTGAGATTCAACATGTCACTCAATGCATTAAATATCTCAGCCCAGAACGCCCGCACATCAGGACATTCCTAAGCCGTATGTGTGAAGTTGGTATTTACTGCTGAGCACCTCGGGCATCTGACATCCTCTCTGAACCCATATTTATGTAACCGTGTTGGTGTGTAATATGCTCTGTGGAGAAATATAAAGTGGATTATTCTGTGCCTACCGTTCAGGAATATTGATTTAATATTGCTAAAACAGTGAGACCACTGTGAGTCTGTAATTTCCATGCCTACCTCTTCCTCTCATTTTAACTGGGGTTTCTGTTTCAAGTGGGCTGTTGGTGCTTTGAGGAGTGTATAAAGTATGGTAATACCGTGTTGAGGAGACACCGATTGTAGTAGGTACGTCAACGGTTTCAATTCTTGTGGCTCCAGCATTTTCAGGCAAAGTATCGTATGCAAGGCAATGCGCACCCTGTGGTATTGATAGATGTCAAGCGTCGTCTGGGCCTGAGAGGACGCCTGTTCCCATGTTTTTACAACCCCGTTAGGAAAAAAAAGTCACTTAAGTGCACGATTTTTAGCTTGTCTAATGTTTGTATTGTTGCCCGATCGTCATGAAGTGGAAACCAGTCACACCAAATAACCGGTAGGTGGGGGGAGTATGGCATTCTCAACTTTAGTATGGTAGACATCTTGGACATCTGTGACCCTCTACATCCTATTGGGTCAATTGTGGACTGTTTATTCTGGGAGGCGCTGTCAAATATATCGGCAGAGGAGAGGGGGAGACCATATTATATTCTATACGGAGATGTGGCAAATTGTGAGGGCCATGTATCAACCAGTGTGCATGCAATATCTGTGCTGCCCTGTAGTATCTCTCCATGTCTGGCGCATTTAGCCCACCCTCTGCATACGGTCTGGTCAGCACTTCCCATTTAACTCGTGGCTGTGTCCCTGCCCAAGTGAGCCGCAACAAACTTGCATGCAGGCTGCGAAAGAAGGATTGCGAGAGACTGATGGGAATATTTACAAAGAAAAGAAAGCGGGGGAGCACCACGATTTTCATTAAGCCGATGCGGCCCATCGGGGACAGTGGAAGTTTAATCCATTTGTCTACTACCTCTGTTAGTCTATGTATTGCCCTTCCATAATTTTCGGATATCACTACCTCTGGGTCTCTATGAACTTTAATACCTAGATATCTCACCAGGTCGACTGTTCACTCTATGGGGTAGCTAGTGTGGACGGAAACAGTAATCACCGTCCGCTTGAACATGGTGGACTTATGCCAATTTATACGCAGTCCTGACTGCTGCCAAATGTCTCCACCTCCTGCAACATCGGTTCTAGGTTTGCTTTGGATTCCGTATGTATAATACTGTATCGTCCGTGTATGCTGCTATAGTTAAATTATATCGAGTTGAGCGAATGCCTCTCAGTGTGGTACTCTCGCATTGTGCTTGCCAAGGGCTCCGCCACAAGCGCATATAGGAAGGGGGGGGGAGTGGACACCCTTGCCTTGTTCCCCTCGTTATGTTTATTGGCTGCGAGAGAGACCCATTGACACGCACCCGTGCAACTGGCTGCGCATAGAGGACTTCAATCCATTTCAAAAAGACGTCCCCCACCCCTCTCAAGACTGCATATAAAAACCTCCATTCTACCGAATCAAATGCTTTTTCGATATCTATAAATAAAGCTGCTGCTTTAACCTCTGGATTTATGCATGCGATAGTCCCAAATAATGTGCGTAGATTACTGGCTAAGTAGCGCCCCGCTATGAATCCTGTCTGTTCTAGGCCCACCATCCTTGGCATCAAGGGATACAATCTGTTCGCTAGCACCTTGGCAAACAACTTTGTGTCTGTATTCAACAATGAGAGGGGCCTATAAGAGGAGCAATGCTCAGGCGGTTTACCCGGTTTCAATAGCGTGACCAGTGTGGCCTCTCTCATTGAAGGGGGCATCTTGCCAACCTTAACCATCTCCTTTAATAAGTTCACTAAGTGTGGAATCAGTTTCTCCTGGTAGACCTTGTAAAAGGCAACCGTTAAGCTATCTGCCCCAGGAGCTTTTTCATTGGGCATTTCTTTCAGAGCTGCTGAAATTTCTGAAGGCCGTAAAGGTGCTATAAGTCTCTCCCTATCCGTGTTCCCAAGCCAAGTCTATCGTTATATGTGCCAAGTAATCTTCATCAGACTCTGAGGCAGTGGAGTCACAATAGGTGTGTAGGCTTGTGTAATAGTGTGCAAACGCCTCCAGAATACCTGTTGTGCTATCCACTGAATCCCTGCTCTCATTGCGGACTGTCATAATATAACCATCCCCTCTGGGGGGGTCGAACCAATGCGGCCAAAGTAGGGCTCGGTCTATCACCTTTCATGTATACCCTCGCTGTGGCATATTTCCCTAGATGTTTGACTTCAGTGTCGGCCAGTTGGTTATATTCGACCAACTGAGCTCTAATCAGCGCGGGTATTTGAGTATCCCCCCCTGCTTGCAGTCTACCTTCCAGCTCTTTGAGCGTGGTCTCTATCTTTTGTAGCTGCGTACGTATAGATTTTAGAACCCCAGCATGCTTCGAGATAGTCATTCCTCTAATATAAACTTTAAAGGCTCATGGTAGAGACGCTGCCAATGTTTGTGCTAAAACAAAGATGTCAATTGCAGTGCCCAGTTCGCGTGGAACACAGTGTCCAATAAAGAGTATTGGGGGAACCGCCATGTCTGTGTACCATTAACTAAATTGGTCAGGGCTATCTGTAGCAGTATCTGGGAATGATCGGATAATGTGCGTGCTAAATGTGCACATACCTTCATCTCTGGTAGCAGTGAGCACGATGCATACCAATAATCAATTCTAGTGTGTTTATCATGGACAGAGGAGTAATGTGTATACTTCCTGCCCATGGGGTCTCGGGAGCGCCGCACACCAGAGGCCCTCCACCTCCGCAATGTCGCCTAGGGGTTCCTTTTGATCTATCAAGTTCAGGATTTTGGACGTAGTTGAGGTCGGCAACCCACTAGTACAGGTATATGTGAGTGGCTCATTAGCTTCCCATGTAATGCCTGATAGAACTGTGGGTAGTAACAGTTTGGCCCATAGATCCCCACTAGCAACACATTAAAATTCTCTTTGCAGCACTTGACCATCACGTACCTGCCCCCGGTATCCACCTCTACCACCTGAGTTTGTATGCCAGAGTTCCTGCGTACCCACACAAGCACGCCTCTAGCGTGAGAAGTGAACCCGGCCGATATACAATTGCCTTTCATGCGCCTAGGGGTCAGTAACCCTGTTCTTGGGGAAAGATGTGACTCTTGTAAAATAGCCACATCCATGTTGTCTGTGGAGATCAGCTACCACTTTCCGGATTTTCCTCTGGTCATTTAGACCTCTAACATTCCAGGACATGGACCTAATATGAGTTCCAGCCCTAGGTGGTTGTGACATGTATCAAGTTAGGATTTCAACTGAGACTATTATGCGAAGAACAAGAAATGTAGAGTTGTAGTGTGCACATTTCCGGCCGATACCTTAAACATGTAAAATGATCTTCTGGACAAAAACAATGCTCCTCCCCCCTCCCACTCCACATCGAAAAAAAGACATGGCATTTGCAAAACCTCCCACCTAGCCCCCCCACCCCCCATTTAGAAACAGACCCTCCCACCGACAAGCAGTTCCCCCACAAATGTTACCCAGGTGGTATACTCTCGAAGGCGATGGCAGCCAGCCCTGTAGCGTCACTAGGGACCTACCGCTGCCCCTCCGATAGTATTCCATCAAGAAAATCAATTGCCATATTCAATGGTTGTGCCAAGAATTTACAGCGTAATCAACATTACATTGACAGCTGTGCACAGCAGTAATGGCCCGCATAGTTCAGTGGGCACATTGACCAGTATGACTCCTGCGTCTCCTCTAATGTCCCACATGTACTCAATCATCCGTAGCGTCTTGTTCAACCAGTGTGTCTTTGTCGGAGGCTTCAGGTACTCCATCCCCTTCGGTCTGCACAGATCGATGTGCAGCCTGCTGTTTCACGGACCGCTATTTTTAAGGTCCTGCTGCAACTGATTAGGACCACTATAGATTTTAGATTTCCCCGCAAAGTTCACACGTAGTCTAGTTTGATATAGCATCGCATACTCAAGCTGAAGGTCTCTCAATTTTCGCTTGACGGGCCCAAACTGTTTGCGTGCCTCTTGCACCTGTGGAGTAATGTCCTGGAAAAGGGCCAAGTCCGACCCCTCATATCGAAGGGTTTTCAATTGTCTGGCACGCCGTAGGGCCGCATCCCTATCCCGGTAGTTTAAAATTCTTGCAATCACAGGACGTGGTGCAGCACCTGGAGGAGGTCTGGGGCCCAATGTGTGATGGGCATGCTCCACCACAAAGACCTCTGAAAAAGTATCTCGGCCCAACAGGGACACCAGTAGTTTCTCCATGAAAAGTTACATATTACCTGTAGCAGTGGTTTCCGGCAGCCCCAGGAGGCGCACATTGTTGCGCTGAGAATGCGCTTCGAGATCTTCGGCCTTGTCTTGCATTGATTTTAGCACTTTCTCCATTTTTTTTTTTTTTTGCGCCTTCCCCATTACTGTTTGTGTGTCCTCTGCATTCGATATTCTGCGCTCCGCTGAGTTAAGCCTTTCATCATGTTTGTCGACACGTTCCGTCATCTGGTCCATGCAGAACACCAAAGCATCTATCTTACTATCAATGGAGGCCAGACTCTGTCGCATGTCCGTTAATATTTGCCAAATGTCATCTCCGGAATCATGCTGATCTTCATTATGCTCCGGGGTTGGGGGGTTGAAATCGTCCTCTTTGTTTCTGCACAACTTTCTCTGGTCGAATTGTATTTTGGTTTGTGTTTTGTCAACCTTCCCCATGTCGGTTGTTTCCCTGCGACGTACCAGGGGGACAAAGTGGTGCCGCAGGAATCCAATAGTAAGGAGTCAAGTCTACAGGATAAATAGCGGTTAGACCGCAGGTGGATAATTTTGCAGAGAAGTGGAGCAGTGGGCTCCGCGTGGCGAGATCTCCCCCACCGAGAAATCCTGCCGCACTGCCCCACTAGATGGCGCCCAGCCACTAGGAGGGGTACCCCCAAGGTGTTCAATCAGACCTCCGCACCTCTCAAGCGTTTATCAGGTACAGTCTTAGGATATTAAGGCCTACGACGCCCGCTAACACAGACAACCCGGGGCAGCCGAGCACCACATTCAGGCGCACAATGAGGCAAACCTGCAGTCCGGGATGGCCCACTCGTCAGCCGCAGCACACGCCCAAGCAATTAGCATTTTCTGCCCACTGAGTTACTCCCAGTCCCAGGATATGCGGCTCCAGCTATCACCACCTCCCGGGGGGTGCAAATAAAGACTTGAGGAGTCCAGTGTAGGGCGTGCGGTTCAGTTGCATGTGGTCCGCTCCCACAGTGTGCGGGACCAAGCAGCCGCCACACCGAGCTCCACACACCACCTGTTGCCTCTTGAGCACCAGAGGCCTCCCGCCGCCTCACCCGGATCACGCAGCGCCAGCCCACAACGTTACAAGGTACCGCTACTCAGCGGGGGCTGGCCGGGCGCAGGTGAAGTATTTTCCTGCTGCAGCCTCCACTTTCAGGGACGTCGTGTCTGACAGCACCACGGGCCCGCGCAGCCCGTCCACAGCTCCGATCCGCGGCGCACCGGATCCCGCAATAGCCTCAGCAGCGCTGCAATGTTTTCCATGCCTTAGAAGCAGCAGCAGCTCACAAAACCTTCAGGAAGCATGGTACTGTACACGGTGCATATATTCAGCAAAATATAATAACTGAAGGATAGTGTAAGATGCCGCCGGAGTACGCTCAGGCTGCGGCCATCTTAGAGCCAGGCAAGCCAGGCGCCCCACCTTCAAGTAGAGTTCTGTGACATTATGTAATTCCATCGTCACCTTGATCCCAAAGGTCCCATCTGGGAAGGTTCCAGGTGTCAGCTTCCACCGTTTGCCTCCCCGCTGTGTCTTTGTGAGAAAGTGGCATCTTTCTTGCATGGTAGGCCACCACTTTTTGCTGAATTGCTGATGTACTTCGACGGAGTGTGCCCTGGGCTCCTTCCAATTGGGTGCCCAGGGCCTGTGTTCCCTAAAACTGCATTGAAGCCTAAACCCAATTGACATCTCTGGCCACATGTCAGCCCCTGGTAAATGGTACCCTAGGTACCCAGGTGCCTGTGACCAGAGAAGACCCCCAAGGGCTGCAGCACTTATTGTGCCACCCTTAGAGGCCCTGTACCCTGACACACACACACTGCCTTTGCAGGCTAAGTGTCTTGGTGCAGAACAAAACAGTCGACATGGCACACATCCCTGTGTGCCATGCCCACAAACACACTGCCCTGGCATACCTCAGTCACTCCTCTAGCTGGGTGCCCTATGCCAGTGGTGTGGGTACAAGTACATGAGCCCTGTACCCCTACAGTACCCAGGTCCATTCCTGGGCACTGTAAGTGCAGTGCTGCCATTAAGAGTATATCGTGCTGGGAGATCGTCATCACAAACTCCACAGCTCCATGATGGCTACTCTAAAGACTGAGAAGTTTGATATCAAACTTCTCAGCACATTAAACCCACACTGATGGCAGTGTGGGATTTAATGTAAAATGCACGACAGAGGGCATCTTAGAGATGCCCCCTGAAACTAACCAACATCCAGCGTCCTGACTGAGAGGCTGCCTAGGCTGCCACCCAGCAGACCTGTTGCTGGACCCCTGGGTAGAGAGCCATCCGCTCTCGTGGGTCTGCAACAATGCACATTATGCTAGGTCTCCTCCCTCAGGATGGGCAGGGGAAGCTTCAAAGGCATGCCGCCTTTGTGAGCTTCTCCAGGCCACTTGCTGTACTCAGCAACTGGCCCCCACCGGTTCTGACCCCCACTCTGGCGGGAAGATCGGCGGGAAAACCCAAGTGAGGAAAGGGGGAGTGCCAGCCTCTGCCAACCCCACCCCTCGGGTGGGGGAGGCGAGGTGAAGCACAACTCCAGGCTCTCGCCATCTTGAGGATGGGGAGCCCTACCCAATCGGGATTAGGTTCCTGCCCTCCTCCCACTGGAGAGTGGCAGCTTAGTGGGTGTACCCACCCCAGGGAGGGGACCCATTGGTCCCTGACCTTTCCCTACCTGTAACGCCCCTATATTTAGTATTTAGGGGCACCCTGAACCTTCCTTCCTCAGATCCCGATCCCGAAACTACCAAGAAGAACAAGAAGAAAGAAGACCTGCCGTGCAGCTGCTAACAAGAGGACAACACCAACTGACTTGGCCCCAGCCCTACACTCTTGTCGACCCTCGAACCTGCTCCTGCTAAATCCCAGCGTCTCCAGTGGTCCGCAACCTCAAACCCCGGAGGACCTGACTGCCTTGCTCCTCTAAAAGACTGGGACTCCCACGAGCAGTGGTTCTGCTCAAACAAGCAACAACCCCTGGTGCCAATGCAGGAACCGCGAATCCAGCACACTCTGCACCCGCCGAGCCCGGCCTGTGCCTGAGTGAACAAAGACCACGAGGACGTCCCCCTGGTGACTGTGACCAAGAATCCAGCACCCAAGGACCCACCTCGACACTCCAGACGACACCTACAGCCTCACAACCAGGGAACCCCCCCCCATCACCCCCCAAACCGCGACCAGCTGAGGGTAAGATTTCCCGGCGCCAAAAGACACCGTTGCACCTGGCGCCCTGCGCCCCGCTGTGCCCAACTCCTGGGTGCCTACCTAACCTACAGATCCCCAACTTACCTCTCGAAGTGGTGGTCGTACCTGAAGAATCTCCGTCCCCGAGCTTGCAGCCTTTGTTCGTCTTGAAGCTACTCCATTGAAATACATTGAGCGCCCGACGGCTCAACAGCACCCTGCATCCAGCCGCCTGAGTGCCCCTGGAAGTGCGACATCTATCCTATCTCTCTTCCCCACTTGCCCTGTGTAAGTGACCAGGAGCTCAGCTCCCATAGCCGCGTGGCCTGCCTGCAAGCAGCCACCAACCAAAGGCCCCCTACCCGCCATAGGCTAACATTGGGCCTACTCTCTCTGCACCCGGCTGCCCCTGTGCCGCTGAGGGCGTAACTGACCCTGGGAGATCCCTGAGTCTATGCCCAGAACCTTAACTCTGCCAGTCGAGTACTTACATGAAAGCCGATAACTCACTTTTTCTCCATAGGGTAACATTGACTGGTTTTCACTTCGTAATTCTTCTAAGTGTCGAGTTTTGAAACTTTGAAATATTCACTAAAAATCACCCGATCAACGAAAACGAATTTACTCACCTGTTATCAGGAGAGATCCCAGTGCTGGATCTTTGTGCTCAGCACTGACCCTGCAAAGCAATTACATCTGTGATTTACCGATAACCAAACTTTCTTCCATAGGATAACATTGCCTGGTTTTTGAGTGTTGATTTTTGAAACCTACAAATATTCCTTAGAAATCACCTGTGTAACAAAATCGATTTCTTGCAACTGTTTACAGGAGATGCACCAAGGCTGAATCTAGGATCCAGCCCTGAGTAAGAAAAACCTATGCAAAGTAATTGATAGTGTTTACTTTAAAATTCCCTTTGAGCTCAATGTTATAATTGTGTTTAATTTGTGTTGCCTATTGCAACAACTGTAACTATTTCATTTAAAAGTCACTTATTAAAGTATTTAAGTAAAGCATCTCATTTTGATAAAGTATATTGATACCTACTTGTGGTTCTGAAATAAAACAACTATATATTTTTATATACAAAAGAATTGGCCTAGAGTTCAGTTCTTGAGTGTGTGAGACCATTTGCTGACTGAGTGTGTACAACAAATGCTTTACACTGTCATCTGATACTGCCTTACAGCTCGACCAAGCTACCACTTTAGAGAGAAAGGTTATATCTAACTTTAACCTCTGCCAAACCTCTGGGGACTGTGGACTCTGTGCACTCTGTACCTTACCTTGGTACAGTATATACAGAGCCACTTTCTTACAGTCTTACAACCAGGAGTTCTGCCCTCTCTATCTTGCTGACTTCCCTTCCTGGGACGAACACATAGTCAAACCTTGAAAAGACCCTGTGCGTTCCGGAGAAGTAGGAATATCGCCTCTCCCCGGTTGGGTGAGACGCCACAGATCGGACAGAACCATTGTGTCTACAAATCTGCAAGAGGTTTGGTCTGGGAGATGCCCACAGTAGTCCCCTCCTGGGCCACTTGGGTGTCCATTAAGTCATTAAAATCCCCACCCACTATGTGCAGCGGTGAATCCTCTTCCAATTTTATATCGGCCACTTTGTCCAGGGTTAATGCTTGCAGTGTGGGGGGAGCGTATACACCGGGTCGGGTGAATGCTGTGTGGCCCCATTGTCCCTGCAGCCCCACATTTTTAGCATTGAAGTGTACTCATGTTTGTCATTTGAAAAGGGTGGGGGGGGCTTTTTAATCAGGATGGCCAACCCCACCGGATCCCAAAGTATAGCTGACATGATCCAGTGTGGTATATGCCCCTCTGCCCAGGAGACAGCAATGCGTTCCCCGGAGGTGTGTTTCCTGGGGAAGACATCAGGCTGCAGGTGTTTTGATGTACTGCGCAATTAGGCCGCTTTTGACCTTGCTACCTAGACTGTTCACATTCCATGTCAACACAGAGGACAAAATAAAGAAGACGATTTGCCTTCCTAACACCGGCTGCCCCCTCTCTTCCGTCCCTCTGTCCACGACACATGGAAGCACACAGGCTCCCAGACTCCCCTAGCCAATCACAGCGCTGTTGTAACCAGTATAAGTGTGCATGACGGTTGGCAGGCCGAAGACGGACAGCCAAACTGTCATTTGCACTTATGTGCACCAACCACTCCTCCCTCTGCTGACTGATGACAGCTCATGACCGCCCCTTAACACTGCCTCAGTATGGAAAAATTGAATAATAACATTGTGTTACTTTTCTATTTTTGTTATATTTTTATTTTTCCTTTTTGCACTGCTCAAAAGAGCAGTGGGGCAGCTCTCCTCCGCCTTAGCGGAGAAGCCACCACTGCCTTTCACGTGTGCTCTGCCCGTTATGCGAATGGCTGTATTATTCTGTTGCTCCGTGAAGAGGGGGGGCGGAACGCTGATGGGAGGCCCAAAAAGTAAGGGAGAAAAGCGGTTGACCCAAGATGTTGCTTCCCCTCCTGAGGCACACTCCCCGCCTGCCGTGGCCCTCTGCGGTTCTCATAGGGCTCAGGCGTAGCCACCAGAGAGGGGTGGACGGGGAGCCGTCTGCCTCGCACCCTCACCCTGTATGGCCCACGGAGTCATCTTCCTTCACTACGCTCTGCCGCCCATGCTTGCGTCCCTAGTCTGCCTCGCACCGCCGCGCTTTACGTTCAGTTGCCAGGGTGGATGTCGGATGTCACTAGGGCCTTTGCTTGCTGCTGGGCCCACCGTCGGGTCACCTCAGTGGCCACAGGCTAAGTTTAGGGACAGGAAATTAGCCAATCTGGTTGTCGCGTGGTTGCTAAACCTCTCTGGCTCCCCTGCGCCACTCAATTATTTCCGCATTCTCCCCTCCAGGTGGCTCACCTCCTTGTGGCTGCCATCTTGCTGCTCGCTTGGCTGCTTTGTAGAGTAGCCGTTAGTCGGTCTCCAGCTATTTGAGGTGCCCAGCCCCAGCTCAAAAGGCACTTGGGACCGTTGTCGCCAGCGAGTTCCACCTCTGGGGTGTCGATGGTGTATTGGAAGGCAGGACTAGTGTAGGATCTTTGTCAGGCCATCGGAGCATGCGGGAGATGCTGTTACTGCGCCCCCCAGGTTAGCGCTTTGATGTGTAATGTACATGGAATGAGCTCTGCCAAGAAACTGCATGACATTCATGCCTTCCTCAAATGAAGAGGCACTCGCGTTTTTGCAGGAGAGACACCTTGTTGAGAACAAAAGACCTAAGCTTCAAAAGCGCTGGAAAAGCCAGAATTACTGCATCAGCTATTCTGGCTATGGCAGAGGAGTACTCATATGGACCAGACCCACAGTTCTTTCTGCATATATCACCACATCGACCAACGTGGAGGGACGCTATGTCTTTGCAGAGGAAGTCCTGGATGGCACTGTGATCCTACTGGGCAGTGTATATTCCTCATAAAAAAGGACAATCACCATTACTGTCGGACCTCTCACTGCAACTCGCCTCCTCTGGCTCATTGGAGGAGACTCATCTGCGTGCTGGATGTCCTCCTGGACAGATTGCACCCCAATTGATGTTTGGAGGTCCCTCCGCCCTAATGCAAGGGAGTTCTCCTCCTACTTCTTACTGCATGATCTTCATGTCAGACTAGACAACTTGTTCTCCGTCATTACAGCTCACTACACACCATGTGGAATATCGTGGGATGATTGTCACTGACCATAGCCCCTTGCTTATACACTTCACTTGGCAAGAACATGCTTCCCTGGTCCCGACGTGGCTGCTGCATCCCTCCACGCTAGAAGACCCAGCCTGCCACGAGACCGTACGCGTGTCCATCACACACTACTTTGCTGAAATAGAGGCACTGCCTCCTCTTGCCTAGTCAAGTGGGACACTTTCAAGACTGTCACACAAGGGCAATGTATAATTTCTATAGTCGAAGCCTGGGCACGGTAGA
This sequence comes from Triturus cristatus, assembly GCF_964204655.1. Lineage (NCBI taxonomy): Eukaryota > Metazoa > Chordata > Amphibia > Caudata > Salamandridae > Triturus > Triturus cristatus. Next base: position 298,175,157 of record NC_140591.1, read on the forward strand.
TCAGAAAGGTGGCACACTAGAGGACACCCTCACTGAGCTTGAACAAGACGCAATGTCAGATGACTGGGCTAAGCGTGCACTAATTGCGGCAAGGGGAAAAACCTGCTCAGCTGATCGAATCCCTGCACTGTCTAGATTATAAAGCGCACCTAGCAAAAACACATGCAGAAGGGGACAAATATGGTAAGCTACTAACCCGGCTCATTAGCCAGGACACTGCCAATCCCCTACCACCTATATCTGGTTCTCCCTGAATTCCATAGCACATTCCCAAATGGCAATACACACAACCGTTTGTGCCCACTATCGCACTCTATATAGCCCTGATTCCTATCCCATATGGCTCACTTCCTAAATGGAGTGACCATGTCCACAACAACGCCTACCCAGATAGTCCCTTGAAAGCCCCATTACAGAATAAAAAAATCTGCAATGCTGTGTGCAAATTTGCATCAGGAAAAATCCCTTGCTCTGATCACCTCTGATAGAATTCTTAAATAAACCTATGCTGATCCCAAAGCTGATGCAGCTCTACAACATGGCAGCCATGAGTGGGGAATTGCCCCCTTCTGTGTGGGAATCATTCCTTGTAGGAATCTGGCTCTGTATATACTATACCAAAATGAGGTATAAGTGTGCACAGAGTCCAGTGGAACCCCAAAGGTAGGCAGAGGTAAAAGTAGATAGCACCTTACTCTCTATTTGTGGTAGTGTGGGTGAGCAGTAAGGCTTTATCAGAGGGTAGTGTTAAGCATTTGTTGTACACACTCAATCAGCAAATGATGTCACACACTCACTCAACTCAGACCAATTTGTGTTGTATACAAATATTAAGTTATTTTTTTTCTAGAGCCAAGCCTGGCGCAGGTAAATGAAATAAATGCTTTGCAAAATATTATGCAGTGTTTACAATTGATTGCATGTTCAAATGCAGTTATTTGAAATACAGGTATGTCAAGGATTCGAAATTAGTGTACAGATTACTTTTTAGTTACTTCTTCTACTCAGTGTGATATACCTAGATATCACACTGCGACACTTCCTAGAGAAAAGGTAAGTAAAATCAGTTTTGCACTGTTGTAGTTTTTCAGGTTTTCATACAATTCAACTCCACACTTGGAAAAAAAAATTCAAGGGAAAACAGTCAATGTATTCCTATGTAGAGAAGTTATCGGTTAACAGGTAAGTACTCAGTCTTTGGGGTTGAGCTTCTGGGGTTAGAACAAGGGTTCCCCCAGGGTCATGGATGCACTCTCAAAGCACCCTCACCAGCACTAGGGCGGCCGGGTGCAGAGTGCTGAGGCCCAATGTTATCCAATGGGGGATATGGGGCCTCCGGTTGGTGGCAGCTCACGAGTAGGCCACTGGGTTGTGGGAGCCAAACTCCTGGTGTTCGACTCGGGGCAAAGGGGGATCTGAGCTAGCACCCAAAGTACACCCACAGTGGTCTTGGACTCTGGAGCTCTGGGGGACCTTGCTGGGACTGGTGGGCCTTTCGAACTCGGGCCATAGGCGAAGGGTGCAGTGGTGGTTCAAGGTATCTGGTTTCTTTGTCCTCAGCAGGCTCAGAGTCTGTCTTGGGAGTTTATTTTGAACAGAACTGCTGTTCACAGGTTATCTAGTCTTTGTTGAAGGCAGTCAGTCCTCCCAGGGGTTCTGGAGGTCGCTGGCTGCAGGACAATGTGACTTTTGGCGCAGGATCCCTGCAAACTGCAGATGGGCCGGTAGGGCTGGGGCCAAGTCAGTTCTTCTCCACTGTCTCCTCTGCTGGGTGTCTAATTTCGTCCTTCACAGGTTGCGGGAATCTGTCTTCTTGGTTCAGGGCTGCCCCCCAAATACTGTATTTAGGGGGCGTTTTAGGGGTCTCAAGGTCAGTAGCCAATGGGCTACTAACCTTAGGGGGACTACAAGATGACGGGCACTGAAGAGTGGGTTTCACCTCGCCTCCCTCACCTGAGAGGTGGGGTTGGCAGAGGTGGGCACACCTTCTGGGCTGGCTAATATTTCCCACTTGTCTTCCCGCCACAAAGGAGGGGAGACGGTAAGGGGGCCTGCTTCTGATAGCTGGAGAAGCTGGGGGTCACATTACAAAGGCGGCAAGGCCTTAGAAGCTCTCCTGTCACAGATGGCTCTTCGTGGTCTGGGGGAGGTGTGAACACCTCCACCCAGGAAAGCCTTTGTTTCTGGGCTTAGGGAGCGAAGGCTCCCATTCCAGGGGTCCAGAAACACGTCTTGTGGTGGCAGGCTGGTATGTACCAGTCAGGGAACCCACCAGAGGCTGGTCGTTTTTCAGGGGGCATCTCTAAGATGCCCTTCTTGGTGCATTTTTCATTGATACCAAACTTCCCAGTTTTCAGTAAAGCCATTATGGTGCTGTGGAGTTCGTAATGACAACTTCCCAGCACCATATACTCTTAATGGCATTACTGCACTTACAATGTCTAATAATTGGTCTAGACACTGAAAGGCGTACAGGGCTCATGCACCTGTACCCTCACCACTGGTATAGTGCATCCAGCTTGAGGGGTGGCTAACCTATACCAAGGCAGTGGGTTGTTGGCATGGCACACAGGGATGTGCACCATGTCCACTTTTCACTTTGTTCTGCACCAAAACACACAGCCTGCAGTGGCAGTGTGTGGGTGTAAAGGTACAGGGCCTCTAAGGGTGGCACAATACGTGCCGCAGCCCTTAGACGGCTTCCCTGGCCACAGAGCCCTTGGTACCCATGGTACGTTTTACAAGGGACCAACATGTGGCCAAAGAGGTGCCAATTGGGGGTACAAGGTACAGTTTTGGGAACAAACACAGGCACTGAGAACCTGATTGGCAGGGACGCTGGATGCATAGAGTCAAAGTGCATCAGTAGTTTGGCAAAAAGTGGGAGAGGGGTGTTACTGCAACAGAAACCCAGCTGCCTACACTCCTGCTTTCCCTACCCACGCCGGACCAATATCCCTTAGAAGTCATGTGTTATCGGCCACTGTCGATGCTGGAAAGTGACTATAAAATAGTGCAGTTATGATTGAAGGGCGCTGTCAGACCTGGTCCATTAAGATCTGAATGGATTTATACTCTTATGATCCATGTCCATCAACATAAGTCGCATACAAAGGCCTCTGGAGGAGGAGCACCCGTAGTACCCATACTCCGCCTTCCTAGGGTTACTTTTGACTTGCTTGATTGGGAGCACTTGTTTGCTGTGCTGCGTAGATTGGGGATGGGTAACGAGATACGCCACTTGCTTAAACTGTTGTACTCCACACTGATTGCCATAGTCAAAATTGGTAGACTTATTTCTGATCCTCTCCCTACATAAGGGGTCACACATTAGGGATGGCTGATTTTGCTCCTTAGTTCTTGTGCCACTTGCTATCTGCCTTTGACAGGGTGGAAGAGACTGCTAGGTGCTGAGATGCACGTAGTGTCTCTCTGTATGTATCACGTATTGACCTATTTTAGGGATATAGAGTAGGGGGTTAATTGGCGCACATTGGGCCTCTGGATGAACTGAGCTAATTCATGAGTGTTCCCCTTGAGCCCTGCATGGCACATGCAGACCCTGTTGGTGAGCGCACAGTAGCATGGAGTGCCTCCATGTTCCACTACCTTGGTATAAAGATCTACCATTCTAAGGCAGGCCTGCTAACCTATGGAAATCTGTATCTTCCCGTATAGCACAAGCCATGTTTTGGCGCTCTCCTCTGCTCCCAGCGCAAGGGTGTAGTTGCATTTGCCAAAATGGTGATGTTACTGTGATTGCTTTATTATTTCACCATCCTGCCCATCCCTGCATCCAAGAGTCTGTTCCGCACCCTGACCTCGTCTGGAGCAGTGGACAATGCAGAGTTGCTCTTTCCAAGCTAAATCTCCCGACTGAATTAGGATGCATTGGTGCTCTGGAGTTCAAGCACTATTAACTGGCGGTGCAACTCCAGTGGCCTGCCTGCTGGCAGATTTCTTCTTGAAGTAGGCCATGCTGACAAGACGACTGCTCATGATTTAGTCAGAGAGCTCTTTGTGCCCAAATTGTGCCTGCCCCCCATAGCCCATAACCGCCAAGTTTGGGCTATGTAAGCTGCTCCTTCCCTAAAACCCTACACATCAGTGATGCATTGGATGATCATGCAAGTGTCCGCCAGGCCATTCGGGGGGAGACAGGAAGGGCCTGGGAAAACGCTGGCATCACCTGAGCAGGTGATCTCTTCTGTGACATATTGTTGACTCCCTTTGACTCCTTGATGGACCAGCATGGCCTACCAGCAGGCCAGTTTTTAGCTCTCAGACACCTCACTGCACAATAAACACATGTTGGAGTATTTCCAACACAGCACTGCCCCCTGGCCCAGGCACTGTACTCTGTTATCTCTGGAAGGTGCCTGATCACTTGGCAGGTTAATGCTATCCCAGACTGCATGCAGCCCCCTCTTGGCTCAACTATGGGCTCATTGGGAGATCGACGTAGGGTGCCCCCCCCTCACACAAAAGGAATGGAACAAGGCCGTAGCTCCACAAAATCACCTACAATGCCAATTTTCAATACATCCAACACAACATACACCACCATTCATAACTTGTCCCAGGACAGCTCAGCAGAATTTATGCATCAGCCACTTCATACTGCCCAAGTTGTTTTTTTTCTCGTGCTGACATTAAAGATATGTTCAGGGACTGGCCCAAAGCTCAGACCTTCTGGGACACAGTCTATACTATCATATAGATGACCACAAATCATTAAGACTTGTACAAACTCGAATGCTGCCTCCTAGGCCTAAGTAAACGTCTCAAGAAAGGACGAGCGTTGACTAGATTTCTAGACTTAGTTTTCCTCATTGCTCGACAGTCGATGCAATGAAAGGCATCTACATTGGCTGGATTAGAGCAATAGTATGCGGAGTTATTTGCTGGGATGGCGTGGAATCTGTGTCTCTATGGCGTGAGGAAGCTAGATACCTCTACAATCCCCCCACAACCTTGCAATGGAATGAAGCTGTTTTCCTTTAGGGACTGTGTAAAGGATGACACAAGATTGCCTTAGATTGCCGCCTCCCTATATACATTTAGGTTCACTGCAGTGTTCTCACCAATATCCTCTCCTGCTCCAACAGACATGACCTGCCCTCCCTCTGTAGCCCCATTCCTCTCCCCAAGTCCACACGTGGTGGTTGACCGCCAAGTGCGTACTGATAACCCATGGATATTATAAGATGACCACATTCTCACTCACTGCATACTCTGACCAGGCCTGACACTGTTACTGTTTTATTGGTTTAGTTTTGTCGACTATTCTAGTTTCCTATCCACCACATGGTTAGCCGATATGACCTTTGTAGGAAACTGAGTTTTTCTTGCGGTACTCCCACCGTTTTGCCTGGTATTTGATGCAACTTTGACTGAAGTGTACTGGGTTCCAAGTAACCATGTCCCCAGTACCAGTGTTATTTCCCTAAAAACTGTACAATTGTTCCCAGTAGACAAAACCTTTAGTGTGGTGCAGTATCTGATAGACATCTAGCCGCAGATTACTTAACTTAGAATATCCCCAGGCGTCAGACTGGATCCGGAAAAAACTTTGCAGCAGCACCTCTGCGCGCCGGGGGACGGCGCCACATGACACCGCCCTGATGTCGTCCACATATGTGACGTCAGCGAGGTCATTTAAGTCCCTCCCGGCGCGCTGACGTCAGTTTCCTTCTTTTCCGCGTGCAACGCAGATCCGGAGAGAGCGGTTCCTCTGGCCTGTGTTTCAGGCCTCGTCGACGCTTCGCGTCGGGAACAGTGTGCGATGCCTTCACGCTTTAAAACTTGTAATTCCTGTTCGCGACAGATGTCCGCGACGGTCCTGCATCTTATTTGTATGTGGTGTCTGGGCGAGCACCATGACTCCACGGACTGCGAAGCGTGCCAACACCTGAAGCCAAAGTCTTGGCGCGAGCGCCGTATGAAGCTTCTCTCAGCTCGGCTGTCCAGGTCGGAGTCGTCTCGCCCCCCAGCTTCTTCAGCGGCAGGTCCCTCTACTGTCCGGTCCCGCCATCGTTCAGCCTCCGGGGCCGCCGTTCGCCACTTGGTAAGTCTAGGTGCTTGTCGCTGAGGTCTTCGACCTCCCCTTCTGTTGTCAGGGGCACTGGTTCCCGGCAGTCGCCCTATCCGCCCTTTCCGGGTGTGGGGGCGACTCGGGCTCAAATGAAGGCATATGCCACAGCTCTGTAGGCCTCCCTTGGGCCCTCTCCCGGTCCTGGGGCGTCCTCGGGACCTCCGCTTCTTGTGGGATCTCCGACGGACTCGCCGGCGGGTCGCCCCCGGTGCCAATTGAGCCTCTGCCCCCCCAGGGACGTCAGAGATGTGGTGCCGCTAGGGTGCTGCCCGGTTGGGTCCCCCTCTATGGTCCACATGGAGTCGTTCGGGCACGGCCCACCTGGGTCCCCCTCTACGACCCACGGCGCCTCTGCCGCGCCGCATTGCCCCGCTGGGCTCCCTGTGGTGCCGCAGGTGGTTGCCGGTGCTCATAGCCCTACTTTGAGCACACCCTGGGCTCCCAGGCAGGCGGTCGCCTGTCCGGAGCCGGGGTCGGCGCCGTACCGGAGGCTCGCCTCCTCGGCTCCGCCTCCGTTCCTTTCTCCGGAGTCGTAGCCTGTTGCACACCCAGGGCTCCCGGGCAGGCGGTCGCCTGTACGGAGCTGGGGTCGGCGCCGGAGGCTCGCCTCCTCTGCTATGCCTCCACTCCTTTCTCCGGAGTCGGAGCCTGTCATGGATAAAGTGGACTCGCCTACTCCTTCCTCGGAAGGGGAGCTTGTCATAGTCTTGGTGCCGGATGGCACCAGATGCAGCCGAGTCGGCGACTGAAGACGCAGGGTTGGCGCCGACATGCGCTGCTTCGGCGCCGTGTCAATGCAGAATTGTGGACTCTTCTCCAGAGGCCTCTGGAGAGAGTTTAGCGCCGTCCTCTCGCCCAGCGTCACCGGACGTACTGTTGCCAGTGCCCCCCTTGGAATTTGTAGAGCTTCCTCAGGCGCTCCTAGATCCGGCAGGCTCTTTGCCCCCCCCAGGAGCCACGTCGGGATCCTCATTCTTCAATGGGACTCCCTTCCGTGAAACATTGGTCGCACCCTCAGTGTCTTGGGAGTGCTTACAACCCTCCCCCAATGACGAGTTGTTGTCCCCTCCGCGGAGGGCTACCAAGGCCGGTGCGGCTTTTTTGAGGGTGGTCTCATTGGCCACCCACATTTTAAACATGCAACCCCCTTCTGCCCCCTTGTCTGTGGACCCCTTACTTGAGGTCCTTCATCGGGGGTCCGGGAATGTGGAGCCGCTTCTGCCCTTTGAGGCTTACCTTTATGATACCCTTTTAGGTACCTGGGTCTGGCCTGCTTCAGATTACCCGGTGGCTCGTTCAGTTTTGCACCACCACCGTCCAGCTCCACATGGTCCTGTTTGTCTTTTTGTGCACCCTGATGTGCAAGGGTTTGTGTTGCAGACTGCTTTTCCCTCCCTGCCCCCTCTGACGCTTCCTCCCTCGGGAGTCCAGATGGCTAGAGTCAAGGGGCAGGAACGTCTTTGCTTCCACTAGTGCGGTCCTACGGTCCTCAAATACAATGTGTGTTTTGGCACGGGCTACCTCTGCCCTGTGGGACTCTGCAGAGTCTTTGCTTTCAGCCACCTCTGAAGGTGCTCGGGTTGATCTCCTCCGGAATGGCCGCGACCTTTCCGAATTCACAATCCGCTCAGCCTTAGATACTGCGGACTCTTTAGGCCGTGCTATGGCGGGCTCTGTTGCCTTAAGGCGTTACTCTTGGTTGCGCGTTAGTGTCTTCCCTGAAAATATCCGGGAGCGACTGGTTGACTTACCCTTTGATGGGGTTTTGCTGTTTGATGCTCACGCCGAGTCGGCGGTTCACCGGCTCCTTGCGGGCTTTCGTCCTCCCACTTAGGTCTTCTTAGGCCTATCTTCCGTGGTGGTGCTTTTTCATTTCGCATCATTTAGATTCGCTCTGTGTGTAAGATGGGCGGTGAGCCTTGCGTCTTCTTTTTCTGTGGTCAAGAGTGATTACCCTTTTATTGGCATCCCTTGGATGCGTTTTGCTTTGAGCTGCCTGTTGGCTTGCTGTGGTCGTGTTACACAGATTGCTGTGTCTGGTCCTCTGACTGTGGTATTGAGCCGGTGGCTCAGCTCGGTATTGTCATACGGCTCGGAACTCACATTCACGGGTTCAGTTTGTTACTGCGCTCTTTTTAGCTTGGCTTATTGCCCTAAGAGGTGTTCCCCGTTGTTTGGGGTATGCATACTCCATGTGGGGTACTTGTATGCTATTATATAGCTTTGCTTATCTCACCTGGCCCTGGAGATCCTGTGGGCTCCATGCGTCGCTTGGTGCTCCTTTGTAAGGTGCTCTGTTTTTCCCTGATGCCATCTTCTTACTCCATGGTCATCCTGCCTGTTGCCTGTTCCACCTTCTTGGGAGGTTGCTTGATCTCCTCTTCAAAAGCGGCTCCTACCAGCCCTTACTGTACTAGGTGTGCTCCGGTAGGGACATGTTCATGCTCCTGGCTTGTTCGGTCTCTACATATTTATAGGGTTATACATTTATGTATGCGTGCCGGTTGCCTTGGTATTCCTTTTCCTACGTCTCCACCTCTTTCCGAGGCTACGAGGTAAACTCCGATATCTCCATGTGTGAGGGAGCTTTTCGGAGATGTTGCAAGCAGCCCATAGGTTCTTCCTTGCTTCCGCTTCCTGGGGTGATTTCCCAATTTGACAAATGCTCCCTTTTTGGTGTTCGACACTGAACGTGTCTTTTCTGGAGTGTTTGGTCACGGATTCTGAGGCTCTTTCCACAATTTGTTACCTTGGTGTTTTTGGCCACATCCTTCGGATATGCTACTGCCTGCAAGTCTATATTGTGGGTTGTTTCTCACTTTGGCTTCATATTTGCCCGGTCGGGCACTTTTATGCTTCTTGTGTAAGCCACTTTAAGGTCTCTGTGGACGTTTTGCCTGCTGCGTGTTTCTACCTGCCTCAGCGGGTTTAAACTTAATGCTATTTACCCCTATTTTCCCTTTTTGGGATTGGGTGTGCTCTTGGCGTATTTCTTGTCCCATCAACTGTTCCAAACTCATTGCTCAGATTCTAGCTCTTGCCTTTGGGGCTCTTGGCACGGGCTCCTTCAGCTTTCCTTCTATAGGTTAGTCTGTTAGGCTCTGGTTGCATCTCTTCAGGTTCTTTTCAAGCTTGGGCTGGTGTCCGCGTGCGCAATTATGCGGAGAGTGGTCTTGCTTCCTCACTCTCTTTTCTTTGCTCTGGTATGGGGCTAATGCCGTTCTACATGTCATTGTTTATACCAGTATGGTGTAGCGCCATTCTGGCGTTTTTAGGATATCTGCCATCCCGTTATTTCTGCTCTTCCGAGCTGCTTGAGTTGCTGTATGGCTGTTCGGCCACAGCCTCCCCCCTTTATCCGTCACTCTGTTGCCGGATCGGTACTTGACGTTTTCTGTTCTGTTGCAGACCCACCTCCCCTTTGGGTTATGGCTGTGGTATCTATTCTAAGTTAAGGAATCTGCGGCTAGATGTCTCTATCGGATGTACGAGTTACTTACCTTCGGTAACGATGTATCTGGTAGAGACGTTGTCTAGCTGCAGATTCCTTAACGCCCACCCAGCCTCCCCGTTCTGCGAGCACCTTGCCAAGTGGGTTTCTCCGCAGGCCCCTGGTTACAGTTGGCATTGGCTTCTTCTCTCATGGGTGCTCACATTGTTGCGTCCCTTTGAGATTTGCCATAATACCACTGATTCCCTCAGGAGTTTCTGTCACAATAATACCGTTGGCTCCCTCTCAAGGGTTTCTTATTTGTAAAATGAGGCCTTTTCCATTGTCCTTCACCAGGAGATTCCTCTTCATTTTCTTCTTCTCCTGCGGTCTTTCCGCCTTCTGTTGGCTCAGGGTTCTGGGCTCCTCTACGGTAGTCTTCTTGGGGGCTCTGTTCGTCTGTTTCAGACCTTCGTTCCTATAGGGGCGGTGCCAGACATTTCATTCCTACGGTGGACTATTGTCTCTCTGTGCTCCGTTCTTGCTGGACGGCACAGTTCCACATGGGTCTCACAGTCTATTTTTGTCTGTTATTTTCCATGGTACTAACAGTCTATTTCTGTCTGTTGAGTTGTTCTCCCCTAGTTGTACTAAGGAAGCGTCTTTGCTTAGCTTGCAAGGTTCTTTCTCACAGCTTTTTCACCTATATGTAGGTAGTGTCTAATTCTGTCATTTACGAGGGTGTCTTGCACCATCCTCTTTATTCACAAATTTTCATCCATTGCACACTGTTCCCATACTTTCACAGTTTTTTTATTGGTGGCTCCGTGTTGTGTTGCGGAAAAGTTTCTCCGAAGATAACTGAGGTCAGCGTGCCGGGAGGGACTTGTATGACCCCGCTGACGTCACGTACGTGGACGATATCAGGGCGGGGTCGTGTGGCGCCGTCCCCCGGCGCGCAGAGTTGCTGCTGCAAAGTGTTTTACGTATCCAGTCTGACACCTGGGGATATTCCAAGTTAAGGAATCTGCAGCTAGACAACGTCTCTACCAGATACATTGTTATCGAAGGTAAGTAACTCGTACACCGGGCTTCGTCGGAGGTGAAGGGAGAGTTCGTTCCAGGTCTTGGCTGCGAGGTAGAACGACCTTCCACCCGCTCTGTTCCTGTGGAAGTGTGGGACGTGGCTAGGGCGAGGTCGACTGAGCTGAAGTTTCTCTTGGGGGGTATGAAAGGAGAGGCGGTTGTTGAGGTATTGGGGTCCGATGATGTGGAGAGCCTTGTAGGCGTGCGTGAGCAGCTTGAAATTTATTCTTCTTTCAACGGGAAACCAGTGGAGGTGTTGGGCGATGTGGTTGTGCCGTGGAATATTGAGGATTAGTCTGACTGTTGTGTTCTGGACGGTCTGGAGTTTGTGGAGGAGTTTTTGTTTCTTCTGGCGTAGAGTGCGTTGCTGTAGTAGAGTCTGATGGTGATGAGGGTGTGTGTGACCGTTTTCCTGGAGTCGGGGGGTATCCATTTGAATATTTTGCGTAGTATGTGGAGGGTGTTGAAGCATGCTGAGGAGACGGCGTTGATCTGGCAATTCATAGTGAGCGATGAGTCCAGTATGATACAGAGGTTCCGTGCATGGCTGTCGGGGTGAGTGGGCTTCCAAGGGTGGGGGGCCACCAGGTGTCGTCCCATGCGGAGGGGGTGGAGCCGAGGACGAGGACCTCTATTTTCTCTGAGTTGAGTTTAAGGGGCTGTTCTTCATACAGGTTGTGACGGCTGTCATCCCTTCTTGGAAGTTGTGCCTGGTGATGTCTGGTTCCTTGGTGAGGGAGAGGATGAGTTGGTTGTCATTGGCGTAGGAGACTATGTTGAGCCAATGGTTTCTGACGATGGGTGCGAGGGGGGGCATGTAGACATTGGAAAGGGTGGGGCTGAGGGAGGATCCTTGGGGTGCTCCGCATCTGGTCTCTGTCGGTTCTGAGAGGAAGGGTGGGAGTCCTGTGTTCCCGTGAGGAATGAGCGCTTCCAGTCTAGGGCCTTTCCTTGAATGCTGGCGTCCTGGAGTCTGATGGTTAGTGTGCTGTGGGAGACGGTGTTGAAGGCTGCTGATAGATCTAGGAGGATGTGAACTGCCGTTTGGCCTCGGGTGAGAAGGGCGCAGATGTCTTCTGTGGTGGCGAGGAGGGCAGTCTCGGTGCTGTGGTTGCTGAGGAATCCAGATTGGGAGTTGTCTAGGATGTTGATGACTTCAATGAAGGATACTAGCTGGGTGTTGCAGGCCTTTTCATTGACCTTGGCTACGAAAGGAAGCAGCAAGATGGGCCTGAAGTTCATCGTGTCTGAGGAGGGTTTCTTTAGGAGGGGGTTGACTTCAGTGCGCTTCCAGTTGTCGGGGAATGTGGCGGTCCCGAGGGAGCAGTTGATGGTTCTATGTAGCTTGGGTGCGATGGCTATGGCTGCCCCGTGGAAGATGTGTGGCGAGCAAGGGTCTAAACGTGCTCAAGAGTGGATGCTCTTCATGGTCTTTAGGGTGTCTTCTGGTGTGAGTGGGGTCTAAGTGAGTAGGGTGTGTTTGGCGTCGCTGGCGGTGGGATTTGAGGAGGTGCAGAGGCTTGGCCGTCAAAGTTAACGTAGAGTGTCTTGATCTTGAGGTGAAAGAAGGAGCTGAGTCTGTCGCAGAGGTCTTGGGAGGGAGCGACATCTGTTGTCTCGCTATTGAGTTTGGTAAAATCCTGTATGATGGAGAAGAGTTCCTTGGAGTTGTGGGCGTTGGAGAGGATTCTGTCTTGGAGGAAATTTTTCTTTGTGGATTTGAGGAGTTGATGTGCTGTGGTGGCTGTATTGTAGGCGGTGCGTGTTTCCGGAGTTTTGCTATTTCTCCGCGTCTTTTCCAGTCGTCGGCAGGAGCGCTTGCATTCTAGGAGTGCCGTGGTGAACCAATTTGCTTTTTTGTTGTCGTCCTGAAGTCTTCTGGAGGTGGGCGAGTGTGTTGGCACAGTTGACGATCCTTTGGTGGAGGTTGCTAGTAAACGGTACCCCCTGATACTTGGGCCTGAGGTACTAAAAAGGGTCCCTAAGGGCAGCACAAATTGTGCCACCCTAAGGGACCCCTCACCAAGCACTTGCATAACTGCCATTGCAGGCTATGTGTCTTAGTGCAAACAAATATGAAAACACAACATTTCACACACCCCTGTGTGTCGTGTCCCTAACATTGCAGATAATATTTGTAAGTCAACCTTATAGCAGGCCTGACAACCCCAAGGCAGGGTGCTGAATATTACATTTGAGGGCATACCTGCATGAGCAGATATGCCCCTGTGCTGGTCAGTCATATCACTGCCAGTACAAGTGACCAGGGAAGCCATTTTAAAGCATGTGCTGGACATTGGTATAAACTAATTCCCCAGCTCCATGATGGCTTCACTGAAAATGGGGATGTTTGGTATCAAACATCTCAAATTGGTAAACCCACATTGATGCCACTGTTGGATTCACCACTGTATGCACCCAGAAGGCACCTTAGAAATGCCCCCTGAAAACCTACCAGCCTGTGGTGTCCTTGCTGACTGGTTTCTGCCAGCCTGACACTCGAGATGCAGTTCTGATCTCCTAGGGTGGTGGGAGCCTTTGTTCTCAGGAGACCCAGAACAAAAGCCTGTCCGGTAAGAAGGTGTAACACTTCCTTCCACATGATGGCTTGCTGATTAGTCTCCTTGGGCTGACAAGCTTCAAAGAAGCAGCTGCCTTTTGATTGCGAATCTAGCTTCCCTCACAGGAGAGGAAGCCACCCTCCACTGTCCTGAGCCCTCTTGGCATCTGGACACGTGGAAAAATTAGCTAGTCATGCGTGCCACCTCCAGGCTAGTACCACTCCTAAGATGGGCTACTGTGAGGTGGACACTATTTTTCAGAAGTATCTCTCTTTGGCATACTTAGGAATTCTGGGGCAGGGTTATGCCCAATTCTCACAAGAATTGGCTATATAGGGGTTGTAGTGACCTCTAGGGTCAATAGCCCATTGGCTACTGCCCTGCACTTCCCTAACGCACCTAAATTCAGTATTTAGGGATGCCCCTGGCACCAGAGAAGCAGATCCTGATGCCCTAAGAAGAGAGAGGACACAAGAGCCACAAAACCAGAGAGGAGAGAAGAAGCGACTGACCTGGTACCAGCCCTGCTGGCCTGTCTGCATCTCTTGTCGAAAACTGCGCCAAAGTCGACTCGTCCTGCAGCTGTTGATTCCAGAAACCAGGGAGGACTGCCTGCCTTCGACAAAAACTCAAGACCTCCAGTGAACAGTGGACCTGTACTAAAGAATCCCCGAAAGAGAAGAGACTGAGGCCTCTGGAACCACCTAAACCCGACACCCAAAGCCGCCACTGTACCTTGCGCCTCCAGCCCGAGTTGAAGTGGGCCACCAGTGCCAACAAGGTTCCCCAGCCCTCGAGTCCATTGTGGTTTTGCCCCTCCTGGACTCCCCAACGTTGCCTGCATCGTCTGCTCACAGGCCTCCTTCAACAGCGACTGCTCCGGTAAGGAAAAGCCAGACTCCTAAGGAGACCGCTGCACCCTTCCTCACCCCCAGCCTCACCCCGTCCCCGAGCATCACAAGGCCTGTGCCCACTTGCTGGTTCACTAATGAATTAGTGTGCGCGCACAACCAAATATTCTCAAATGATTTGGAAAAAGTTCAGTATGTAGATGTGCTCCTAGGGTATCGTACTCCGGTCCAGTACGTGTATGAATCATCTAATGTAACGGCGTGTCCTATTATAGGATACGGTCCCCAGGGCACTAATGAGCCCTGTCACAGGTTACTTCACGAGTTCAAACTTTGTATTTCTTTTTATTGCCGTGATGTTTCAAGTTGGAAAATAAAAGCAATACATCAAAGTTTAAAACTTTTTGGAACAGCAACATAACATTAGTCAACTCAAATTCTTAATTCTAGAAGTTATCACTAAAACAGAGGGTTGTGACAACAACAAACCTCTTTTACAAAGAGAAAATGCCTGGATCAAACAGCTGGAAACCCTGAAACCATTCGGAATGAATGAGCGGATGGAATATTTGTTACCTCTGACTGATTGCCCGCGTTGTTATACCTGATTGACTACTCTATCGTTTCCTCGTAGCATAATGAAGTTGGCATTTGAACTACACTGTAGCAATGATATTGTGTATTATCATATATGACATCATTTTCCCAGGACTTTGTTTTACCCTGATGTATTTTCCGAGTACTTTGTTTCACTTTGTTTCACTCTGATGCTTTTTTTAAGTTGATGCTTTTTATCATGTTTTTTTACCACTCTTTCACACTAGTGATCATCAGTATTTATAATCACGCTTTTCCTTCATCTACATCGTTCAATTATAGTCCCTTGCATCATTCAACCAGCAGAGACACACTCCGTTATAATATGGCCACCGCCATCCTTTGACCGGTATAGTCCTATTTTTATTTTTACAATCACTCGCGCGATATAATCGTTGCATGTACAGCCGGCGTCTTACACCACCGGATGAACTAATAGAACTCTGGAGCGACTATAATCGTAAGTGCACTTTTAATAGAACTCGCTAACCCGCATCTTCATAGCATGGCACAACCGACACACGTTAATAACATTAAGCGCCACACTCTCAACCGCGTTTACCAACCGCGCAAAGATATCACGGACTAACAGTTGCACCCCTCTAAGTTTTCTAAAGTGCTGCTAATTTCGATTTAAAATGACACTAATTTCGTGTAGTCGAGTTTTAACCATTATACGTTGCACTCAAATCTTCATAGTTGGAGCTCACCTTTTTCAGTTCTGCTTTTTTAGTTTTCTCGTATTCACAGTCACAGATATGTAGGACCGTTGTGCCCTCGTATTTCTAACTTTCGAGTCACACCCGTGTTCACGATTTTCTTGACACTCATGGTAAAGCTTAAACATCACGGCATGTCATTTCACTCACACTGGAACATTTTTTCTTAGAAATAGTCAACTAATAATGAGCACCATTGACGTTATCACGACCTGCACATGAATTAATGTACAGATCCAAGGAGAGGTCTCCTCACAGTATTTTACTTTCATTTTTTTACAGCCTAGTTCCCCGCTGAAGGGTCAATACCCGAAATGCATTGGAACGTTGAAGGGACAGTCGTATAATTATTGAAATACCAAGACGAATTGTGTGTTTCTGGATTTAAAAAAACCTTCAGCAGTAATTTGGATTTATTGCTTTTATTTTCCAACTTGAAACATCACTTGCTGGTTCAGCCCGACTAGCTTCCTAGCGAGAACCTGCAGCCTCTTTTTACCGTGACTGATCCCCCATTAAAGCGCAATGGGCTCCTGATGCTTATTTGTAGCCTGCACCTGGCCGCCCTCGTTGCGCTAGTGGTGTACTGTTGGTGCTGCCTTTGACCTTGCCCACCACTCACCTTAAGTCCTGGAGATTGGTCCTGTAAGTAGATGTACTGTACTTGTTTGCAGAACGTGTTCTTCCTTCCATAGGATAACATTGCAGAACCGCTTTTTAAAGTGAAAAGAATTTATATTCAAAAACATACCTGAACAATTTTTCTCGGATGCCAAATCATATATAAAGTACTTGGTATATTTATAAATTGGTGTCGATCTCCTTCTTAAGTCCTGTTGTCATTTATTAATCATTGTTTGTATTTTACAAATGTCTTTCACTCCTCTGTTAAACTGAAGGCTGTTTGACCACACTACCCCCCTAATAGTGCACTTTGGGATTGCATGGCAAGCCCTGTTCACTCGTAAGGGAACCCCTGGACCCTTTACACGGTATATCAACTTTTTGATACATCACATAAAGAGCCAGCTTCCCACAACCACACACTGATCTCTAATGCTACTTGTAGTCCATTCACCATTACTTGTAACATGTTATATGTCATTATACCAAAACTGCTTGTATTCTGTTGCCCTGTGTTGCATAACAAGATTGTATATCAAATACAAAAACCCAATACAAGTAAAAACTGTTCAGTTGGACCTGATTGGTCCCTGTAACTACCTCCCAGCCGGAATGAGCATGCACAGGTCACTTGTTGTGGCTAACCCTAATCTGCGAGTGGCAGTAGATTTCAATGATTAATTGCATTTGAGTGAAAAGCAGTGATTTGTTTGCTTAAAAGTTCATATCTCTGGAACCCTGCGGTGAAGTTTTGTTGTTGAGGTGTCCATTTAAAGAGAAAAATATAACTTAGTTATATAAATTGTGGTTGGATTTTTATTGTTATGTTTTCTTCTTATTCAACTGTTCTGATACTTCATGCTTTGCACTTGTTCCTTTGATAAAGCCTGACCCCTCTGAGCCACAGCTATTCAGTACTTAGCTAAGGTTTTACAAACAATTCTGACTGGACCTGATAAAGAATTGTCAAAAGTACAGGGTGAGGTCGTATAACCGCACCATATAATAATCTGCATTCTTGCAGTACCTTACATTCCAGGCCAGGTGCACATTCCACTTGCACAAAGGTTGCCTTTATTTCTACTGCAACACTTGCTAAATATTAGTCTCTGGATATTCATGCCTGACATGAGGCACTGGTTATGCAAATAGTACTAAACGTTATTCAATTGATCAATCAGGAGTTTGTCAAGCACGGCTACTCGCCCGTGAGCATCTCAGGGCGCTGTGGGGGAGTGGGGGTGGGAGGGATTGCTGAGCAGTGTGTGGGCGTGGAGGTTCAGTCGAAGAGCCAGGTCTTGAGATCCTTCCTGAATTGGGTCAACGACTGGGCTTACCTGAGGTGGAGGGGCAGGTTGATCACGGTCTTGGCAGAGAGGTAGGAGAAGGATCTTCTTCCGATTCTGGTCTTGTGAATCCGTGGGACGGTACCCAGGGCAAGTTGAGCGGAGTTGTCTGGTGAGTACGTGAAATGAGAGGCGGTGGTTCAGATATGCTGGTCCTGCATCGTGGAGGGCTTTGTAGGCATGGATGAGGAGCTTGAAGGTGATTCTCTTGTTGACTGGGAGCCAGTGGAGTTGTCGGAGGTGTTTAGTAATGTGACTGCGGCGGGGGAGGTCGAGGACCAGTCTGGCTGCAGCGTTTTGTACGTTTTGTGGTTTCTTGAGCTGTTTCTGAGTGACACCGGTGTAGAGTGCGTTGCCGTAGTCGAGTCTGCTGGTGATGATTGCGTGGGTTACAGTCTTTTTAGATTCTGTGGGGATCCATCTGACGGATACTTCTAACCATAGATTCATCACCTAATGAATTCTCCCCCCCGGTGTCAGACTGGATCCGGAAACTTAAAAACAGTACTCCTGCGTGCTGACAGGTGGTGTCCTGCGGTTCTTCACCAAAGACGTCCCACTCCAGAAATGACTAGCAAGGTGGCATATAAGCGCCACCCAGGTGCACCGACGTCAGTTCTTTTCTTTATGCACCTTCTGATGCAGATACGATGCTTACTCCTCTAGTCATTGACTAGCATTTTTCTCCTAAATTATCTTATTCCAGTTTTCAAGGGACAGTGTATCATAGGGTTTAAACCATATAGAGACTGTCACAAACAAATGTCTATCATGGGTCCCAAAAAGGTATACCTGTGGTGCTTGAGTTCGGAACATGACTCCACGCCGTGAGACAACTGTGCCCAGATGAGTCTGAAGGTTATACGGGACAATGAGGCAAAACTCTACGTCTCCAAGCATCAGAAGACTTCATCGTGACCGGTCGAAAGAAAGATCCCATTCCTGCTTCCAATCAGGGTAGACATCACCATGCTAATGGTGACAGATGGGGAGAGGAAGAAGAGAGCGATCCTCTCCCTGACCTCTTAAACTCTATTGCCCAAGATGGTCCTGCAAAAGGAGTAGATCTCTCCTCCACCTTCAATGACCAGCAACAATGGGACTGCTACCTGTTGCTAAGGCAGTTGGCTGGACTGTTTTCACTGACTCAAGGTCTGACAACATGGTGTACCCATGATCTGTGCACCGGTGACAGTTTTCCTGTCAAGAGTAAGATGTATAGGTTGTCAGACCGGGTCAAGGCTAGCATTAAGGCTGAAGTTGCCTAGGTGCTAGAGTTGGGGGGATAGAGCTCTCTAGTAGTCCATTGGCCAGCTCAGTGGTACTGCTCAGTACCAAAAGAGGCAATCCGAAGATGAGGTTCTGTGTGGACTACAGAAGTCTAAATGCAGTCACAAAGATTGATGTCCACCCCAAACCAAGAGCTGTTGAACTAATAGATAGGTTGGGGGCAGCAAACTTTCTGAGCACACTTGAACTTGCTTCAGTTTATTGGCACACAGCCCTCATGCCAGAAGCGAAGGAGAGGCTACTTTCAATACAAAGTGATGCCCTTTGGGTTGAAAAATGCACCTACCTTCCAGAGGTTGGTGAACCAAGTACTATCCGATTTGGAAAGTGTCTGCGCAGCTGATCTTGATGATATAACTGCATTTAGTTCCACCTGTGAGGATCACCTGGTTCACCTCAAGAAAGTACTTCAAGCCCTGCAGCACGCTGGTCTGACTATCAGCGCAAGTAAGTGCCAGATCTGTTGGGTAATTGGGCCACCAAGTAGTTGGAGGCCATGTACAACCCCTCCATCCCAGGATTCAGACAATTCTGGTCTGGGAGGCACCTGAAACTCAGAGTCTTTATTTGCCTGACTGGGTACTACAGACGATTTTTTGAAGCATTATGGTACCATAGTGGACTTACTTCCAAGAAGCAACCCAGAAAGGTTATCTGGACTGAGCAGTGTCAAAAAGCTTTCGATACCCTCTAGGAATCTGTTCTCAGCACCTGTCTTTGAAGGCACCTGACTGGAGCTAGGAATTCATTGTCCAGACAGATGTTTCTGAGCATGGAATTGTGGCAGTGTTGTCACAAGCTTATCACTTTTTTTCTGGAGGGGTGGGGCATGAAAGGAAATACTACTTTTTGTATGGTCACCTCCAATGTTTGGACAGGTGCTGTTGGTTTTTGGGCCCTGAGATTTGCTTGCCAGAACTCAGCACTCTGACCTTAAAATGTGTTTGATTGGTTTATATCCAATTGGCACTTGTACGTCCCTAGTTTATGGTACTCTGGGCCTGTACGTTAGAAAGTCACCCCAGTGTCTGCAGCACTGCTTGTGCCACCCGGGGTTGGACCAAGGTAAAACATGTTTCCCAGCCTATCAGTGCAGACTGGAAGGGCAGATTTTAACTGCTAACCCAACTTTGCTATTTAAAGTAATGGCAAAGCCCAGTCTTCCCTTTTTAATATATGCAAGTCACCCCTAAAGTAGGCCTATTGAGTACTAAGGCATAGTGCTGTATTTTAGAAAGTGGAACATTTGCTTTTACATGTTCCAAACAGTAAAAACCGGCAATTGTCGTTTTTGTCTGTGGAAAAGGCTAGTAGCCCAGTGGCGTTCAGAGTTAAAAGCTGACACATCAGCCTTGATATCCTCTGACTGGGAAACATCCGGAAAATTAGGCCAGAGCCACGAGTTCGACGACTTGCCCGAACAACTTTGCCTCAGTCTAGTCTAAGGGATGGACTGGGAGAGAGGAGCGTCGGAATGCAGGTAAGAGGGGTTCGGAGTAGTTTTTAAGGGGTGGGGTGGTTTTGGGGTCGTTTTTAGGAGGTGCGGGGTCGTTTTTAGGGGGAGGCGGGGTTTGGGGTAGTTTTTAGAAGGTGGGGGTTTGGGGTAGGTTTTAGGGGGTGGGAGGGTTCGGGGTAGTTTTTAGGAGGTGTGGGGGGGGTTCGATAGTTTTTAGGAGGTTGGGGGTGTATTTAGGGCTCGGGGGAAAGGGAGGGGGGTGGTATAACCTTAGCCACGGATAGATATTTACCATGCATGCCTTTACCACGAAACTTTGTGGTAAAGGAATATGTGGTAAAGCAATTTGTGGTTAAGACGTGGTCGTTGTAGAGACCGCGTTGTAAAGGTAGGCGGGGTAGAGGAAGTCGTTATTGCGACATACAACCCCTCTGACTAAGACCACTAAAGTTGCTTCTGTAAGGTGTCAAACAACTCATTACATTAAGCCTGACTTGATGCGCAAATCAAAATTTAAATAACTTGTTGCATTGTTTATCTTTGATAAAGTTACCACTTTGTTGCCCTAAGTCTTTTCTGCTCGTTCACAGTTGTACATGAAAGTATGTCCCTGCGACAGCTTTCTGACCTCCTGCGGAGAAATTCAAACGACTCAGAGGAAAGGACACAACAGAAGCCTACATGGGTGAAGAGTTGTTAACTCTCCCTGGCAGGAAGCCACACTGGTCTTAGCCGTAAAGTCAAGCTTCAAAGGAGAAGCCGCCTTTGAAGGGCATTTGGGAAACACTTGGGAGAGGGGCTGCTCTCTTCTTTAGGCAGGAAAGCTGGTAGTAGGGATCGAGAGGGGAAAATAGTTGTTAAACTGTTTTTCAGTGGCGTGTAGCCCCTTTCGTAGCCACACCTCTGGACTGGGAGGTCTGCAAAACAAAAAAGGCGTCCTCCATCTTGAGAGTGGGTAGAATATACTTCTGTAATAGCTAGAGGCCACACTTCACTAGAAGTTTCTTTTTAGGGGGGCTTTTATATAGTGCGAACTACACCGGAAGGTATCTTGGCGCTTTACATGTGCACCAGTTGCATTGCAGATACACACATCATTTTTATTTTTTGTTAGGCACGGGGAGATTATGTGATTTGCTGAGAATCACAGGATGTTGACTTTACCTGCCGAGACTCGAACCCGGTTCCCAAGCTTCAAGGTCGACTGCCCTAGCTGTTAGGCCACATCCTCTCCCAAGTTATTAGGCGTGAGGGAACCTGGTAGCCCATTGACTAGTGACCGCAACCTGCCCTAAGTGCTTTTTCTGGGCATAAAAAGGGCACCCTGGCACCAGAGCTCATTGGACTGGAGAAGAGAACCAATAAAGGACTGCCCTGCTGCACCAAGGGTAGCAAAGAGAGGCTGTACCGACGTGGAGTACATCTGCTGTACCAGGTGGCTAGCAAAGGAAGAGGGACTGTGCCTGCTGTGTGCTGGTCATGAAGTCGACTCCTGAGCCCAGCCGAAGCAAGAGGCTCCAAGGGTCAGTTGGCTGACATGTTCGCAGCACAGGGCCATAACAGCTGAATACGACTGCTCTGGGGAGTTGGCAGCCCAGATTCCTGGATCGCCACGCCTCACCGTCGTGCAGCCCGAGGGGCCAAGACCTGCTGCTCAATTTAACCCCAAGTCTGCTCGACCCAGGAGAGTCAGAAAAGTGTAGCTAGGTCGCCCAAAAGGCAGGTTTACCACCAAAAGAAGGAAGCTGCTGAAATCGCTGTACTGGGCGACTGGACTTCTGCCAAGCTCAAGAGGACTTCGAGGGAAGTCTGCCCCTGTGGCCAGGATTGCTTCACCAAGCCCATGCATCGAGGAGTAGCCCCACGAAGACCCCCTTCGATCGCACAGCATCTTCAGCATCCTGCATCCCTTGCATCGGGAACACTCCATAGAAATCACTTTCAAGAAGCCACTGACACAGGAACTGAAGGATGCTTTTCTCAAAGAGTTTTTGTGGACCCTCCATTATTTGGACCCCAAGAGAGCCCTCAGTTTCTACATTGATCATACCAGGAACCATTGGGTGGACAATCGATTCTTTGTGGGCTTTTCTGGAGCAAGGTAGGGCAAAGCATTTAAGCTAAGAACCTCTTCATAAAAATCTGCTATGCGTTAGCTTAGTAGCAACTGCCTGAAGTATTGAGGGCTCATTCTACTCAAGCTGCGGTTGCTACTACTGTACGAGCACACGTTCAGTTCCTGTACTGGATATGACAGGCTACATTGGCATCAGTGCGCACGTTCATGAGCCCCTGTTGCCTTGACAGTCCGGTCTGTCGGATGGGCATTTTGCCCATTTGGTCCTACATTA
The DNA here is from genome assembly GCF_964204655.1 of Triturus cristatus. Classification (NCBI taxonomy): domain Eukaryota; kingdom Metazoa; phylum Chordata; class Amphibia; order Caudata; family Salamandridae; genus Triturus; species Triturus cristatus. The sequence goes on from NC_140591.1 coordinate 298,197,562, forward strand.
CTTTTTGGTTTGAGCCATTCCACAGGCTCTCCAATGGCGAAAGTAAAGCTTTTGTACCGATTGATAAGGTGACTCAGAGGAACTGGCGTGTATTATATGGTGTGGCTTTGTAACCGCACTGTGTAATACACTACCAACCCCTTTAGGGCCAGTCAGGTTTTGTTTCTTAAACCGTAGCTCAAACCTGGGTAGCTGTGGCTCTTGAGCAGTCACGTTTACACAAAGGAACAAGTGTAAATCATTTAAATGGCACTAAAACAATTGCAGAAGAAAGAAACGAGACCTTCAAAAATATTTAACACCAATTTATGAAAATAAATTAGATTTTTATATATTTTAGCTACTTAGATGAAAAAGATCCACCAGAGGGTTCTGGCGATAGAGAATTTGCAAGGTATCGTAAAGCAACACTTTTTATTTAACCGTGAACAAACATTGGCAAACTTAACGAATTTGACAAACTTTTTCAGGCAAAACTTCGGTAAGTGTCAATGCAGTTAATTAGAGTTACTTTAGGTGACCAACTCTGCCAGAGAGCAAGTCAGGCGGACCCGCAAGGTCCACAGAAACAGTTACCTCAATGAGAAAAACAGTCTGTAATCCAGTTCCTGTGTCAGTCGCTCCTTGATATTGACTTCCTTTGAGTGACCCTGATCCAAGGAGTCAGTAGCGGCTCATTAATAGGAGCGTCAGGGCTCTGCCCCTGGCCCCATTTCCTGATTACTGTTTATTAATGTTAGTTTTATTTCAGGCAGTGTGCCTATCGGGGTGTCAGGCAGGGACAATGTACGTCCCACAGACACATCATGCACTATTGCGCATGTGCCCTCCTCGCAGCTTTTTTTGCGCTTGTAGAATTTCAACCCAGAACCATTGAGTAATGCGATGCTTATAGCCACTCCCACCTGTGACATACAGCACCCACGCTGATTAAGCACAACATGGGTGCTTTAGGCTTAAGCCCTCTGATTCCCGGGGCTGTGCAACAATCAGCGAGGGTGCACCTTTCCCAACTTGTCACTGGGTGGTGTAGTTTCAGCAGCCGTTGGTGAACACGCTTCATACTGTGAAAAAATTTGAAAAGGGCTCACACAATGCCATGGAGCTCTAAGAGAGCCTCTCACTTTTTGCTATGTAATTTCAGACTGCAGATGCTTCTCACCTCCAGGTTAGTTTGTGGTTTTATTTATTTTATTGTGTATGTTGCAAGCAGACTCCCAATGTTCAGCCCAGGATCTAGTAAAGGCTTTAAAAAGGTAAACCATTGGAGTGAAAGTGAAACTCTTGCTAATGCTGTCAAAGGGGCACACCCTACCCAGGTTTGTTTATTGGCGGTTTGATTTTCTGGCCTAGGGAGGGGATTTAGGGTAACTGGTAGAATTAGGTGAAGTGATATGCAACAGTCTTTAGGTAGAAAAATTCACAGCCCTCACATTCTCGGGGCTTTATCAAAACCCAATAGGGCTTAGCTCACAGGCCTCTGGTTAACCTTTTGTTTGTGCAGATTGGCTGGGCCAGCTGTGTACAAAAATATATACAAGACAATTTTCAAACAGACGGGTAATCAGAGGCCCGCAAGATGATTAGCACTAGTGATCACCTACACGTGCTTATACATCTGATAAAAGTAAGGAATGGAAGACGGACGACAGTCAACTAATTTTTTTAAACTATTTTTACAATCCTCGCTATTACCACAAACTGCCTGCAGCAAACACAGAGGCATCCAGTCTATCATACCATGCAAAAAACACCTGGAAAGTGTGCTTTTACATTTGCAAAATTGAGCAAATTTGAAACATGTGGGACACCTTATTAGTTGTCTGATTCACAAATGGGATAACTGTACTAATTCACTAATTTCATAGGGATCGGTTCAAAGGGGTGAGGCTAAAATTGTAAAGCAAATAAATAGATGTATGCACCTGCGCTGCTGGCATTAAATATAAGGTTTTGATTGAACACAGGCTTTATTAATCTGAAAACCAGCTTTCCAGTTTGCCACTCTAGGTCACATTAACATCCATTTGCGAGCCTAATGATTCCATTAAAACTTCATCACTTCCTCCTGCTGCCACACCCTCCGTCTCCTACGTAAGACCTTCAAACGGATCCCCCTCGAACACAGAAAGACCCTCACTCACGCCCTGGTCACCAGCAGGCTCGACTACGGCAACGCACTCTATGCCGGAATAAACAAAAACTTCACCCGCAAGCTACAAAACATCTAAAACACCGCCGCAAGACTGGTCCTCAACCTGCCAAGACACTGCCACATCTCCCAGCTCCTGCTCACACTCCAATTACTCACCATCAAAGCTAGAGTCACCTTCAAGATGCTAACCCACGCTCACAAGGCCCTCCACAACACAGGACCAGCATACCTCAAATTCCTCGCACCCCAAAGGACCCTACGATCTTCTCAGCTCTCCTACGCCGTGGTCCGTCGCACCAGAACGACCAGCTCGGTAGGCTGCTCCTTCCGCACGGCCAGAGCCTGGAACAACCTCAGACCGACAACATCGCTCTCCATCTTCGCAAGAAACCTCACAACCTGGCTCTTCGACAGACCCCCCTCCTTGATGGACTGGAACCTGCAACCACCCCCCAGCGCCTTGAGACCCTTACTGGTGAGTAGTGAGACTTAACAAACACCCATGCCATGCCAGGAGACTGTCCCATTTCCCTGAAAGCTGGGGTAGTCATACATTTTTGCAATTAAAGCATAATCTGGCGGAATATTACATAATGGCCCAAGTACCTGTCACCATTATCGGCCTGCCCCCAGCGCTTGGGCCCTTGTGGTGTGGGAGGCAATATCCCTGTAGTTATTGATAATATTCAGCATAGCAGGCGACTGACTAATCACAGTACCAATCATTAGAAAGTCAAACAGTCCTGTTGCCAATGTCCCCACAGTGTGTCTGCAGTTGCAGGGCTACCATGCAAGATGTATATTCGCTGTCTGGGTCTAATAGGCAAGCAGGTTGGAGGGGATGGGGTGGTATACTCCCCTATTCAATATTTTAAAGTGTGAAGTCTCTATTCTCTGAACTGACCCCAAGACACAGCTTTCCCAAGACATTGGTCTAAAACACCAGTCCTTATGGAGAAAATCAAGTTACACGGAGGAAAGATGGTGTGCAGCGCCTTGATATCTCAAGGTCTAAAACAGAGCCCTTCAATAAAAAATAAATTAAAAAAAAGGTGTAAAACAGCAGTGAAGTGCACAACATCGTATAACTGGTGCCCTCTCGGTACGCATGTTTTCTAGTCCTGTTACATTTTACAAACCATTGTTTTCAGGTGTCTTTCCCCATCTGATGCGAACTTACACCACCATATCCTGATTGCACATATGCTTTGTTCACAAATGCGCTCTGTTATGTAGATTTATACCTATGCCATACAATATTGATTTTGATGTTGTGCCTTTTCTTTCCTAGTTGTGTGGCAAACTTCGCAAACATTAGTACTTTGCATACATTATATAGTTTGTATTGCAAGGGACCTGGATTTCAGGTGTTTATTTTTGCATCACTAAATTTATTGAGTTTTTGACCAAAGGGTCGCACACTGATTAGACCTAATGAATACAATTTGAGTAAATCACACAAAAGTTTTAATTTGTCTAGCTTTGCTAATTGTTTTGATTCACAAACCTGAAAGACGTGTCTTGGCATATGTCTTTCCTCAGCTCCAACTTTGATTGTGGATGTGCACTGAGCAAAAAACGGCTTTTGCACCCTTAGAGTGAAAAAGTCTGCAAAATATTTTCTTCAGATAAAAATCTTTTTTTCCATGTGAAGATAGTTGTTGCATCTATACTAAAAAGTTGATTGTTTGGGGCATTTCCTCGCCCTCATTACATCACTTATGTTTAGAATGGCAACAGGTGTGGAAAATTCACCATTTTATCACATTTTGTTTTTTAATTCAAAGGTGGTGGACCTTACCAATCCACTTTGCAACAGCCATGCTCCATCTTCTTGTTTGATGTGCGGTGAACTCATGGTTGCCCTTACGCCCTACCACTTTGAGTTCACCAGCCACCTCTGAAAGGAGTGCAGGATGCTGATGATGGTCAAGGATGCTGAAGATGCTGTGCTGTCATTATGGGTGTTCCTTGGGCTACTCCTCGGTCAATAGGCTTGGTGAGGCGGTCCTGGCCACAGGGGTTGATGTACCTTGAAGTCCTTTAGAGCTTGGTGGAGTCCAGTCACCACTGGGCTACCAGGCGCCGGGTACAGTGTTTCAGCGGTTATCTTCTTCTGACAGCTCTCTTGGGTTCAGCAGACATGTGGGCAACTTTTGAGCATTGGGTCCTGGTCCCTTAGGCTGCACGGTGTTGAGGAGTGGCAATCTGGGCTACCAATCGTCCCAGCAGGCTTCTTCAGCTGTTGTGGCCCTGTACTGTGAATAAGAGGTCAGCAAACTGACCCATGGAGTCTTACTTCGGCTGGGCTCAGGAGTACACTTCTCCACGAGCAGAACTTGAGCACAGTCCATTCCTCTGCTAACCACCTGTTGCAGTAAGTACGGTCCATGTCGTGTGGCCCCTCTATGCTGGGTCCTTGGTGCAGTGTGATTTGAGTTTGGAGTGCCAGGGGTGCCCTTTTTTATGCTCAGAAAATGCCCCCAGGGAAGGTTGTGATTACAAGCCAATGGGCTTCTAGGTTCCCAACCAATGACAACCTTCTATGAAGTGTGGCATCTAGCTAGCCCAGAAGGCACTATTCTGCCCACTCTCAAGATGGCAGAACCCCTATATTGGTGTGCAGAGCTTTCTAGCCCAACCCAGAGGGTTTCCTAACAAGTAGGCTACACACCTTTGAAAAACCAGTTTCACAACTGCTTTCCCTGTCTGTCCCTCGTACCAGCTTGTCCACCGAAAGAATAGGGCAGCCCCTCTCCCAAGTGTTTCTCACCCTTCAAAGGCAGCTTCCCCAATGAAGCTCGCCTTTTGGACCAACATTTGTGTGTTTTCCTGCCAGGGAGTGGTAACACCTCTCCCCAAGCAGGCATCTATTATGTCCTTTCCTGGGAGTAATTTACCCATCTCCTCAGAAGGGCAGAAAGCTGTGCAACCTGGAACAGAAGACTTTGGGCAACAAGTGGCAACTTTTTAAAAGTTGCACACAGCAACACGTTACATTAATTTCGACTCAAAGTTGTTTGATACCTTACTGTACCAGCTTTAGGAGTCCCACTCGGAAGTTAACAGGGCTGTGGTGTCAGCCTGTAACTTTGCACTCCCGAATGGGGCTACTGGCCTTTTCCATGCAAAAAATTACAATTGTGGGTTTTTACTTTTGGAACATATAAAAGTACATGTTCCACTTTCTAATATACAGCACTCTGCCTAATGGCTTTTTAGGAACACGTAGAGGTGGCTTATATATATTAAAACTGGAGAATTGGGCTTTGCCATTGTTTTAAATAAAAACGTCTAGTTACAAGTTTACAACTGCTCTTCCAGTCTGCAGTGTCAGACAGGAACCCATGTTTTACCCTAGTCCCACCGAGGGTGGCACAACCAGTGCTGCAGCCCCTGGGTTGACCTTTCAACTTACAGGAATGTGGTACTATATACTAGGGACCTACAAGTAAGTTAACTTATGCCAGTTGGGTAGAAGTTAATCGTACGTCGACATATTACGGTCAGGGCACTGGCACTGAGGTCTGGAGTCCAAAAACTAGCAGCATCAGTCCAAACCTTTAAGGGTTACTATACAAAAAGAGGCCTTTTATATAGTGTGGAAACTGTGATTAGAATTCTGTATCTGAAGTACACAATACTTACCTTCCGTAACTCTTTCTGGTGGATATTCTAACTGCAGATTTCTCTTTGACTGCCAAACCTCCCCGCCCACCCAGTCTGGATCGCGCCCCCCACCCTGTTCACTTCCATAGAAGTAACGTTATGTTCGAGGCATATGAGCTGCAGATTGTACACTTAGCATAGGTCGCCATCTGGTGTTGGGCCCGGATGTTTGCAGTTTGTTTTTCTTCTTGGACAGTCTTTGGAAGTCACGAGTTTGGTGACTCCTCCTTCGGTCCGTACTGCGCATGGGCTTCGGCTCCATCCTCAGATTGTTTTTTTCCGCCATCGGGCTCGGATGTGATACTTCGTGCTCCGGCTTCGAATTTCTACGGTTCCAGCCTCGACGGAAAATCCTCGATTCTTCGAGTTCCTTCATCATCTTCATCTCTCGAAGCGGCACTTTTCTCCATCCCGTACATCGACACCGGCCTTCGGGCCCTCCGCGACTCCGGTCCCGGCCGATGGAAAGGACTCCGTTCAAAAAGTGCCCAAAATGTGGGTCTAAATTTCCCCACACCGACCTCCATCAGGTGTGTAACCTTTGCCTCTCTCCGGAACACGAGGCTAGAGACAGCCCCGCCTGCAAGTCTTTTCGATCGAAGAAGACCATCCGAGATCGAAGAGCTCGACGCACCATGGCGCACTCATCCTCAGCAGCTCCACCGGACATCTTCGGAGAGGACGCCGAAGCTTCGGGGCAAACACACACCGAGCAGGAGGAAGACGTCGTCAGCGCTTCCGAGGCCGACGACTCCGACGTGGAGGACGTTACACCAGCGCAGCGGGCCGTGAGTACTATGCCCCCTCCCACCCCCGCACCGAAAACCAAAGAGACTCAGGTTACTCCCTCGCCTGCCGGCCTGGGCAAAACCAAAACCAAAACTTCGATCACCCCACCTTCGGGCCCGGTGTCGAAGCACCCAAAGTCTCATGGCAGCTCGGGATCGAGCCAGCCGACACCCGGTGCCGAAAAACAGCATCCGGCACCGAAGACTGCAAAATCCAGCTCGACTCCGAAACCACCGGTGCCGAAGCCTGGACACCCGGTGCCGACCAAACACAAACACAAATCTGTCGGCTCCGGCGCCGAAACATCCTTCGACGCCGAAACACCCGGAGACCTCAAAAAAGCATGGCGCACACAGACCATCGAATCCCCCGGTTCCGAAATCACCGGTGCCGACAGACGACTCGACACCGTTGGCTCTGTTTACACCAGACCCTTTACAAAAGACTTTGTCCAAAGATCCAAAGACTGGGCTTTTGACTTTAACTACCAAGAAAAGACGCCTTGATGCTCCGGCTCCTCCTCCTCCACCCAAAAGGAAGGACTCTGCCACTTCTCCCCTCAGAGTGCCCTCCCCACCACCGCCTCCCCTACCCACTCCACCTCCTCCACCGCCTCCACCTCACAGGTCTCCGCCACCTTTACCTCACTACGATCCGGCCCCATCCCCAGATCCGGATGATGGGGATCCGGACAATTACCCGGCGGACGCCCCAATGGATCCCACTCCACCAGGTACCCCAGATCCATGGGAGGATTACAATAACCCTGATATACCCAATGTACCTCAGGACGACCTATACCCATCAACGCCGTCCCCTCCAGAGGACTCCTTAGGGTTTCATCATTTAGTGCAGAGAGCAGCACACTACCATGGGGTGGACATGCACAGTGAACCAGTAGAAGAAGACTTCCTACTGGATACATTTGATATACAAGACAAATCTACTTCCATTTTACCCATGCTTAAGGGTGTCACCAAGCACGCTACAGAGGTGTTCAAAGACCCTGTCAGAGCCAGAGTACTGAACCCTAGAATAGAGAAGAAGTACAAGGCGGCACCCACAGACCCTGCTTACATCAAGGGCCCTGCTCCCCTAGATTCCCTAGTTGTCTCCACAGCTAGAAAGCGGGCTAACTCCCAATCCTCAGGAGATGCCCCACCGCCAGACAAAGAATCTAAACTTCTGGACGCGTCTGGTAAACGCACCGCCTCCCAAGCTGCAAACATGTGGCGCATTGCAAACACACAAGCACTGCTTGCGCGATATGATAGAGCACACTATGACGAACTAGAGGCTCTTATGCAGCACCTTCCAGAAAAATACAAGCACAAGGCTCATGACCTTATACAGGAGGGTAAACTAATCACAAACACCTCCATTAAGTGTGCCCTCGATGCAGCCGACACTGCTTCTAGGGCCATAAATACCAGTGTCCTGCTTCGCCGCCACGCCTGGCTCAGGATCTCAGGGTTCAAACCTGAAGTCCAGGCATCCATACTCAATCACCCCTTTGACCAGGAAACACTCTTTGGGCCAAAGGTAGACGAAGCGCTCGAAAAGATGAAGAAAGACACAGACACAGCAAAGTCTATGGGGGCACTCCAAACACAAGCCTCCAAACGTTCCTTTCGACGCTCGTCCTTTCATGGCACAGGTAGAGGCTCCTCCACCGATAACGCCTCTACCTCCTACAAGTCCCCTCCTCAAAATACCTTTTCAAAGGGCAATCAGAGAGGTGGTTACAGGGGTAACAACAATAAGGGCAGGGGCAAAACCAACAACACCCGTTCTGCCACCCCCACCGCACAATGACTCCCCTCCGCTCCCCCCAGACCATTCCACTCCGGTCGGGGGCAGACTACAAAACTTTATCCACGTATGGGAGTCCATAACATCGGACAAATGGGTGACCCAAATCATTCGGTCAGGATACTGTCTAGAGCTAACATCTACCCCACCCAATATCCCACCAAGGCACCGTCCAATGTCTCAAGAACATTCCACACTGCTCAAACAAGAGGTACTTTCACTCCTGCAAAAACATGCTATAGAGCAGGTCCCCGTCAACCAACGAAATCTAGGGGTCTACTCTCTATATTTCTTAATACCAAAGAGAGACGAGACCCTCAGACCCATTCTGGACCTCCGGCCTCTAAATGCCTACATACACTCAGACCATTTTCACATGGTCACTCTACAACAAGTCCTCCCACTCCTCTGCCAGGGAGACTTTCTCACAACCTTGGATCTGAAAGACGCATACTTTCACATTCCAATACACCCCTCTCACAGGAAATACCTCAGGTTCGTGGTGGACGGGCAACATTACCAATTCATGGTTCTCCCCTTCGGGGTCACCACCGCACCACGGGTGTTTACCAAATGCCTAGCAGTAGTAGCAGCACACCTCAGACGTCAACATATTCACGTCTTCCCTTACCTAGACGACTGGCTGATAAAAGCCGCGTCCTACGACCAATGTGTGCCGCATACAAACAGCACCATCCAACTGCTCCACCAGCTAGGCTTCACGGTGAACTACCAAAAGTCCCACCTCATACCATCTCACACAAAGCAATACCTCGGGGCCACTATAGACACCTCCAAGGGTATTGCCTATCCAAACTCAGCCAGAATCACAAGCATTCAAGCCTTACGCAAAACATTCCTTCCTCAGCACTCTCTTCCAGCAAGAGTGTTTATGAAGCTCATAGGAATGATGGCGTCTTGCATTTTCATAGTGCCCCATGCAAGACTCCACATGCGTCCACTTCAAGAGTGCCTAGCACAACAGTGGAACCAGGCCCAGGGTCAGCTGACGGATCTGGTGTTGGTGGACGGCCGCACACATCACTCTCTGCAGTGGTGGAACACCACAAACCTTTCCAAAGGGCGGCTGTTCCTGGACCCGGTTCCTCAAGTGACTCTAACAGCGGACGCATCGCTCTCCGGCTGGGGAGCGCACCTTCTACACCTCACCATGCAAGGTCTATGGACGCCACAGCAAAAATGGCTCCACATCAACCATCTGGAGCTCTTGGCGATCTTTCTAGCCCTAAAATCTTTCCAAAAACAGATTTCGGGCAAAGCAGTCCTCATTCGCACAGACAATATGACTGCAATGTATTATATCCAAAAACAGGGGGGGACACACTCTCCCCAGCTCTCCCGCTTAGCCCAGAGCATATGGAGATGGGCAATTCCTCAAAACATCTTTCTCCTGGCACAGCACGTTCCAGGCGTACAAAACACCATGGCAGATCTGCTCAGCAGACAAACGCAACAAATACACGAATGGGAACTGCATCCACAAGTTCTTCACCCATTCTTCCAACAGTGGGGGCATCCTCAGATAGACTTCTTCGCCACCCACGAAAACAAAAAATGCCCAAGCTTCGCCGCCAGATACCCACACCCATTGTCCAAGGGCAATGCGATATGGATGAACTGGTCAGGCAGATTTGCATACGCCTTTCCACCTCTCCCACTAATTCCATTAGTGGTCAGGAAGCTACAACAGCACTCCCTCACACTCATTCTGGTAGCTCCGACGTGGGCCAGGCAGCCGTGGTACACCACGCTACTACAACTGTCAGTGGTACCACATCAAAAACTGCATCTATCCCCATGCCTTCTAACCCAGAACCATGGAGAAATCAGGCACCCGGACCCAGCTCAGCTCAACCTGGCGATCTGGCTCCTGAAATCCTAGAATTCGGATACCTTAACCTTCCCCCTGATTGTATGAACATCATCATGGAAGCCAGACGTCCTACCACTAGAGCATGCTATGCCGCAAAGTGGAAAAGATTTGTAATTTACTGCCGCAACAATACAATCAACCCTCTAGATGCATCCATACAGCACATCATATGCTATCTGCTCCATCTTCACAGGTGTAACCTGGCATATTCATCCATACGCCTACACCTAGCAGCGATCGCTGCTTATCTACAAAACAGGCAGCATTTATCACTCTTCAGAGTGCCCGCTATTAAAGCCTTCATGGAAGGCCTTAAACGAGTAATTCCTCCCAGGGCACCACCTTCCCCTGTATGGAATCTAAATTTAGTTCTTACACGACTAATGGGTCCGCCCTTCGAACCAATGCACAAATGTGAGCTACAGTTTCTCACCTGGAAAACAGCTTTCCTTGTAGCTATCACTTCCCTTAGAAGGGTTGGTGAAATACAAGCGTTCACCATACAGGAACCCTACATACAAATGCATCACAGCAAGGTCATACTTCGCACAAATCCGAAGTTTCTGCCCAAAGTCATTTCCCCCTTCCACCTCAATCAATCAGTGGAATTACCTGTCTTCTTCTCGCAACCCCAATCTGTTGCAGAAAGGGCCTTACACACACTTGATGTAAAAAGGGCGTTACTATACTACATACAAAGAACGCAACCCTTCAGGAAGACTAAACAATTGTTCGTTTCCTTCTCTTCACCACATAAAGGCAACCCCATTTCAAAATCAGGGATAGCTAGGTGGATTGTAAAATGCATACAAATTTGCTATCAAAAGGCAAAGAGAAAATTATCTGTTCCCCCTAAAGCCCACTCTACAAGAAAGTTAGGGGCTTCTATGGCTTTTCTAGGGAATATACCCTTAGATGACATCTGCAAGGCAGCCACATGGTCTACACCGCACACCTTCACAAAACACTACTGTGTAGATGTGCATTCCAAGCAGCAAGCTAGGGTGGGCCAGGCTGTACTAAAGACACTTTTTCAAACAGCTGCAACGGATACCGGTGGTCGCCGCTAAGGTTGGGTACTGCTATATAATCTATGCTAAGTGTACAATCTGCAGCTCATATGCCTCGAACGGAATATGCTACTTACCAGTATGCATCTGTTCTTGGCATGTAGAGCTGCAGAGTTGTACACGCCCACCCGCCTCCTGTATCCGTTCCAGTACATCTTATTTAGATACAACACATGGGTTTCTCACTGTTATTACTACGCTCCATCATTTCCCTGTTGGCGAAAAACAATCTGAGGATGGAGCCGAAGCCCATGCGCAGTACGGACCGAAGGAGGAGTCACCAAACTCGTGACTTCCAAAGACTGTCCAAGAAGAAAAACAAACTGCAAACATCCGGGCCCAACACCAGATGGCGACCTATGCTAAGTGTACAACTCTGCAGCTCTACATGCCAAGAACAGATGCATACTGGTAAGTAGCATATTCCTTTCCCCATCTGAAAAGGTCCCAGCCTAGCGATCTGTACACTGGTCAAGCAAATTTGCTTTTGGGCTCTGCTTCTGACTGCGCTGACAAATCTTAGAAAGCAACTGAAGTCAGAGTGCCTGGGGGCCTGGCCCAATTATCACTTCCGGAGCAGAATGACCTTGGTGTGGAGTCACACAACATCAGATACCCGCATGCAGGAGAACTACTTTTAAGTTTCTGGATCCAGCTCGACGCCCTGGGAATATTCATAAGGTGTGGATTCTGCTGTTAGAGCATACACCAGAAAAAGCATTACTGGAGGTAAGTAGCTATTCTTCTGAAGCACTTACCTGCAAGCCGCAGCATTAGAAGCAGGGGTACTTTCTTGAAACCTATGCAGTGCAAGTGATCTACAGCTACACATGCTGCAAACAGAAATTGTTACCTGTAGCAATCTTTGTTGAATTTAGTGCTGTAGATGCCCGTGTACCCTACCCACATCCAAGGAAGTGAGCTGCTATTAAAACTTAAAGAAACAGTTAATGGTTTGTTAAGTTACACAGCACACGTACCTACTCTTTTGATTGGTGGGGCGAAAGAGAGGGTTGCAATACAGTGTGTAACTTTTCTCGGTGCATTGTGGGTTTCACAGGAGGTACCAGTGTCACCTCAAAACACCATTCAGCGAATAAAAACAAATAGAAATATTCAGAGGGCAGTACTACCTGGTGAGTGTGCAAAGCTGGTAAACCTACATCACTGCTGATTGATATAGACGAGTAACATTTTTCATCTCCAATCCCAACTAACTTGCACTAGTTGTGTGAAATTGACTGCAGCACTGCCAGCTTTGCTACATTTGGAAAAATTAATCTTCTAGTATTACTAATATTGTACCGCCACTGTGTATTTGAATTTTCAAGCATCTTTTCAGTTTACAAAAACAAAAATGATTGACATTGTCTAACCTCTTGGCTAAGCTAAGTATCTGTATGGGAATTTGAGGAGTGTCCTAATAAGGCTTTGGTTTTAAATGTCCTTGTGAAGTGAGTGCTTTTCAAACACCACCTATTTAACTATCTACATGTTTTTGAGAAAGAAAGGTTATTTACAGATTTACTGAATTTCAGATTTAGGTTGATATACATGTATCAATAATAAGTGCGTAATATTAAGAACTTGTAGATTAATATTGGGGATTCTTGTTCAGCCTGACAGACTATGATATTTTTTTTTAAAAACTGCACTAAATGTTGTTCTAAATAAAAAGGACTATTCGTCTAGATGTTAGTTTATCACTATTTTTGTAAGGAATGACTGTGTTTTGAAAATCTAGAATAAAATCATTAATTCAGCAACCGTCACCACTGAAAATGATTTATATGTTGCTTAGTATTTGAATTTTACTTTTTTTTAATTTGCAGGATGCAAATTGCTTTATAAGCAAGATTTTGCAAGACGTCTGGGGCTGAAATGCGTAACTTGCAACTATTGCCTTCAGATGTGTAAGAAGGCAGCAACTAAAGAATGCGATGGTGTAGTACGAGATTTTTGTAGTGAAGATTGCAGTAAAAAGTTTCAAGACTGGTATTATAAAGTACGTCTTTAATGAATTTCCATGGTGGATTTATAACATTTATTTTGAGTACTTAACTGCAATATACAATAACTGCATCAAGCTTGGGTTTTATTTGTAGACCTTATAATCTCTTTTTTTTGGTAAAGGCATTTACTACTTAATCAGTTGTGTTGCAGGAGGTTTTCTGTATTTTGAGAAATCATACCTAGTTGGGAGCTGGACTAAAAATCTATGAGAAAAGTTACTAGGGTGGCTCCTTAAGGTTACTCATATTATTTTACATACCCTCTTTAACTTTGAAATGCAAATTCTTATGACTCCTAAGCCGATGTATTTCCTATAACCTTTTTGCTAGATGATTTTAGTAAACAAAAGTACTACTAAGGAAAGGTTGACCACTGTTTTATCGCTTCCCCTAGCAGTTTTAGCCACCATTTCTCCAGACTGACAATGCAACACCATTCCCATCTTTGTGCCTTCTCTTCTAAATGGGCCAAATAATTAAGCTGGTAGGCGATGGGGGGACCTTAGTCTACTGGATGTACTTGTGGGTCCACAATTTATTTTTCCCTATTTCCGTGTATTAAATTTGTCCACCTGGATTGTAGCTATATCATCTCCTGAGTCTGGTGGAAGTGGGACTAAGCACTTGTCAGCATAGTACATTAAGGCGTAGGTGCACTATCTGCACATCAATAATAGCAAATGTTTACTGATAATGTTTTTAGTGTCCCTTTGAGCCAAACGATCGGCTCATGCTGAACAATGCGAGACTCACCCTGTTTTACTGCTAGTCATATAATGGACCCCATTTTGAGACCTAAACCAATATGCTTTTGAACTGGCATTAGCAACCAACTAAAGTTCAAACTTGCCCAGTTCAAACCATCTAAGTGACAACACAGAATTTCTATAGTGCAGCTTTGCTACCATGTGACCTTGATGCCCTGAACAACATCTTGCCTAAATGCATTTGAAGAAAGAAAAAAAAAGAATGCCAATTGAAAGGCTAACTTTTGAACATGAACTTGAGCTCAATGTTTCAGCAGTTTCCAGAGGGAGATTCTATTAATGTGTAACAAAGCTTGAAATCTTTCGGGCTCATTGAAAACAGCTTATGTAAAGTGACATTTGGAGGATGATGGGCAGTATGTCTGCATTGCCATTGGGTACTGGTGTCCTTGGGATCTGAGCATTATTTTTTTAAATAAAATATATTTTTATTTTATTCTCAACAAAGAACAATATGAATTGAATATACCAGTCAGTACAGTAATAGGAGAATGATTGCATATACTCTGTTCAGAAGTATAACCATTATTAGACAGTGGAGGTAGACAGAGACATAACATTACAATCTGCCATATAACACTGAATCCTCTCACTCAATGCAGGAATTGCGTCTCTTTTCTCACTATCATGCAGGTGTGGTTAAAAGTCCCATTATTAACTGTCCCTGTACTTAGGTAGGCTGTTATCAAATTCCATTCCTTCCATCTCTAAGCCATAGTGCCTCAGCCATGGGGCCCATATCTTAGTCAGTTTTGTAGGGCAACCTCTGACCGCGTATGTTGTCTTTTCTGCCCCCATATAGAGGTCCATGCTGGCTCTCCACTCTATTCGGGTGGGGATGTCCACTTTTCCCCTAGTGCCTCGCAATATCTCGTTTGGCAACTATCAATCCCAGATTATATAGTAACAGCTTATATCTAGGGATATCGACGTCTGTGGGGATTCCTAGTAACAACCGTAGGTTCCCTAGCAACCTGTACTCAGAGTATATCATTTAGCTCTTTTACTATCCGAGCCCAGTATCTTCGAATAATCGGACAGTCCCATAACATGTGTATAAATGCATCTCGCTCGGTACCACAGCAGTGAGAATCAAATGACTCCGCTCTTCTCATTGTGTGCATTCGACCCCTATCATAATAGACCCTGTGGAGGATTTTATATTGAATTAACCGAAGCTGTAGCTTAATAGCCACCTCTCTTGGGTGCATCAGGACCCAATCAATGTCTTCCAATGGACCTGTGGTGTCTTCCTATTTGGAGCGTAGAGGCTTAAAGTTATCCGGCATGTTATTAATTAATGTTCTATACGTCCATGCAATAATCTACCCTCGAGCCGCACATATTCAGGGATGTCGGTCATTGGTGTGTTCCCTGCTCTCCAGGTGTGTTGCAATTGAAAGTACTTGTACTGCTGCGTATAAGCTAACTGATAATTTGATTGTAGTGTTGAGAAAGGGATTAAGTCGCCTTTCAGCAAGACATCTCTCACATTAGTAATTCCCACCATATCTCATTTCTGAAAGCCACGAAGTTTGGCCACTTCAGGCAGTCTCTTCTCTTCCCTTCCCAGAGTGTTGTTGCCCTTGTTACCTTGTTGTACCATCCCATCTGCCTCTCTGCCCTCTTTCATGCTTCTATCACCCTTTGTGTAGCAGGTAGCAGCCCCTTATAACCTGGCCCTCCATAGATGTAGTGAAAATATGTGCGTTTCTGGAACTGTAGTCTTTCTAGGGCATACGTTGGGTGATCGTCCTTTATATGGCAGCACTCATTAATTATATCGAGGTGCGCCGCTCTATAGTAGGCCTGTATATCTGCCAATGTGATTCCTCTGTTATATTGACTGCGTTGCAACGTCTGAAGTGGAACTCTCGGATGACTTCTGTTCCACAAACATGTGCGTAGTTCCTCATTGATTGGGATCTGAGCATTGTTGTTCTTAAATTGAATAACCATGTTACTCCGTTTAGGCTCTTAACTCTTGAAGGGATATAAACCTGCACAATCAAAGTACAAAGCAAGATGCAACATAACACAGCACATAACAAAACCTCTGTGTCTAGCAAGAGCTAACACTTCTAAGATGGTCTTTATATACACGCAAATAAACAGTTAGTACAGTTCAAATATGTACCTAAGAACCCAAAAGGTGTTCACATATTATAGGTATTGACATCCAACCCCAACACTTTTAGAGCATTCATTTACTAGGGACTAGGTTTTAATACCTTGGGCTCCCTTGGGCCATATTATGTTGTGGGAGAAAGTTCTGAATGTCCTTAGTTGCTTTTAGGTAACTTTGATTGTATTACTGTTTGTTCAGCCAATTATTGGGTTAGACACTACGGCAAAATACGAAGTACCAGTTTTTTTATATTGTGTCTACTCCAGTTTCCTGCCAGTCCATGGTGCTAATTAGATTTATTTAATGGGTTTGAGTCTGTATGTATGCCAATAGAAAATATAAAAAGCCCTAAACATACCACTCACACTAGAGTATGGCCTCACAAAGCTAGTTCAGGAATTTAAAGGCAACTTAACCTCTTCAGTGCCCCGCCCTTTCCACGCCCTGTGCCGGGCGTTGAATTAGCGGGCGGGGTTCATGACGAGATAGTCTTGTCATGGGCACAGCGCAACCGCGCTCCATGACGAGACTATCTAGTCATGGGCACTGAAGGGGTTAAAATAGGTTTGTCATGTTAATTAGGGCTATCATGGATCCTGTAGTTGATGGTTGGTGGTGCTGGTCACAAACATATGGAATGGAGGGATATTTTGTGGCTTCATCTAGTGTCAGTTGCAGGGGCTGACCTGAGCACTAGATTTAGGACATCTAAACGTAGTTCTCTGGTGGTACGATACATGCAAAAGCTGATATTTTGGTAATGGCTAGCTGTGGTCAAGAAATTCAACCTTTTGGGGGAATCGGGTGTATTGGATAAGATGTCCAGGGATCTCTGGATAGCCATTCCATTCAGAGCAACTAGCTCTAGAATTTGAAACCAGCACCAGTCATATGGAATGAAGGGGAAAAGCCTCTTCTGTCTTCAAGTCATTTTTGCAGGGCTGTAAAATCTATGTTGGATTTGGTCAGTTACAGATTCACTACATTTACGGTGTTGGAAGGTTTTCTCCAGCCTCAACCTTTGTGGACTCTTCCAGGTTACTTGCCAGTTCTGTTCACTGGGCTGCATGTCTCACATCCTTTTTAGGTGGTTCATTTGCTCAGTGTGTCTTACCTGCTGGAGCCTAAAGTGACTGTTGCACAAGTTGACAGCTACCCTAAATTCCCTCTTCTTTCTGGTCACAGGCAAAGGCCGAGGGTTTTTTCCAATCCTATGGGCAATGTGAAAATACAGCAGCATGGCCGACTTCCTAGTAAATGTCCCCATGTGCAGAGGTTCTGCTATTTCGTCTCTGTCTCAAGCATGAGTTATTGATTTGAGGGGACCAGATGTTATCCTGCTGCGAAGGAACTGGTGAAAAACCAGGGCTAGCCAAAGTTTGAGTCTTTTTCAAAATATTTGCTATTCCACCATTCACTAGGGCTTGGCTGATTTTATTTGTTTGTGGTACACAAGCAAATTCTGCGTAAATCACCCCCCAATACCATTGTAGAAAAAACGGGCAGATGAACAGAGAAGTGTCTTCTTCGGGCAGTTCAAGTAGTTCTCCCTGGTGAAATGAGATCCAACAAGGTTCATGCAAACGTCACCAAATGCCAGATTTGGGACAGTGTGTGATTTACTCTGTACCTAATTTTGTTGCCCAGTTTTGCTCTTCCAGTGCTTTTCGTGAAAGTTTCGCCTATCCCTCTTCAGGAGGCATGCATCGTCTTGCTTTTGCCTTTTCTTGACAGGTTTTTCTAACAGTAGGTATTAGACAGACTGGTTTAAACCACTTAATAAATGTGTGTAGTTGGCCTGTACTGCCTTACTTTCCCAGGTCACTTGTTGATAACTAGAAGGACCAAGGAATGATGGTGTGTAGGCACAGTAAAGGTAAACTGATTTAGCATGGGAATGGATGTGAATTTTCTCCCCTGGAATAGCTGCTGTTTCAGGGCCCAGAAACAAATCACAGTGTAGATTAATGGCCACATGAATTGTTTACAAAGGAGTCACTACTGTTTGGTTGCCAGCGAATCTCACACGAGCGCCCGTTCCCAAACAACTCACACCTCCATGTACCTCAAATCCCCACACACATATATGAAGCCAAAAACCCCAGTTATAGTAAACTGTAAACTTCATCTGGGGCCAGAAAGCAGCCGTCCCGCACAGATTGCCCTCAAACAGAAAACATATCAGGCCATAAAACATCAGATCATGTTGGCATAGCTTGTCCAATCTATACTATGGTCTATGCACACAAATATACCTGAAAATTGTCATTGCTCACAAGTTCCATCAGCCCAAAATCTACCTCTTTCAGAATTAGATAGCAACACTTAAAGCTAGAACTGAGGAAGACCAAATTCTTTGTCTTTGGCAATAATTGATCACAAACTCAAGGCTCCCCCCCCCCCCCCACCGCCCCCAATGAACTTGGACATTTCATCCTCTAGCTGACACCAATCACAGAATTTCTTGGTCTCACCCTTGACAATGACCTCTCTTTCTAGCACACATGCTGAGGAAAACTAAGACCGCATTGTATGCCTTCATCTGTTTGCACCAAGATACAGGTAGTTCCGTGCTTTGTGGTCTCCCTAACACTGTATTAGCTCCAGTGAAAGGCATAATAGATGGATAAATACATCTCATCAAAAGCCTAAAAAACGTTCAGCAAACAACTTCCTTCAAGTTTACAGCATCGCACCTCTAGCAGGGTCATCACCAGAGTGGAAACAACTGCAGGAAAGAAGACTAGAAGATTAGCTTATCCATTTATGCTTCTAGGATCTCAAAGCATCCCGATCAACATCAGAACTGCCCCAAACCCTCCTCCAATTCAGAAAGGAAATTGAGGCCTACGTCATCAGAAAACACTATCTCTACATGTTGGGCATCTCCATACATGAACAAGCCTTGTCACGGTAAATGAGCCTTTGCTTAGCACTCTGATGCTCTCTATCTAGGGTTGCATTGTTCAAATGCCTAGACGTGAATCACGTTTCAGATCTTAGAGGCCTAGCAGTTTGATACAGAGATGTGTTTGCAAATAACATGGGACCATAGATCGTTTTTTTTCTTTGACATCTGGTTCAGACATATTCAATTAAAACGGCTCCGAGATAGAGGTGTTCTCTCATGGCAGCTTAGGACCCAGCTATAAATGTTTGTCTCCGGTGACTAGGAACAACCACCAAATGCACATCTTCATTCAGTACATCGATTTTAGTTAATTTTTTACAGTTTTAGAATCTACTGCAAATGATTGACCCAGGGCATGGTGCAAAGCTGTTAAGGTCTCCCGCCCTCTTCGACCATTGTGGACTTTGCCTGGAGAAAGTGGGAATATGGAACACACATTTGCAGTTTTGCACACTGTGTAATGCCAAGTATCTTGAGGTTGACCAACATAGGGCCTGCATCTTTTACCTATCCCCATGCCACAAAGATCCAATTCCTTTCCTGCCTTGCCTTCCTGCGCAAGAAGACATCAAGGTATTGCAGAGGAAGGTGCTGAGCGCAGGCCACTGTCCAACACCCCTAGAAACATTTTTTAACAGGAACTCTTATATTCAGAAAGAAGATTCGGACCCCTTCTCGAAGCCTATTGACCTAACTAGTGCCCAGCTGACTTAGTGTAGAGTGCCTCCAAGGAAGAAGAGGTTAACCCTTTGTAATTGACTCAGACAGGATGATGCATTAAAAAGACTCAGAGGGATGCAAGTACAATCACCAAGCGCCTCTTAATTAAACAACCATTCATAGAAGCAGCACTGCTCCTCTGGGAGTTTGGCATGGACCCAGAGCTGACCAATATAAACGCCTTGACCGTCGGTCCCCCTCTGCCTTTAGGTTGTAGTTGGAATAGAGATAAGCCTTTGGAACTGAGCCATCATTCACTAAAGTACAATGACTCATGCCCCTAGTCAGTGCACTTATGACCAAAGCACTCTGATCCATGACCATCAGAGTCTAAATCTGTGCCGGGAGTGTCTTCAAAGGACACTAAGTTGATGCCATAGACTCCTTCGACTCTGGCATCCCATCCTTGAGAAACTAGCTCAAGAACTCTATGGCAAACAAAAGCATCTCTTTATTCATTCTGTCACAGGCAGAATCTCAGCTAAATAGCCCTTGGTAAAGGCAGTCGGCGAGTCATTGAATTACCTCCTATTCTGAAGACCCAGAGGTCAGCCTTTTGAGGAGGAGCTCACCTTTGAGGTACCTCGACACCTGGTACATAAGAAGCAAAAAGACCAAGCTGTAAGCCTTCCACCAAAACCTCCAATGCTTAAGCATGCATCTCCTTTTCCACCACTCCCTAACTCACCACTACCGCCTCCTCTACTATCTCAGATGGTCTTGTCTCCACCCGAATCCTTAAAAGACAACTTCATACCTTTTTGAACCTAGAGAGCCCATTCGGGGAGGGAGACCCATATGACCAACCTTCGTGTGAAGGGGGGTTTTGGGTGGGCGGGGATGACTACAATGTCTGTTGCGTAGACAGTCTGTTGCCCAGCTTTACAAGGTTTGCTTTCCCAGCCACAGGTGACACAAGTGAACTTAGTTCAATCCTCTAACGCTTGAATGTGAAATAAGGTTTTTGTAGCCCCTCAGAACTCCACCCAATACATAGTTGAAGTGGCTTCAATGCGTTTGGGTTTCTAACGGTGAGATCCAGGGACATCGTGGGGATCAGAAACAAATCTTTTATGTTCTCTTCAATACCACACACACAATGCGCTAAGAAAAAGACACTTAGCTAAAAAAGTGTTTTTATTTCAGCTGGTGCACCTTGTTGCTCAGCACATCTGAAATAACCACACACATAATGTAATCTAAAAAACCTAGCACCATAAAACCTACTTCTATGCGCAACACCAGGAAACCATGGAGTAGAATAAATTTCATCTAGAAATTCTTAAGGAGAATGAGTGTACTACATACCTGGTTTACAGCCAAATGGTGCGATTAACAAAAGTCAAGGTGCCCACGATCCCTGCGAAAGAAAATATGCGTGGCATCATCTCCTCCCAGAATCTTGGCAGTATCTTGCTGTTGATAATCTGGGACAAAAGACCGCACCTGACAAGTGGCAGTCCTTTTATACTATATCTTATTTATTTAGCATCCTCCGCAAGACCTTCAAATGGATCTCTTCCCCCCCCCCCCCCTCCCATCCCCCCCCACCGAATTCCAAAAGACCGCCACCCATGCACTCATAACCAGCAGACTGGACTACAGGAACATCCTCTATGCCGGAATCAGCTCAGATCTCTACTCCTCAAACTCCAGACCATTCAGAACACCACAGCCAGACTCGTCCTCGGCATCCCACAACAAGACCACATCACCCAGCACTGACGAGACCGCCACTGGCTCCATGTCAAAGTGTGACCTTCAAGCTGCTCACTCACGCCTACAAATCCCTCCACAACACCGGACTCCAGTACCTCAATGAAAGAATCTCCTTCTACGCAACCAAGAGAAACCTCCGCTCTACCGACCATGCCCTGGCGGAAATCCCATGCATCCGCAGAGCCAGAACAGGAGGAAGAACCTTCTCCTACATGGCGGCCAAGACCTGGAGCCAACTCCTCCTCAGCATCAGGCGAACCCCCACACTGCAAGCATTCAGGAAGAGCCTCAAGGCCTGGCTTTTCGGATGAGACGGAGCTGCTCGAATCCCCCTACCCCATACCTCCCCCGCCCTCCCTCCCCAGCACCTTGAGACCCTTGCGGGTGAGTAGTGCGCTTCACAAATTCCTAATTTATTTTTATTTTTTAAATAGCTTTTTATTAAGTCATTGACATACACGCGATCATAGCAACAATTCAATTTCAGTTCAGGCGTGACAGAAGCTGGCCATAGTCATTCACATTATACACAGTTAGGACAAATCCTAGAGAAAGCAAGTCGTCTAAGGCAAGTTGTTGAGGGGAGTGCAAATGTAACCCCGGTACGAGCTCCATGGCCCCCATAGTCGGGACCACTTTTTGGTGCAGCCACGAGCAACATATACTGTCTTTTCACGGAACATGCACCAATCCAAACTTGACTTCCATACTTGACTTCCATGCTTCCAGTGTGGGTGGTTTTACCGCCCCCCAGGCCTGGACGATGTTCCTTTTTGCTAGCATGAACACCAGGGTGGCCCATTGCGTCTGGTGTGCGTTCAGATCGGTTGGTTCCCATATGTTCAATAAACACATACGTGCTTCCGGGTGAATAGGGACTACAAGGACCTCCCCCATTACTTCATGTATCTCCCTCCAGTAGGACAGGATATGTGCGCATTCCCAGATGATGTGCATAAAAGTGCCCGTGTGCCCACAGCGCCTACGACAGTCCCCTGTTTCTGCTCTTCCCATTTGTCCAAGTTAGGCCCTGTCATATATATATCCTATGCAGGATTTTAAGTTGTACTAGTCGTAGTCTTGCTGGAATCACTACTACCCTGGGGGAGGACACAGCCTCCTGCCAGTCCTAATCGTACATCTCAATGCCGTCCGCCACCCATTTTTGTCGTAGTGGGGAGAGAGGGTCCTCCATATTGTATATTAATTTGTTATAAATCAGCGAAATGGTCTTCTCCAGGAGGTAGTCATCCAATATTCTATCTTCCAATGGGGAGGACTCTGGAGGGGAGGAACCCTTAGGGAGTACTGAGCGTAGGGCGTGGCGCACCTGTGCATAACGAAAACGCTCCGAGTCAGCCAGTCCGAGTTGGTTTTGTAGGGTAACGAAAGTTTTTATTTCTCCCTTTTCCCACCGGTCATGAATCCGTGAGATGCCAATCATGTCCCACAGTGTCAAGCGAATTTTGTAGGGCATATAAGAAGCGGGGTAGGGACATCATTTTAAAAAGGGCCGCCTTACCCAGGAGGGATAGAGGGAGAGATTTCCAACTGGCTTTATCACGTTTTAGTCGCACTAGCAGGGGAAGCAGATTGTTATTCCAACAGTGTGTGGAGTCTGAGGAGATGAATATCCCTAAATATTTAAACGCCAAGGCAAATAAGAGAGGGGAGAGCGGGCATTCCTGACGGGTGCCTCGGCTCATGGCGAACATGTCTGAATTGTTATTGTTAACCACAACCCGTGCCAATGGCGCCGTGTACAGGAGGTGCACCCACTGGATGAACTCTGGGCCGAACCCCATTTTCTGGAGCACCGCGAGGAGATGGGGCCATTCGATCATATTGAACGCCATAGTGGCGTCCAAGGAAACCAGGATAGCTGGTTCCAGTATAGTGTCCACCCTGCCGAAAACCCCGTGGACTCCGCGCAGGTTCAGAGATGTAGTCCGATGCGGAATAAAACCAGACTGGTCAGGGTGCACGAGATTTGATATAATTTTTACTAGACGATTAGCCAGTACTTTTGCAAGAATTTTGGGTTCAGCTTTAAGGAGGGATATAGGCCGGTACGAGGTATAGTCTGTTTTGCGTTTCCCTGCCTTATGAATAGTTACAATTTTAGCTATTCGTTGATCTAACTGTAGTTCCCCATTCCCCCCCCCCCCCCCCTTCCCTGCTCACTTCAAACATGACTTTAAGGTGAGTGGCCAGTTTATCCGGGTTAAGTTTATATAATTCGATCGGGATCCCGTTGGGGCAGAGGCTTTCCCTGAGTTGAGTGTTCTAATTGCCTGC
The DNA here is from genome assembly GCF_964204655.1 of Triturus cristatus. Taxonomy (NCBI): domain Eukaryota; kingdom Metazoa; phylum Chordata; class Amphibia; order Caudata; family Salamandridae; genus Triturus; species Triturus cristatus. Next base: position 298,221,506 of record NC_140591.1, read on the forward strand.
GCTATTTCGTCCGTAGTCAAAGAGCTGTCCAATAATTGTCTTTCTGTCAAGGAGAGGGTGGGCAATGGTATGTACCTAAACAATTCAGTGGATTCTTCTTCAGTGTAGGGTGCCACCGCCGTATATACCTCTGTGAAATGTCTGGCGAATTGGTTTGCAATTTCCTGAGGGTCTGTGATGCTGTCATTGTTGGTGTCGTGGAGAACTGGTACCAATCTACTTGCCCATTCCCGTTTATCGAGCCAGGCAATCTATTTCCCAGATCATAAATTCTCCGGAGTTTCTCTCTCCCCAATGTTTTAGCTTCGTGCGGAACTAGCGCCCTATATTCGTCTTGTTTAAGACGTAGCAGATGGAGTGATTCAGTAGTAGTCTGCATTTCCATTTCCCTCTCTAGCTGGTATATTTCATCTTCTATGTTAGACATTTCCCTTTGTTGTTCCTTCTTGTGACCTGATACTAGGGACAAAGCCTCCCCCTTAATTAGTTTTAAAAGCCTCCCAGAGTGTCTGAAAGGAGTCTATTGTGCCCGCATTTTCACAAAAATAGTTGTCCATTGCAGTGAGAAGATCCTTACGAATTTTGGGATTGTGGAGGTACCAGGGGTTAAATGGAACAACGCAGCCCACCCGTATGTGATCCAGGAGCATATGTGCCCATAATGGTGAGTGGTCGGGGTATGCCTCTGGCTAAGTGTCTGATCTCATGAATATATGAGATTTGGGAGATGGGAACCCAAATATAGTCAAGTCTGGAAAGACTGTGGTGAGCACCGGAATGGAAAGTGTGTTGTGTTTTCTCTGGGTTATATGGACGCCAGCTGTCCACTAGCCCCATGGCCTTGAGGAAGTCAGGTAGCCATCTAGTGGCGGGCCCCAATTCACGCGGGGGGTTACGGTCCATGCTACCTGAGCCCACTGAATTAAAGTCACCTCCCAGTAGCAGCAGTGAGAGAAGTGTATTGCGTAGGTCCTGAAATGTGGTAGTCTGGAGGCCAGGTGGGACGTATATAGACACTAATGTAATGGTGCGTCCCTCCCAGGACCCGGTGATGCCCACATATCTTCCTCTGTCGTCGGCCCAAATGGAATCCAAACTAAGGGGGAAGGTGTTCTTTACCATAATACCTACTCATCTAGAGCTTGTAGTAAATCCCTCATGAGCCACCAGTTTATACCCCCCCCCACCCCCCACCCCCCCGTTCATTGCTCTACAGGTGTGACCTATCAAATGTGTCTCCTGAAGGACGACGTCAGGGGCCTGATTCCTAATATATTGAAGAACGATACCACGTTTAACCTAGTCTCCAAACCCATTGACGTTCCAGCTTAGAATTTTGACACTTTTATTCCACTGTGTATGCATTAAGATTGTAGGAAGTCTTTAGAACCGTATTCACGCCTGTCACATTGCTTGTCGATGGAAAAATTGCAACAATAAATAACATCCACCCCCCTCACCACCACCACCACCACTAACAACAACAACCCCTCTCCCTGCTTCCCTGCTCTTTGGACTTTAAACTGCCCATACTAAACTGGCAGAGTGCCTGTCGCACAACTTCTGTTACTAAATGAAGAAAATTGGGGAGTGCAATGCTCCAGGTTCCCCCAACTCTCTCCCGTAAGCACTATACTTGTCTCTGGGAGGAAACAGTCTGTCATTGAGTGGGCCGATGTTCATACCAACCTCACCCCCTTTACCATTTTCATAGAGTATCATGTTGGCTGTCGGAGATTATACCCTGGACCATCATTTCTCCGGTGGAGTACGTGAGTGTTCAGTGTCGCCTGGTCTTTTTCCCAACACTCTTGAGCCTGGTCTCTCTGCTCAATCGCTCCGAACTCATGCTTTGCGGGACTCCAACCAGCTCGTTGCCACCTCCGGGCGATCGAAGAACCAGGCCCGTCCATCTGCTTCCACTCGAAGTTTAGCTGGGAAAAGCATTGCATATTTGAGGCCCTTGTCTCTAATCCGTTTTTTGACACCCAAAAAGGATCTTCGCTGTTTCTGGACCATCTGAGTGAAGTCTGGGAAGAAGGTGACGTCGGCATTTGTAAACCGGAGCGAAGGCCCCGTTCTGGCACGCTGGAGTATGGCGTCACGGTCCCGATAGTTAAGGATCCTAGCCAGGATCGGGCGTGGGAGGACCCCCGGCTTCGGACGACCCCCCGGGACTCTGTGAGCTAGTTCTATGACTAAGAATTTCCCAAGTCCTTTGGGTTTGAGGTGTTGGAGGATAAGTTCCTCCACAAACAGGTCAACCGCCTCCTCCTCCACTTTATCGGGAACACCTAATATGCGGACGTTGTTGCGTCTAAGATGTCCTTCATAATCGTCTATTTTAGTCTGTGAACTTCCTGAAAGACTGCAGCTCGCTAATCTCCGATTGTATGTGGGAAGTATCTTCCACTAAACTATTGGTCTTGAGTTCCACCTGCTTAAGCCTTTCATTATTTTTGTTGAGATCCGCTCAAATGAGATTTACTTCGAGAGATATGGTGTCCATTTTATGCTCGAGGGAGGTTTTGATCTCTGCAATTGCTGCCATGACATCCTTGAGTGGATATGTGGGTTTGGGCTGGGTGCACCGGAGCTCTACGAAGCAGCAGCCATTTCGCTACGCCACGTAGCCACGCCCCTCCACAAATTCCTTTTTGATTGATTGAAGATGGAATTTTAAATTTCACCTTAGGAATGTTTGATATAACCAATGAGCATCAAGATGCTAGTCTAAGACACATTCTTTTAAATAAATAAAGTAAAACTACAACAATTTAGACTACACTGTTTTGGCTGTTGTTCTTGTTTGACCTTAAAATTGAGATAACTAGGCTCTTATTCCAAACTGATGTTGCATCAGGTGTCTTGTTGATGTCTATCTCTAAATGACTTGACACTTTCAGAGGTTCTTGGAAAGATCAGGATAGACATCTGCGTCAAAGGCAGTCATGTTGATGATTCTGTAAAAATACAGAAAATAGAGCCTTGGACTACTTATTATGGAGTCGGGCCTTACAATCTGTACGTCATGGTGACCTCAATGATGACCTTGATTTAGGGCCCTTTCCAGCCAAACCTTCGATTCTGGATAATTCCATGGAGTGCCATGCTGTCATTCAGAGAGCGTCTCTCCACCATAAGATTGCCATGCATATCATAGAGGAAGATGACTACTTTCTGGTCCTTTCTAAGACTGAATGCAGCGTGCAGTTCTTTTCCATGCTTAAATCCACCCCTGACAGATTTGAAGACCTAGTCAGGGCTAAGGTCTTCACACCACGTGCCAACAAAAAGTAGAAGGCCTCTCCCATTGTTTCCATATACATTAGAAGTCATGTCCCCCCAAATTTCCTGGTGGCACTCAGTTCCAGAAAGAGGGCCTCAGCTCGAAGCAACTGAAGATTCCCCACCACCAGACATGAAGAGCAAATACCTCCACTCTGCTGGCAAGTGACTAGCAGTTCGATCAGGTTCAGCAGATTTCATATGGGGGAGACAAAGGCAATTGTATAGCACCTCCCTAATGCCTAGAAAAAGAGAGGCAAGGGGGACAATCATCTCTGTTACATGTACACTGTGCCCCAGACCCAGCAGACACTGCTTCTTGTATAGTCAACACCAGTGTCTTCCGCTAAAGGCACACATGGGTTTGAATCTTGGGCTTTAGGATCAAATCTTTTTTATTGACATAAGGTTAGCTAAGTCACATACACAGCAAATCGCCTACATCCCCTTTTGGGCCGGCCGCAATGTTCAGATGTATGGTAAAAGGCAGAACATAACTCATTAACATGGAGATCACGGGAAATGTAGAGAAGACACAGCATGTTTCCTACAACCCAGATTGGGACGGCAGTGTATGGGAAGCAGAAGGTGAAGGTCTTCTGAGTGTACTATAGGTTCACAGTTATCGCACATCGCTAAAAGTACCCTCGACCCATACACTAGTTTGCTGAGTGCTTAGCCAGTTTTCATCCAAATGGAAGAAACCAAAATAGAACAAATATATAAAGTAAAATAGAACAGGAAAACCCCTCTCCTTCCGACTAGGCCAGTCCTGTTGTGTATGGTAGCTAAGAAGGGCGTTATAGGTCAAAGAAAGTGTGCTTATGGAGCCTTAGCATCTTCCGTTTCGGGCAGTAATAGTTTCAGAATATGTAAGTACGCAGGACAGGTCAGTTCCCTAAACTCTTTGGACAGAATATAGATAAATGGGGCCCATAGTTTCGCATAGGCTGTGGGGTCAGCATTGTGGATATCGAGAGACTTTCCATACCCAGCAGTATCATATAATTGGTTAAGCCATTGCCTATGATCAGGGAGTTTATTCAAGCCCCAATTTGCCAGGAGTAGTCTGTGCTGCATTAATGGCCATTGCTATCTGCTGCCCTCTCACAGATCGGAGTGGGTAGGTGAGAGCATTAGGAAGTCCCAGGAGTATGTAGGCGTGAATCATGGAAGTTCCGGTTGATAAGCACTGTCTGTCGTTCAGAATTATCTCCCAGAATCTTCTGAGTTTGGGACAGTGTCACAGGCGGTGTATACGTGTTCTGGGGTTGCCACAGCTTCTCCAGCACTGGCCATCACATAGCGTGTTGCACTTTTGGACTCGTGCCGGAGTATAGTACCAATATGTGCTAATTTTGTCTGCTGTTCGTTTGTCCTGCGTTATATGCAGTGTGGTGTGTCCTGTAGTATATGTCTCCTCAATCTTTATCAGAGAGGCCACAACCTAGTTCTGTCTCCAAACGAAGTTGACCTGGGGTTCTGTGTGTGGAAGGCCCTTTTATCAGGTAGCGGTAGATTTCTTAGGAAAGTTTCTTGTCATCTGTTTTGAGGAGCAGCCATTTTTCAAAGGGTGTCATAGGTCGATTTTTGTGCACGTTTGTGCTTAGCACCCTATTGTAGTTTTAGTAGATTGAAGAGAATGAGACCGTTGTGGTCGAAGAGCCAACCAACCCTCTTGCAGCCAACTTGCAGCTATCGTTTAGCGTCTCCCTGTGATAACCCGGGAGGGAATTCGGGGTTTGAAAAAAGTGGGGTCAAAAGGGAATGACGAGAGCCCAGCCGTGCACAACACTCTGTCACAGATTTTAAAAAGGGGGCTTGTAACCGGAGAGGAGTAGAGGCCCCAAGATCTATGGACCAGGGGAAGCCAAGCCTCCAGATTTGTGAGCCTGCCACTGTTTGGTCCACAAATACCCAATGCTTTTCCATCATCGGGCAGTTCCACTCTATTAAATATATCAGTTGGGCGGTTTGGTAGTACCGTAAGACATTGGGAACCGCCAAGCCCCCTTACTGTTTTGTACGTTGTAGCAGCTGTTTTTGTAGTCTGTTTCATCCCTTTCCAGATGAAGCGGTCTAAATCCCTTCAGGCCTTGTCATGTGCCACTTCGCAATGAGAGAACCTCTAGTGACCAATTTGAGGGCTTCCCATACCGAGGAGAGAGGGAACTTGTCTGTGTCATTGACTACTAAGTAGTCTTAGATCGTTTACCTAATTGAGGACTCTACTTCAAGGGAATGCAACAGTGTAACACGCAGACGCCAGGGCAGGCATTGAGGGAGAGGTGTACGAGTTGTGAAGGTGAGTGTGATTACTGCGTGATCCGACAGGGAACGGGGCTCAATAGAAGAGTCCGTGATTAGCTCCCACACTGAGGAAGACGCTAGGAAGTGGTCTAAGCCGGCATAGGTCTTGTGAGCTGCCGAGTAATATGTTTAGTCCCATCTTCTGGGTGCTGTAGGCGCCACACATAGTGTAGCCCACAATCCTCCAGCCAAGTCAGACCTGGGGAGAAAGCACCTGCTTGTCCCGTCCGCTGTCCGGACTAGTCCCGCCCCCGTCCATGACAAGGTTGAAATCTCCACCCACAAATATTGCCTGATTCGTGGACTGAAGGACCCCTGCGAGTGCTTCCCTAAGAAAAGTTTCCAGAACGTTGATGGGGGCGTATAATGAGGCTATTGTGAAGTGAAGCATACCCAGTTGCACGCGGATGGCTAGTAGGTGACCCTTAATCTCAAAATAGGTACCTAGCCTTATTCAATTAAAGCGACTGGAGAACAGAACAGCCACTCCCCTCTCTTCCCGCTCCCCGATGACCAGAAGTGATGCAGGATTTTCCTTGTGTGCATTCTATGGGTGTCTTGCACAAGCAAATGTGTTTCCTGAAGCAAACAAATATCCTCCTGTGAGTTTTCTAGTAGGGAGAGTATCATAATTCTTTTAGTGGGGTTGTTAAGACCTTTTACATTAAGACTGAGTAGTTTGACCTCCATGGAAACAGGTGGTAGGGAAACCTAAGCTGGTGTAAGCAGTAGATCCAAGATGGTAGTTGTGCCGTGTATGAGAGCTGGATAATCAGGGGGCTATCACAATAGTACTTAGATATCTCACCTAGCCCAATAGTGTCAGTCGGAAGGGAAGCCCTTCAACAATACCCAAACCCTCAACAAAAGACAAAAAATTAGATAAACAAATAGTCCATAGTCTTTTGTGACTTGGAAGTCTTTGTCCATGGGGGTCACCAGGACAGAGCGAGCCATCTCTGTTTGAAGTGGGATAGCGCCTCCGTCCCCACCCTCAAGACCGTTACCCTTCAGCAAATGCACATTACCTTATGAGGGGAGATCTGCATCTTGTTTGTCTCAAGCGGAGCGCAGCACCTCAGATCTCTCCTTCGCCATGGCCTCCGGGTCTGGCTTGTATGGCGTGGGCTGAAGACCTTCTCTAGGCCCGTGGCCGTTCTTATTTTGTACCTTTTCCTCCTCTGAGGGGCGCGTGGAAGCTGAGTCGGAGGGTGCGATCTAAAGAGTCTTGTAGGCTTCTGCCAGAGAGTGTAGTTGGTGTGTTTTGTATTCAGTTGAAAGATAAGGCAAAACGGATGCCCTCAGGAGTAAGAGATGCCACAAGAACGGAGGTGGCCGGTGACCGGGCGGAATTCCCTCCATTTTAGAAGAGTGGAGGCTGCCAGATCTTGAAATAGCTGCAGAGGATGGCCGCAGAATTGTATCTTCTGATCCGAACATGCCGCTTAGAGGATTGCCTCCTTCTCCTGAATATGTGGACGCAGACCAGGATATCTGCGGGAGGCCAACTCTGTGACATCTATCTAGCTTGATGCCACTCAGTGTGTTGTCTCCCAGGATGCTTCCAAACAGGGTTTGGACATAACCCTCCAAGTCCGATCCCTCTGCGTTTGTGGGCACCCCCCTAATGCAAATGTTGTTTATCCTTGATCTGTTTTCCAGGTTCTCGGCATGAGCCTGGAGGTCCAGCTGTTGGTCCTGAAGGCGAAGATCTCTTGCTGGAGAGCTTCGACATCCTTGTCTCTTGTTAGGGAGCTCTCTCTCCAGCTCCACCACCCTCTCCCCTACCTGGTCGATGTCCTGGCGCACCTCTCTGAGCTCCATGGTGAGATCTTTTTGAACTGTCTGTCGATCCTCCCGTAAGGAAGCGAGTAGCGCTTCTAGGAACTCTCATGTCACCTGGCTGTCCGCACCTCTGTCTCCTCCCGAATGTTTAGGATCCTCAGTGAGTGCTTTCTCCTGTTGGGAGTATACTTGTGCCTTTGAACAGCATCTCCTTTACGGATCTGTCTTTTTTACCCTTGGCTTTGGCCATATTTCTGCACACCTGGGTCGGGGAAATAGAGGATCCAGGGGTCGCTTAGGTGCTACCAAGGTGTCCAGAAGCCCCTGTGGGCCAGGGCACGGGCGTCGCTCACCCACTATGTTGCCAGTGTCCAGAGATGCTAGTGGGTCTTTCTAGGGATCAGAGGCTGCGCAGGTGACAAGTTCCAGGAATGGCTCAAGTTGTAATAGGTTGTTGGGGGCCTGCCCTCGCTCCCCCGAGGCCCCGCTCGACCAGGGGGAAGGCTGTGCGTGTAGGCGTGACCGCAGGCCGTGCAGCACTGAACTGTGCCTACCCAGAGGCCTCCATCAGGCACCAGGGGCATGACGTCAGGGGAGGTCCTGTGTGGGCCTGGGCCTCACAGGCGAGGGAATGGCAGAGTGTGTTGCACAATGTTGACAGGGTCCTATGGCAGACTTGTCTTGTCTTGATCGTTGGCGGTGTCCTAGGGGCCGTCCCCGCAGCACCCTTATTGCTAATGCAGACACAAAGGGCGCTCGTCAGTGGGTCCCAGCCGCCACGGAGAACTCTCCTGGTTGGATGGGTGCTCCCAGTCCCGGTGAGGTTCGTGGTCTGGAAGGTGGCGTCCGGGAAGGCCTCTATGCAGGGTGGCTCAATGGGCAAGGGCAGACCCTGCTTCAGGCCCTGGAGTCCGACCCACGTATTCCAACTCTCCCAAGGCCCGGGAAGCAGTGGTGGGATGAACGCAGCATTGGGGGGCTGGTGCAGGTGCAGTGGTGTAACCAGGTGTGGGCTAGACCCCATGACCGATCGCGGCCAGTACACTCACTGCTGGTAGGCCGCGTCTGCAGGGGGCTCTCAGCCGGGCGGGAACTCGTCCCCGTGGGCAGCGCCGTCAGACTTCAGCAAATTGCAGGGTCGTCACTGCCGGCATATCCTGGCAGGGGTCTCCGATCTCCGTCCCGCGTCTCTCTCCGTGACCGCCGTCTCTTCCGGGGCTCAGATAACGACCGGGAATCCGCAGGAGTCCCGAACACGTTGGACTCCACAGAAGCTACGTCGGCTGAGTGACTGCTGCCGGCGCAGCCGCTCTCTGTGAGGCCCCGGCTGGCAGTGCGGCACTTCCCCCTTCTTAGGCCGCGTTGTGCACCCAATGAGACCGGAGACCGCCAGTCACCGCGCGGCTCCCAAACACTCGCCGCTCGTCCTCCAATGCTGGATCACACCCCTGGTTCTGTCCTAGCTGAGGGGGATTGTTATTAAAGGTGCTTGTGACCGGGTGAGGACGGAGCACAGATTAGACCCATCTGCTCACGCCGCCATCTTGGCCGCGCCCAGCATCTTGGGCTTTAAACTAGACATCCAGTATCACCACCTCAATATTCCATGTGAAAATTACACAACACTGATATTGCAATGTTAAGTGGGTGCCCTGCAGTCTACCATCCATAAGGGCAATTCTCATAGGCAGTAACCCAGTTACGGGGGCAAGACAACACCAACTATTTAGCCCCAAACATACCAGTATCAACAACAGGCTTTCCATGACTCTAAGTATGGTAGGGAGTACTAAGGAAGTTACAGGGGCACCATGATAAGAGCAGGACCCGAGTTGACTGTAAAAATGGCCTCCGCTTCCAAACACTGACTCTCCCACAGTACCCTGCCTGATGACACCACATCTGTTGGTGGGGGTCTGGTAACCTGATTTCCACCCTTGCAGGGTGCCGGTCACCTCTTTTCAATGGATGCAAGTGGTAATCTAAAAGGAGTACTATATAGAATATCACACCATCACTCCCTCAGCTGTCATCTCCTTAATCATACAAGAGGTCCAAGTACTTAACAAAATGTTGTGGTTTAGCCAGTACTCACAAACCAAAGAGGAAATGGTGTTTACTCTATATGCTCCCTTATACTAAAGAAGGACGTTACTCTTTCCCATGGAGACCAGGCTGCTCAATCAGTAAATCCTGTCTGAGCACTTCCACATACCAACTTTGGAGGAAATCATCCCACTGCTCTGACAGGAGGACTTTGACTGTGTTAGACCTCAAGGACTCCTATTTTAAGATACCCATTCAGCTTGCTCCTTACCAGTACCTTTGTGTTCTTGTAAGTGGACAGCACTACTAATTCAAAGTACTAGCATTCGGAGGCACCAAGGATACAAGAGCCGTTACCAAATATCTGGTGATGGTGGTCAGTCATCTATGCAGAACAAGCATTTGTCTCGTCCCTTTTTGCTGCAACTGACTGATCAGGAGAAGTAGCAATGTTTAGCACACACTCGGACAGCTCTAACTCTTCTCCACAGCTTTGGGTTTGCCCTAAATGCAAAGAAATCATACCCCCAACCTCAACAGATCCAGCTCTTTATATGCTCAAACACATGCCGTTGTGGTTACATCATAGCCCAACTAGCAAAAGATGATGGCGTTTCGACAGCTCCTGCCTCTTTTCTAGTTTACTCACCTGAAGACGCTGGGTATAATTGCTTCTTGCATAGCAATCGTACTTTGTCCAATTACACATGCATCCACTCCAACATTGCCTCGGGAGTCAGTCACAAGCACAGGGAGGTCAATGGGAAGATCTAGTGTTGTGAAAATCCAGCACTCAGCACTGTATTCAATGGTAGAACAGCGACAGTCTGTTAGGCAGACCCTTTTTTGGACAGTTTGTCTGCAGATGAACATTACCACTGACACGTCACTCATCGGATGGGGTGCACGCCTTGCCGACCTTACTGTCAGAGGCACTTGGACACCCCTTTTCCCCAGAGGATACACCTCAACTACCTGGAGCTCATGGCTATTCGGCTAGCCCTCAAAGCTTTATACTCACTTGTTAATGGTAAGGTAGTCCTTGTGAAGACTGACAACATGACATTAATGTATTACATTCAAAAACTGGTGCACTCACTCTCCTCCTCTGTCTGCCCTGGCACAACAAATCTTGCACTACAGCACAACATTAATCTCCTGGCTGAACATTTTGCAAGGGTAGACAATGACTTTGTGGACCTGTTCAGCAGGACACATCAACAAGTCCACGAGTGGGAACTCCACAAGAAAGTCCTACGAAGGTACTTCCAATGGAATTAACCTTTCTCCCACCCTAGAAAACGCAAAATGCACAAGCTTTGCCTTTAGGTACGCACAGTCCATGGGCAGTGCTCTGTATGTGAACTGATCAGGGATTTTTGCCTACACTTTTCTTCTCTCCCACCAATTCCATACGTAGTGAGGAGGAGGCAGGTTTTTGACCCTCATCCAAGTGGCATTAATGAGAGAGAGACAGACATCCCTGGTACTCGATGCTTCTAGCAATGTCCATCAGTTCACACAGCAACTCTGGAGAGCTGTTGGTTTACAGGAAAGTATTTTGCTGCGTGAAACCTGCTCTGTATTTATGCGCTGTGACTTATTCCGCCTTCCAGTGGTTGGACTGGCAAATCACCAAAGTCAACAGTTAAACATTTGACTTCTATGGACCCCTACTGAACCTCAACTGTAAGATGAAAACCAAGGCCTAAGCAATTTGATTTCAACCTCACAGCATTACACAAAAAGACAAACAAAAACGTAACAAACAATACAAAAATTAAGAGTTCTTTTAATTCAAAAACAAAACCATGCACGTGTAAATTTAATTGTAATAGCAATGTTAGAGCTTTTCAGAAAGTTCTTTTATTTCAAAAAGACAATTCTCCAGTATTAGGGTGTCTTTCATAGATTCACATGCTTGAATATTCCCCGTCGTCGGAGTGGGAGTCCCACGGTAAATAAAATAGCAATATATATATATAGCAAAATATATACATAAGTAATCACATAATTAGCGTATATAGGTGTAAAAACACACATAGTGTACCTATAAGAGAAAACTCCATAGGAATACAATGGAGAGAGACAAAAGACCTTTGTAGTCTATCTCTGTCATTATGTAAGTCCGAACTCCAGCCAATCAGGCGTCAGCCCCTCTCTAGAACCTTCTCCTCAGAGCTTCTCACCTCAGATTTTCTACCGCACGTCGTGTGACAGGGAGTCTCCCTGAGCTCTGCTCAGTTTTTGTCAGTGAGTATGTCTTCTAGTAAGAAATCTTTGTTTAGACCATGTTCTTCATGTGGAAAGCTGCGTTTGTTTTCTGAGGACCCACACAGTAAGTGTATTTACTGTTTATACCCAGACCATGAAGTGGCAAAATGTAAATTTTGTAGAACTTTTTCTACAAAAACTCTAAAGGACAGAGAAGGCCGCCTGTTATTATGGCTACAGAGACTGAAGGATAAGGATAACCCACTCTCTGATGTTGAAAGTCTCTTTTCTGGTCGTTCTCAACCAGCCTCTAAGCGCAGTAGTGTGCAGGAGTTACCATCTCCTTTCCTGAAGAAAAAAAAGCTATCTTTGACTCTGACAGCTGCCACTTCTCCTGTCTCACCTACTGCTTTGTCGCCTAAGGGACACTGTTCTCAGGCTGCTGAGGCGTCTACTTCCCATTCCTCAGGGAAAAGATTGTCCGCCTCGTCGACGATACTCCCGACGACGAGATCTGCTGTTTCTACCTCGTCGACGGTGACTCTGACGACGACGTCAGCTGCTTCGTCGTCGACGACCGTTCTGTCGACGTTATCCTCGTCGACGATTACCATCAGTTCTTCGAGGGCGGTGACTTCTGTTTTGCCCATTACTTCGACGCCGACGAAAAAGGTAAAGGTTCCGTCGACGAAGATTGTGTCGTTGACGAAGACGTCGTCGAGCTCGTCGACGCCCACTCCGTCGACGAAGAAAAAGAAGATCCTGTCGACGACACTGTCGACGGTGGTTCCGTCGACGAAAGCCTTGTCGACGAAGACCTCGACGACGGCTCCGTCGGCAGCGGCCCCGTCGACGGTGGCCCCGTCGACGGCGGCTTCGTCGACGGCGGATTCGACAACATCGATTTTGTTGCCACAGACTCCGTCGACCATCATTCCGTCGACCATCATTCCGTCGACGACGGCTCCGTCGACGAGTACATCTCCACAGACATTCGTAAGGGGTACGAATAAGCAGCGTTGCGTCTACCCAGAAAACAAGAAGGGAACAACTACCTCAGCTAACTTCAGCGTCGCTTTCATCTTTAACTGGAGTTTCTTGGACACCATTACCTCCTACTGTGGGCCCGGATAGCCAGGAACACAATATTCCTGTGGGAGATGCACAGCCTCCCTCACCATTATTCGCTACGGATTCTGATCAGGAGTCCGAGGGGTTACCGGAGTCTTTTGGAACGGCACAAAGTCCGTCCGACTTAGTTATTAAATGCCAGGATGTCAGCAGTGAGGATGAAGATCCGGTTTACATACACCAGGCCCCTCCGAAGCATAAAACAGCGACTCTTCCTTTGTCACTCATTACTAATCTCCAACGCATGTTGGACGACTACAACCAACGGTTCCCTCTATCCCCTCAACGTTCAGAGGTTCCGTCAGCCCCGGTGATTCCGGCAATTATTCCACCGGTACCTATTGTAAATCCTGCTCCTCAGATGCCGCCTGTACCTCCAAGACAGGTTCCGGAAAGGTTGTTGCCTCATTATGAGCCTGTAGAGGAAGGCCCTCAGGACACAGAAGAGGGTGAAATCCCAGATGATGATGGGGATGTGGATGACAATGATGATGATATGGCGGAGTGGGACAATTACCAGGCACAAACACCATCCCCCTCACAGATAGTAATAGGGGATTCACCTCCAGTGGACATAGCCAATTTTCACCAACTGATGGAAAGGGCATCACACCGTTTTAAATTAACAACGGAGCGCAGGGAGGAAGATTGCTTCCTTTATGATTTCAAGAATCAACCTTACAAACAGACTCATGCTATTCCCATAGTTGAGTTTATTTGGGAAGAAGGCAAGAAATTAATGCAGACACCGAATACTTTGCCAGCACAGGTGCCTCAATTAGAAAAGAAATATAAGGCACCAATAGGAACCCCAGCATGCCTCACGGGTCAGGCTAAACCTGAGTCTGTCGTTACGCAGGCAGCGCAACGTAAGGCGAAAAATCCTGCATCTTCTATCACCTCACCTCCGGATCGTGACGGACGTCGGCTGGATGCCATAGGGCGTAAATTCTCTTCTATGGCCTCTACTGTGGTTAGAGCAGCTAATGCCTTGGCCATCTTGGGACGATATGACAGACAAGTATGGGCTGATATTTCGGATGTGGTTCAGGAGTTGCCAGAGCCATCTAAGGTGGAGGCAATGAAGTTGCTCCAAGAGGGAGAAGCGGCATCGGCGGAGATAATCGATTGTGCAGTAGACATCGCCTGCATGGGATTCCGTCAGCTTGCCGGAGCGGCTGTTCTGCGTAGGCAAGGATGGTTAAGATAGACATCCTTTCGTCAGGAGGTTCAGTCCATGATCCTTAACATGGCATATGACGGCGAGTCGTTATTTGGAAGCCACGTCGATGAAGCTCTACAGTCCATAAAGAAGGACACTGAGACAGCTAGATCGTTAGGAAACCTTCAATTTCAGAGGAGTAATTTTCGTGGTGCACGCGGACGCGGCACCTCCTCAAGTTTTCAAAGAGACAATAAACAATACAAACCTTACAATCAAGGGTCCAACCGTTACTCTTATGGCCAGCAACAGCAAGCATCACGACAGCAAACCTCCAAGTCATATAGAGGAAAATCCTCATACAGAGGAACCGCGTCAAAGAGACAGTGACTCTTACCAGACGGACAAGGTTGGAGGTCGAATCTCTCTGTTCTTTTCCCAATGGTCCTCCATCTCAAGGGACCGTTGGGTTTTGGACATTTTAAAAAAGGGACACGCCTTAGAATTCACCAAATTCCCTCCTCCCACACCACCCTCCGGACCGCCACCAGCTCACATGAAAGAACTGTTGCATCAAGTTCGACTTTTAAGGCAAAAAGGAGCTATAGAATTGGTACCAGTGTCTCAGAAGGGAAAAGGTTTTTATTCCCGGTTCTTTTTGATCACAAAGAAAAACGGAGAGTGGAGGCCCATCCTCGATCTAAGGGCACTAAACAAATATATAAAGAGCCAATCCTTCCGTATGATGACGCTAGTAGACATCTTGCGCTTACTCTTGCAGGAAGATTTTCTGGCGACGATAGATCTCCAGGATGCCTATTTTCATATCCCTATTTTACAGCGGCATCGAAAGTTCTTGCGTTTTCGAGTGGGTCAACACGATTACCAATTCAAAGTGTTACCATTTGGCCTGCGCTCGGCCCCTCGAGTGTTCACGAAGGTACTAGCTCCAGTGATAGCGTTTCTGCGACTCCAGGGAGTGCAAATATTTCCATACCTGGACGATTTTCTCCTGAAATCTCAGTCAAGCACTCACCTGCGACAACACACTCTTCTGTGCCAGAACGTGTTTCGCTCTTTAGGCCTGTCCGTAAATGCGGAAAAATCCCAACTTCATCCGTACCAACAAAGAGATTTTCTGGGAGCAACTCTGGAAACTGTGTCAGCAAAGGCATTTCTCTCCCAGGAGCGTCTACAAAAGATGCTGCGACTGGTGGCTCTGATCAGATCAAAAGAGTCAGTTTCTGTGAGACTGTTAAAATCGTTTCTGGGAATGGCGTCATCATCCATTGCCTTGATCCCTCATTGCCGGCTGAGGACACGTTCTATCCAGGAAGCTCTGGATGCTCAGTGGCGTCAGGTAACGGGATCTTTCCACGACATGATATGTGTCACAGATCAAATGAAGTCAGCACTCGCATGGTGGACAATTCCAGCCAACTTGACGGAAGGCATGTCCTTTCTGTCGCTGCCACCGGACAGGACACTCACAACAGACGCCTCATTGGAGGGATGGGGCGCACATTTGGAGGATCTCTCTGTGAAGGGAAGATGGTCAACACATCAAAGATCTTGGCACATCAACAAGTTGGAGCTGATGGCGATTTTTCTGGCTCTAAAATCATTTCTACCTTTGCTCCAAGGAGAGTCAGTGCTAATACAGACAGACAACACAACCTGTATGCACTATGTGAACAAACAGGGCGGAACAAAATCCCCAAGTCTCTCCAGGTTAGCTCAAAGAATTTGGGACTGGTCTCTCAGTCATCAGATCATGATTACGGCAGTACACCTGCCAGGAGTATCCAATGTCCTAGCGGATTCCCTGAGCAGGTCCTCCTCGTCGACCCACGAGTGGGAGTTACACCAACCCACTCTAGAGAGGGTATTCCAACTATGGGGTCGTCCGCAACTCGATCTCTTTGCTACGCCGGAGAACCGGAAATGCTGAAATTACGCAAGCTGGCATCCCCACAAGGAATCACAAGGGAATGCCCTTTTGATAAACTGGTGCAATCTATTTGCGTACGCCTTTCCTCCAATACCCCTCATACCTCGGGTTCTTTGGAAGATGAGGAGACAACCTTGCCACCTGATCCTAATAGCCCCGCGCTGGCCACGGCAAGCGTGGTTCTCAGAACTGCTCCTCCTGTCCCAATGCCAACCAATCCTCCTGCAACATCGGACGGATCTGCTCACCATGAGCGAAGGGAGAATTTGTCATCCAAATCCCTCCTCACTGAGCTTATCGGCCTGGAACCTGAACACCATGAGTTCGCCCACCTAGACATCCCGCAGGATTGTAGGGATATTTTGGCCCAGGCAAGAGCACCCTCTACAATCAGGACGTACAAGTTCAAATGGAAAAGATTCTGCCATTGGTGTGCTGCTAACGGAGTCCATCCGATACATTCCACGGCAGAGCAATTGCTACCATTCTTCCTGCACCTAGCCAGTTCTGGACTGTCTCATGCAACCCTACGGGTTTTTCTAGCAGCTTTTTCCCGTTTCCGGCAAGATGGATCAAGTTCCCTTTGTTCCTCAAGAATAATCCGCCAATTCTTTAAAGGCTTATTCCGAAAATTTCCGCCAGTTCGGCGGCGTCCTCCTTTGTGGCACCTCAACGTTGTGTTAGCGCAATTGATGAGACCTCCGTTCGAGCCCATTCACAAGGCCGACCTAAAATATCTCACTTGGAAAGTAGCCCTACTTCTGGCACTAACGTCTTCACGTCGTGTCAGTGACATCCATGCTTTTACCATCAAACCTCCGTTCCTGCAGTTCAAACCGGATGCTGTAGTGTTACGCACCAATCCATCATTTCTACCCAAGGTGCCTACTGACTTTCATATTAATGAGCCAGTAATATTAAAGACCTTTTTTGCCAATCCTCAGACACCTGCAGAACAAAGATTACATTCTTTGGACGTGAAGCGGTGTCTAAAGTTCTACATCAGTAAGACAGCTTCTTTCCGGAAATCCGATCAACTTTTTATAGCATATGGACGCTGTCATAAAGGACGTCCGGTTACTAAACCAACGATTGCACGCTGGATCTCGGCAGCTATTGTCTTCTGTCACCAAAGGGCAAATAAGCCTCTGCAGTCTCCAGTGAGGGCACACTCCACTAGGGCAGTCTCATCATCTACTGCCTTATTTGCTGGAGTATCTTTGCAACACATCTGCAGAGCAGCTACGTGGTCGACCAGACACACGTTTACTAAGCACTACTGCTTGGCAACTTTAAGCGAGGAGGATGCTGCAGTGGGACAGGCAGTGCTGCGCAATCTTTTTAAGTAAGGTGAGCCTCTTCCTCCCACCTCCATATTGTTTCCATTTATATATATTATGCATTTACAATGTTACAGTTGTTCGATACTGTTTTTATGCATAAGAAGATTGATTATCTTATATATATATATTTTGAATCTATTTTGGCATGGAAACAATGGTGATTGTTACTGCTAGCTATTCTATATTCAAGCATGTGAATCTATGAAAGACACCCTAATACTGGAGAAGAACAATTGTTACTTACCTGTAAACAGGTGGTTCTCCAGTATTGGTGTCTTTCATAGATTCACATGCGACCCTCCCTCCTCCCTTCAGAGGCTCTCTTCTCCTTCCTCCCTTCAGAGGCTCTCTTCTCCTCATGCACTTTACAGTCACTCTTGTGCTACGAAAATCTGAGGTGAGAAGCTCTGAGGAGAAGGTTCTATAGAGGGGCTGACGCCTGATTGGCTGGAGTTCGGACTTACATAATGACAGAGATAGACTACAAAGGTCTTTTGTCTCTCTCCATTGTATTCCTATGGAGTTTTCTCTTATAGGTACACTGTGTCTTTTTACACCTATATACGCTAATTATGTGATTACTTATATATATATTTTGCTATATATATATATTGCTATTTTATTTACCGTGGGACTCCCACTCCGACGACGGGGAATATTCAAGCATGTGAATCTATGAAAGACACCAATACTGGAGAACCACCTGTTTACAGGTAAGTAACAATTGTTCATCTACATGCTAGACTGTAGCACATCCTTTTGCCTTTTTGCTCCTAATGCATACTGTCTTTTGTATCTGCACGTACTCGTGCTCAAGATGAGGCTGTCCATGCTGGATTCTATTTGCTTTGCTTGTTCTGTCTGGTAACACAAGCTTCTAACAAGTTTTCCAAGTTCGCTCAGCCCGGTTTAGTAGGCCTCTCAGAGGTATGGATATGTATCCTACACAGAAAAGAGAGCCAAAAAGGTGCAAACCTGAGAGAGAGCCAGCAAAATATAAACCATCGGACATTCAGGAACCCTGAGCTAAAAGCCCAGTCTATTTTAAAAAGGGAAATATTGTGAAACTCCGAGAAGAGGAACCCAACATCATAATTCAAAGACAGATAAAAAGGTCAAGCGACAGAAGAAATCAAAGATTTATCAAATTGAGGAAACCCACATTTGTTGTTACAAGAGATGTTTTGAGAAAAAAAAAGAACCATGGCTGTGAGAAAGTACTTGGACAGTCAACTGGGCACAATTAAAGAAGTTTTCTAAGACATAATGTAATGGCCTTAAAAAAAGGGAAACCTCTGGCGTAGTCAAGATGTAATTTTATCGATGGTGGAGCTTCATCAGGTCCCACCCCAGGATGCACAGCGAAAAATGAATTCACGAACAAGTAAGTACCAACAGTGTTTTCATTATTAATCCTTTTTATTTTTCTCCAGTTTAATCAGTAACCCATTGTTCCAATTTTTTTAATTGTGTACATTTCATCCAACATCAACAAATGCCTATCCAGGCTTTTCATCCAAACATGGGGATTTACCATTCCTCACAGCGCGTACGTAGTTTAAAAAACCAATGCATTTCGGGCAACAACTGCCCTTCCTCCAGGTTAAATACAATGAAACAGATCACATATCAATAACCTATCCCCATCCCAGACTCGTATGTAATAGTCATTGCTAACTACACCCCTCCACGATTGTAATCTCACCTACACTTTCATGCATCCAAAAACCAAACCGAGTGTGCTACCAATAATTGCGTTGTGAAAATAAAATGAATAAAATTCCAACATACACCTTGATTGTGTGCCGAATCTACATGCTTTGTGCCAAAAAGCCATAACCCCAAACTAAACCACTTTGAGGCCACCCCACACACTACCAGTGTGTTGAGAAATGAAACATTTCTTAGCTTTTATTATGAAAAAGTTAAATTCTATTAAAGAATTGGAGGCGAGTGTGAGAAGGTTGGTTGGTATATGCTGTCCACTAATTAAAGTGGGCACCTTGAACCAGTCCACACAACACTTATGATGTATGAGGTCAAAGATAAACTTTATCGAAAGCTAACCTAGTGGTAGCTATGGAGAGCAACCTTCAGGCTTAATCTTGAAGGAATGTAAAGCAGCTTGTTTTACCAGAATATCACCTCCTAAATGACTAAATAAAAGGGGAACCATATGTATTTATTAATATAACACTCTCTACTAGTCTCTATGTGGGACTAGAGCATAAAGCACACAATACTGAATCAATAGAACATTCGTAAATAGCACAAAACACAGCAGGCTCCGGGGGAGACCGAACCATATACTAAAGAAATGGTATAAAAACGACTTCAATAGACACAGTGCCTAAAGCACGTAGAATCGCTGGGACCCAAGAAACCACCCAGAGGAGAGTGACACAGGGAGCCCACGGAGGACGGGTGCAGTGAGGAAAAACAGACGCGTGCTCCTTACAACTCTATGAGAAAGTCGCGGTGGAAATTGACAGTTTTGCAGCGTGAATCTTTCTGGATTCACTATGCTGTGCATTATTCCGCGATCTTGTGGTTGGGTCCGGATTCGTAGTCTTTTCTTTGTTTTTTTTTTTTTTTTTTTTTGTAGCCCAGGTGGGCGTCGACGACCACCATTTGGTGCACCTCCCGTGACGTCGTCGTGCTTCCTGCGGAAGTCCCACCTTTGGGGCGCCATCTTCAGATTCTTTTTTCCTCCGTTAGGTCTGGATCGTCATCGGGAAGCTCCAGAATTACACTCGAAGGAAGAAGAAAGAAAAGCGAGTTTCGTCGATAAATACTAGAGGATATCACAGGAAAGGAAGAGATTTCATCAGGAGCGCGAAGAAAGGAGGTTCAGCGCCCTTTTTCTTCGACGACCTTGGAGAATGCGCACTCAGAGGCCCTGAGCGCAATGGACAAGACGCCATTCAAGTTCTGCCCAAACTGCCACCACAAGTTCGCGCAGAAGGACCAGCATCCGGTCTGCAACCTCTGCCTACCGGTCGAACACCAGAGTAAGGACTGCAACGCCTACTCAGCCTTCGCGCCGAAGACGCTCAGGGTGAGAGATCGGCAGAGAAGAGCCAACGCCAGCATGGATGGCAAGGGTAAGGCCCCGTCGCTCTACGATCTGGGCCTCTCCACGGACGACGAGGACAACGTCGCCGAGACAGCCGAAAACTTCACGGTCGTAGAGACCGACAAGAAAAAAGAAGACTAGGTAAGAGAATCGTCGAGCGCAAAACAGAAAGTACCTCAAACACGAGGGTGACTCGAGAAAATCAGAGTCTAAGTCCACGAAGGGAGCCCCGGCGCCGAAAACTTCGACGACCAAAGGGGGAACCATGGACAAGAGGCCGAGCGGATCCTTAGAAAAGGACTCCCTGGTGCCGAAAGACGCCGAAAAGCAAGGGTCGTCGAAGACAACCCAGGAAGCGGGCCGATCGACGCTGAAAGAACGTTCGACGTCGACGCAAGTTTCATCGAAAAGACCCGCGGTCGACGCCGAAAGCATCTCCGAGATGGAGAAAAAGAAGAGGCGGCTCGAGGCCGAAATGGAGAACATCCTTCAAAGGAAGAAGGAGTTCGACGCTAAGATGAAGGAATTCAAGATTCCAACGGTTTCATCGGCGGACGTCGTCGAGGTCGAGGACGAATTCGACACCGAAGGACTAACAAGGGATCTCGAAGAGGAAGAAGAGGCCTATTATGATGGAGAAGCCGAGGAAGAAGACCAACAGTCGTTCTACGACTCGGCGCCATCTACCAGCCACGACATCGAATGGCAGGATCTCGACACCGAAAACCCGGAGGAGCCCGTGGACACGTACCCTTCGAGGCCTTCGCCACCCGACGACATCGGGGTGTACAATATGGTGGTCAGGAGCGCAGCAACAGCCTTCGGCCTCAAACTCGACGAGGAAAAGCCGAAAGCCGATTTTTTCCTCGAGACCCTGCTCCCCATCCAGACAAGGAGCCAGTTCCTCCCCATGCTACAAAGTGTGATGAATCAGGGGAGAGAAGCCTTCAAGGAACCAGCGACCTGCTGGTCGATCACGCCCAGGACAGAGAAGAAATATAAGCACTCTTCCCTGGACCCCCCTTACATCAAGGGTAGCGTGACCGCAGACTCCATCATAGCTTCCACGGCCAGGAGAAGGGCCAACGTACCAGCAACTTCGGGCCCACCACCTGATAAGGAGAGCAGGAGGATAGACCTCACAGGAAGAAAGGTCGAGAGGAACGCCGCAATGCACTGGCGCATGGCGAATTCCAATGCACTCCTCAATAGACACCAGTACCAGCACTGGGACGAGATGGGGGAGCTAGTAAAGCACCTCCCCGAAGAATACCGCCAGAGAGCCTCGCACCTGATAGACGAAGGCAAGAACATCGCCAACTCCTGTATAAAGACGGCGTTGGACGGGGCAGAGACTTCAGCAAGACTCATGGCCATAGGGGTCACCGAGAGAAGGCATGCATGGCTAAGAATCTCGGGATTCAAACCGGAGGTGCAGAACAACATCCTTGGCACCCCCTTCAACGGAGAGACACTGTTCGGAGCAACAGTGGACGAGAAGCTCACCCAGCTGAAAAAAGAAAACGAAACGGCGAGTTCCATGGGGGCCCTACAGCTGAGGGGAATGAGGCGAGGCAATCCCTCGAGGAGACCCTACGGTAGGGGAGGAAGCCAGCAGGGGCCGTCACACCAGACGTTCCAGCAGGGTCAGCAGGGTGAAAGCCACGGACAAGGTCAGCAGAAGCAAAACTGGCAGTACCAACCTCGGGGCCAGTCCTTTCGCGGGAGAGGGAACGGACGTGGCCAAAGGAGGAGAGGGGGCGAACAGCCCTCATCAAAGTGACTCAGCTCGCAAGAGGACGCCTACCCTCGTCATGCCCCCAAGGGTGAGGCGCAAAAAAGTAACATCAGGGGGAAGAGAATATTCAAAAGCCTACGAGCATACAACACCAGTAGGCGGAAGACTGAGGTTCTACCTTCAGGAGTGGCGGCGTATAACCACAGACCAGTGGATACGGAACATCATGCAGTACGGATACTGCGTAGATTTGGAGAAAAGACCTCCAAACAGGAAACCAAGGGGAAGACAGAGATCGGCCCAAGAACTGGCACTACTCAGAGAAGAAACACAGAAACTTCTAGAAAAGAGAGCCATAGAGGCAGTGCCGTTCAGAGAACGCAACAAAGGGGTCTACTCAAACTACTTCGTGGTCCCGAAAGTAGACGGAAACCTCAGACCCATCCTGGACCTGCGTTACCTAAACAAGTTCATCAGAACGCAGAAGTTCAAAATGACTTCGCTGCAGGAGGTACTACCACAAATAAGAGAAGGGGACTTCATGGTCACCGTGGACCTCAAGGATGCCTACCTTCACATCCCAATAAACAGAAGACACAAGGGCCTTCTAAGATTCAACATCGAACAGGAACACTACCAGTTCACAACCCTGGCCTTTGGATTAAAATCGGCACCAAGGGTCTTTACAAAATGCCTGTCGGCGGTCGCGGCCCACCTACGAAGACAGGGAATCCATGTCTACCCCTACTTAGACGACTGGCTGGTCAAGGCAAACTCACGCGAGAAGTGCGAGAGGCACGCAAAACGCGTAACAGACACCCTCACAAATCTGGGTTTCTCGATACACTGGGGCAAGTCATCGCTGGAACCGGAACAGGTGAAGATTTTCCTGGGGGCGAAAATCAACTCCCTCAACAGTACAGTAGTGCCCAGCGACAGGAGGACAGATGCACTACTGAAGGAGACGCGGCTCTACCAGAAGGGGCGAGCTCTGACAGTGAGGGCTGTGAGCAAGGTGATGGGGATGATGGCGTCGTGTATCCAGCTGGTGCCGAATGTACGCCTGCACATGAGACCATTCCAGGAATGGCTACAACAGCAATGGTCACAAGCAAGCGGAAGTTGGGAGGATCTAGTGGTTGTTACGCACGCAGTGCAGGAGGAGATAACTTGGTGGAACAGAGACAACATGACAGCAGGGAGAAGCCTGACACCACCAATCCCAACAGTGACCATTACAACGGACGCATCGCAAAAGGGATGGGGAGCGCACATGGACAACCTCAGAGTGAGGGGTCTGTGGGCTCCAGCAGATGCGGTTCGCCATATCAACTACCTCGAGTTGAAAACAATCCTGCTAGCCCTGAAGGCATTCCAGAGGCACCTGTACAACCAGAGGGTGTTGGTCCAAACAGACAACACCACGGCAATGTTCTACATCAACAAACAAGGGGGACACAGTCGTTCCCTCTCTCCTCTCTAGCTCAGGAGATTTGGAGATGGGCCATACCTCTCAGGATAGATCTACTGGCAATTCACCTACCGGGGAAGGACAATGTGGAGGCAGACTGGCTAAGCAGGCAGACCTCGGCATCGCACGAGTGGGAGCTCAATGGCCAGGAAACAGAGAAACTCTTCCGGAGATGGGGAACTCGCACAATAGATCTATTTGCAACACGCCACAATGCAAAATGCCAAAGCTTCGCGTCCAGGCAACCAGATCAGCAATCCCAGGGAAATGCCCTATGGATGAGCTGGTCGAGGACATTTGCCTACGCCTTTCCACCGATACCCCTGTTGCACAGAGTGCTCGACAAGTGCAGAACCAGCAACATGACACTGATCCTAGTGGCTCCGCAGTGGGCGAGGCAGACATGGTTCTCACAAATTCAAGAAATGGCACAAGGCAATCCATACAAGTTCGAGAGGAGGAAGGACCTGCTCTCAATGCAAAACGAAGATGTCCTGCACCCAGAGCCAGAGACACTCAACCTGGCGGCATGGCTCCTGAAGACCTAGAGTTCGCACACCTAAGGTTGCCTCCGAGCACTATGCGAGTGCTACGGGAGGCGAGGAAACCAACTACACGAAAATGCTACAGCGCAAAATGGAAGAGATTCACTGTGTGGTGCCGGAAAAAGGGCCTGCAAAACAGAATGACAAGAGACTCAACAGTACGGAGGTACCTCACACACCTTCTAAAGAGTAACCTCTGCTCGAGCTCCCTAAGGGTTCACCTAGCGGCAATCGTGGCCTACACAAGAGGTGAAAAGGGTGGAAGTTTCTTCACCTCGCAGGTGGTGAAGAGATTCATGGAAGGAGCCAAAAGGATGGCCCCCCCCGAAAAGGTTGCCGCCGCCGGCATGGAACCTGAACGTGGTTCTGACGGAGCTCATGAAGGCACCGTTTGAACCCATTCACAAGGCCACGCTGCAGATGTTGACGATGAAAACGGCCTTTCTGGTGGCCATAACCTCACTACGCAGGGTGAGCGAGCTTCAAGCACTAACACTACAGGAACCCTACATTCAGATTCACAAGGATAGAATAGTCCTGAGAACAGACCCACACTTCATGCCCAAGGTGGTGTCGGCGTTCCACATGAATCAGAGTATTCAGATACCAAGTTTCTTCCAAAACCCGACTTTAAAGGCAGAAAAGGCCCTGCACACCCTCGACGCAAGAAGAGCGGTGATGCACTACATTGAGAGAACCAAAGAACTCAGGAAGTCGAAGCAGCTGTTTGTGTCCTTTGCTACTAGCTTCATGGGTAGACCAGTGACTAAGGGCACCATCGCTAGGTGGATTGCCCTCACTATTCAATTCTGCCACAAACAGGCTGGACAGGAGCTAGTGGAGGGGCCTCAGGCTCACTCCACAAGGAAGAAAGGGGCCACCGTGGCCTTCCTGGCGAACACGCCCATCCAGGACATATGCCTCGCGGCAACTTGGGTATCGGTGCACACGTTCACGAAACACTACTGCGTGGACATTCAGATGAACAAGGAAGCACAGGTTGGACAGAAGGTGCTTCAGCACATTTTCAACGACCAACGCTCATCTACCACCCAGCCGCCACAAAATTAGGAAAACTGCTACAAAGTCTATGCACAGCATAGTGAATCCAGAAAGATTCACGCTGCAAAACGAATAGTTTCTTACCTGTCGGTGTAGTTTTGCAGCTTGAAGATCTTTCTGGATTCACTAGCGAACCCACCCACCTCCGCCAGGAAGATGAGGCTGGTGGAAGAGGGGGTGAAATGGAAAAGATCACAAGGAATGAAAAATTACAGAAAAATGGACAAGAAGAATTAATCAATCGGCTAGGGTTAAAAAAAAAAAAGGGAAAAAAGAACCCGAAGATGGCGCCCCAAAGGTGGGACTTCACGACGACGTCACGGGAGGTGCACCAAATGGTGGTCGTCGACGCCCACCTGGGCTACAAAAAACAAAAAACAAAAAAAAAACAAAGAAAAGACTACGAATCCGGACCCAACCACAAGATCGCGGAATAATGCACAGCATAGCATAGCGCATGGGCTTCTCCCCCTTTTTCATCAATTGGGTCAGACTACTGTAAATACGACCGACCGCGCGGGTCGGAGTAGGGGGGTCACACCTCTAACCCGATTACCATCACTAGGGGCACTCGGCAGGGATGCCCTCTCTCTCCGCTATTGTTTGCCCTAACGTTAGAGCCTCTGGCATGTCTGATCTGACAATGCCACAATCAAGCGGCTATAAATTTACATCATCGGCCTCTTATATCGCTTTACGCAGACGACATGCTACTTTTTATTCGTGAAACACGTAATCATTTAGCTATGGTGCTGCGCGAATATTCGGTTTGCGCCTTTCTCGGGGCTGTCCATCAACTGGAGCAAATCGGTGGTGCTGCCATTAACCATCTGTACGGTGCCACATGAGCTGGACTTCCCCCTTGTATGGGTGTCTGAGTCTGTCAAATACCTAGGTATCTGGGTACATCGAGATCCAGATATTGTTTTTCGGGAGAATTCTAGTACGGCTATTACGTGCTTGGAAAGCCAGATAGACAAATGGATTCACCTTCCACTTTCTCTTGCGGACCGACTTGCACTTACCAAGATGATGGTATTGTCCAAATTCTTATTTATTTAACAATGTACCTATTCCACTAACTCAACGCTTTTTTTTTTTAAAACACTGCGGACGCTGTTGCTTCGCTTGGTCTGGGGTGGGAGGCAGGCTCGAGTAATCTGGCAAACTCTTCTTCTTGATTATAAACATGGGGTTGTAATGCACCGGATTTCTATTTATACTATCTATGTGCACAGGCACACTATGCACATTTTTGGTTCACACCTCACGACTTCATACCGCTTGTGGCGGTGGAGCACTGGGATGTACATCCCGTTCCGCTGAATTCTATCCTTACTCTTAGCCGTCATCTCAGCCCCCATGACAAAATAAATACTGTTCATTCGACGATCGCATCATGGCAGGCCCTAGGCCGGCTGGCAGGTAAATTGCCCCTATATGCGCCATTGCTCTCTGTTGCTTATCATGAGAATATCGCGGTAACGCATGAGGAAGGTCTCACGCAACTTCTGGCTCATACGGGTATTGAAAATATGCAGGATCTCTATCCTAATGGCTCATTTCTGACCTCAGCGGATGCGAAATATATTCAGCATAAAACCCTGCTGTTTACTTTCACATTACACAGATTGAGAGGGGCACTGCGGGCGCACTTTCCGACCTTCCCTGCAGAACCCCCATCATTAATGGCTTTACCGACCTTGCTGCTCAACCCCACCAGGCGCAAACTTGTTACTAAACTTTATCGGTCTGCCAGGGCGGATAGAATACTATCGGAGGACAAGTCTAAATAACAGGAATGAGAGCTTGGAACCACCAATTTCTCGCGAAGATTGGGAATATTGCTGTGCCTTAACTGGGGCCCTCACATCCAACGGGAACCTTCGCATCATACACTTCAAGTTTCTGCACCAAATTTATCACAAACCACAGCGGCTTTTTAAATATGGTCTCCGAGAATCAGATAGATGCACCCGCTGCGGCGCGTCCGGGGCGAATTTTTGGCATCTCGCCTTGTCCTGTGACAAGATACAGACGTACTGGACGGCAGTAATCACCATACTGTCAAAAATCATTGGTGTATCCCTGGTCTGCTCGCCCCAGGTATGCTTGCTAGGCCTGCTCCCCTTTCTAAAAGGTACAATGGGTAGGCTGGCCAGAGTAGCATTGCTCCTTGCAAAACAGAGTGGCGATGGTATGGGACAGCAAACGTAACCCCACGGAGGCACAATGGCTTAAGGATTTGGCTTATTGTAGGGATAATTTGGTGCTGTATGCAGAAGAGCTGCCTGTGCCTTCCCGGCCAAATGATATTTGGGAACCCCTTTTGAGTTAGCCACGCTCCATTGCTGTACATGATGCCTCTGATGCAGAAGCTGAATAACTGCTACGGTTGTCTTTACATATGTTGTAGTGTCACTGTAGTTATGACGACAATTGGAATCTACCTTGCGCTGTGCACTCACTACGGCCTCCTTTTTGATGGCATTGATGTCGATGTTGTGATCCTTTCTTTTTTTTCGCTTTTTTCAAGCCTGTAATTGTTTACATTGTCCTTATTTTGCATTATTTTCAATGTGTATTGTGATGCATGATGAACATCATAAATAAAAAGTTATAACATTTCCACAGCCTAGAGATGTTGCACACTGACGGAAGCTACCGGTCTCTCTCATGGGAAGGGCTGTCTTGTTTAAAATGATGGCCGTCTCACGATTACTATATGTACTCCAGAATACCCCATATCAGATCCCGACCGCAGTCTTTCAAACAATTGATGCAGAAATATGCAGTGGGGGAAAGGCCCCAAATTGCACTGCTTAAGTTACAGAGGTGAGTGTAGAAGGGGGGGACTAGCGGTACCCGACATCTGGAGTTACTATTTGCTATCTCAGCTTGTAAATGTTAACGACTGGGAATTTGCACCGTACGCGTAACCAGCCTACAGGGCAGACCGTCACGCAATAAGTCCTCAGGGATATCCTGCTGCATTGTATAGGGGAGGACGCAAGTTTTATCTGCCGGCACATACGAGGACTGTAATCCAAGCATGGCGGGTAGCCACAAAACTACTGGGGTGGCAATCCAAACTGATGGACCAATCCCCGCTATGGGACTGTGATCAGTTGGCAGAGGTGGGCCGCCTGGTGGGCTTCCGTAGATGGAGCCTCATCGGAATCGACAAGCTCGGGGACGTCTGGTGGAATGGGAAAATGGGTACATTTGAGGACCTGCAGACCGATTCTAAACTGGCAGAGGGGGAGCAGTTCCGGTATTTACAGCTGAGGCATGCCCTGAGGTGCCATGTGACGGAGGTAGAGCAGTTGCCTGAATATTCCCCACTGGATGATAAATTACTGATGGACCCAATGGTGGTGGGCAAGGCCGTTTCGCTTATATATCGAAAGATCATGAATAACATAGCAGATCCTCTGGGCCCCTTGAGGGAGGCATGGGAGACGGACTTGGGACTATTGCAAGATGACTTTGCGGAGGCCATACAGAGCCCTAGGAAAATTGCCATACGCACAAGATTCAGATTAGTTCAACTTAAGATTCTACACAGGTCCTATATTGCCTGAACACTGCAGCAAAGAACGGGCCGCTGCGACTCCAGTCAATGTGCTAGGGATTGTGGGGAGGTGGGCACCTTTTTCCACATCCTCTGGTCCTGTCCAAAGATTATGGGGTACTGGGATGGGGTATCCCGGGAGATGGCAGCAGTGGTGGGTATGTAGGTTCCAGTTGACGCAAGCTGGCACTTGTTGGGTGTGACAGGGGGGGAGAAAGTGGCTCTGTATATGCTGTTCCTTAATAGGTACAGGGTGTACAGAGTCCACAGTCCCCCAGGGTTTGACAGAGGTTAAAGTTAGATATAACCTTACTCTCTAAAGTGGTAGCTTGGTCGAGCAGTGAGGCAGTATCAGAGGACAGTGTAAAGCATTTGTTGTACACACTCAGTCAGCAAATGGTCTCACACACTCAATAAATGAACTCTAGGCCAATCTATTTTATATATAAAAAATATATGCTTGTTTTATTTTAGAACCAACACTTGGATTTAAAATACACTTTCTCAGAATGAGATGTTTCATATAAATACTTTTGCAATATGCAATTGACTTTTGTAAACAGTTACAAGTGGTTACAGTAGGCAACTCTATTTTTAAACACAACAATGCATTGAGCTCAATGGTAAATTCAAGTTATTTGCAACAGATTCCTTTTTAGATTACTTTTGGAATTCCAGGACTGGATCCTAGATTCAGTCCTGGGTCAGTACTCCGAATCAAGTGATGAAAGTCGACTTAATTACTGTAATGATTTTTAAACAATATTTAGCTATTTTAAAAGTTGACACTTAGAAAATATTTCAAAGAAAACAGTCAATGATTCCCTATGGAAGAAAATTCAAGTTGCAGGTACAGTATGTTCTCGTTACTTTTGTAATCCAGTACTGGGTGCCTAGACTCAGTACTGGGACCTTATCCAAAACAGGTAAGTAATTACGTTTTCAGATATTATACGATTTTTGAAGAATATTTAAAGATTGCAGAAATCGACACTTAGAAGAAATCTCACAGAAAAACAGTCAATGGTTTCCTATGGAAGAAAATTGGGTTAAGGGTAAGTACAGTTGTAAGTATTTTTCAGAGTCTGTGCTGGGCACCAAGATCCAGCACTGGGAGCTCACCTAAGAGCAGGTGAGTAATTTCGTTTTCGTGAATATTTTAAGATTTGAAAAGTCCACACAGAAGAAATTTCAGGAAAAAGCCAGTCAATGTTACCCTATGAGAAAAATAGAGTTAGCGGTTTAAGGGTAAGTACTCGACTGGCAGAGTTGAGGTTCTGGGCATAGACTCAGGGGTCCCCCAGGGTCAGGTAAGTACAGTTGGTTCACCATCAGCGGCTCTAGGGCGGCCGGGTGCAGAGAGAGTTAGGCCCAATGTTATCCTATGAGGGATAGGGGTGCCTTGGTTGGTGGATGCCGGGTTGGAGCAGGTTCGAGGGTCGACAGGCAGGGCAGGTCTTCTTTCTTCTTGCTCTTTGTAGTTTTGAATCAGGAATCTGGGGAAGGAAGGTTCAGGGTGCCCCTAAATACTAGATTTAGGGGTGTTACAGGTAGGTGAAGGGCAGGGACCAATGGTTCCCTGTCCTGGGGTGGGTACACCCCCTATCCTGCCTCTCTCCTGTGGGAGGGGGGCAGTAGCCTAGTCCCGATAGGGTAGGGCTCCCCATCTTCAAGATGGCGAGAGCCCGGAGATGTGCTTCACCTCGCCTCCCCCAGCTGAGGGGTGGGGTTGGCAGGCTGGCACATCCCCTGTCCGTATTTGGGGTTTCCGGCCAAAGATTCCCGCCAGAGTGGGGGGTTGCAGGGGCCTGGGGAAGCTCACAGAGGCGGCATGCCTTTGAAGCTTCCCCCTGCCCATCCTGGGGGAGGAGATTTAGCACCTCGCCCAGGATGTGCATTGTTGCAGGCCCAGGAGAGCAGGGGCTCTCCTACCCAGGGGTCCAGCAACATGTCTGCTGGGTGGCAGCCTAGGCAGCCTCAGAGCAGACGTGGATTGTAGGTTAGGTTTAAGGGGGCACCTCTAAGATGCCCTCTGGGGTGCTGTGTACATTACATCCCACACTGGCATCAGTGTGGGTTTAATGTGCTGAGAAGTTTGATACCAAACTTCTCATTCTTTAGTGTTGCCATTATGGTGCTGTGGAGCTTGTTTGACGAGCTCTCAGCACCATGTACTCTTAAATGGCAGCACTGCACTTACAGTGCTCAGGAATGGACCTGGGCACTGTAGGGGCACAGGGCTCTTGCTCCTGTGCCCACACCATTGGCATAAGGCACCCAGCTAGAGGGGTGACTGATGTATGCCATGGCAGTGTAGGTGATGGGCATGGCACACAGGGATGTGTGTCATGTCGACTTTGCTTTTGTCTTGCACCCAAACACTCAGCCTGCAAAGGCTGTGTGTGTGTAAGGTTACAGGGCCTCTAAGGGTGGCACAAGGAGTGCTGCAGCCCTTAGAGGCTTTCGCTGGTCACAAGGCCCTGGGTACCTAGGGTACCATTTACCAGGGGTTGACATGTGGCCAGGGTTTTCCAATTTGGGTTTGGTTTGTTTTAGGGAAGGAACATAGGCCCTCGGCACCTGATTGGCAGGAGTCCAGGGCACACTCAGTCAAAGTACATTCAGCAATTCAGCAAAAAGTGGGGGCATACCAAGCAAGAAAGATGGCACTTTCTCACACAGGGGAGTTAACCTGTCCCAAGCATACTAAAACGTGGCTGG
Organism: Triturus cristatus; assembly: GCF_964204655.1. NCBI lineage: Eukaryota > Metazoa > Chordata > Amphibia > Caudata > Salamandridae > Triturus > Triturus cristatus. The sequence continues at coordinate 298,252,923 of NC_140591.1, forward strand.
CGCTGGCCTCTGGATTTGCAAAGAGGAACATAGCGAGAGCATGGGGGGCGGCTGAACCGCCAAGGGTGGGGGCCTGAAAACGAGACCTAGACTGGTGTCAACAGGCCGAAAAAGTGGTTTTTTGTGAGTAGATGATGCCCAAAAAAATGGGAGAACCTGTGGGAAAAATATAGAAGTTAATAAACACTGGAGCCGGGGAATTTTTAAACGTGAAGGGATTACAGCTTAAGGTGATTGGCTATGGAATGTGTGATCTCATTGTTTGTAATGGTACTGTTATCTAAACTAACAGAATGCCCTATTTCAGCATGTATTTACAATATATATCAATGTGTACTAAGCAACTTGTTAAAGGCTTTTAAAAAAAATTCTGAGCAATACTGGTAACAATGCTACATGTAAATTTTGAGATGCCTATCATATTCCATTTCAAAACAATACAATTTTTCCGTGCAATTATTGGCTTTGAGGCTCTGTTTTCAGAAGCAATTTTACTTGTGCCCCGGAGCATTTGGCCCGTAATTGCAGCGTGATTGCTAAAATTATGATTTTCGTCTCAATGTGGAGGACCTCAGTTCTTATAACTTAGAAGGCCAAAATATAATCAATGGTTGAAATATAGTACAGAGTGAAAAAAGTATAATCTAATTGGCCCGTATTAGGTTCAACTGAGTTTATTATCTCGAGATTATTAATCACTCTATTTAATGCAGTACCATTACCTTTGTGGGGAAAAATGACCAGCAGTGCAATTCGGGGCCTCCCCCTCACCATTCACCAAACCGCAGACTACCATGTCCATCCTGCTGCAAATATGGGCATTGAAATCCCCATCATGTTATTTTTGAAGGATTATGCTCAACTTTCAGAAGGTGGCCAATATCTTTTTCAATTAATTTTATCACTGTGGCCTTGCCTCCTGAAAAATTGTCGGTGTCAAATTTTTTTTTTTTTCAAATTTGTTTATTCAGGTTAGCAAATCCATGACATTACAGTTGCGTACTTTCACGGCGTCATCAGACACATGTAATCTCAAACCAAATGTGACACTGTAAAATACCATGTACACAAATAGCATTTTCTTTTTACACCTAAATTATCTTTTAGATAAACAGAAACAAAACAAACGATGGTATGAACGGAGAGCAGCATAGGAGAAACCAATCTGATTTCTCTAGCAAGAGAGGGTCAACATCTACAAAGGAGATACCCCAGAGTTAGTATGTGGACACGGCAGCAAAGAGAGGAATACACACATAGTCTGGACTGCAATAACTTTCGGGACGCGCAGGCCCACACACAGTAGAATCCGGACGCCGGGTCAGGCATGTCACGGCAATGCACCCCCCAGATTACAAGGCACAAGCCAATTCCCTCCGCCCTCAGGGGGTGTCGATGTAACGTGGAAGTGCACCGGGCCCAGCGGCACAAGCAAACGCAACCCCCCGCCCAACAGCGTCAGCCCATGTCATCAGAGACCTCTCCAGACCCCGAACGTGGGGACTTAGGGGAGCTTGCTCTTTCTCGCGACCACTGCAGGAATGGCTCCCAGACATCCCTGGGCCGGGAGGCAGCTGGCATCAAGTCCCAATAGCGCTCGAGTTGTGTGTTCCCATACGTCACGTCCTTCACCCACTCGGAGAACTTAGGCAGCGATCTGCGACCCCAGCGCATTGCCACCTGCCTCTTAGCATAGAGGAGTAATAGTGCATGTAATTTCCTGTTCTTCGGTGCAGTATCTTGAACTTACCCCAATAACCCGCGGTGCGGAGTCGGCGCATCGGTTCTGAGTAAAATTTGGTTAATAGCAGCAAAAATGTGTGACCAGTACTCCTCGAGCCTCTGGCAGCTCCACGCAACGTGCAGAAAAGAGGCATTTTCGGATCCGCATTTCCAGCACGTATCGTCGTCCCTAAGGCCCATGCGGTGCAACGACTTTGGTGTACGATAGTATCTGTGTAAGAACTTGAAGTGCACCAGGCGCAGCCTGTAATTAGGCGATAGTTCCGTTAGCTGCCTGCAGCAGAAGGCCCACTGCTCTTCCGACAAGGGATCGTCCAACTCCGCATTCCATGCGTGCATGGAAGTAGGTACCACAACAGGGGATTGTTCCTGCATACAGTTATATAGCCGGGACACCAGTTTTTTGGGAGATGCCCTTAAGAGCAAGTTTTGTAGCGCTAGGAGCTGTGGGGGTTCCTCCGGAAACTGAGGCCACAGTGCTTTACAGGATTCTTTGAGCTTATAGTAAGTGAAGAGGTCGGAAAAGGACTCGGGTGGGTCCGTCCCTCCAGAACCGGGCTCCCTGAAGGTGCCCTTGGGGTATATGTCAGCAAAGGTGTGCAGGGGCCTCCCCTTAATAGTGATGGCGCCCCTGCTGTCCTGTAGGCAGGGCATCATTGGATTGCCTCGCAAGGGAATGGCCGGCGCATAGAGAAGTGGGAGTTTCGCCCTCCTCTGCAGCTCCCGCCATGTCCATCGGAGCATTGCCACCGTGTCCACATCTTTTGATGGGCGCGGCCCCCTCTCGTACAACGCCACACTCAGCAGCAACGGAGCCGCGGCGGCCAGCTCTACCGCAACATGCGGTTGACAAGGGGTGGGAAAAGCCCAAAAATGTAGAAATTGTGCTTGGGCACATAGTGAGTATAGTTGCATATCTGGGGCCCCCAGTCCACCCTGCCTCAGCGGGAGTGTGAGAAGCGCCCAAGACGCCCTCGCCTGACCACCAGCCCAGACCAACGTCAACAACAGGCCCGCACCCGGGTGTGAAAATGCACAGTTAGAGGTATTGGAAGGTTTACGAATAGATATAAAAATTTGGGAAGAACCACCATTTTCGCCAGGGCTATTCTAGCAACCAGAGACAAGGGGAGCCGGTTCCACAGTTCTATCTTCCCTTCCAGCCAGTCCACCGCCCTGCCAAAATTCAGAGACCAGAGATCGTTTAAGTTCCGGCTGATCCACACCCCCAAATATTTGACGGCGTCAGCTTCCCAGCGCAGGGGGTAATCAGACAGCACCTCCGTTGTGGTATCCGTCAAAGGGAAAGCGACAGACTTGGACCAGTTGATGCATACCCTGTGAGAAAGTGGGTTTCTGTTGCAGTAACCCCCCCCCCCCCTTTTTTTTTTTTTTGCCTAATAGCTGATGCACTGTTCCTTGTTGTGCCCTGGGCTCCTGCCAATCAGGCACCCAGGGCCTGTGTTCCTTCCCTAAAATACAAACTCCAAATTGACAAACCCTGGCCACATGTCAGCCCCTAGTAAATGGTACCCTAGGTACCCAGGGCCTTGTGACCAGGGAAGGCCTCTAAGGGCTGCAGCACTCATTGTGCCACCCTTAGAGGCCCTGTACCCATACACACACACACACTGCCTTTGCAGGCTGAGTGTCTGGGCACAGGACAAAACAAAGAGTCGACATGGCACACATCTCTGTGTGCCATGCCCATCACCTACACTGCCAAGGCATATGTCAGCCACTCCTCTGGCTGGGTGCCTTATGCCTATGGTGTGGGCACAGGAGCAGGAGCCCTGTGCCCCTACAGTACCCAGGTCCATTCCTGGGCACTGTAAGTACAGTGCTGCCATTTACAAGTACACGGTGCTGAGAGCTCGTCAAACACGAGCTCCACAGCACCATAATGGCAACACTGAAGACTGAGAAGTTTGGTCTCAAACTTCTCAGCACATTAAACCCGCACTGATGCCAGTGTGGGATTTAATGTACTAAGCACCCCAGAGGGCATCTTAGAGATTCCCCCTTACAGCTAACCTGCAATCCACGTCTGCTCTGAGGCTGCCCAGGCTGCCACACACCAACCCCCCAATCAGGTTGTGGCAGAACCCCTCGAAATACACGCCTAGCGTGTTGGCATACTAAACTCAAAAACAGTGGGAGACACCCCATGGGGGCGTGGTGCTCCTAGCGTACACCCCCGTTTGCACAGGGTGGCTGCACTATAAACGTCCATTCACAGCATCAGCGTTGGTTATCACACCCAGTTCATGACCCTCACCCCGGCAGAGCCCCACTGTTTTAACATGTGCCAGCAACAGAGCACGTAGAGCAGCAGCACCATCTTTGCGCCACCCTGGAATCAGAAACAGGCCGTATGGGCAGCCGTGGGCCGAAGGAGGTCTCGGGTTGACCCTCCGGGGGACACAGTCTGTGGGTATAGTGCACTTCACTCATGTCCCATTGAGTCAGTCATTGTCACTCAGATGGCCGTCACCTTCCCCTGCTCTTGGCGACTTTCTTCTAGCCCCCGCACTCCCAATATGTTTTGCAAACTTCAAGGCCGCTTTGGCGTCTATGAAATGATGTGTGGTGCCTTCATGCGACACCCTCAACTTTGCAGGATAGAGCAGTGAGTATTGAATGCCTGCTTGGATTAACAGTTTTTTGGCCGGCAAGAATTCTTTCCGGGCGGCTTGCACCAGAGGCGTAAAATCGGGGTAGAAGGAGATGCTGTTGCCCCTATGCGTAATCTTTCCTTTCTCTCGGGCTAAGCGCAGGATAAGGTCTCTGTCCTGGAAATTCAGGATCTTAGCGAGGATGGGGCGCGGCGCCGCTCCCACCGGCGGCTTCTTTCCAAGCGATCTGTGCGCCCTTTCGACCGTGAAGACCTGTGAGAGCGCCGGGTCAAAGACCTCATGAAGCAGGTCGGACACGTACACCTCCATCCTCCCAGTGTTCGTTGTCTCCGGAATGCCTGTTATGCGGATGTTGGATCGACGAGAGCGGGCTTCCAAATCGTCTGTCTTAGCCCGGAGGAACTCCAGCTCCTTCTCAACAGCGGTGAGGGTTCTCTTGGTATCTTGTTGGAACTCGCAGCACTCGGTGTGCCCGTTCTCCAGGCTGTCTAGTCTGGCCTCGTGAGTGTCCACCTGTTTTTTGACCGAGTCCAGTTGTGAGGACATGGCGTCCAGCTTAGTGTCAATGCTCTTGAGGCTCGACCGGACCTCCAGCATCAGAGCCCTGAAGTCCACATCAGAGTTAGTACCTTGCGAGGAGGACTCCGCCGACTCCAGGTCCGCCGCGTGCTGTTTAGCCTGACGTTTGTGGTCGAAGGTGAGTTTGGGCTGCTTGGCATCGTTTTTCCCTCCCATCGCAGCACCTCAAGCGTGCCCACCGGCCGGATTATACTGTGGGTCCAGCTGTGCACCAGTGCTCGAGACTCGCCTACCTCAGTGGCACTAAACCCCTCAAGGGGATGTGTGGCGACGGAAGGTCACCTCCTCTCCCAGCCACCCAGTCCGGCCGAGAAGGTGCAGAAGACTCAGCCCCCAGTGCCTCAGGCTCGACTCCGTGTGCCACGGCAGGACAGCCACGTCCGTGCCACTTCAGGATCAGGTGGCGGTGTGCGGAATCGCAGCGCCGTCCTCTGAGCACCCGCACTCAGGTGCCCCACTCTGCTGTGCCCTGGTCGCATACCTCGCTGCTTCGCCCTCGTCTCCGATCTGCCCGCAGCTAGTGTAGATGCCTGCCTCGCTTTCCACTTCCAGGAGAATTGCGCTGCGCCTCACATCACTCGCGCTGCAGGGCGAAGGCGCCGCGTTAAGGAGGGGATCAGGGGCACCTCCGTGTCGTCTCGCCTTTGTTAGGCGTGCTCAGGGCATCGCGCCCGGCCAATGTTCCGTGGGCATCAGAGACACGCGTCTGGCCCGGCGGGGGCATATGTTATGTCCCAAACGATAAGGCAGGCGGGGAGCAGCCAACAGAGACCCGCAGCCCGCCCAGTCTCGGCCGCCAGCCGATGCCACAGAGGGGACACGATCTCATCCAAGACGGGGCAGGGAGGGGCACAGCGCGGTTTCCCCCGCGCAGGCGTCTCTCTTCAAATCTAGTCGCTATGCAAGGGGGGGGATTGTCGCACCGGCGCCCCCCACCGCCAGGCCGCAGATCTCAGGGGGGGCACCCGCCTACCTCAACCGTCTGCCTGGATTCGCAGCAGTGTCGTTCAGGCCCTTCTCGCTGCACGTGCGCCCCTCCTCAGGGCCGTCCCCAGGTTCGGCAGGGCGGGCCTCTTCCGCAAATCGCCGCCGTCCAGTCCCCGATCTTGCCCACAAAATGGCGGCCGCGTCTGCAGGGTTCACCTACACCAAGCCCATCGGAGACCTCCGGGGCTCGCTCTCTCGCTGACTGGGTGTATCTCCCTAGTGGCCCGCCAGTGCCAGCCCAGGGTGCTCCGCTCATGCAGCTCAGCTGGTAGGTCGCGCTCCAGCGCCCGCACCCAGGCCTCGCCTCCCGCGAGCCACAGTAGTTTCGCGCTCCCGCCTCGGGCTCCAAGGCGTCGGGCCTCCTCCTCTGCGAAGTTTTGGCCCAGGCGCACAGCTCAGCTCTCCCACGTCTGTCAGCAGCCAGAGTCCGATCTGCGAGGCACCGGGGCTTCCGCCATCAGCTAGTGTGCAGAGCGGAACGCAGTGCGTGTCCGGTACAGGATAATCTCAGGATTACTTAGTGCAGCCGGCGGAGCTCGCTCACAGAGCGGCCATCTCGCTGCCCGGTTGGCCCCGCCCCCATCGGTGTAAAATTTAATTAAAAGCCAATCCCTTCCATTTTGTCCGGCACATAGGAGGATATGGTAACAAGGTGATGTATTGATAAACTTAATTACCTTAATCCTGGCTGTGCTGGCTATTAATGTAACTAACCTCACACTTGCATGTCCTACTCTAAATGGCACAGCATCTGACTGAAAAGTTCAATACCCATCTATATTAATCTGTTTAGTTTTCCAGGCTTCTTAGAAACATAGTATATCATAATTTGTCACAAGTGATAACCAATCCTAATTGTTATTTTTCTGGTTAAAGCCCGTCATATTGCAGGAAATCATTTTTAGGTGGTCCATCTTTGGACTCGGGCTGACTGTCTCTAACTGCTTAAAAGATAAGCTAGTTACATCCTGCAGATCATTTGGGGCTTCAGTCAGTCGGTCACAAGCTTCAAGATCGATTTAATGGTTTGTATTTATTTCTAGTTGGGACAGGTGGGTGGGTTACCAAGTGTTGAGAATAAGAAGAAGAATTGGACTAGCCCTGTCCTGGAAACTGTGGGTGTACCATTGTGGTTTATAGAAAAAAAACTAAAGGTAGTGCGAAAATCTGTGTGGCAAGCCCTGCAGAATTAGGCAATAAATTCAATAGGTGCTCAACCAGCCATCGGTTATTAAAATGTATAACTATACTATTCCCCCCTAATAAATTTAGTACCACTACCCACCCAATTTACCCATCTGGCCATAATAATGTGATGATGTAACATAAAATTCCCCGTATAAAAATTAGATAGTCCATGTAAGATCTTGTCCATTAATTGAATTGTGGACTCCTGCTGAGTCTGCTTTAATTCATGGGTATTGACTAGAATAACAAAGGGGCAAGCTGCCGGTGGCAGTTCCAGTCTGCCACCTTGCACAGAAAGTTTGGTTGTTTCAGAGTTCAAGGGGCCACAATCTGTAACTGTGGCCACTCCATTTGCTTTGCTTCCGTTACTTTCAGGTCGGTTGATATCCGGCCTTTCACTTCCCCGATGGCAGGCCCCTCCGGGCGGGGTCAGGTGTGCTCTTGGTTGATTGCCATCGCCCTCAACCCCACGTTGCCTATGGGTATCAACTATGTCTTCCCTTCTTCTACATTATAATGTCTGCATATGGTGTGTATCTACCCTTTGAGCTAGATGTCAGACCAGCAGGCTTGAAGGTTGTGGTCCCCAGCTGTGACTGTTGGTAACTTATATTTCCCTCATATTCCCTACCCTTCCCAGGTTGCTCATGTCCCAGATCATTAATGAGAAGCTTTAGGCTATCCTTTATCTTAGTCAGTCCGGTCATAATCAGCTGCATCAAAGTACCAATGATCTGCTCCAGTTTTTGGCATATGGCATCTTCTGAGGGTGCTTGGTAGGGACCCGGTGAAGCATCTGTTTTCGTCCCCTGGTTTGGATCCATAGCAGTGTTTTTGCATGATCTAAGGTTCTTTGTAACTCTGGGGACTTTGATTTCCATTTGACCATGCCTGAATGTCAGGATGCTTTGCAAGCCCCAGAAGTTAGAGGGGGTGGCAGAGCCCAGCCTCCTCCAGGTGACGACTGGCTTGGACGGGCTTTGCCCGAGCGCGGCCCGGGTGCTTTCTGCACCCCGGGCAGTTGTCGCGCTTATGCGCGCTCGCCACTGCAGGGGACAACAGGAAACGTAGTCCCCCCTGCAGAGTCGAAAACTTTAAAAAGAAAAATTAATTGACCGAATGCAGAACAATGTCATAAATTCATCCCAGTACCGAGATCTGAGCCGAAGTCCATTGTGTTTTGCTCCCCATGCCATTCCAGTTTGATCCCAGCCATATGTAAATCAGTCTTGACCCTGTGCCCATTGTGAACAGTCCAGCCCCAACTTCCAGGCCAGGTCCTCCCTGGACTGGAAGCAAGCATCCAAGGACTGGTTTTGGGGTTTCACCCCTCTTTAGCCAGGATAGATTGACTCCAGTGGCATGGAGAGCACGGGACCCACGTCTGGGCATACCAGTCCCACTCGGGGTGACAAATGCAAAAATAACAATTGATGGAAAGAATGCAGAACAAGGTCATACATTCACCCCAGTACAGAGATCTGGGCCTAAATCCATAGTTTGCTCCCCATGCCATTCCAGTTGGAACCCAGCCATATGCAAATCAGTCTTGACCTGTGCCCATTGGGGAACAGTCCAGCCCGAACTCCCAGGCCAGGTCCTCCCTGGACTGGAAACAAGCATCCTAGGACCGGTTTCGAGGGTATCACCCCCTCATGGTGAAACAGCGGTGGCATGGTGAGCAAAAGAATGATGGATTTAACCCACAGCTCTTGACTGGGGGTGAATGTTTTGATTTGTTCTGCATTCCATCCATCAATTGTGTCTTGAGTTGAAAACTTCAGCACAAACTCTCCCCTGCAAGGGAGACACAAAGCAAGGTTGTTGGTGGCTACCCCCAGCCGTGGGCAGGCGCCACGCTTTTGAGCGCTTTCCACAGCAAGGGGTGACAGGAAACGTAGTTCCCCTTGCATAGTCCAAAACTTAAGCGCAATCTCTCTCCTCCGAGGGAGACACAAAGCAAGGTTGTTTACAGGTAAGTAACGGTTTTAAGGATGGAGTTTTGGGGGTGAAACCAAGGTTCCCCAATGTTCAGGTTATCACTCAAGGTGCACCACCAGTGACACTAAGGCGGCCGGGTGCAGAGTGCCAATATTAGACAATGGGTCTAGGGGGTACCTCGGTTGGGAGCCGCTTATGGGCAGGCCACTCCGTCTTGGGAGTACAAAAGGGGGTGGTGATGGACGGAGCATCAGAACCAATCAAACACTCACACCCAGTCAACAGATCTGGGTTTGATCCATCACCATTCTTTAGCCCACTCTGCCACCCCAGTTCAGACATGGCCATATGCAAATCAGTCTGACCCTGTGCCTCAGGGGAACAGTCCAGCCCGAACTGCCAAGCCATGCCTTCCCTGGACCAGAAACAAGCTTCCTAGGACCGGTTTCTGGCATTTCAGCCGTCTTCAGCCAGGCTTGCTTGAATCCAGTGGCAAAGTGAGCAAGGGACTCACGTCTGAGCATACCCTGCCAACTCAGGTCTTGGGAGCCAAGCTCTTGGGGTTAATGTCAGGACAAAGGAGGTCCCAGGTTAGCACCAAGTCCACACTACTGGCAGCGCAGGGGCGGCTGGGTGCAGGGTGTTTGGGAAGTGTCAGGAGCCCAGTGCTTTCCTATGGAGGATGTTGGTCGCCGAAAAGAACTGCAGGCTGGAGCCAGAAGACTGAACAAAGGGAACCAACGACTGGAGGATTAAGTTGAAGAGTTGCTGGACACTAGGACACTGTTGGTTGGGCACCTCAGGACCCAGGGGGGCTGCGGGCACAGAGGTGTCCTTCCGTTTCTGGTTCGTCTCACCGGTTCTGGTCGCAGTTCGGGGGACCCTTCAGGATGAGGCTGCAGTCATTGAGGAGAAGGTCAGTGGAGGTCGTCCAATGCTGGAACACAGGTCAGGATCTGGGCTGTGGTGTTGGACCACTCAAACTCAGGCAGTGGGCGCTGGGTGTAGAGTGGTGAGGACTTGCGGATCCAGCTGGATCTAGAGTCATGGCTTGGTTTGGTGTTGGACAAATCTGGTGTCCACCGGAGATCAGAGTTCTTTGGGAAGGCAGTACAGCTTGCAGGGATTCCGGAGCAGGAAACAGGCAAGTAGAGCTGTGGCTGGGGCCAAAGCAGTTGTTGTCGTCCTCTTCCTCTGCAGCACAGCTCTTCGGTCCTCCTCCTTGTCATGACAAATCTAGCTTCTAGGTTCAGGGCTGCCGTCTAAATACTGTATTTAGGAGGTGTTTTTAGGGGTCTGGAGGTAGTAGCCAATGGGCTACTGTCTATAGGGTGAATACAACCTTGTGGTGCTCCCTGATTGGAAATTGACAGCCATCTGCAAGATGGCGGGCACTAAAGAGTGGGATTCACCTCTCCTCCCTCACCTGAGGGGTGGGGTTGGCAGAGGTGGCCACACCTTCAGGTCTGTAATACTTTTTCCCGCTTGTCTTCTCTCCGCAAAAATGTGGTGAAACAGGTAGTGGGCATGCTCCCGATAGCTGGAGAGGCTGGGTGTTGCTTTGTAAAGGCAAAAATGCCTCAGAAGCTCCCCTGCCACAGATGGCTCTTCCTGACCTGGGGGTGGTGTGAACACCTCTGCCCAGAAAAGGCTTTGTTTATGGAACCAGGGAGCTAAGGCTCCCCCTCCAGGTGTCCAGAAATGTGTCTTGTGGTGGCAGGCTGGTGGTCACCATGTAGAAACCGGTCAGGGTCTGGTTTGGTTCAGGGGTCCCCCTTGAGTGCAGGGAATAATACATCTGACACTGGGATCAGTGCAGGTTTAATTTTCTGAGAGTTTATATGCTAAACATACCAGGATTCAGTAAAACCATCATGGTACTAGGAAACCTGTAATGACCAGTTAGATATTATAGGAGCCTGTCTGCTCATGCATATAGGCCCTCACATGAGACATTGTGCAACCTACCTGAAGGGTGACCTATGCAGTCCTCATGCAGTGCTGGGCAGGCATGGCACACAGGGATGTGGGCCATGTCGACGCTTCACTTTTAGCTGCACCAAAACACGCAGGTTGCAATGACAGTGGTGCATGTTTGTGGTAAGGTCTCGGAGGGTGGCATAATACATGCTGCAGCACTCGGAAGCCTTTTCCTGGCTACCATGCCCTTGGTACCATAGACACCCCTTACAAAGGACTTCTAGGTAGGCCAGAGTTGTGCCAATTGTGGAAACAATGGTACAATTTTGGGAAAGAACACAGGCCCTGGGAACCTGATTGGCAGGGACCCAGAGCGCACACAGTCACAATTTCAGCAGTTGTCTGGCAAAAAACTTAGGGGCAGCCATGCAGAAAGGGCTCTTTCCTACAGTACTTTGCAACTGTCCAGTGTGTATGCCTCCGAGGAAAATAGTGGATACCTCCAGTATTTCACACATCAAACACCCTTCTGTGATTGCCCACAAAAAGATGCCCTTTTCAGTCCATGCTCACTGCAAATACGTTCTGATGTTAAGTGGGAATTAATGAAACATCCACACAGCAGCACTAACTGCAAGAGCACATCTCAAAAAGCTCTCTTTCAACAAGAGCCGTATTCATGTTGTCTTTTGTATAGTGTATTTGGGTTCACTTACGTGCACTTTCAAGTTCCTGGCAGTTACTTTTCTTTGAAAATGTACGTGTGTTTTTTTCTGAGCTATAATTTTGTTTCTCTCTGTATAATTGTGTCCCAGTAGAACTTGAAAACTCAGCCAGCCAAAATTGCCATTCACGGAGATCTTCTGATGTGACACTAATTATACTGGATAGTGATGCAATAATTGCGAGGGTCTTGCACTGTACCGAAATGCGCCACATGCACATAAATTATTTGGTGCTTAAGTTCTCATGCCCATAACGCTTCTCTCAGCAACCACATTAAATACGCTCATATTCTTTTTATTTATTCATTTAAGTTACCTCCATGAAGCTGATCCTCCAAATATAGCCCCACCATGTGTCACAAAGCAGAGTCGGGCCCCTTGAAGAGCCTTGGTGCCAGGCCTCTTTAGAGATTAGTTTCCCAGCTCTGTTGTTCTGCTTCAGCCCGATAACTAGGCTCTGTGCCGGGCGATGCCAACAGCCATAGTCCCGGATCTGTTTCAAGTCTCTGGTGCTGTGCTGCAGCTTGGTGCAACACAGGTCTGTTTGTAAGCCAGAGCCCACCCGAGCTTGAAGGGAGCAGGCAGAGTCCCTATGTTTTCCTGAGCGTGGTTTTTCAGGTAGTGCAAGGTAGGAGATACAGTATCGTGTGATGATGGGATTTTGAAATGGGTAATCCGCCCCTCCCTCAGCTGAGCCAATAGCAGCTGGTATGTGTAAGGTGGCTAATTCACACCGAAATGGCATAACAGGTAAAATATACAATATAACGAGGTAAACTTTAAACTACAGTGTAATTATGACATGCCTAGTTAGTGAAGCTATTGGGTTGTGAGCTACACCAATGGGGTTGGCGATCGACCAGTAGCTCGCGATCAACCAGTTGGAGACACCTGATATAGACCGATCCTTCAAGACACACATCCTGCTCTTCCCAGCGTATGTCTTCATGGGCTAACCCAATCATTTAACATATCTGCTGAAAGCTGTAAAGAGTTTGACAAATGGCTTTAGCTTTAGGACTGGGGCATCAAGCGATTCTCTCCCCCTAAGGTTCGGACAGACTCCCAGATCAAACTGCTTGGCACCACAAACTGTGGTACTTATTAGGGTGGAAAAACTGATGCTCTCTGCATAATATAAACTAGATACTTACTGGAAAATAAGGGCTCCCTTCAAGAATATTCTTTCCTCTAAATTTAATGAGCTTACCTGCCCCAAGTATCTTAAATTAGTACACTTGCTTCCCCCTCCACAGGGCGAGATCCCGAGGATACAGGTTAGCAACATGCGGTGTAGTGGGTGGGCATCCGCATGAAGGGTTGATAACCTCTGGTTTCTTGGCTGAAATGTAGGTGATAATTCAACTAACACCATAATGAGTGTATGGGGAGCAGGTTTTGTACGTGGGGTGTTCACGTTTCATTTGAATATTCTTGTGATGTACACTCGCTGTTTGCCTCAGGGTTGTAGGCAACAGAGCTGTGTTGTTTTTTAGTTTGAGCCTAGGCTGCCGAGGCGATGCGAGGCATGCTGTATCTGTATTATGTAGTGGAAAAAACAATGGTCTGGGGGAGGCCACCGAGGTCCTCAGGTAGCCAGGGCTACTATTAATTGAGGTATAGCTTTTGTCTAGGTTTTAGTAGTGGAAAGGGAGTCCCAGTAGGACCGGATAAACAATGTATGAAGGGACACAAGTTTGTATGAATGACATCACATTTATTAGCATCATAAACTGAGTATCATACACTATTTAGGAACTAGTCCTCGTGCTCACACACAATGTGAAAGTGTGTGAAGTGATGGGTGCTAGTGACTTGAAATTTACATCGCATTGACAACACTGTACAAAACTCCGAAAGTATTAAGTTAAGAGTTTTGGTTGTGAAAGTAGACGGCGTTTCGATCTCCTTATTTAGAGACCATCATCAGGACGAAAAATCGTGTGAGGCAGTAGGATCTGGAAGCGTGATAATGTAAGCGTGGTTATTTGCTGGGTCGTAGATGGTGTAGTACCGGAGAATATGGAGACGAGCGGTCCACAGTTCCTGCGATGTTTGTTTTTTATCGTGGGCTCGAATTCGTAGAGTTAATCGGAAGATCCAGACTGCCCGAGGGGGCCAATTGTTAGAGGATATGCAGGGTTAATTACGGTGCAAGGAGCAAACCGCTACTATTGCTCGAGTTAACTGGCATGGATAAGTCAGCGGGCTCCAGATCCGCTCCCTACGTCTGTTTATACATCCACTACACTCCAAACCAAAGACATTGCCATATACAATGCAAATAGCTCTAACTCTCACAAACTTGAGACCTATTGTATTGCAAATACTTGTTTCGTTTTCTGTCCTATCCGAACTTTAAAACAAAAAAAACCCAGAAAAGATCCATAAAATAAAAATCAACCACGCTTCTGAATATCAGTAAGGACCTGGTACCGAAATGAATGGTAGGTTTCAATTAGAAAGTTCCAACAATATGACCCTTGGGTAAATCTCCCAAACTAAAGACCATCCCCAAGACACTTAACTCCGACTTTAACTATACAATTCCCATGGTCTCTTGAATTAAGATTGTCAGTTTTAGCGACTATCATTGATCTGGGTATGTATTTTTATTGTTTTCTGAAAAAGTTTTTTTTTTAAATTGTGTTGCTGTAAAAGACAGTTGTCGAAAGGTATTTAAATAAACACTTATATTTTGATCGCAATCTAATACCACCATGTAAATTTGTTAGCGGCTCCAGGGCTAGCATAAAAATATTATTCCAATCAATGTAAGTTGGCTGTCTGTAGCCCACACATTGTTGCGTGGCAATTCTAAATATTTTAGGGTAGCTGCAACACAAGTTAGGATGAAGAATGATAATTAAGTAATCATTCTCTGCCATACTTTCTGAAACAGTGCATTTGTATTTAGGCTGCAAGATGTGATTGCTGTAGAACACAAGGAACGCTCCGTGAAAAAGTACAGTGGCGAGGAGAAATGAAGCATTTCTGTGATCAGCATTGCTTGCTGCGTTTCTACTGCCAGCAAAATGAACCAAATATGTTGACACAGAAGGGACCTGAAAATATGCACTATGGTATGTGATTTATATAATTAAGAAGTTGCTTTCTATGGTATTTCTCTTTTCTCTGTGGTAAAGTAGTCTAGTGATTGAGTGCTGCAAATATAAGATAAACATATTCAATTGTTTTGGGCTAGGGTAGAATTGGGAAAAAGGCAATTTATTTGAGACATTGACAGTATTGCCTGCTTATAATCTTAGGGTCCTCCGATTCAAAAAATCATGGTGGCAAGATGTGTCCAGATACTTGATTCTTGCTCGCCTTGATAGTACTGATTACCTGAATAGGGTGGTTGGAACCAATTTGTTTCAAACCATCTTTATTAAAGTTTGACATTATCAGCAGCAACCTCCATGTCTTAGGATGTAACTGTACAATTACAGATTCAACGTTGCACTACGAATGTGTCAACCATACGGGGTACAGGAGCATGATGACCAATTATTCCAGCCGCCTTCCACCCAACTGTAAGCTAAAACGTGAGCCTATAACCTCATCTCTTCAATGACCGGGAAAACCAATACAGTATAAGAATGTGTGCAGACCTCCGGGTGGGAAGGGGGGGGCATAGAGGGGGGGGGGGCTGTCGGGGGTAGAGCCGTGCTCCTATTCTGGGTCATTCCCCCAGATGGGTTAGGGAAGGCCATAACTAGTTGTAAGAGGTGCTACAATCACGAGGAACGCCGTAGGGCCCCCCGGAGAGTGGGCAGTAGCTCATCCCTCACAGCAGCTCTGGGTCTCCTCCTCAGTTCTCTAACCTCTTCTGGGGGAAGTTCTGTAGCTTCCGCCATGCCCCATTTTATGGTTGTCCCTTTCCAGTGCTCCATGCCTTGGAGTGCAGAGGCTTTACAGTGCATTCACTATTAGCCGTCGAGCTATCCACAGCGCCAAGTCAATAATGTGTTTCGTGGCACCACCTGTCCTTTGGCGCTTGTAGAGAACCAGCCAACAGCTGTCCGCCCAATCCAGCTCTGAGCAGCCCATAACACCGGTTATGGCTGTGCATAATTCTGCCCAATGTGTGTGAGCACTCGGACTGGTCCAAAACATATGTATCATGTCTGCCGCAGGGGCACAACAGTGAGGGCAATTGGGGGATGCTGTAGGGTAAATTTTGTGTTCGATGTGCTATGTTGAACTGAATGTACTGAAAGCAGGCATTGCGAGAGACTTTTCATGGGTTTTCCAGGACTCTGTCCCGTTCCTTTTGGGAAAATCCTGTGCCTTATGGCGCGCTCCCAGTGTTGATGCAGGGGCGCCAGTTGGTCTTGTGCCACATGGTAGAAAGCTTTTGAAAGCCAGGATATCAAACGGCTCTTATTGTGTAGAGCACCTTCATCCGGGGGTGCAAGAGACTCCGTGTCAGTGATGCCCCACATTTGCTCAAGGGTGGTTGGAACCAATGTGGTGCTCCACTGCCATGCCTGGATCTTTTCCACAGGTATGTCAAGCCGATTTTGGAGATCTCTGTGAGAAAAACGTGGAGGCTTTTTGGTAATCTAGCATCCTACATTTTCCTAGTTGACTATGCCAGGTGGCACTGCAATTAAATCTAAAGTTCCAGTGGACCCAGCATTTGGAATCTATTCGATGCCATCCAAACTTCGGAAGAGAAGGCTCGTGGTGTGCACTGGTAGCTGATGAAGCGCAGTTGGTTCAGCAGTCTGCCCCTCTTCCTTTAACTCCCAGACTTGCTACTACTGAGCTGATGAAGCCATATGCCGGAGGTGGAGACTCGAGGACTCTGGTCACCCACAGTAGCAATGCTCCATATCGATCTCTTAAAGTTGAGGGCCTTTCATCTGGCTCTGCAGACTTTTATCCATCAATGGGGAGGACGATGAAGATTTCACAGACAACACCACTGACATGTGTTTAAGTAGGGCAGAATTGAGCCATGGGGCCCTGTGCGAAGAGGTTCTACATTGGTTGAAACATCAAGCCAATTCCCTAATCACGAACTACTTGATGATATGCTTGAATGCCAGAGCGTACAAATGGAGCAAATTTTTCAGGCAGATCATGAGTGACGCCTACATTCTGAAGTGCTACACAGTGTATGTGACCAGTGGGAAGAGCCTTGTTTAGATCTTTTTGCCACTGTCAAACCCACCGTGTCAGAGGTTTTGCATGTTGGAATTTCCTCAAGAACCCTCATTAGGTGATGTGTTGTGGCTTGAATGCAACATAGAACTCTGTATACCCTTCCACCCCTGGCTTTCCTGTTCGAGGCATGTGGGCTGCTGAATTCATATCTGTGCATAGATCGCCGCCTAGTGTTGGGTCCGGATGATTGCACATTGTTGTCCTGGAAGAGTCTTCGAAGTATCACGAGATAGGTGGGTCCTTCCCTGGACTACAGTGCGCATGGGCATCCCCTCCATCCTTGGATTGTTTTTTTCCGCCATTGGGTTCGGATGTCCTAATCTTAGCTCTTAGAGTATTTAGGCCTATTACTCGTCGGTATTGATTTCGTTCAGCGCCGAGTATCTTCATCGAAGTTAGCCATTTGCCCTTCGACGTCAGCGCCGATCAAGATCGACGATGGAACAAATGACATCGAATAGCCCCTTCAAGCGTTGCCCTCTTTGCAATGCTAAATATGCTCGCTTCGACGTGCACCCGGTGTGCAACAAGTGCCTCTCTCCAAACCACGACGAAGCCACCTGTATGGCGTGCTCCAGGTTTTGATCGAAGAAAACACTTCGCATTCGCCGAGCAGCTTGGCTCGAGGCGCAGAAGGTAGCGCCAAATCCGGACAACATCTTCGGGACCGAAGATGAGGAGGTCGTGGACCTTGAAGTTCAAGGAGAGATATCGGACCCGGCGTCGGAGCGTGAATCCGACTATGATGCCGAGGACGAACATATTCTAGATAAAGAGGAAGATGAAGTCGTCGAACAGGTAGGAGACGACGGAGAGGCCCTTGGGGCCGAGGAGGATAGCTCGGAAGAGGAGCTACGCCCACAGGTCCACTCAGGGCCCAAAGAGACACTCGATAAGGCTCAGGTCGCGGGATAGCCACAAGGCCTTACCCAAGATCATTCCTCTCATTCTTCTGCCCCGCTTAAATGCCCGGCGTCGAACTATCCTAAAGAGCCGTCTGTATCGAAAGCGCCATCACTCGAACGACGAGAATCGAAACTGAAGGCAACGGCACCGAAAGCGAAACCGAAAGTGAAAGTGTCTCTCCACGGCAACAAGGCCTCGGAGCCGAAGACACAAAAGAAGGCTGTTGACGCCGAGAGGAGTCTTACGAACGTCGAGCCGAAGGCGGCACCTACAATCAAGGTCAAGGTTGCCGACCCGAAAATATCGACACCAAGGAGCGTCGACACACATATGGAGAGCGGCCCTCGAGAGCCACCCCATTCCAGTCTTCATGTCTCGAAAACGACATCTGGTACAGGGCTTGATGCCACAACCAAAAAGGCATCGAAGACTGTGTCCAATCCGCGGCCCCGTCTCCCTTTGTAAAGCAGAAGGTGTCGGAGTCGTTATTACGCATCCAAACCACGGCTTCCATGCTTGGCGCAAACATGGACCCGCAGCCAAAGGCAGTCAGCGCAGTTCACGTCGCGTCGACGCACATCAAGTTTGGCCTCCCACCAGCGGTGCGACCAAAGATGTTAGACCCCAAGAAGGGTCTCGACCCCAAAGAACCTATTGACCCGAAGAAAAATGTCGAGGTGCCGACAGGAATTCAAACAGAAAAGAGAGCTGTTGCAATACCTCGCGACGATGAGGATCCCAGGCAATTTATCGACGCCAATACTGGTAGACTTTCCATATACAAACGGAAAATAGTAACAGAGACACCAATGGAGCCATACAAAATTCCATTGAAGAAAAAAAGACCCACATCACCAGTTCTAGTGGAACAACTTCAATATTGTGCCACAGAACCTCAGTCATTCTCACCCACACATTCTAATGTGGATGCTGGAGATGTTGATGATATAGAGGGCACTTATCCTATGGACACTGACCCTGAAGACCAAAACCAGCCTTGGGTGGACAATACTGATGCAGGGGACCCACATACTGCTCCAGACACACAAGCATATGTGGTGAAACCGTCTCCTACAGAGGATACGGCTGCTTTCAATGCCTTAATTGAAAGAGCTTCCAACAATCATGACGTGCAGCTCCACACTGATCCTATTGAGGACGACTTTCTAATGGATACCTTCTCTACCTCAGAAAGATCTGTTAAAACTCTGCCCATGCTGAAGGGGGTCCTCAAACAGGCTACTGACATTTTTAAGGAGACCACAAGGGCGAGAGTCCTTAACCCTAGAATTGAAAAAAAATATAGGCCAGCTCCTGTGGACCCTGCCTACATAAGAGGACAGTTGCCTTTAGACTCATTGGTGGTTTCCAATGCTCGGAAGAGAGCCAACTCACAGACAACGGGTGATGCTCCTCCCCCAGACAAAGAGTCTAAGGTCTTGGAAACATCAGGAAAGAGGGTTGCTGCACAGGCAGCTAACATCTGGAGAATTGCCAACACTCAGGCACTTCTGGCTAGATACGACAGGGCACATTATGATACCCTAGAGACACTGCTACAGCACCTCCCAGATCTGTATAAAGAAGGAGCAGAATCCCTAATTACAGAAGGGAAGCTTATCAGCAACGCTTCCATTAAGTGCGCTCTTGACGCAGCTGACACTGCAGCTAGGGCTATTAACACCAGCGTCATGTTAAGATGAAATGCTTGGTTAAGAATCTCTGGATTCAAACCAGAAATACAAACAACTATACTTAATCAACCTGTCAACCCTAACTCCCTCTTTGGCCCCGAAGTTGACACCACCCTAGAAAAACTCAAAAAGGATACGGAGACTGCAAAGTCTATGGGGGCTCTGCAATCCCAGCAGTTTTGGAGTGGGTCCTTTCGTCGCTCCAGCAACAGAGGACCATCAAAAAGCCAAAACTCCCAACAGTCGCAGTATACTAAAGGAGGTACACAGATCACCTATAATAAAAATAATAGAGGTGGATACCGTGGAAACAACGTCAAAGGCAGAGGCCGTGGAAACAACCGCTCCAGGTCCTCCGCCACCAACAAACAGTGACGCCTTGTCACTGCCCCCCGACCACGTAACACCTGTCGGGGGGAGACTCCTGCCAGTCTGGGAATCCATTACTACAGACAGGTGGGTGAGAGAAATTATCCAGTACGGTTATTGTCTAGAGTTCACGTCCACTCCACCCAACATACCACCAAGACACCATCATATGTCCGCAGAGCACTTGCACTTATTCCAACAGGAAGTTCTCAGTATGCTCCAAAAAGGAGCCATAGAACTCATGCCTGCAAAGGAACGAGGATCAGGGGTGTACTCACTGTATTTTCTGATCCCCAAAAAGGATGGATCTCTCAGACCCATACTAGATCTAAGACCTCTAAACCGTTACATTCTGTCAGAGCATTTTCACATGCTCACTCTGCAACAAGTACTACCGTTGCTCAGTCAGGGGGACTTTCTCGCAACATTAGACCTTCAAGATGCGTATTTCCATATACCCATACACCCCTCACACAGAAGGTATCTCAGGTTCACTGTTCTCAATCAGCATTACCAGTTCAAAGTCCTCCCTTTCGGGGTAACTACGGCACCCAGAGTTTTCACCAAGTGCCTGGCTACAGTGGCGGCACACTTAAGGAGACAACGCATACATGTCTATCCTTATCTGGACGACTGGCTTGTCCAGGGAAAGTCGGCCCAGCACTGTGCCAGCCACATGTCCCACACCATTCACCTTCTTCACAGCCTGGGCTTCTCACTGAATTATCCAAAGTCCCACCTTCAACCCAACCACGTACAGCAGTACCTAGGCGCAACCATAGACACTCTGGCAGCCACGGCACAACCAAATTCAGTCAGGATCAACAGCATTCAGTTGCTCATAAAGAAATTCAAACCTCAACACTCACTCCCAGCAAGAGTGTTTATGCAGTTGATAGGCATGATGGCCTCCTGCGTCTTCATAGTCCCGCACGCAAGATTACATATGCGCCCGCTTCAGGAGTGCTTGGCACGTCAGTGGAATCAGGCCCACGGACAATTAAAAGACCTAGTGTTGGTGAGCGGTCGGGCATACAACTCTCTGCATTGGTGGAATCCACAAAACCTTTGCAAGGGCCGACCGTTCCAGGAGCCTGTTCCACAAATAATACTGACGGCGGACGCGTCTCTCCAGGGATGGGGAGCTCATGTACTCAATCACACAGTGCAGGGACTATGGACGACACAGCAAAAGAAGTTGCACATCAACCTTCTGGAACTGATGGCAATCTTCCTAGCCATGAAAGCATTCAAGATGCACCTGTGCGACAAAGTCATGTTGATCCGAACAGACAACATGACTGCCATGTACTACATACAGAAGCAGGGAGGAACACACTCGCCACAGTTGTCTCATCTGGCTCAGAGCATGTGGAAGTGGGCCATTCAGAGGAACATCTTCCTCATGGCGGGACACCTCCCAGGCAAAGACAACCAGATGGCAGACCTGCTCAGCAGACACAGCCACCAGATGGCCGAGTGGGAAATACATCCATCAGTACTCCAACCGTACTTCCAGCAGTGGGGTCATCCAGAGATAGACCTATTCGCCACACGGGAAAACGCAAAATGCCAAAACTTTGCCGCCAGGTTCCCACATTCACAGTCGCAGGGCAATGCAATATGGATGAACTGGTCCGGCAGATTTGCGTACGCTTTTCCCCCAGCGCCGTAAATACCGCTGGTGGCACGCAAACTCAAGCAACACTCGATGACGCTCATCCTGTTTGCGCCAACGTGGGCACGTCAGCCATGGTACACCACGTTTCTGGAATTCTCCGTGGTACCGCATCAAAGGCTACGGCTCACACCCACACTTTTAACGCAGAGCCATGGCGAGATTCAGCACCCAGATCCGCAACAGCTGAACCTGGCGATCTGGCTCCTGTGATCTTAGAATTTGGCTACCTAAACTTGCCTCCAGAATGTATGAATATCATCAAGGAGGCACGGAGACCCACTACCAGAGCCTGCTACGCGGCTAAGTGGAAAAGATTTGTCGTTTATTGTAAAAATAATGACATCAATCCGCTGGATGCATCAACGCAAAACATTATCTGTTATCTATTACACTTATACCGATGCAATCTAGCATACAATTCCATCCGTATACATTTGACCGGCCTGGCAGCTTACCTTCAGAATAGGCAGCACCTCTCTCTGTTCAAAGTGCCTGCCATCAGAGCTTTCTTGGAAGGACTCGGACGTGTGATTCCCCCACGACACCCTCCTTCACCAGTCTGGAACCTAAATGTGGTCCTCACCAGACTGATGGGACCACCTTTTGAACCTCTACACTCCTGTGAGATTCAATTTCTAACATGGAAAGTAGCTTTCCTAGTTGCCATTACTTCCCTAAGACGAGTTAGTGAACTTCAGGCACTAACCATTCAAGAGCCATTTATACAGGTTCATGCAAACAGGGTAGTACTACGCACCAACCCTACTTTCATGCCCAAGGTAATCTCGCAGTTCCATATGAACCAATCCATAGAACTGCCTGTGTTTTATCCTAATCCTGAGAATGTAGCAGAGAGAATGCTCCACGCACTTGATATCAAAAGGGCTCTCCTGTACTATATTGACAGAACACAGACTTTCAGGAAAACAAAACAACTGTTTGTTGCCTTTTCTCCACAGCACAAAGGCAACCCCATTTCCTAAGCAGGAATAGCTAGGTGGATAGTTAAGTGTATACAGATTTGCTATGAAAAAGCTAAGCGCACACTAACAATTCCTCAATAAAGTTAGGGGCCTCCATGGCTTTCCTGGGAAATATTCCTTTAGAGGAGATATGTAGAGCAGCCACATGGTCCACTATACATACATTTACCAAGCACTACTGTGTAGATGTACACTCAAGACAGCAGGCAGCTGTAGGACAGGCTGTTCTCAAAACTCTTTTTCAGACTGCTGCAGCTGGCACGGGAAGCCGCTGCTAAATGGAGGGACTGCTATATAATCTATGCACAGATATGAATTCAGCAGCCCACATGCCTCGAACCGAATATGCTACTTACCAGTATGCATCTGTTCTTGGCATGTAGGGCTGCTGACATTCATATCGCCCACCCTCCTCCCTGGCGCCTGTAGCAGCTGTAGCATTCAGTAATTACTAGTTAGCATGGTCATCATTCACTGTATTACACTCCATCTATGCCACAATGGCGAAAAACAATCTAAGGATGGAGGGGATGCCCATGCGCACTGTAGTCCAGGGGAGGAGCCACCTATCTCGTGATACTTCGAAGACTCTTCCAGGACAACAATGTGCAATCATCCGGACCCAACACTAGGCGGCGATCTATGCACAGATATGAATGTCAGCAGCCCTACATGCCAAGAACAGATGCATACTGGTAAGTAGCATATTCGTTACTGACTTCTAAAAAAAAGATCTGGAACAACCCGGCCCAAATATTCTGTTGGCTCCCCATTGGGCCACATGAGTGTGGTACCAGGAACTTCTGATTATAAGATCTGTCCTCCAATCAGGCTACTGCTTTGCAAGGCCCTCCTGTCTCAACAGGGCAGGAACCTCCACCCGAATCTACTTTACCTACACCTCCATGCGTGGAGATGGAGCCACTCCACCCCACCCTCCGGGATTGACGATCTGTCAAGTTCAATAGATTCATCTAGCAAAATGGCTATGCCCTACATTTTTTCTTCTCCCCAACCATTATGTCTCCTGCACCAGAATGGATTTTAGAAGAGCATCTGTCTATCCTGCTAGAGGAGGTATGCCTATTGCCTCTTACGGGTGCCATAGAGAGGGTACTGGATTCAAAGAAAGACGTGTATGTTATTTCTGCAATTTCCACTTCCTGAAAAAGGGCAGGGCCCTCATGCCTGTCTTGGACCTTTTACCCCTGAATGCCATACTGTGAAAGGACAAATTCAAAATTCTCATATTGGCACACATCCTCTTTTGCCATGGACCCGAAGACAGGATGGTGTCCCTGTAATTGGAGGGCACCTATTTTCTTATACCTGTCCTGCCGTCCCACAGGCGTTGCGTGCAGTTCAAGGAGGGTCAGAAGCTCTGTTCCCCTTTGGCCTCACGATGGCCTCTTTGGTGTTCATGAAAGTGACGTTGGTGGTTGCTGCCTATCTTTGGAGGTCATGAGTTCCTTCATTCCCTGTCTGTATGATTAACCTCTGAACGTGAGTTTACAATTGTCAAGCATGCACCATCTCTGGATGGCAGGACTCTTAATGTCTTTGGGGTTTAACAGAAATGAGCAGACATCACCTGGTTCCATCACAGAGGATTCTGTTGATTGGGGCGATCCTTCACATGGTGCAGTTCAAGACCTTTCCTCTGACGCATCAATTCCGGGCCGTTAGGACTATGACCCTTCCTGGCCGCTTAGTCCCATACATCCTCTCTGTCAAACACTCAGTGGCACATGGAAGCCCTGCAGTGAAATTTAAAGTCCCAGTGGGTCTAGCATTATGGCTGTCTTTTCAATACTATTGAGGCCTCAGATGAGATTGGCCCACTATGTTCTGTGGTGGCTGGCAGATCACAATATGCCCTGCGTCATACCAATCTCTCCACTCTTCCTTCAGCTGACAGTGTTGCTGGACACATCACTACTTGTTGAGGTGATGGGGCGGGGGGGGAGGCACTTGAAGGAGTTGGGGCTTAGAGGCCCTTGGTCTCCAGTTCATGGTTGACTCCACTTTAAATGTATTGGAGCTTTTGGCTATTTGTCTAGCCCTTAGGCTTATCTGCGTCTGTGATGGTGGAACTGTTACATGTTCTCAAAGTATATGCGATACGGTACTGCAACAATCACTGCCGTGTGGGGTCCAGAGGCTTCAGATATCTGGTAGTGGCTGGAGCGCCAGGACATCCTCCTGGTTGCCAACCAGCTGACCGGATCTCTTAATACTAGAGCCTGGTAACAGAGCAGACATCATCTAATTGATCACAGGTAGTGACTACATCCTGAGATGACACAGGGTGTAGTTGACCAGTGGGAAGAGCCCTAGCTGGATCTTTCACCACTGTTGAGAACACGCAGTGTCAACAATCTGTGCATTAGAGTTCCTGCGAGAACGCTCCCTAAGAGCTGTATTCTGGCCGGAATGGAACAAGAGGATCCTGTATGCCTTCCTGCCACTAACTCTGCTGCCCCGAGTTCTGAAGAAGATCGAGAATGACTGGGCTCCCTATACACTGACATGACAGCACATGTTTAGGGTGGGCACTGCAATGTCTGCGCCATTCCCCATTGAGAGGGGCAGGCGGCAGGGGTTCCAGTTGTCTCCCTTGTTTGCTATTTCCATAGAACCCTTGGTAGAATAGCTCAAATTAAATTGATGCTCATGTGGCTGAACGTGAATGCCGACAAGGATTCTCAGATAGAATTGGATGATGCATTCATTTTTCTTACTAGCTATGAAACCTAAGGTCCTTAGGCGCTCCAGATCATTGAACATTTGGCCTGTATTGATTTGAACAAATTCCTTTTTCCAGTCGCTATCCACATGCAATAACTACAATTAGCATCCTGCATATTAGTAGCCTCACAATGCTTTTGATACCTAGGGGTTTACAATGCACCTGACACTGCAACTGCTTGGACAATGAACATCCCACCACTGCTAGCATACTAGACAGATTAGCTGCTGACATTAGAGCCTGGTTCAGGCTTTATCTGTCTCTCATGGGGCGCTCTGCAATCTTTAAAATGGTCTCTCTCTCCCGCTTCCTGTATCAGTTACAAAACTACTCTCCCACACTACCTAAATCCTTCTTCCAGAAAGTCCACTCCATGCTTTGTGGCTTTGTATGGAATCATGGTCTCCCCTGCATTGCCCTTATCAAAATGTTAAATCCACTTACAAAGGGGGCATTAAAACATATTATAGGGCCTCTCAATTGGTGGTTATTGAGGGATGGTATGACACTGGGTCGCCCAACCCATGTCTCTGAGAAATTTGCCCTTCAGGGCACATCTGTACATCATTTACTATATGGGGTAAGATTCCACTGGAACTGCCCCTGGCCACGCTGGTAGTGATCCAGGCGTGAACAACTGCCCTAAAGCCATAGAATGAAATGATGCTCACAGGATGGACGCCGCTATGGGAAGGAGCACCAGGTGGTAGCATTGGAGGGTTTTCACTAATAGGATTCCAAGTGGGAGGCCTAGGAGACCTGATGGAAAGCACAACACTTAAAACATACCAGACTTTACAGGGTGAATACGCCTAATACTGCAGTCAGTTCTGCTGATATCTGCAGCTACAATGCGCTCACACATCGCAAGGTAGAAGACCTTCCAGAGTTGAACCCTTTGACGGGCAAATTACTTCTGGGGGAATTAGGACACCACAAGATATTGCAGGTCTATTGTTCTTTGAGCCATAATATGTCAGCAGTTCATCTTAAACACTCCATTTGATAAAGAGCATCTTTTCGGGCCTAAAGTTGATCGGGATTGGAGAAGATAAAAAAAGTCACTGAGGTAGCTAAGTCTATGGGAGCCCGAAAGTCTCCTTCAAACCGGGATTCTTTTTGTCGCTCCTTTTACCGTGGGGGGTCCAAGACCACATCCTCAGACACCAATGTTCCTCCTAAAAAGGCAACAATCAATCTTCCTCCACAAGAGGTTTGTTTAGAGGAGGATATAGAGGGAACAATGGCAAAGGCAGAGGAAACGGTTCCACACCCCATAACTCCCCTTCCACTAACAAGCAGTGACTTACCCACTCTTCCCCTTGATCATTTACCACCTGTCGGGGGACGTCTTCTACAATTCCTCCCTATTTGGCAATCTATAACAGACAAATGGGTGCTAGGAATTATCCAACATGGTTATTGCCTAGAGCTTACTATCAATCCTCCAAACATTCCACCTTGTTCTCACAAACTGTCACCAGAACATTTGCACCTCCACAAACAGGAAGCCCAGTCTGTCTTGCTAAAAGGAGCCATAGAGCCGGTACCATTACAGTATCAAGGGGCAGGCGTTTACTCCCTGTATTTTCTAATTCCCAAAAAGGGCGGCTCGTTAAGACCTATTCTGGACCTAAGAGAACTGAACCTCTACATACTGTCAGAACATTTCCACATGGTGACACTTCAGCAAGTGTTCCCACTGTGATAGCCGGTCAACATTACCAATTCACAGTGCTACTGTTTGGAGTGTCAACTGCTCCCTGAGTGTTTACCAAATGTCTGGCAGTAGTCGCAGCTCATCTGGGAAGACAGCATTTCCACATCTTTCCTCATCTGGACGACTGGCTCATCAAAGCCAGAACTTTCCACTAGTGTCTCCAACACGCTCAAGCCACAATTCACTTACTACACCAGCTAGGGTTTACCGTGAATGCGCTAAAATCTCACCTACAACCTTCAATTACACAAACTTATTTGGGAGCCACCATAGACACTCTCTCCACTGTCATGCTTAGCACACGCTATTTGGAAATGGGCTATACATCACAGAATTTATCTCCTGGCAGAGCACCTTCCAGGAATAAACAATCAGATTGCAGACCTTCTCAGCAGACAGAAGCAGCAGATCCACAAATGGGAACATCATCCTCCGGTTTTCCTTCCCTACTTTCAGGAGTGGTGATATCCTTAGATAGACTTGTTTGCCACAGCAGAAAATGCAAAATGCCCAAACTTCGCCTCCAGGTTCCCACACCCGCTCTCCAAAGGCAATGCCCTATGGATGAACTGGTCATAGATATTTGCCTATGCTTTTCAGCCTCTGCCACTTATTCCACTGGTAGTTCGGAAGCTCGGTCAATGATCCCTCACTCTAATTCTCATAGCTCCAACATGGGCACGTCAAACCTGGTTCACCAACCTGCTGGAACTGTCCATTTCCACACCAAAAGCTCCTTCATTCTCCTCACTCTGAGCCATGGAGAAATCAAACATCCAAATCTCAAAGAACTCAACCTGGCGATCTGGATCCTAAAGTCATAGAGTTTAGATATTTACAATTACCACCAGACATTACTTTGTTGTCCTCAGATTGATTTGTGGGAACAGTGCAGATTCATCCAACAAAATACCTCATGGACGAAGGGTGGTCTCAGTTGAATTTAGAAAAGCCCCAAATTTCCCATTACATTTAAATATTGTATTTATAGCATGTGTTGGCAGCAGATACACATCTATGCATACTCCTGCCATCTAGTGTTCGGCCCGGACTCCGCAAGTTGCTTTTCTATTTTCCTGAAGGAATTTTATGGTCTGCGCCGTGTGTCATATCTCTTCCTATTTGAGGCATTGCACATTTTCAACTGCTCTTGTGTTAGTTTTGTTACGCTATTGGGCTCGGACACACTGCATCGAAGCTCTTCAGGTTTCAAAACCTACGCAGCCTATGGAGAAAAATA
The DNA here is from genome assembly GCF_964204655.1 of Triturus cristatus. Lineage (NCBI taxonomy): Eukaryota > Metazoa > Chordata > Amphibia > Caudata > Salamandridae > Triturus > Triturus cristatus. Next base: position 298,281,159 of record NC_140591.1, read on the forward strand.
AGAACAACCTACTTGATTTGGAATAGAATATCGAGCGACATCGACACCAGTCAAAAAAGTCTGTCTCGGAGTGATGGCGATGAAAAAAAGGCTGATCCTCAGGTTCCCTCGGTTTGGGACAAAATACTCACGCTTGGAGACTCATCTCGTGTGTAACTTGTGCTAATCAAGTAACGGGTGTGTGGCGTGTGAACCTATTTGAAAACAAAAAGACACTGGGGAATAGGAGAGATCAGCGCCTAGCACACAATATGGAGATGGCAGCCAGGCTTAGTTCTCTCACTACGAATCGCAGAGCGAAGAGGAGATCTACTCCAATACAGCAACACAAGGTGGGGTAGTCATCGCGAGTCCCCACTATGTTGCCTCTGGAGAGTCCAGCGGGGATGAAGGGACCCTAATCCACATTGAGGACACCACTCTCAATGAGGAGGGAGATATACCTCAACAGGATTATGATGCTGATGGTTCACTTGAAAACCCACAGTACAGCCCAGACTATAGGATGATTAATGTGGGTCTACCTGATCGAACCACCAGTCCTATCGAAAGCGTCACCGCCAGATGACACGTTATCCTATCAGTGTTATTTTGAGGGCTGCAAAATACCACAAACTTCCTATGCACACCACAGAGGAAGAAACAGGTTCGAGGCATGTGGGCTGCTGAATTCATATCTGTGCATAGATCGCCGCCTAGTGTTGGGTCCGGATGTTTGCACGTTGTTGTCCTGGAAGAGTCTTCGAAGTCTCCTGGGATAGGTGACTCCTCCCCTGGACTACAGTGCGCATGGGCATCCTCTCCATCCTCAGATTGTTTTTTTCCGCCATTGGGTTCGGATGTGCTTATCTTGATTCAAGTTAGGAAAAACTTTTTACAGGCCAAAAGGCCTTTAGTTCGCGTCGGTACTGTTCCCGATCGGTATCGATAGTTATTTGTTAGTTTACTAACTTCCAGAAACCAACTTTTTCGCATCATACCCTACCATCGACCCGACATCGACGATGGAATCGAGAACGCCCTTCAAGCGGTGCCCTGTATGCAATGCGAAATATCCCCATGTCGACGTCCACCCGGTGTGCAACAAATGCCTTTCACCGGATCACGACGAGTCCACATGTATGGCCTGTGCCCGATTCCGATCCAAGAAGACTCTCCGGAATCGTCGAGCGGCGAGGCTCGAAGCGCAGCAAGCGGCACCGGCCCCGACTGACATCTTCAACGCCGAGGACGAAGATGTGCAAGACGTGGAGAACCTACCCTCCAGCCCCGCTTCCGAACACGACTCCGGATCGGAAGACGTCGAAGAACAACTCTTCCACAGAGACGAAGCCGACACCGAGGTAGGAGACTACAATGAGGCCTTAGGGGCCGAAGAGAGTAGCTCCGGTGACGAGCAAGGCCTACCCGAACAGACTTTGGATATCCCAGTGCGTCAGTCTGTGGCTCCGGTCGAGGGATCGCCTTCGGGCCTTACCCAAGACCTATCCCGCATTCATTCGGCCCCGCCCTCTGGCCCGGCCTCTGACACTAAGCGGCAGCCTATACTACCCAAAACGGCTGGTTTCCCTTCATCGAAACCGAAAGCCGTCTCGGTTCAGCAGAAACCGAAACTGAAAGTCACACTGGTCGGATCGAAGCCCACCACGCCTTCGACGCCAGCCAAACCCGTCGGCACCGACCGCACCAAACGGGACTTCGGTGCCGAGCTTGCAGCAGCCGACGTCCGCGCCGATGCACGGAAAAAGACCATCGGTACCGCCAAGCCGCCTCGGCTCCCGGCACCGAAACAATCGGCTCCGACCACAAAGGTCAAAATGGCCGCTGGATCTCACACCACTTCCAAAACAGCACCAAAGGCACAATCATCGACGCCGTCGACAGCTACTACCTCTCCTCGACTCAATGACCCCGTGGCACCGAAGACGTCCACGCCTGCCTCGACGGAACCGGTCGGCGCCAAAGAACCGTCGGCGTTCCAGGTGCGGCAAGTTTCAGCATCCTTGCAACGCATCAAAGATAAGGTGGCCCTCCAGGACACATCAAGCTCCGAGCCGAAAAAGGCTCAAAAAGCTTCTCCGGCACCAGCCAACATCACTTTTGGCCTGCCACCATCCACGGCGCCAAAACTGTTCGAAATCAGAACACGTGTCACCCACACCAGGATCACACCTGCAGAACACTCTCCTACAGAGACGTCGCCTTCACACATCATCGATGCCGCAACAGGCAGAATGATGCTTCACAAAAGGAGGATAACTTCTGAGCCAGCTTTGGACTCCTACCTGATCCCACTAAAGAAAAAGCTGCCAGTGGACTCGGAACCACTTCTTTACGAGCCTCTCCATGCCTCTTACCAAGATCCACAGTCCTTCTCTCCGACACACTCCGACACAGACGTTTTGGAGGACTACATGGGTGACCACGTCCCCTACCCCGGAGAGATGGACCCTCAAGGCCAACAGGACCCTGACCAAGCTTGGGATGACCCTGTAGACTCGGGTGCACCTATGGATACACAGGACCCGCAACTCTATGGAGCAAAAACGTCTCCCACAGAGGACACTGCCGCATTCAACGCCCTCATTGAACGTGCTGCGGCCAATCACGGTGTTCAACTCCACTCTGACACCATCGAGGACGATTTTCTCATGGACACTTTCGCATCCTCAGAAAAACATGTTAAAACTCTACCCATGTTGAAAGGTGTCCTCAAACCAGCAAAGGACATTTTCAAAGAACCCACCAGGGCCAGAGTAATAAACCCCAGAATCGACAAAAAATATAGGTCAGCGCCTGGGGATCCTACCTATATTAGAGGACAGTTGCCTCTAGATTCCATAGTAGTCGCGAATGCTCGTAAACGGGCGCACTCGCAGATGACTGGGGATGCCCCTCCCCCGGACAAAGAGTCCAAGGTGTTAGAGACCTCTGGCAAACGGGTTGCGGCCCAAGCAGCTAACATATGGCGTATTGCCAATACTCAAGCGCTCCTGGCTCGCTACGACCGAGCGCATTATGACACACTAGAAACATTACTACAACATCTACCTGACCAATACAAAGAGGGAGCAGAGATCCTCATCAGAGAGGGACAACTCCTCACAAACGCATCCATCAAGTGTGCACTGGATGCCGCAGATACAGCTGCCAGAGCCATAAACACTAGCGTCATGTTACGACGACACGCCTGGTTACGAATCTCCGGATTCAAACCTGAGGTGCAAAATAACATCCTCAACCAGCCGGTCAACCCAGACTACTTATTCGGGCAAGAGGTTGACACCACTGTAGAAAAAATAAAAAAGGACACAGACACTGCAAAGTCCATGGGGGCTCTCCAAACCAAGACCTTTCGGAGTGGCTCCTTTCGTCGCCCCGGTAATAGAGGAGCAGGTAGAGGACAGGGGTCACAGCAAACCTACAACAAGGGCAACACCCAAAGTACCTACGATAAAAACACCAGGGGTGGATATCGTGGTTCAAGCACAAAGGGCAGAGGACGCGGATACGGCAATACCAGATCCTCTCCCAAGAACAAACAGTGACGCCCTCTCCCTTCCTCCCGACCACACAACACCTGTCGGGGGAAGGTTGCAAAAGTTCCTGGGCACGTGGAACTCCATCACCACGGACAGGTGGGTCAAAGATATTATCAAACACGGTTACTGCCTAGAATTAACCTCTACTCCACCCACAATACCCCCAAAACACCGTCCTATGTCCTCAGAGCACTTAGCGCTATTACAGCAGGAAGTGCTAAGCATGATGCAAAAAGGCGCAATAGAGGTCGTACCCGTCCACGAGCAAGGTACAGGGGCGTACTCCCTGTACTTTTAAATACCAAAAAAGGACGGGTCACTCAGACCTATACTAGACCTGAGACCCCTCAACCGCTATATTCTTTCGGAGCATTTCCACATGCTCACCCTGCAACAAGTCCTCCCACTGCTCAAACAAGGAGACTTCCTGGCCACACTAGACCTCAAAGATGCGTATTTCCACATACCCATTCACCCATCACACAGGAAATATCTCAGGTTGACTATTCAAGGGCAGCACTACCAATTCAAGGTTCTTCCCTTCGGCGTCACAACAGCACCCAGAGTTTTCACAAAGTGCCTAGCTACTGTGGCGGCACATCTACGGAGGCAGCACATACACTTCTACCCTTACCTGGACGACTGGCTTGTTCAAGCAAAGTCATCCCAGCAATGTGCCAGCCACATGTCCCGCACCATTCGCCTCCTTCACAGTCTGGGGTTCTCACTAAACTACCCAAAATCACATCTCCAACCCGCACACGTACAACAGTACCTAGGTGCGACCATAGACACTCTGGCGGCCACAGCTCAGCCAAATTTAGTGAGAATCAACAGCATGCAAATGCTGATTTCCAAGTTCAAACCACAACACTCCCTTCCCGCGCGAGTGTTCATGCAGTTGATAGGCATGATGGCCTCCTGCATTTTCATAGTCCCACACGCGAGACTACATATGCGCCCGCTTCAGGAGTGCTTAGCACGTCAATGGAACCAGGCTCACGGACAACTAAAAGACCTAGTGTTGGTGAGCGGTCGGGCATACAACTCTCTGCATTGGTGGAATCCACAAAACCTTTGCAAGGGCCGACCGTTCCAAGAGCCTGTTCCACAGATAATACTGACAGCGGACGTGTCTCTCCAGGGATGGGGAGCTCATGTACTCAACTACACAGTGCAGGGACTATGGACAACACAACAAAAGAAGATGCACATCAACCTTCTAGAACTGATGGCAATCTTCCTGGCTATGAAAGCATTCAAAGTACACTTGTGCAACAAAGTCGTGTTGATCCGGACGGACAACATGACCGCCATGTACTACATACAGAAGCAGGGAGGAACACACTCTCCACAGTTGTCTCATCTGGCTCAGAGCATGTGGAAGTGGGCCTTTCAGAGGAACATGTTCCTCATGGTGGAACACCTCCCCGGCAAGGACAACCAAATGGCGGATCTGCTCAGCAGACACAGCCACCAGATGCACGAGTGGGAGTTACACCCATCAGTACTCCAACCGTACTTCCAGCAATGGGGTCATCCAGAGATAGACCTATTCGCCACAAGCGAAAACGCAAAATGCCAAAGCTTTGCCGCCAGGTTCCCACATCCACAGTCGCAGGGCAATGCGATATGGATGAACTGGTCCGGCAGATTTGCGTACGCTTTTCCCCCAGCACTGTTGATACCGCTGGTGGCTCGCAAACTCAGACAACACTCACTGACACTCGTCCTGGTTGCTCCAAGGTGGGCACGCCAGCCATGGTACACCACTTTTCTCGAACTTTCCGTGGTGCCGCATCAAAGGCTGCGGATCAAACCAGCGCATTTGACGCAGAACCATGGAGAGATTCAGCACCCAGATCCGCAACAGCTGAACCTGGCAATCTGGCTCCTGAAGTCCTAGAGTTTGGCTACCTAAACCTGCCACCTGACTGTATGGACATCATTAAGGAAGCTAGAAGACCCACTTCCAGAGCTTGCTATGCAGCCAAATGGAAAAGATTCGTCATCTATTGCAATAATAATGACATTAACCCACTAGACGCATCCATCCAAAACATAATTTACACCTATACCGATGCAATCTGGCGTACACCTCGATACGTGTCCATTTGACCGCAATATCTGCCTATCTCCAGAACAGGCAGCACCTCTCTTTATTCAGAGTGCCTGCCATCAAAGCATTCTTGGAAGGACTCCAACGAGTAATTCCTCCAAGCCACCCACCAGCTCCAATGTGGAACCTCAACTTGGTCCTCACCAGACTGATGGGTCCACCCTTCGAACCTCTGCACTCATGCGAGATTCAATTCCTCACCTGGAAAGTAGCTTTCCTAGTAGCGATCACCTCTTTGAGGAGAGTTAGTGAACTCCAGGCACTAACCGTTGAAGAGCCATTCATACAGGTTCACGCCAACCGGGTCGTACTACGTACCAACCCCAAATTCATGCCCAAGGTGATATCGCAGTTCCACATGAATCAAACTATTGAACTGCCTGTTTTCTTTCAAAACCCACAAACTGTCGCAGAAAGAGCACTCCATACACTGGATGTAAAGAGAGCCCTCATGTACTATATAGACAGGACTAAAGTCTTCAGGAAAACAAAACAACTTTTCGTTGCCTTTGCCCCACACCACAAAGGTAACGCCATCTCCAAAGCAGGTATAGCCAGATGGATCGTTAAATGTATTCAAATTTGCTATCAAAAAGCTAAACGCACATTAACGATTCCCCCACGAGCCCACTCAACACGTAAGTTAGGGGCCTCCATGGCCTTCCTGGGAAACATCCCCTTGCATGATATATGTAGAGCAGCCACCTGGTCCACTACACATACATTTACCAAACACTATTGTGTAGATGTGCAATCAAAACAGCAGGCAGCTGTAGGACAGGCTGTTCTCAAAACTCTTTTTCAGACCGCTGCAGCTGGCACTGGTAGCCGCCGCTAATAGGAGGTACTGCTATGTATTCTATGCACAGATATGAATTCAGCAGCCCACATGCCTCGAACTGAATATGCTACTTACCAGTATGCATCTGTTCTTGGCATGTAGGGCTGCTGACATTCATATCGCCCTCCCTCCTCCCCGGCGCCTGTAGCAGCTGCAGCTCTCAGAATTACTGTAAGCATGGTCATCACTTTCTGTATCTACTCCATCACTGCCACAATGGCGAAAAACAATCTGAGGATGGAGAGGATGCCCATTCGCACTGTAGTCCAGGGGAGGAGTCACCTATCCCAGGATACTTCGAAGACTCTTCCAGGACAACAACGTGCAAACATCCGGACCCAACACTAGGCGGCGATCTATGCACAGATATGAATGTCAGCAGCCCTACATGCCAAGAACAGATGCATACTGGTAAGTAGCATATTCAATTTTTTGGTAGAGACACTATCGCGCACAGAACACACGGTGCAATACCTTGCTATGATTGGCTCTGTCTTGCAAGCCTCTAAAGTCATATTTAAAGACCCCATAAAATCCAGGTTACTTGCACCACGCATTGAAGGAAAATACAGGCCTTCACCAAAAGACCCAATATATATAAGCGGCCACCCACCAGCAGACTCCCTAGTGGTCACAACTGCTAGGAAAAGGGCAGCCTCCCAGGGAACTGGAGATGTGCCATCTCCTGATAAGGAGAGTGAGCGGATCAATGCTGCAGGCAAAAGGGTAGATACGGGGCACGCAAACCACTGGAAAATTGTTAACTCGTCAGATTACTATCTCGTAAAAATGGAGCAACATGGGATGAGATGCAGAATTAATGCAACATCTCCCAGATGAATACAAAAAATGAGGAGATGAGTTAGTAAATGAGGGCAGACAAATGTCAAATGCTACCATTAGATGTGCACTTGATGGTGTGGACACGGCTGCAAAAGGCATCAGCAGTTCAGTAATGCTGCATAGACATGCATGACTACGCATATCTGGATTTAAGCCTGAGGTGCAACAGCCCAATCTAAACATTGCATTCAGTAGGGAACATCTCTTTGGCTCAGTAGTAGATACTCAGAGAAAATCAGACCAGAGACAGACACTGCAAAATCAATGGGTGTTTTACAAGTCACACCTCAAAAGCAGCAGTCCTTTCGGCGCTATCAAGGGAGAGAGGCCTCAAAGTCCTACCACGGAAAACACCACCTACCAAAGACGACAACATACCACCAACAAACAGGTCAAGGGTACTATAGAGGTGGCTACAAGAATAGAGGAAGAGGTAAAGGCACACTCACAAGAGGAGCCTCTACACCCAAAACATTACTCCCTAACAGGACTCGGGGCACACTCAGTCAAAGTACATTCAGCAATTCAGCAAAGAGTGGAGGCATACCATGCAAGAAAGATGGCAATTTCTCACATATAGCAATAGTTCCTCATGCAAGACTACATATGAGACCCCTACAACAGTACTTGGCATCTTCAGGAAAGTGGGTTTCTGTCGCAGTAACCCCCCCCCCCCCACTTTTTGTCAGACTACTGATGCACTTTTTCTTGGTGTGTTCTGGGTCCCTGCCAATCAGGTTCCCAGGGCCTGTGTTCTTTCCCCAAATCTAACCCAATTGGCATCTCTGGTAAATGGTACCACAGGTACCCAGGGCACTGTGACCAAGGAAGACCTCTAAGGGCTGCATCACTTATTGTGCCACCTATGGAGGCCCTGTACCTTTACACACCACACACTGCCTTTGCAGGCTGCGTGTTTTGGTGCAGAGAAAAGTAAAGGGTCGACATGGCACACTGTGTGCCATGCCCACTGCCCTGGCATAGATCAGTTATCCCTCTGGCTGGGTTCTCCTATGCCAGTGTTGAAGGTACAGGTGGATGAGCCCTGTACCCCTACAGTGTCTAAACCCATTCTTAGGCATTGTAAGTGCAGTGCTGCCATTAAGAGTATATGGTGATGGGAGCTTGTCATTACGAACTCCACAGCTGTGAGAAAGTGCCATCTTCCTTGCATGGTATGCCCCCACTTTTTGCTGAATTGCTGAATGTACTTTGACTGAGTGTGCCCTGGACTCCTGCCAATCAGGTGCCCAGGGCCTATGTTGCTTCCCTAAAACCCAAATTGGCAAACCCTGGCCACATGTCAGCCCCTGGTAAAAGGTACCCAGGGCCTTGTGACCAGGGAAGGCCTCTAAGGGCTGCAGCACTTATTGTGCCACCCTTAGAGGCCCTGTACCCTAACACAAACACACTGCCTTGCAGTCTGAGTGTCTGGGTATAGGACAAAACAGACTCGATATGTCACACATACCTGTTTGCCATGCCCACAACCTACACTGCCCTGGCATACATCAGCCACTCTAGCTGGCTGCCCTATGCCAGTGGTGTGAGCACAGGTGCATGAGCCATGTGGCCCTACAGTACCCAGGTCCATTCCTGGGCACTGTAGTGCAGTGCTGCCATTTAAGAGTATATGGTGCTGGGAGCTCGTCAAACACGAACTCCACAGCGCCATGATGGCAACACTGAAGACTGAGAAGTTTGGTAACAAACTTCTCAGCACATTAAACCCGCACTGATGCCAGTGTGGGATTTAATGTACCAAGCACCACAGAGGGCATCTTAGAGATGCCCCCTGAACCTAACCTACAATCCACGTCTTGTCTGAGGGGCTGCCTAGGCTGCCACACAGCAGACATGTTGCTGTACACCTGAGTAGAGAGCCATCCGCTCTCCTGGGCCTACAACAATGCACATCCTGGGCGAGGTGCTAGGTCTCCTCCCCCAGGATGGGCAGGGGGAAGCTTCAAAGGCATGCCGCCTTTGTGAGCTTCTCCAGGCCACTTGCTGTACTCAGCAACTGGCCCCTTCCGGTTCTAGAACCCCATTCTGGTGGGGAGACTGGCCGGAAACCCCAAGGAAGGACAGGAGGTATGCCAGCCTCTGCCAACCCCATTCCTCAGGTGGGGGAGGCGAGGTGAAACACATCCCCGGGCTCTCGCCATCTTGAAGATGGGGAGCCCTGCCCAATCAGGACTAGGCCACTGCCCCCCTCCCACAGTAGAGTGGCAGGATAGGTGGTGTAACAACCCCAGTACAGGGACCCAGTGGTCCCTGCCCATTACCTACCTGTAACGCCCCTAAATGTAGTATTTAGGGGCACCCTGAACCTCAGATTCCAGGTTCTAAAACCGCAAAGAAGATCAAGAAGAAAGAAGACCTGCCGTGCTGCTGCTGCTAAGAAGAGGTAGACACCAACTGCTTTGGCCCCAGCCCTACCGGCCTGTCGACCCTCGAACCTGCTCCTGCTAAGTCCCGGCACCTCTTGTGGCCAGCAACCTCACAAACCCCGGAGGACCTGGCTACCTTGTGACTGAGAACCTGGGACTCCCACGAGCAGTGGCTCTGATCAAAGCAAGTATCTGACCCCTGGCAACAGCCAGGAACCGCGAACCCTGCATACTCTGCACCCGCCAAGCCTGGCCTGTGCTGGAGTGGACAAAGACCCCGAGGACATCCCCCCCGGCGACTGTGACCCTGAATCCGGCACCCAAGGAACCCACCTCGACGCTCCTGGCGACGCCTGCAGCCTCAGAACCAGGGACCCCCCAACCGCGATTAACAGAGGGTACGATTTCCCGACACCAAAAGGCACCTCTGCACCCGGCCCCCTGTGCCCGACTCCTGGGTACCTACCTATCCTCCAACTACCTAACTTACCTCTCGAAGTGGTGGTCACACCTGAAGAATCTTCATCCCCGAGCTTGCAGCCTTTGTTCATCCGTGAGCTTTTCCATTGCAATCAATTGAGCGCCTGAAGGCTCAAAAGCACCCTGCACCCAGCCGCCCGAGTGGACCTGGCAGTGCAACTTCTACTCCTACCTACTTCCCCATTTGCCCTGAGCAAGTGACCAGGAGCCCAGCTCCCACAGCCGCGTGGCCTGCTAGTCAGCAGCCATTAACCAAGGACCCCCTGCCTCCCATAGGATAACATTGGGCCTAACTCACTCTGCACCCGGCTGCCCCTATGCCGCTGAGGGTTTAACAACTATACTTACCTGACCCTGGGAGACCCCTGAGTTTATGCCCAGAACCTTAACTCTGCCAGTCGAGCACTTACCCAAAAGCCGATAACTCACTTTTCTTTCATAGGGTAACATTGACTGGTTTCTCTTGAAATTTCTTCTAAGTGTGGAGTTTCTAAACTTCAAAATATTCACCTAAAATCAACCGAGTAACGAAAACGGAAATACTCGCCTGCTATTAGGAGAGATCACAGTGCTGGATCTTGGTGCCCAACACTGACCCTGAGAAGTACTTACGACCGTACTTACCACCCACTCAATTTTCTCCCATAGGAAACCATTGACAGTTATTCTGTGAAATTTCTTGTGTCGATTTTTGCAAACTACAAATATTCTTTAAAAATCGTACCAACTGCGAAAACGTAATTACTTACCGGTTTTAGATAGATGCCCCAGTACTGAGCCTAGGAGCCCAGCACTGGATTACAAAAGTAACAAGAACATACTTTACCCGTAACTTGAATTTTCTTCCATAGGAAACCATTCACAGTTTTTTGGTGAAATTTCTTCTATCGATTTTGCAAACGTATAAATATTCTTTAAAAATCGCCTGTATAACTTAAACGCAGTTTCTCAACTGCTTACAGGTGGTACACTAGTGCTGGATCCAGGATCCAACACTGACCTAGAAAAAGTAACCATAACCCCACTTACCTGCTAAGTGAATTTCCTCCCATAGGATAACATTGGTAATTTGATTAGAAAAAGCTTCTAAGTGTCAACTTTTAAAATAGTAAAATATTGCTTAAAAATCACAACAGTAACTAAAACGTATTTATTCACTTCCAAGAACTGTCCCAGGACGGAATCTAGGATCCAGTCCTGGAGTTAGAAAAGTAATCCTGAAAGTAATCAATTGCATATAACTTAAAATTCCCATTGAGCTCAATGTATTATTGTGTTTGAAATTGTGTTGCCTATTGCAACAAATTGTAACTATTGCATTCCAAGTCAATTGCCTTTTGTAAAGTATTTAACTAAAGCATCTCATTCTGAGAAAGTATATTTTGATACCTATTGTTGGTTCTAAAATAAAACAACCATATATTTTTATATACAAACCATTGGCCTAGAGTTCGGTTCTTGAGTGTGTGTGACCACTTGCTGACTGAGTGTGTACCACAAATGCTTTACACTGTCCTCTGATACTGCCTTAACTCTCTAAAGCTACCACTTTAGAGAGTAAGGTTATATCTAACTTTATCCTCTGCCAAACCTCTGGGGACTGTGGACTCTACACACACTGTACCTATTTGGGAACAGTATATACAGAGCCACTTTCCTACAACAGCACCATAATGGCTCCACTGAAAACTGAGAAGTTTGTTATCACAATTCTCAGCCCATTAAACCCACACTGATGCCAGTGTGGGATTTAATGAAAAATGCACACAGAGGGTATCTCAGAGATGCCCCCTGAAAAACTACCAGCCTCTGGTGGGTTCCCTGACTGGTACACACCAGCCTGCTACCACGAGACCTGTTTCTGGACCCTTAGGGTGGGAGCCTACGCTCCCTGAGCCCAGAATCCAAGCCTTTCCTGGGCGGAGGTGTTCACACCTCTCCCAGGCCAGGAAGAGCCATCTGTGGCAGGGGAACTTCAAAGGCCTGGCAGCCTTTGTAATGCGACCCCCCCAGCCTCTCCTGCTATCAGGAGCAGGCCCCCTTCCTGTCTCCCCTCTATTTCGGCGGGAAGACGGGCGGGAAAAACTAGCCAGCCCTGAAGGTGTGTCCACCTCTGCCAACTTCACCCCTCAGGTGGGGGAGGCGAGGTGAAGCCCACACTCCAGTGCTCGCCAATTTTGCAGATGGCAGGCACTCCCCAATCAGGACTACGGATTGTGCTCACTCCCCCACGTGGGGTGAGCACACCAAAGGTGTAGTCACCCTAAGGTCAGTAGCCCATTGGCTACTGACCTCAAGACCCCTAAAATGCCCCCTAAATAAAGTATTTAGGTGGCAGCCCTGAACCAAGAATGCAGATCCAGCAACAACAAGCAAATAAAATAAGGACGAAGAGCCGTGCAGAGCTAACAAGAGGACGATGCCCACTGACTTGGCCCCAGCCCTACACGCCTGTCTCCCCTCAAACCTGCTCCTGCGAAATCCCGGCGTGTCCAGCAGCCTGCAACTTCACAAACCCCGGAGGACCTGCCTGCCTTCATTTTCCAGACTGTTAATCCCGTGAACACCGGACGTGTGTAAACTGCAGCTTCTGGTGCCAGCCAGGAACCCCGAATCCAGCCCACTCTGCACCCGCCGAACCTGGCCCGAGCTCGAGTGGAAAAACACCACGATGAGGTCCCCCTTGCGATCCTGACCAGAGGTCTGGCGACCCCTGACCTGCCTCAAACCTCCTGACGACGCCTGCAGCCTCAATCCAAAGGACTCTTCCACACCCCCCCCAACCCCCCCCCCCTATTTGCTGACTGAGTGGGTATATCAAATGCTTAACACTGTCCTCTGATAACTGCCTTACTGCTCGACCAAGCTACCACTTTAGAGAGTAAGGTTCTATCTAACTTTAACCTCTGCCTACCTCTGGAGCCCCTTGGACTCTATACACACTGTACCTCACTTTGGTGCAGTATATATAGAACCAGTTTCTTACAGTATCGCAATGGTCATATGCGGGGGGCAATATCGAAGATACAGTGTTGGTTTCACCCAAAGTCCATCAGGCCCTACAATGCTGGAACACCAAGAACACAACAAAGGGGAGAGCCTTCACTGACCCTATCCTGCATGTAACAATACAAACCGATGCATCCCTCATGAGATGGGGTGCTCATATCAAGGACACTGTGGTTCAGGGACACTGGTCCACACAACAGCAAACATTACACATCAACATGTTAGCTCTGTTAGCCATTCAAATGGTTCTCAAAGCGTTCCTACCCAATGTCCACAATGTCCTTCTACGAACAGACAATATGACAGCAATGCACTACATTCAGAAGCAAAGAGGGACCCATTCCATACAACTAGCACAGAACATACGGAAATGGGCAATCAATCACACAATTCACATCCTAGCACAATACATTCCAGGGGAGGAGAACTCCTTAGTAGACTTGTTAAGCATGACGCAGCATCAAGTTCACGAGTGGGAAATTCACACTCCATTACTACATCAATACTTCCTATGGTGGGGAACTTCACAAATAGATCACTTTGCCACAGCCAGGAACACAAAATGCCAAAACTTTGCATCCAGACACTCACACCCTTAATCCAAAGGAATGAACTATGGATGAACTGATCAGATATCTTTGCTTACGCTTTTCCACCTCTCCCACTCCTTCCTTATATGGTCATGCAACTCAGACAGACTTCCTAACAATGATACTGATAGCTCCAACCCGGGCTCTACAACCACGGTACACAACATTAACAGAGCTATCTCTAGTACCCATCTATCCAATCCTCCTTACAGCAGGGGCAGAGTCAGGCACCCCAATAATCAACAACTCAATCCTGCAGTCTGGCTCCTGAAGTCATGGAGTTTGGGTTCTTAAATTTACCTCCTGAATGCATGAACATTATAAATGAGGCCAGAAGACCAACGACAAGGGCATGCGATGCCTCTAAATACAAATGTTTTGTTCACAACAGTGCTTCAAAGGACATTAATCCATTCTGTCCATCAGAACAGCTAATGTTTTACTTATGGCAGCTACAAAATGCATTTTTAGCTTACTCTTCAATACGTCTACATTTAGCAGCTATTGGAGCTTACCTTCAAAACAGAAAACACCAATCCCTTTTCTGCATAGCCGTCATAAAGACTTTTTTGTAAGGTTTAAAAAGGGTCATTTCCCCACATGCACGAACAGTATCTACATGGAACCTAAACATTGTTAACAAGACTCGTAGGCCCACCCTTTGAGCCATTACACAAATGTCAAATACAGTTCCTAACATGGAAGGTTGCTTTACTTGTGGCAATTACCTCCCTAACAAGAGTCAGTGAAATACATCCATTCACTATAGCAGAACTATATTTTCAAATATTTCTAGACAAAGTGAGTTTACGCACAAACCCACAAGCCAAATATTATCTAAGTAAGAAGCCGTTGAACATGTGCAATGCTTCGAAGAGGAGATACGATGCACAACGCCGGCCATAAAAATTCCTCAAGTAAAACAAAACAAGCATTTGCAATGCACTAGGTCACGCATTTACGCGATTTTAAGCTATTGGCATTGTAAATGACTGCCTATTTTTGTTTTTTAAAACATAAATAAAAGGCATTGTCATTTACAATGCCAATAGTTTAATCTCGCGTAAATGCGAGCCCTATTGCATTGCAAATGCTTGTTTTACGTGTTATGGAGGAGCATAATAGGTAAAGGTGGCACCAAGGGAGCAATGGATATAGAGCATTGAGTAGAGGGAAGGCTGGACCACACTGTCTCATGGTAAAGAATTGATCACAAAGGATAGACAAAGGAATAATGTAACCCTGGGCATGGGACTATGCACAGGCAGGTCTGTTTCTGAAACAGAGTGAAATGCTGTGCAGTGCAAACCTAGGAGAATGCCGACATCTTCAAGACAGATGCAGAGAAAAAAAGGGAAAACTTAACTAACTTAAGTGACACAAGAGAACAACAAAATGATATGCCAGGGAAAGCAAGACAAAGTAAGAGCAATAGAATACATTCAGAAATCAGGGAAATGATTGGAAAAAGTGTGATTTTGGGAAAAACAAAATTAACCCAGATCCGTGTCATACAAGCATTGGCTGCGCGCGTGCGCAGTCTTCTCTTTTTCAAAGCACACACTCGTGCTTGTGGCGTGCCGCTGCGCACTCCCGCAAGCTGTATGCCGCCACAATCACTAGTATGTGCTTGGAAAAAGAGCTGTACGACGGCTAAAGGTCTCCTATGCAGCGCATGCGTGCTGCGTAGGTGAGACCTAAAAAAAAGTGGTGCTTGAAAAGTGAACAGCGGAAGGGCAGAAGTAATTCATCCATGCTCCAGCAGAGGGTAAAACACAAGAAGGGGATGGAAAGCCCAAAGAAACAAGCAAATGACAATATAGCCAACCAATGCTTTAAGCCCAGTTTTCACCAACAGAAACCTTGCACTTTCTCACAGGCAAGACCTAAAACTTTGGGCCTTGCACTTTCTTTTTAAGTCCAGCCTGGGCAGCGCATACGCTGCTCTTCATGGCGTGCTGTATTCAGGTAGAGACTTGAAGCTCTGCCCACTCTGTCCAATTTTTTTTCATTGGCTTGTGTCACTGTCCATTGTTAACTGTGGCTGTTCATTGGTCAATAGGCTTAGTAGTCCCTCCTAAGTCCTGCCTTCTCTCATTTTGTAACATCCCACAGCGACATCCCCTGTTACGTGTGTTATTACTCAGTGGACTTTAATTACAGCCTTCGAGCACTATGTTCGAGGCATATGAGCTGCAGATTACACACTTTTGCAAAGATCGCCTTCTGGTGTTGGGCCCGGATGTTTGCAGTTTGTTTTTCCTCTTGGAAAGTCTTTGAAAGTCACTAGGTCGGTGACTCCTTCCTTGGTTCGTATTGCGCATGGGCTTCGGCTCCATCCTCAGATTGTTTTTTTCCGCCATCGGGCCACTTCGCGCTCCGGTTCCGAACATTCCAGTTCGACGATCGAAGCGGAATCCTCGCTTTTCGCGGTATTGTTCAGATCCTGATCTCCTCAATCACCTTCTCTTCGACACACCTTCGATTCCAGTCATCGACGTCGGCCTTCGGGCCTATCCAGGCTCCGGTCCCGGCTGATGGAAAGAACTCCTTTCAAGAAGTGCCCTCGATGTGGGTCCAAATTCCCCCACACCGCTCTTCATGAGGTGTGCAACCTCTGCCTCTCCCCTGAACACTAGGCTCGAGACTGTTCCGCCTGCAAGTCTTTCAGATCCAAAAAGACTATTCGAGATCTAAGGGCCAGACTAAAAATGGCGCACTCCTCGACTTCCGTTCCAGTTGACATCTTCGGGGACGACGTCGAAGCTCCGGGACAGCAGCACACCGAAGAGGACCTAGTCAGTGCTTCCGAAGCCGACGACTCGGATGTGGAGGACATCACCCCGGCGCAGAGGGTCGTGAGTAAAATACCCCCTCCCACACCGACACCCAAAAAGGCTTTGGTCACGCCTTCGCCTCTGGGCCTAGGCAAGACCAAAGACACTGCTTCGAACACCCCACCTTCGGGCCCGGTGAAGAAGCCTAATAAGCCTTCCGGCGGCTCGGGCTCGAGCCAGCCTGCCAGCGGTGCCGATAAACACACTTCGGCACCGAAGAAGAGATCGGCCTCTACCTCGACACCGAGCTCCGCACCAAAGCCCTCGGTGTCGAAACCCAGCCTCTCAGTACCGCCCAAACATCATAAGGCCCTCTGCACCGACACTCCCGCGTCGAAGCCAGTCTCGGCGCCGAACAAAAAGTCGGAGGTTCCAAAAAAGCACGGCACAGACAAGCCTAAAAAGCCATCGGCCCCGAAAACTTCGGCGCCGACCGAACAGCCAGTGTCGCAAGAACTATTTACACCAGATCCTTTGCAAAAGACACTTACCAAGGATCCAAAAACTGGACATTTGGCACTGTCTTCTAAGAAGAGACATTTGGACAAACCAGCTCCACCTCCACCTCCAAGACTGTGGAAAGACTGTGCTACCTCCCCTTTCAGAGTGACTTCCCCCACCTCCGCCCCCTCCGCCTTCTCCACCCCTGCCTCATCGCTCTCCGACCCCGTCTCCAGACCATGATGATCAGGGGGACCCTTACTACGACCCAGCAGATGTGCCACAAGACCCCACCCCTACAGGATCCCCAGACCCACGGGATGATTATAATAATCCAGACATTCCAGATGTCCCACAAGATGACCTTTATCCATCTAGGCCATCTCCACCAGAAGACTCATTAGGTTTTCACCACCTACTTCAGAGGGCGGCACATTTTCACGGGTTAGAGCTACACACTGACCCAGTAGAGGAAGATTTCCCCCTAGACACCTTTGATACTGCACATAGGTCTACTTCTATACTACCTATGCTCAAAGGGGTAATAAAACATGCGCCAGAGGTTTTTAAAGACCCAGTCGGGGCTAGGGTCCTCAACCCACGCATAGAGAAGAAGTATAAAGCTGCCCCCACAGATCCTGCCTACATCAAAGGGCCAGCGCCACTGGATTCCCTAGTGGCATCCACTGCAAGGAAGAGATCAAATTCCCAGGCGTCAGGCGAAGCACCACCGCCTGACAAAGAGTCAAAGCTCCTGGGCGCGTCAGGAAAACGCACTGCGTCACAGGCAGCCAATATATGGCGTATCGCCAACACTCAAACGCTATTGGCCAGATACGACAGAGCGCATTATGATGAACTAGAAACCATCATGCACCATCTCCCAGAAAAATACAAAAATAGGGCCAATGAATTCATTCAAGAGGGTAAGACCATAACTAACACCTCTATACGCTGTGCCTTAGGCGCAGCAGACACAGCCTCCAGGGCCATTAACACTAGTGTCCTCCTCCGTCGCCACGCTTGGCTGAGAGTTTCAGGCTTTAAACCTGAGGTACAAGCCTCCATATTAAACCATCCATTTGATCAAGAACATCTATTCGGTCCAAAGGTAGATGAGGCCCTCGAGAAGATAAAAAAGACACAGATACGGCGGAATCTATGGGAGCCCTACAGTCACACCCTCCTGGGCGCTCCTTTCGCCGCTCTTCCTTTCGGGGCACGGGCAGAGGCTACTCCTCAGATAGCGTGTCCACGTCCTACAAATCCCCTGCTCAATCCACCTTCACAAGGGGTTATCAAAGAGACGGCTATAGAGGCACCAACAATAAAGGCAGAGGCAAAACAAATACCGCCCGCTCTGCCACACCGCCTACCCAATGACTTTCCCCTGCTCCCTCCAGACCATCCCACTTCGGTCGGGGGCAGACTACAAAATTTCCTTTACGTCTGGGAGTCCATCACATCAGACAGATGGGTGACCCAAATTATTCGTTCAGGGTACTGCCTAGAACTGACATCTACTCCCCCTCCCCAAACATTCCACCCAGGCAACGCCCAATGTCACAAGAACATTCCACGTTACTAAATCAGGAGGTAATCACCCTCCTACAAAAAGAGGCGATTGAACAGGTCTCCGCCAATCAGCAAAATGTAGGGGTCTACTCCCTATATTTTCTGATACCAAAAAGAGACGAGACTCTACATCCTATCTTAGATCTCCGGCCTCTAAACACATATCTACATTCGGACCATTTTCACATGGTAACACTTCAGCAGGTACTTCCGCTCCTCTCCCAGAACAACTTTCTCACCACACTGGACTTGAAAGATGCATACTTTCACATTCCGGTACACCATGCCCACAGAAAGTACCTCAGATTTGTAGTGGACGGGCAACACTATCAGTTCAAGGTGCTCCCATTCGGGGTCACAACAGCACCAAGGGTATTCACTAAGTGCCTAGCGGTAGTGGTGGCACATCTCAGAAGTCAGCACATTCACATCTTCCCATATTTGGACGACTGGCTGATAAAAGCCGCGTCCTACAACCAATGTGTACACCACACCGCCACTACAATCCAACTACTTCACCAACTAGGCTTCACGGTGAACCACCAAAAGTCCCAGCTAACACCATCCCACATAAAGCAATACCTCGGTGCCACCATAGACACCTCAAAAGCCATAGCCTACCCCAATCCGGCCAGGATTGCAAGCATTCAGGCTTTGCGTCAAAAATTCATACTTCAACACTCCCTCCCAGCAAGAGTGTTTATGCAACTGACGGGGATGATGGCCTCTTGCATTTTCATAGTGCCTCATGCAAGACTCCAGATACGTCCACTCCAAGAGTGCTTAGCGCGCCAATGGAACCAGGCCCAGGGGCAACTGACAGATCTGGTGTTGGTAGACGGTCGCACCCATCGCTCTCTGCAGTGGTGGAACACCACAAATCTTTCCTAGAGGTCGACCGTTCCTGGACCCGGTTCCACAAATAATCCTGACAACAGACTCATCGCTCTCCGGCTGGGGAGCTCATCTACTACACCTCACAGTGCAGGGCACATGGACGCCGCAACAAAAGTTACTCCACATCAACCATCTGGAGCTACTGGCAATCTTTCTAGCCCTAAAATCCTTTCACACACAGATTTTAGGCAAGGCAGTCCTTATTCGCACAGACAACATGACCGCCATGTACTACATTAAAAAACAAGGCGGCACACACTCTCCACAGCTCTCTCAACTAGCACAGAGCATATGGAGATGGCCAATTCCACACAAAATCTTTCTCCTAGCCCAGCATGTCCCAGGAGTTCAAAACACCATGGCAGATCTGCTCAGCAGACACACGCAGCAGATCCACGAGTGGGAACTTCACCCGCAGGTTCTTCACCTGTTCTTTCGGATGTGGGGGCATCCACAGATAGACCTATTCGCCACACACGAAAACAAAAAATGCCCAAGCTTCGCCGCCAGATACCCACACCCATTGTCCAAAGGCAATGCGATATGGATGAACTGGTCAGGCAAGTTTGCGTACGCCTTTCCACCTCTCCCACTAATTCCATTAGTGGTGCGAAAGCTACAACCGCATTCCCTCACACTAATTCTAGTAGCTCCAACATGGGCCAGACAACCGTGGTACACCACGCTGCTGGAACTCTCGGTAGTGCCACACCAAAAGTTGCACCTCTCACCATGCCTCCTAACCCAGAACCATGGAGAGATCAGACACCCGGACCCAGCTCAGCTCAACCTTGCGATCTGGCTCCTGAGATCCTAGAATTCGGATACCTTAACCTTCCCCCCGCCTGTATGAACGTTATCAGAGAAGCTAGACGCCCTACCACTAGAGCCTGCTATGCTGCCAAGTGGAAAAGATTTGCTGTTTATTGCCATAACAACACAATCAACCCTCTAGACGCATCCATACAGCATATCATATGCTACTTACTCCATCTACAAAAATGTAACCTAGCATATACATCCATTCGGCTACACCTCGCAGCAATTACCGCTTACCTACAAAACAGACAGCACCTATCACTTTTCAGACTGCCTGCCATTAAAGCCTACATGGAAGGCCTAAAACGAATAAGTCCCTCCAGAGTGCCACCCTCACCTGTGTGGCACTTAAATATAGTTCTCACAAGGCTAATGGGACCGCCTTTTGAACCCTTGCATAAATGCGAACTGCAATTCCTCACATGGAAAACAGCTTTCCTTGTAGCCATCACCTCCCTTCGAAGGGTCAGTGAGATACAAGCACTTACTATACAAGAACCTTTTCTCCAAATGCACCCGATCAAGGTTGTCCTCCGTACCAACCCAAAATTCCTACCCAAAGTCATCTCACCCTTTCATCTAAACCAATCGGTAGAATTACCGGTTTTCTTCTCGCAACCTCAAACTGTTGCAGAAAGGGCTCTACACACACTGGATGTTAAAAGGGCCTTGCTTTACTATATCCAGAGAACACAACCTTTCAGAAAGACAAAGCAACTGTTTGTCTCTTTCTCTCCACTTCATAAAGGCAACTCCATCTCTAAATCAGGGATAGCTAGGTGGATTGTAAAATGCATATGGATTTGCTACAACAAAGCAAAACGCACGCTATCTGTTCCCCCTAAAGCACACTCTACAAGAAAGATAGGGGCTTCTATGGCTTTTCTAGGGAACATCCCATTAGATGATATCTGCAAGGCAGCTACATGGTCAACACAGCACACTTTCAGTAAACATTACTGTGTAGATGTGCAAACCAAGCAACAAGCTAGTGTGGGCCAGGCTGTACTAAAAACACTATTTCAAACCACTGCAACAGATACCGGTGGTCGCCGCTAAGGTTGGGAACTGCTATATAGTCTATGCAAAAGTGTGTAATCTGCAGCTCATATGCCTCGAACGGAATATGCTACTTACCAGTATGCATCTGTTCTTGGCATGTAGAGCTGCAGATCTACACACGCCCACCCGCCTCCCCGCCTACCTGTATCTGTTCCAGTCTATCTTATTTAGATACAACACACATTGGTTTCTTCACTGTTATTACTACGCTCCATCTTTCCCTGTTGGCGAAAAACAATCTGAGGATGGAGCCGAAGCCCATGCGCAATACGAACCAAGGGAGGAGTCACCGACCTTGTGACTTCCAAAGACTTTCCAAGAGGAAAAACAAACTGCAAACATCCGGGCCCAACACCAGATGGCGATCTATGCAAAAGTGTGTAGATCTGCAGCTCTACATGCCAAGAACAGATGCATACTGGTAAGTAGCATATTCCTTTCTCAAATAGCTTTGTCCTGCATGTTGCTGCATGCAGGACACGCTCTCTCCTAATTCTTTTTCAAAAATTTTATATCATGGACGCTGGCATTTGCAATGCAATAGGTCTCAAATTTGCGATAGTTTAAACTATTGGCATTGTAAATGGCAATGCCTTTTATTTATCTTTTTTAAAAACCACACATATATAAAAGGCATTGTCATTTATAAGGACACTAGCTCAAACTCTTGTAAAGGCGAGACCGATAGCATTGCAAATGCTTGTTTTTTGTTCAAATTAAGCACTTCATCTGTGGGACGGGACACAGATCGGCTCTCTGCCCATCGGACCAGACTTCTTTTAATGGAACAGTGAAGTCGACTGTGCGCTTTTCCTCAAACATCACATTGTAGAGACATTTTTTGACAGCTAAATGGGTCCTGTCTCCCATGTGGATCAAAAGGGGCTGTCTGGGACTGTCATGGCAGTTTGTGCTGCCGCTTTTCTTACTGAACTTCCCAAGGAGCTTTGCCTCTTTAGCAACCTCATGTGATTGCATTGTGCCAGCAAGGCTGGATGCCAAAGCAGCTCTGCTGTAAAATCAGGGATTACAAGGATGAGTAAAATGGGGGCAGGAGGGAGCGGGGGGGTAGGGAGGGGGCTGAAAACAGAAACAGAGAGAGATAATGTAGAACCAGGAAGAAGGGAAAAGGGGAAGAGACCAGCGAAAGAGAAGGAAGAAAACGGTCAAATATCAGGCCGAAATTGGAAGAAGAAAAAAATAATATACAAAGATATAAATAGCGAGAGAATAAAAAGAGCAGTAATGATTGGAGCAGGGTGATGTTTAAAGAGAAGAAGATGGACAGAATAAAAGACGAAAAATGGTGGAAGAAGGAAGGAGAAAGTGATGGAAGAACGAAATCAGAGGGGAGGATGGAAAAAGGAAGGAAAAGAATGAAAGGAAAAATAAATTTAAAAGATTGCAAGAAAGGGAAAATATAGGGAAAAAGAAAGAATGAATGAAGTGAGGGAAGGAATTAAAACAGAAGAGTGAAGTTTTGCAACACAGCAATGAAGGATAATAAAACTAAAGACTTGGGAAATAGAGATGGAAATAACATAGGTCCCAGGAATGTAGTGGGTAGGGTACAAAGGAAAAAAGAATTAACAACAAAAGGAGGGAGTAAGGAGGGCAGGCAAAAAGAAGTAAAAGCAGGTGGAAGGGGGAGACGGGAAGAATTGGGACAAACGAGGGTAGGAGTAAGGAGAAGGGAATGAAGGGCGGAACCAAAGTTGGAGAGAAAAACGGAGGAAGGAAGACCAAAGGAAAGCATGGAGGCAGGACGAAAGGATCGAAGGAAGGGTGAAAAGAAAAAAGACAAGTAAACAAATGAAGGAAAGAAGTGAGGAAAAGTGAAAGAAAGTAATGGACGAATGGAGGAAGGAAGGAAATAAGTAAAATTGGAAGGGGATTAAGGAGACAGCATGGATGAAAGATGGAAGCACGCAGAGACGGAGGGCAAAGTGGAAAGAATGCAAGACAACATGGTCAAAGAATGCAGAAATAACATAGTAAGAAATGTATACAGTTTGAGTGATAGGAAGAATTAAGGGAGGAAGGAAAGAATGAATGAAATAGATGGAGATGAAAAAGAAGAATGAATGACAGAAGGAATTAAATTAGCTACGAAGTGGAAATGACAGGAGGAATGAAAGAACGAAAGAAGAATGAATAAATGAATAACAGAAGGAAGGGGATGGTGGAACATGCAATGAAAGAAGCTAACGAAGATCAGTAAAAAGGAAGACACTAAGGAAGGCGATTCAAAGAAGAAAGAAATGAAGAAAGGATTCAAGAAAGACATGAGCAGTAAGCAATACAGTGGTTAAGGAAGAGAAAAGGAAAGTAAGAAGCTAAATAAAAATAAGTACCAAACGAGGAAGGAAGGATGGAAGGACGAAAGGAATAATGGAAAGGAGGAAGAAAGGTAAAGGAGAAAGAACAAAGGAACGAAAGAAGTAATCAAGCCAATCAAGGACAGTAAAAAGGAAGGCCCTAAGGAAAGTGACTGGAAGAAGGAAGGATCAAAGAAATACATAAGGAGAAATCAAGTGAGTGGTTAAGGAAGAGAAAGGGGAACAAAGAAAGAAATGAAACAAGAATACAAATAATCACAAAACCAAGGGAGGGAGAGAAGAAGGAAGGAAGGATGGTTGATGCAAGGGGAGGAGGGAAGCGAAGGGGGGGAGGGAAGGAAGGAAGGTAAGAATGAAGGAAGGAAGGGAGGTAGGGGGAAAAGGAAGTAAAGAAGGAAGCAATCCAGGATGGGATGAAGGAAGGAACAAAGGAAAAAGGAAAGAATGGATGGATGGAGGAAGGTAGGTAGGAAAGAAGAAAGGAAGGGAGGGAGGCAAGAATGAAGCAAGGTAGGAAGGAAGGAGAAAAGGGAGGAAGGAAGGAAGGAACAAACTAAAACTGCAAGGGTCAGCCAAACACCTCCTTTAATTCTAGATAAATAGGTGTCTTTGTTTGAACCCGGTGCCCGGTCTGTGTGCGCTCTTTCTCCGCCAGCACGTTTGGTCCTGTGCGCTAGTTGTCACTATTGCCCGTAGGCACCGCCCGGCACCAGGTGATCCTCTTTTTCT
Source organism: Triturus cristatus (assembly GCF_964204655.1). Lineage (NCBI taxonomy): Eukaryota > Metazoa > Chordata > Amphibia > Caudata > Salamandridae > Triturus > Triturus cristatus. The sequence goes on from NC_140591.1 coordinate 298,305,672, forward strand.
AGCTCTTCACCCGCCTGCTCAGGGCCTAGTTGTTCAGGCAGCTTTTGATTTGCAATCTTCATCCTCTTTACCATTGTTACCTCCCATGAGAGAGTCTCGGTGGCTGGATGATTGTGGTCGCAGGCTTTTCGCCTCCGCTAGTGCAGGCCTCCGGGCTTTAAATACAGCCTGTGTGTTTGCACGAGCATCTGCTGCTCTTTGGGACTCGGTTGCTCACCTTCTCCCTTCTATTCCAGAAGGGTCACGTACGGAATTGCTCTGCATTCTTCTGTATGGATGATGCATGCCGTAATTTTCCCTTCGATCTTCCCTGTTTGTAACTGACTCTTTGGGACGGGTCTTAGCTCGCGCTGTGGCTTTACATCGCCATGCTTGGCTGTGTGACAGTCTCTTTCCTGATCATATTCGGGATGCCCTCAAAGATCTTCTGTTCAATGGAGTGGATCTTTTTGACTGCCATGCCGATTTGGCGGTCTCCCGTCTTTTGTCCAGGCTGCGATAACTCTTGTTGCCATGTTCTCGGTGTTATTTTCCGGCACCCGCCCTGATGTACAGGTTGGGTTTCGGGACTGGTTACTGTTCATGACTGGTTAGCCATTTCTCAGTTTGTTAGGCGCAGCCGGTTGGCTGCTTCCTTTCTTTTCAGTCCTCTGACTGTGTGCTTAGCCCAAGAGGACACCCATACGGTTTGCCTTACCCTATGGTGGGGTATTTGATGGCAATCGGTTCTGCTGTTGACTTGGTCGCAGAAGGTCCATTTCTACCCCCAACTGGTCCCTAGGGGGGTGTAAGGATAGCTGCTTCCCTAGTTCTGGGTAGAGACCCACTGGTCCTGGGATCAACTGTAGTTAGAGTCCCTTAGTCCAAGTGGGCATCAGGGGGCTCCTTCTTCCAGTTGTCCATAGTTGCTGTTGTCCAGTCTCCATGCCTAGCTCCAACATAATGCACACTCTTCCCCGTTGTTTAAGACTTTTTAGATGGGTGCCGAAGGTTCTAGAAATCAGGCACCCATGGCCAATCCTCCAATGCCACTTTATCTCTCCTCCCCTGTCCCAAAGCTCCAGCACAGCTTGATTGGACAATTCAAGATTCCACCATCAAGGCATCTCTGGCCACATCTCTTCTGTGTGGGGGGGGGGGGGGGGGGTGCTCAGCTTTGCCCCTCGCTGACATCACTTCAAAGAGGAACCCCCTCCTGTTTTGTACCTAGAGGTTTGGGCTCCCTCTTTTGTACAGTGTGCCTGGGCTGTCCCAACCCTAGTACAACGTAACAGCTAATTAATGGATGCAGATTTTCTTTCACACCCCTACCTACTCCGGAGCTGAGTGAAGCACGGTTAATTTCTCCCTTTTTAGGTCTTGCGCCCAGCGCTGCAGCGCGCAGCGAGAGATTTATTGGGGTAGAGGGATTTTAAGAGACGGACATTTGCTCCCGCCCATGCTTTCTATTGGGCAGAGTCAAAACCTCTACCTTGTCATTGGTGTGCAGCGGTTTTTGTTACCGCCCTGTGGCTTTTTTCGACACGCCCTTGGGACAGCGAGTCTACGGAGTGTCTTGCTCACGCTGCCTGCACGCGCCTGACAGCTCTCTGATTGGTTGGCGACTAGCAAATCAGCATTGTGATTGGTGGACCTTGTCAACCAATCAGCCTACTAGCGTGTGCAGGCAGCGTGAGCAAGACACGCTGTAGACTCGCTGTCCCAAGGGCTCTTTGATTGGGCATCGATTAGGGATGACGCTGCCTTCATGCAGACGTCACTGTCCCTCCTCCCCGCTGCAGCAGCAGTGAGGCAACGCCATGCGAGGGAGACTCCCTGGGGACACGGGGCCGTGCGTGTGCTCGCCTGTGCAGCGTGTTTCTTGTTACTTAATGAAGCATTATATTTATAAAAAGAAATATTCGATCCAGCCCAATTTGTTGAAGAGCAACACACAACTATAAACACACGGTTGTTTGTTTTATGTAAGTTCCTTCCCATCGCTCAGGGAGCTGAGTTCCTTTACCCCCTTGCTAGCGCGCACCAATCAGCAAAGACCATTGGAACAGCGCGAGCCGTGCAGTTCGGTTCGCTTGGTACTCATCTCTTACGCGCTCCTCACTCCGGCCGCTGCCATGAAGGGTGCGCTGAGCAGCCCCGTCTCCGCTGCCCTGCAGGAGGGCTTCGGCTGCGCCGTCGCCAATTGCTTCCAGCAGCTGGTGGACGATGAGTCAGACCCGCTGGATATCCTGCGCCAAGCCAAGGAAGAACGTGCTAGTCAGAAGCGTAAGGAGGAGACGAAGAAGACTGGACTCACCGGAGCCCGCAAGCCTCAGCAGCCACCGCAGCCCAAAAAGGAGACTCAGGAGGACCGTAGGTTGCCATCTGCGCCGCTCCTCCACAGCCCGGTATGTGTTCTTGTTTGGGGGGTGGATCTGTGGTTGAGGGTTTGCAGATAGTTGGCGGAATAAGTACATTGGCATTGCAAGTTAGAGTGCGACCCATGCCCTCGACCTACTGCATGTGGGGACTGGCCTGCGGCCTTAAGCACGTGTGCAGCACTCGACCTACCAGATGTCATGACGCGAACCTTTACTTTACGTTTTATTGCTATGGAATGGCTGTATACCTTTGAGTGTCTCGGTGCAGTATTTTTTTCTTTTTCTTTAAACCTATTGAGAATTTTACAGACGGGAAGGCTGTAGTGTGCTCTTCTAGCAGGTGGTGCTCTACCGAAAGCATGAGCTGATAGTTTTTTTTTTTTGTATACTTGGTATTGTTTCCTGAACACAAAACAGGCAGTGAACAAAATAATCGACAGAAGTCGTTGTCACGTGGGTAATCTGCAATGTTAGAGACTACATCATAGGAACTATTTCTTAGCATACGTTACCCACACAGCAATCCACAGCGCAGTTTCTGTGGGTAAGGAGTTTTGGAAGCGGTCTAACCTCTTACCTCAATACTTATATAGGAGCCAGGATTGCCCATGAAAATATATGGACTTTTACCTGGAGCACAATAGTCCAATCCCCGAAGTCACCGACAACTCTGGGGCTAATGTTTGCCCGCCAGCGCCTGGCAACAGCGCTTTTGGCCACAAGGTATCCAGTATTACGCAACAGTTTATTTCCATTTGACACATCCTAATCATCTGTTATATCCAGGATAACAGTTGAGGTCCTGTGTTATCGGGAAGTCGATCACGCCCTCCCATGCAGCATAGACCTGTGACCATCACGTTTGTATTTTAGGACCATCCCAGATCATATCCAGAAATGTTCCCATCATTCTTTGATGTTAACTAAAAGTGGCACTAGAAGACTTTCCTCCATCTGGTATAATCTTTCTGGGGGAGGGAGGTGATTTGATCAGTATTTCCCAACTGTGGGGCGTGTGCCTATTTTTGATGGTTCCAAAAATCCAAGCAATAAATAAAGATTGCTTTTAAATTCTGTAATTAACTTGTCACGCTTGCTGTGCTTCAGAGACAGAGGTAACTATCAGACTGTCTTATGACAAATTGCTGCTTTTTAGGTCGAGCATTCGAGACCTCTTGTATATACTTTAGTATATACTTCTATATGTTTGTGGGCTCTGGAGAGCAACCCTAGGACTTGTCCGCTTCCACTTAGGGACTTTTGTTCTGTTCAACTGCCTCTATTTGGCATGTTGTTTTAATGCCTGCTGCGTTGTCTTGGGACTAGCTATTGCTGACGTCTGGTAGATTCGTTGTCATTTGGTTGCAGCCTCTGTATTGAAGAATGATGTATTTATGGTTTGCATCCTATCTAAATTAGAATGTGGAATGTGGTCTTTGAACGACACGCTGCATTCAAGCGCCAGCAGCTGCTGTCTGATTGGGGGAGCTGCTGGCCTGTTTGTCATAAGGCTGTGCTTAAAGTACTGTTCACATCTCTCTGGTGGATTTATCAGTGGCGACGAGGATGCTAAAGTGAGTATTGGGAAATGTGGGATTGTAGTGAACGGTGTGCAATATTTAGGCTACTCCCATTACCATTGACAACATTAAACACAAATTGAAGTTAGTGACAGCAAATGAAGAAACACTGTTTCCACAATAAGGCACAGCTGCACTTCTTTTGGGGCTGGGGAAGTATTATGCTAGGCTTTTCTACCACGTATTACAAGCATTTGCAATCCAATAGGTCTCACATTTACACAAGTTTAAAATATTGGCATTGTAAATGTCAATGCCTTTTATTTATGTTTTAAAAAGTAAACCATAAATAAAAGGCATTGACATTTACAATGCCAATAGCTCAAACTCGCGTAAATGCGTGACCTATTGCATTGCAAATGCTTGTTGTGGAAAGGCCTTTGTTCCTTCTACTGGAGAGGAATTTAATTGGCCTAGCAGGGTATCAAAAAGCCTGGGTTCTGATCCTGTGCTGCACCAGTGAAATAGGACTATTGTGGATGATCCTTAAGATGTATAGATAGCTTCTTCGAACTTGGGAATTTGATCATGGCACACCCTGCACCCCATTTTTATAGGATGGGCTTTGTAGGCCAGAGGGAAGCAAATCTGCACTCTAAGACAGAGTTCACCCTATGTGTATAATAAAGTGTCACTGCAGACAAGACGGTAAACCACACTGACTTTTCCTATGAGTGTTCACTAGTTTTCCCTCCAGGCTAGACTAACTGTGCTGCGCACAACGGTAGTCTCACTCGTGCTGCTCTCACGTGTAACCAGCCAAGTGTCTCTTACCCATGCTACGTCACAGCAGCCTTATCTTAAAAGAAGTACACTGACGGTAAACACACTGACTCATCTTACAGTTGGAGTCACCAGTTGTGAGGCTCACCCACAGTAAAAAGGGAAAAAAACAGGTGATCAAAAAGCTAAATTTCCAGGCAGTTTGGATGGGTAGAACCCATTTTGTTGCAGGGATTTAAACGTATTCAATACTTTGTCCTTTTTAGGGCGTTCCTGTTTCCTGCCAGAATCAACAATTTTTATTACAAAGCGTGCGCTGGTTACCCCAATATCACCCCAGTGGATGCCGATTTCTGTCATATGGTGTGGTCTTGCCTGTCAATATCCCATCACTGGCCAGTACTGATTACCAGAATTGCATGCACAACAGAAATAAACGTCCAACATAGTTGGTCAGTCTGTGCTTTAGGGCTCTACCCGCACAGCCAGAAAACCAGGATGGTAGGTTGGTTTATTGACCTAGCACCACTATTGACTAAATGTGCTGTGATACGCTGGTGGAAATCCTCTCTCTTCCGCAGTTGCAGCATGGCAGCAGTCATTTGTGGCTTCGGCTCCAGCTGAGGGTACTGCCCTGAGAGCAGAGGAGTCTAGAGATCTCCGAAGACATTTTATTGCCATGCACTGGGATGCTTTGGTGGTCCTCTTTCAGGCAGCGGACTCCCTTCCACCCTGAGGAAGGATTTGCCCCCTGCTCACCCAATCCTGTTTGTTGTCTAGAGGAAAACAAACACAAGGAAATGATGGACAGAGCGCTGAAACGTTTTAGACACTTAGCCCCAGTCAGATCTGGGTTGAATCCCTCATTGTTCTTTAGCTCACTTTGCCACCTCAGTTCAGACCCAGCTATATGCAAATTAGTCTTGACCCTGTGCCTCATGGGAACAGTCCAGCCTGAACTGCCAAGCCAGGTCTTCCCTGAACCAGAAACAAGCATCCTGGGACCGGTTGTCTAGAGGAAACATGAGCTGACATTACACAGGCACCCTCACATCGCTCCACTGAAATCATTTATTCGTGTGTCTTAATGTGACACTGAGCAACCCCCCCCCCCCCCCTTTCAATAAAAAAAAAAAAGCACAGTACCTGAGGGGCACTTTCCTCTTTCTCTAGCCTCTGCTTGTAGTCAGAACGTCTTTGCCTCCCCTTCAAGCCCCGTATCCCTTAAACTGTTGGTTTGGTAATGCTTTATTCCTCATATGCTTAAGCTACTGTAGTCTGCTGTTCATGTTCTACTACAGTTACCGCTTTCCTTTGCTAGTCACGCTTCCTCTCTCAATCAAACATCTATGATGGTGCTGATAATCTGGAGCAAACATTATTACTAAATGATGTGTTCGAGGCATGTGTTCTGTAGATACACATGCTTTGCATACTCCTACCATTTAGTGTTTGGTCCTGATGTTTGCAAATTGTTTTTCTTCGAAGAGGTCTTTCCAGTCACAAGGTAAAGTGACTCCTCCTTTCGGTGATAGTGCGCATGGGCATCGACTCCATTGTTAGATTGTTCTTTTCCACCAATGGGTTCGGATGTGTATTGCTGCGCTCCATTTCGAAACCGTTCTCTGGCTTCCCCTCGGTGTGCAATCCACTCTACCCTCAACAGTATTGTTTCGGACGAGTTTCCCACCTCTCCATGTATCGTTTCGGTCAACGGAATGTAATTTCGATTCGGAAGCTTCATGGGCGACTTTCGCGCCTAATCGCGCCTGTCCAGCTCTCCATCGATAGATCGGACACCATTGAATTTCTGTCCTCTGTGCCACTCAAAGTATCCACGCACCGACTCACACCAGATGTGTAACTTGTGCTCGTCTCTGGAGCACAAAGAAGACTGCAATGCTTGCAGATCGTTTCGGTCGAAGAATACGCTTCTCGACGTCAAGATATGCAGCATCAAGGTATAGATGACACACCAGATATCTTTGGTGAAGACTCCGGTCAAGAAAACATTGGGGTATCAGCGGCGGAAGAAAAACTATCACAGGGACCAGCTGACATGAGTACAGAAGGCCCCTTGCCCCATCCACCCACTCACTAGAAACCTAAGGCTCCAGCACCACATCTGCTCTCTGGCCAAGGTCTGCACTGAGACAACATTTCCGACACCCGCCTTCAGGGCCGGCTCTGAAACATACAGTCAAGCCTTCCAGCTCGGGACCGAGTCGACACAAATCATCTTCGGAACCGAAACTATCCAGTTCCAAGTCCAAATCCGCTCGGAGCCGAAATCCTCTGCGCCCAAAGGCCAGTCCATTTTGGCACAGAAAACGTTGGCGCCGAATCCAAAAGAAGATTCTTCGGATTCAAATATAGACATTGTTTCACCAAAAATGGATTCCCAGCAAAAGAGACTTTATATCAACCCAGAAACTGGTCATATTCATTCCAAGCTGCCTCACAAACACAAGCTCTCTGATGAGGACAGTCATTACAAAATTCCCTTAAAAAGGACGAATGTTGGAACCAGTCCTTTTCATCCACCACCACTATCTGCTTCTCCCACTTTAAATCCTTAGCACATTACACCTCCGGATTCTCCACAATCTCCTCATGGTGGGGATAATATTGATGTTGATGACACACTTACCAGTAGATCCATGAACAGATTACACAATTGACCCTCTTTGGATAACAATCCCTGCCAAGCCTTCTCCACCTGATGACATTGTATCTTATCAGGAACTCATTGCCAGGGCTGCAGAATACCATGGGGTGGTGTTACACAAAGAATCCTTAGAGTATTTTTTGTTTGAAACTTTAGGATCCACACACAGGTAGTCACAAACACTACCCATGCTTAAAGGCATGAATGAGACATGCTGAAGAGATTTTTAAAGATCCTGTGCGTGCACACGCCTTAATTACTAGAGTTTACAAAAAATATAAAGCATCCCTAACTGACCCAGTATCTATTAAGGGCCAGTTGCCACTTGACTCACTAGTAGTGTCTAATGCTCTCAAACGAGCTAATTCTCAAACTTCAGGGGACACTCCTCCCCCAGACAAAGAATCTAAGTTGATAGACGCTTCTGGCAAACGCGTAGCTGCTCAAGCTGCTAATTATTGGTGCATTGCAAACACGCAGGGCCAGGCAAGGCTAGAGTGGTCAACATCAAAGCTGGGGAACCGGGTTCAAGTCTCGGCAGGGACGCTCAACATCCTGTGAATCTGGGGGAATCACTTAATCTCCCCATGCCTAACAAAAATAAATGTGTCCGTCTGCAACGTAACTGGTGCTCATGTAAAGCGCTCTGATAACTTCGAGCAAACTTTACGCTATATGAAACTCCCCCCTCCAAAAGAACGACGGTATACGCCTACCGCTGGAGAAATTTGGGCCATGTTGTGCAGGCTAGCAAGTTGACCTCCTTTCTGCTCCCCTTTCTAAGGTCCTTCTATTTATTCTTTCGCTTGCCCAGCAGGACGCTCCTTTGGGCACCTTAAAGAGCCATCTTTCTTCTATCTCAGCATTTCTTAGCTTGCCAGATCAGCCATCCTTGTTAAATCTCCTGTTGTGAATAGGTTTTTGAAAGGACTTCTAACAAGGTTCCACCTTGACCCATCATCATGCCTCAATGGCACCTCAATCTGAAAGAGACTATTAGTTATAGATTCCTTACCTTAGAATTACCCCCAGGCGTCAGGCTGGATCCAGAGAAATTTTCTCTTAGCAGTACCCCTGCGCGTTTGACACCACGTCCGTCGTTGATGTAGTGGTCGCCGGTATGATGTTGCTGTGTCTACTTAGACGCCGCCCTTGGTCGCCGACGTCAGTTCTTTCTTTTTCCGCGCAAGCCAGCGCAGATTCGTAGAGAGCGTGCCCCTTAGTCACTTTTTGACTAAACCCTTTTTTGACTTTTTGTCCACCTCTTTTTTTGAGTTTTTGACTCCTGGTAGCACGAGTGATGTCCCATCGTCTGACCGTCTTCAAGCCCTGTGACTACTTTCACAAGTTGATGACGGTCACCGATCTGCACCTTGTGTGCCTTTGGTGCCTGGAGCGCGATCACGACCCGAAGATGTTCTCCGACTGCCGGACCATGAATTCGAAGTCTTTGCGGGAGCGGTCCCGAAAGCTTTTGGAGGCCCGGCAGTCTGCTCCTCGCGAGGTCCCCGTTGAGAGGAAGGTCGCGGGACCAGTCACGGAGTCATCACCATTCCTTTCGAAGACATTGCACTCCTCTGGTAAGTCGAAGCACAAAAAGAAGGCGAAGAAGCATAGTCGCTCTTTGCCTTCTCCCTGTCCGTCAGCCGATGCAACGCGGGACCCAGAGGGTCATTGCTCTCCGGCTCCATCCTCGGGAGCCTGCTGGAACGGCACTTTGCATCCCTCCCTTTCCCGGAGGCGTGCCTTCGGGCCCCACGGACTCTGCTTGGGGCCATAGGCCTTCGATGCCTGCGGCTCTGGCCCCGCAGGATCCCTAAGGATCCAGGCATGGATCTGGATCGGTGCCGGTCGACCTCATTGTCCCTTCCCCGGCGTTGACTGCAGTGGCAATGCCCCCGATGCTGGTTGAGCCCCCAACCGGCGTCGACCCCAGCCTCACCCCCGACATGGACACAGTGCCGGACTGACGTCGGTACCGGCACCGGAGAGTAGGTCTGTACCGCTGTTCATCTCTGGCATTCTCTACCGTCTTGAGTAGCAGCCAGAGGAGGGTGAGGAGGACTGAGAGGGGTCTACTGACCCTCTAGCAGACCAGCTTGAGGAGCCCTACCGTGGCTACGGAGGAGGGGAGCCTCCTACGCTGTGGTGTTGCATAGGGCAGCTGAGGCCTTGGGCCTTGAACTTCCTAATGAGGACTAACCTCCTGACTGAGGGACTTGAGCCGGCAGCTACCTCTTCGGAGCCCCTGCTGCCTTTTAAGGAGGTCTTCACTGACATCCTTCTGGGCACTTGGCCCAAGCCCAGCACAGGGGCTCCTGTGGATAGGATGATTTCCCAACGCCATCGCCCGGCCCCAGGCGACCCACTTTTCCTCTCCCAACACCCTACCCTTGTGAGCTTGGTGGTCCAAGCATCATCCTCAAAGGCCACATTCCCAACTGCTCCCCCAGATAGGGAATCCAAGAAGCTGGACCATCTTGGGAAGATGTTTACTTCCTCCAGCTAAGGACTGCGGTCGGTGTACACCGCATGTCTCTTGGGCGTTGCACAACCGTATCCCACACCGTGTGTGTGTAGTGCTGCCGCAGTCCCCTGCAGAGTTCCGGGCCGTGCTCACCCGCGCTGTTGCTGAGGGTCAAGACGCAGCGACGTTCACTATCTGGTGTGGGCTGGATACCGCCCACTCACTGGGTAGAACGGTTTCCACATCGGAAGCCCTGAGGCTCTACGCCCGGCTGAGAATGTCTGGCTTCTCTGGGGATGTTCAATCTACCCTTTTGGACATGCCCTTTGATGGCCGTCGTTTGTTTGGTGACGAGGCGGACAACGCGCTCGGGCATTTTTAAGGACTCTAGGGCTACAGCCAGATCCTTGGGCCTCGCGACAACTTCTCGCCTCATGCAGTCTGCCTTTCTTCCCTTTTGTTGCTACAGAAGGGGTGCCCCACCACGTTCCACCCAGAGACACTGGGCTGCGCCAGCTACCCAGCCTCTGCGTGGTTGGGAACGTGGGACCCAGCGTCGTGGATCTGGGGGCCAGTGGAGCAGCCTCCAAACCTTCCTAGTCTGACCTTCCAGGGCCACCATTTGCCAGTGGGCGGCACGATCCGCTATCCCCTCCCCCACCGGCACAACTTCACAACAGACAGGTGGGTTTTACAGATAGTCCGGAGGGGGTACTCCTGGCCCTTCGAGACTACCCCTCCCTCCATGCCACCAAGACTCCATTGCATGTCGGAGGATAATTTGGCTTTTCTCCGCGTCCCTGTGCCAAATCGTGTGTTTGCTACTCCCTCTACTTCTTGGTACCCAAGAAGGACAAAGGCCTGCATCCTTTCTTGGACCTCAAGGACATCAACCATTTCCTCTGGAAGGAGAAGTTCAAGATGTTAACCTTGGTAGCGTTAGATGTGCAGGATGCTTACTTTCACATCCCCGGCATTACCTACATTTCACAGTAGGCCACAAGCATTTTCAATTTACCGTGCTCCCCTTTGGCCTTACAGCACCCCTCGGGTGTTCACGTAAGTTATGGCGGTGGTCACAGCTCATCTGACCAGATCAGGGGGTTCCAGTCTTCCCCCAGCTCGACGACTGGCTGTCATCGCCCATCTCTAGACTACGGCGGACCTCCTGCATTCGCTGGGGCTCAGTGTCAACTTGCCGAAGTCACACCTGATTCCCTCCCAGAAGCTCCTTTTCATCGGGGCGGTTATGGATACTGTGCAGTTTTGCAGCGTAAATCTGATCTGGATTCACTATGCTGTGCATTATTCCGCCATCTAGTGGTTGGGTCCGGAATTGTAGTTCTTTTTTCTTTCGTGGCCAGTGGGTGTTGACAAACCACCATTTAGTGTCCCTCTGTGACGTTCATGTGCTTCCTTCGGAAGCTCCCACCTGTGGTCGCCAGTTTCAGATTCTGTTTTTTTACACCATTGGGTCTGGATTCATACGGAGGGAGTTCCAGAAGTTTGGAGAGCAGAATCGACGAAAGATAAGAAATTCACCTGGAAAATAACTTTATCAAGGTACCGGACTTAGAGTCGGGGAACCGGGACGCATCGAAAAAGAAAAGAATAAAACTTCGACGTCCTACTGGGAATGCGCATTTAGGGGGCTCCCTGTGTGCGGTAATGGGCAAGATACCATTCAAGTTCTGCAACAATGGTCACCATAAGTACGCACAGAAGGATCAGCATCGGTCTGTTACCTTTGCCTACCGCTGGGCCATGGAAGCGAAGACTGCAACGCATGCTCGTCGTTCACCCCGAAGACTTTAAGGGTGAGAGAGAGGCAGAGCAGAGCAAATTACAGCATGCAGGGTCAAGGACCACCTCTGTCGCTTCGAGACCTGGGCCTCTCCAGCGAAGAGGAGGACAACTTTGCCGAAGGGCCCGAAGGCGAAGAGGACGTGCACATCCCAGTTGTCGAGGTCGAAAAGAAAACTCCGAAGGAGGTAAGAGATGCATCGAACCCCAAACAGTCAGCCGACCCACGAAAGAGTGAATGTAAGTCCTCGAAAGGACACTTGGCGTCGCAACAGTTGAGGACCTCAAGTGTGTCCAAGGACAAACAGTCCGTCGGTTCCTTTGACAAGGACTCCCAGATGGCGAAAACCCTAGATAAGACAAAGTCGAAGAACAGTCAAGAAAAGGACGGGCTGACGTCGAAAAAAGAAAGGGTTAAACAAGCTTAGACATAAACGTCGACAAGCTCCAAAAGTGAGGCAGAAAACCTCGACGCCGAAACACAAGCGTTTGAGCTAGAAATGAAAAATAAAAGGCTCAAAGCCGAAATGGCTAGTATCTTGCAATGCAAAAAAGATTTTGACGAGAAAATGAAGCAATTCAAAGTTCCGCCAAAAATTCGACCGTTGCCGAAAAAGACATCGAAAAATTAGAGCCGCCGACAACGCCAGATCCGGTTGAGGAAGAAGAGGCGGAAGAGTACTACTTCGTAGGAGAGGAAGAGGACCAAACCTATCACGGTGCGGTGACCTCAGAGAAGCAAAACCTACAGTGGAAAGATCTCGACGCCGAATCACCAGAAGAAGGGGTAGACTCATAGCCCTCCAGGCCCTCACCACCAGATGACATTGGGATGTTCAATCAGGTGATGAAGAAAGCAACAGACACATGGAGTGCAGTCATGTTTTCTTCTAGAGACCTTGCTGCCCACACAAACAAGGAGTCCATTCCTTCCCATGCTACCAAGTGTACTGGACCCAAGGGTAAGAAAGCCTTTAAGGAACCTGCTACATGCAAAGCAGTCACACCAAGGGGTGATAAAAAATAAAAACACTCCTCAAAGGATCCTATGTACATCAGGGGATCAATGCCAGCTGACTCAATGATTACTTCCATGGCTAGGAAGAGAGCTAATGTACTCACTAATGTGGGGCCACCATCAGACAAAGAGAGCGAGATAATGGATCTCATGGGAAGAAAGGTAGAATGAAGTGCGGCAATTCAGTGGTGCATCGAAAATTCTAAATGTATTGATCAACAGACATGCATATCAACACCGTGAGGAAGTAGGTGAACTACTAAAACACCTGCCAGACCAATTCCAAAGAAGGGTAAGCCACTTAGTAGAAGAGGGGGAAAACATGGCAAGCACATGTTTAAAATCAGCCCTAAGTGTGGCAGAAACAGCTAGCATACAGATGATGATTGGGGTTTCTGAGCGAAGGCATACCTGGCTACGGATTTCAGGTTTCAAACCTGAAGTACAAAATAACATACTGAACTCCCCGTTCAATGTTGAACAACTATTCGGATCAGTTGTGGACGACAAATTAAACCAATTAGAGAAGGAGAATGAGACTGCAAGGTCCATGGGGGCGCTACAATTCAGAGGCATGAGGAAGGGCGCACCCTCACGGAGATCAGCAGGCAGAGGTAACAACCAACCTGTAGCCTCGCACCAAACCTTTCAGCAAGGTTACCAGGGAGTAAGCCATGGCCAACAACAGTGCCAACAACAACAAGGTTGGCAATACCAACTCGGAAGGCAATCCTTTCGAGGGTGCCCTCGAGGAAGAGGCCAACCGCAGAGAGGGGACAGCAACCCACCTCCAAGTGACTACACTGCAAAGTTTACGCACACTCAAACATCATCTCAGAGGGTGCAACAAGAGACAAAGATAAGACAAGAACACTTCCCAAGGAACAAACAGTTCCTCTAACATGTAACACCAGTGGAAGGCAGGATAAAAGACTTCTACCACGAGTGGAAGAGAATTACTTCAGACAAATGGATATTAAACATAATACAATATGGATACTGCATAGAACTTGCAAAACAACCTCCAAGCAAAAATCCAAACACGGCTCATTCAGCAAAAGAACTATCTCATGTGCTCGAAGAATCGCCAGAGCTTCTGAACAAGACTGCCATAGAGAAGGAACCAAACAAGGAAAAGAGCAATGGCGTATATTCCACGTACTTCCTCATTCCAAAGGTGGATGGAACCTTAAGGCCGATACTAGACTTCAAATTCCTAAACAGGGTCATATAAAACCAAACATTCAAGATGACAACCTTACAAGAAGTAATACCTCAGATACAGGAAGGGGATTACATGGCAACTATAGACTTAAAAGATGCATATTTGCACATCCCCATGAACAGCAGACACAAGGGTCTGTTAAGATTTGTGATCAACAAAACACACTACTAATTCACGGTGCTAGCATTCGGACTGAAATCAGCACCAAGAGTCTTCACAAAATGCATAGCAGCAGTAGCGGCACACCTAAGGAGGCAAGGGATTCATGTTTATCCATACCTAGACGACTGGTTAGTAAGAGCAAGCTCATACAATATTTGCAAACAACAGATATAGCAAGTCATAGAGACTTTAATCCAACTCTGTTTCTCAATACACTGGGAAAAATCGTCAACCGAACCAGAACAAGTAAAAATATTCTTAGGAGCACAAATCAACTCAATACTAGGAAAGGTATTTCCAAGAATGAAGAGAACATTAGCAATACTGAAGGAGACACATCTGTACCACAAGGAGCAAGCTCTGACTGTGAGGACAGTGGGGATACTGCTAGGAATGATGGCTTCATGCATTCATCTAGTCCAGAACATTCGACTACACATGATACCATTCCAGGAATGGATTCAACAACAATGGTCACAGGCAACAGGGAGTTGGGTGGATCTAGTGGTTGTCACATAAACAGTTCATCAGGAGATGGCATGGTGGAACAGAAAGAACAGCACGGGGGAGACTTTTCACACAACCAACTCCAACAGTGACCTTTAAAACAGATGCTTCCCAGCACACATGAACAACCTCAAAGTAAGGGAATTTTGGACACAACAGGATGCAGTAAAACACATCAACTTCCTGGAATTAAATACGTGTTCCTAGCCTTAAAAGCCTTTCGGAAAGAGGGTGTTAATTCAAACAATACAACTACCATGTTTTATATCAACAAACATGGAGGAACACAATCATTAACACTGTCAACTCTAGCCCAACAACTTTGGAGATGGGCAATCTCAAAGAAAATAGACTTACTAGCACTACATCTTCCAGGGAAGGACAATATAGAAGCAGACATGCTGAGGAGGCAAGCGTCCGCATCCCACGAGTGGGAAATAAATCAAACAGAGATCGAAAAGATTTTTTTTTAAATGGGAACTACGCAAATCGCTCTGTTTGCAACACTCCACAATGCAAAATGCCAGCACTTCGCATCCAGGCAACCGTGCAAACAGTCCCTGGGGAATGCACTATGTATAGACTGGTCAGGGACATTTAATTTTCTTATGCTTTTCCCCGATACCACTGGTACACAGGGTACTCAAGTGCGGGCTCAGTCACATGTCATCAGTACTCATAGCACCTCAGTGGGCCAGACAAACCTGGTTCTCACAGATAATGGATATGACTCAAGGGGAAATGCACAAGTTTCCCAAAAGAAAGGACCTCTTAACAATGCAAAACGGAAAGGTGCTACACCCAGAAGCAGAAAGCCTAAGCCTAGCAGCGTGGCTCCTGAAGACTT
This sequence comes from Triturus cristatus, assembly GCF_964204655.1. Classification (NCBI taxonomy): domain Eukaryota; kingdom Metazoa; phylum Chordata; class Amphibia; order Caudata; family Salamandridae; genus Triturus; species Triturus cristatus. The sequence goes on from NC_140591.1 coordinate 298,321,032, forward strand.
TGAATTTGCTCACCTCAGACTACCAGAGAGCACAGTGGCAGTACTCAGAAAAGCGAGGAAACCTACAACAAGGAAGTGTTACACAGCCAAATGGAAAATATTATCTCAATGGTGCCTTGCAGAAAAACTTACAAAGAAAATCACAAGAGAATCAACAGTACTAAAATACTTAACATATTTACTACAAAATAAACTAAGCTACACATCTATAAGGGTACACTTGGCAGCAATCTTAGCGTACGCAAGGGGACATACGGGAAAACGGTTCGAGGCATGTGGGCTGCTGAATTCATATCTGTGCATAGATCGCCGCCTAGTGTTGGGTCCGGATGTTTGCACGTTGTTGTCCTGGAAGAGTCTTCGAAGTATCCTGAGATAGGTGACTCCTCCCCTGGACCACAGTGCGCATGGTCATCCTCTCCATCCTCAGATTGTTTTTTTCCGCCATTGGGTTCGGATGTGCTTATCTTGACTCAAGTTAGGGAAAACTTTTTTCAGGCCAAAAGGCCTTTAGTTCGCGTCGGTACTGTTCCCGATCGGTATCGCCAATTACTTGTTAGTTTACTGACTTCAAATACAACTTTTTCGCATCATATCCGACCATCGACCCCACATCGACGATGGAATCGAGGAAACCATTCAAGCGGTGTCCTGTTTGCAATGCGAAATATCCCCATGTCGACGTCCACCCGGTGTGCAACAAATGCCTTTCACCGGACCACGACGAATCCACATGTATGGCCTGTGCCCGATTCCGATCCAAAAAGACTCTCCGGAATCGACGAGCTGCGAGACTTGAAGCGCAGCAAGCGGCACCGGCCCCGACCAACATCTTCAGCGCCGAGGACGAAGATGTGGAAGGCGTGGAGAACCTACCCTCCAGCCCCGCTTCCGAACACGATTCCGGATCGGAAGACATCGAAGAACAACTCTTTCACAGGGATGAAGCCGACACCGAGGTAGGAGACTACGATGAGGCCTTAGGGGCCGAAGAAAGTAGCTCCGGTGACGAGCAAGGCCTACCCGTACAGACGGAGGATATCCCAGTGCGTCAGTCTATGGCTCCGGTCGAGGGATCGCCTTCGGGCCTTACCCAAGACCTATCCCGCAGTTCTTCGGCCCCGCCCTCGGGCCCGGCCTCGGACATTCAGCGACAGCCATTAGTACCCAAAACGACTGGTTTCCCTTCCTCGAAACCGAAAGTCGTATCGGTTCCACAGAAACCGAAACTGAAAGTGACACTGGTCGGATCGAAGCCCACTACACCTTCGACGCCAGCTAAACCCGTCGGCACCGACCGCACCAAACGGGACTTCGGTGCCGAACTCGCAGCAGCCGACGTCGGCGCCGACACACGGAAAACGGCCATCGGTACCGACAAACCGCCTCGGCCCCCGGCACCGAAACAATCTGCTCCGGCCACAAAGGTCAAAATGGCTGCTGCGTTGCACACCACTTCGAAAGCAGCACCGAAGGCCCAATCATCGACGCCTTCGACAGCTACTACCTCTCCTCGACTCGATGACCTCGTGGCCCCGAAGAAGTCCACGCCTGCCTCTACAGAACCGCTCGGCGCCAAAGAACCGTCGGCGTTCCAGGTGCGACAAGTTGCAGCGTCCTTGCAACGCATCAAAGAAAAGGCAGCCCTCCAGGACACGTCAGGCTCCGAGCCGAAAAAAGCTCAAAAAGCTTCTCCAGCACCACCCCACGTCACTTTTGGCCTGCCGCCATCCACGGCGCCCAAACTGTTTGAAATAAGAACACGTGTCACCCAAACTAGGATCACACCTGCCGACCGCTCTCCTACGGAGACGTCACCGTCCCACATCATCGATGCCGACACCGGCAGACTTATGCTCCACAAGCGGAAAATATCTTCCGAACAAGCTTTGGACTCCTACCGGATCCCGCTAAAGAAAAAGCTGCCAGCGGATTCGGAACCAGTTCTTTACGAATGTCTCCATACCTCTTACCCAGATCCACAGTCCTTCTCTCCGACACCCTCCGAAACCGACGTTTTGGAGGACTACATGGGTGACTACGTCCCCTACCCCAGAGAGATGGACCCTGAAGGCCAACAGGACCCTGACCAGGCTTAGGATGACCCTGTAGACCCGGGTGCACCTATGGATACACAGGACACGCAGCTATATGGCGCGAAAACGTCCCCCACAGAGGACACTGCCGCATTCAACGCCCTCATTGAACGTGCTGCGGCCAATCATGGTGTGCAACTCCACTCTGACACAATCGAGGACGATTTTCTAATGGATACTTTCGCATCCTCAGAAAGGAATATCAAAACTCTACCCATGTTGAAAGGTGTCCTCAAACCAGCAAAGGACATTTTCAAAGAACCCACCAGGGCCAGAGTAATAAACCCCAGAATCGACAAGAAATATAGGTCGGCGCCTGGGGACCCTACGTACATTAAAGGCCAGTTGCCTCTGGACTCCATCGTAGTCGCTAATGCTCGCAAACGGGCGCACTCGCAGACAACTGGGGATGCTCCTCCCCCGGACAAAGAGTCCAAGGTGCTAGAGACCTCCGGCAAACGGGTTGCAGCCCAGGCAGCTAACATGGCGTATTGCCAATACCCAGGCGCTCCTAGCTCGCTACGATCGCGCACACTATGACACATTAGAAACCCTACTCCAACATCTCCCTGACCAATACAAAGAGGGAGCAGAGATCCTCATCAGGGAGGGACAACTCCTCACAAACGCATCCATTAAGTGTGCACTGGATGCCGCAGATACAGCTGCCAGAGCAATAAACACCAGCGTCATGTTACGACGACACGCCTGGTTACGAATCTCCGGATTCAAACCTGAGGTTCAAAATAACATTCTCAATCAACCGGTCAACCCCGACTACTTATTCGGACCAGAGGTTGACACCACCCTAGAAAAAATAAAAAAGGACACAGACACTGCAAAGTCCATGGGGGCTCTCCAAACGCAGACCTTTCGGAGTGGCTCCTTTCGTCGCCCCGGAAATAGAGGAGCAGGTAGAGGACAGGGGTCACAGCAAACCTACAACAAGGGCAACACACAAAGTACCTACGATAAACACACCCGGGGTGGATATCGTGGCTCCAGCACAAAAGGCAGAGGACGCGGATACGGCAATACCAGGTCCTCCCCCAAGAACAAACAGTGACGCCCTCTCCCTTCCTCCCGACCACATAACACCTGTCGGGGGAAGGCTACAAAGGTTCCTGTCCACGTGGAACTCCATCACCACGGACAGGTGGGTCAAAGATATTATCAAACACTGTTACTGCCTAGAATTAACCTCCACTCCACCCACAATACCGCCAAAACACCATCCTATGTCCTCAGAGCACTTAGCGCTATTACAGCAGGAAGTGCTAAGTATGCTGAAAAAAGGCGCAATAGAGGTCGTACCCGTCCACGAGCAAGGTACGGGGGTGTATTCCCTGTACTTCTTAATACCAAAAAAGGAAGGGTCACTCAGACCAATACTAGACCTGAGACCCCTCAACCGCTACATTCTCTCAGAGCATTTCCACATGCTCACCCTACAACAAGTCCTCCCGCTTCTCAAACAGGGAGACTTCCTGGCCACGCTAGACCTCAAAGATGCGTATTTCCACATACCCATTCACCCCTCGCACAGAAAATATCTCAGGTTCACTATTCAGGGGCAGCACTACCAATTCAAGGTTCTTCCCTTCGGCGTGACAACAGCACCCAGGGTTTTCACAAAGTGCCTAGCTACTGTGGCTGCACATCTACGGAGGCAACACATTCACGTCTACCCTTACCTGGACGACTGGCTTGTTCAGGCAAAGTCAGCCCAGCAATGTGCCAGCCACATGTCCCGCACCATTCACCTTCTTCACAGTCTAGGGTTCTCACTAAATTACCCGAAATCACATCTCCAACCCGCACACGTACAACAGTACCTAGGTGCGACCATAGACACTCTGGCAGCCACAGCTCAGCCAAATTTAGTGAGGATCAACAGCATGCAAATGCTGATTTCCAAGTTCAAACCCCAACACTCCCTTCCCGCGCGAGTGTTCATGCAGTTGATAGGCATGATGGCCTCCTGCATTTTCATAGTCCCACACGCGAGACTACATATGCGCCCGCTTCAGGAGTGCTTAGCACGTCAATGGAATCAGGCTCACGGGCAACTAAAAGACCTAGTGTTGGTGAGCGGTCGGGCATACAACTCTCTGCATTGGTGGAATCCACAAAACCTTTGCAAGGGCCGACCGTTCCAAGAGCCTGTTCCACAAATAATACTGACAGCGGACGCGTCTCTCCAGGGATGGGGAGCTCATGTACTCAATTACACAGTGCAGGGACTATGGACAATACAACAAAAGAAGATGCACATCAACCTTCTAGAACTGATGGCAATCTTCCTGGCAATGAAAGCATTCAAAGTACACTTGTGCAACAAAGTCGTGTTGATCCGGACGGACAACATGACTGCCATGTACTACATACAGAAGCAGGGAGGAACACACTCTCCACAGTTGTCTCATCTGGCTCAGAGCATGTGGAAGTGGGCCATTCAGAGGAACATGTTCCTCATGGCGGAACACCTCCCCGGCAAGGACAACCAGATGGCGGATCTGCTCAGCAGACACAGCCACCAGATGCACGAGTGGGAGTTACACCCATCAGTACTCCAACCGTACTTCCAGCAATGGGGTCATCCAGAGATAGACCTATTCGCCACAAGCGAAAACGCAAAATGCCAAAGCTTTGCCGCCAGGTTCCCACATCCGCAGTCGCAGGGCAATGCGATATGGATGAACTGGTCCGGCAGATTTGCGTACGCTTTTCCCCCAGCACCATTGATACCGCTGGTGGCACGCAAACTCAGACAACACTCACTAACACTCGTCCTGGTTGCTCCAACATGGGCACGCCAACCATGGAACACCACCTTTCTCGAACTTTCCGTGGTGCCTCATCAAAGGCTGCGGATCAGACCCGCGCATTTGACCCAGAACCATGGGGAGATTCAGCACCCAGATCCGCAACAGCTGAACCTGGCAATCTGGCTCCTGGAGTCCTAGAGTTTGGCTACCTAAACCTGCCACCTGACTGTATGGACATCATTAAGGAAGCTAGAAGACCCACTACCAGAGCTTGCTATGCAGCCAAATGGAAAAGGTTCGTCATTTATTGCAATAACAATGACATTAACCCGCTAGACGCATCCATCCAAAACATAATTTGTTACCTCTTACACCTATACCGATGCAATCTGGCATACACCTCAATACGTGTCCATTTGACCGCAATATCAGCCTATCTCCAGAACAGGCAGCACCTCTCTTTATTCAGAGTGCCTGCCATCAAAGCATTCTTGGAAGGACTCAAACGTGTAATTCCTCCAAGCCACCCACCAGCTCCAATGTGGAACCTCAACTTGGTCCTCACACGCCTGATGGGTCCACCCTTCGAACCTCTACACTCATGCGAGCTTCAATTCCTCACCTGGAAAGTAGCTTTCCTAGTAGCGATCACTTCTTTGAGGAGAGTTAGTGAACTCCAGGCACTAACCGTTCAAGAGCCATTCATACAGGTTCACGCCAACAGGGTCGTACTACGTACCAACCCCAAATTCATGCCCAAGGTGATATCGCAGTTCCACATGAATCAAACTATTGAACTGCCTGTTTTCTTTCAAAACCCACAAACTGTCGTAGAAAGAGCACTCCATACACTGGATGTAAAGAGAGCCCTCATGTACTATATAGACAGGACTAAAGTCTTTAGGAAAACAAAACAACTTTTCGTTGCCTTTGCCCCACACCACAAAGGTAACGCCATCTCCAAAGCAGGTATAGCCAGATGGATCGTTAAATGTATTCAAATTTGCTATCAAAAAGCTAAACGCACATTAACGATTCCCCCACGAGCCCACTCAACACGTAAGTTAGGGGCCTCCATGGCTTTCCTGGGAAACATTCCTTTGCATGATATATGTAGAGCAGCCACCTGGTCCACTACACATACATTTACCACACACTATTGTGTAGATGTGCAATCAAAACAGCAGGCAGCTGTAGGACAGGCTGTTCTCAAAACTCTTTTTCAGACCGCTGCAGCTGGCACTGGTAGCCGCCGCTAATACAGGGTACTGCTATATATTCTGTGCACAGATATGAATTCAGCAGCCCACATGCCTCGAACTGAATATGCTACTTACCAGTATGCATCTGTTCTTGGCATGTAGGGCTGCTGACATTCATATCGCCCACCCTCCTCCCCGGCGCCTGTAGCAGCTGCAGCTCTCAGAATTACTGTAAGCATGGTCATCACTTTCTGTATCTACTCCATCACTGCCACAATGGCGAAAAACAATCTGAGGATGGAGAGGATGCCCATGCGCACTGTAGTCCAGGGGAGGAGTCACCTATCCCAGGATACTTCGAAGACTCTTCCAGGACAACAATGTGCAAACATCCGGACCCAACACTAGGCGGCGATCTATGCACAGATATGAATGTCAGCAGCCCTACATGCCAAGAACAGATGCATACTGGTAAGTAGCATATTCATTTCTTCACATCCCATGTGGTCAAAAGATTCCTAGAAGGAGGAAAAAGAATAGCGCCTCCAAAAAGGATGCTCCCACCTGAACAGAACCTCAATGTAGTACTAGCTCAAATGATGAAGGCACCATTCGAACCAATGCACAAAGCAACGCTACAAATGCTCACAATCAAAACCGCATTTCTCGTAGCAATTACATCACTACGTAGAGTAAGTGAATTGCAAGCGCTAACACTGCAAAAGCCCTACTTCCAAATACATAACGACAGAATCCTCATGAGAACTGATCCACAATTTATGCCAAAGGTGGTATCAAAGTTCCACGTAAAGCAGGCAATACAAATAACAAGTATTGTATCATGTACTACATAGAACTAAAGATTACAGGAAAACAAAACTACTCTTTGTATCCTTTGCCAACAGCTTTCTTGAATGACCAGTTGGAAAGAATACCATTGCAAAATGGCTTGCACAAGCCATACAATTGTGCCAGAAACAGGCAGATCAAACATTACAAAGAGCACCGCACGCTCACTCCGCAAGAAAGAAGGGAGCAACTGTAGCTTTTCCAGCAAATACGCCTATTCAAGACATTTGCCAAGCAACAACATGGTATTCAGTGCACATGTTCACAAAGCACTACTGCGTGGATATTCAAATGAATAAGGAAGCACAAGTAGGACGAAAAGGTCCTACAACATATATTCACAAACCAATGCTCATCTTCCACCCAGCCCCCACAAGACTAGCAAACCGCTACAAAGTCTATCCACAGCATAGTGAAGCCAGAAAAGATTCACGCTGCAAAAGGTATAGTTTCTTACCTGTCTGTGTAGTTTTGCAGGTTGAAGAATTTTCTGGATTCTCTAGCGAACTCACCCTCCCACGCCAGAAAGATGAGACAGGGGGAAGAAATGGAGAAATCAAGAACGAACAATTCAGAGAAAGAAAAAAAAAAGAATCCGAAGATGGCAACCAAAGGTCGGAGCTTCCGGAGGAAGCACGTCGACGTCAGAGGTACACCAGATGGTGGTATGTCGGCGCCCACCGGCCACGGGGGAAAAAAACTACTACAATTCTGGACCCAACCACTAGATGGCAGGATAATGCACTGCATAGTGAATCCAGAAAATTCTTCAAGCTGCAAAACTACACCGACAGGTAAGAAACTATAAGTTTCGGGTCTATCCTACCAAGCAGCGAGTCCGGGATATTCTGGCTATGATACTGATGGTTCATCTTCTATCCCAGATTTCAGTGAGAATGACCCTGTAGCTGCTGGGCCTCATGACCTCCTGCATCCTGCTGGTGGATCATGCCAGATTGCATATGCGGGCTGTGTAGTGGGACCTGAAGTTCCAGTGGACGCAGCACCAGGGAAATCTTTCCGATGTCGTTCTCGATCTCGGAGGGAACTGCAAGTCAGTTGCAGTGGTGGCTCACGAACCAGGATTGGGTACCAGAGTTCACAAGAGTGACGGATGCGTCACTCCTCGGATAGTGCGGCCATATGAGAGAAGCTGAGATCAGAGACCTCTGGTCTCCGGTGGAGTCTGGGCTCCACATCAACCTTCTGGAGCTCTGGGCGCACCGTCTTGCACTGAAGGCATTCCATCCTTCTGTCAAAGGAAGAGTGGCGCAGGTGTTCACGGACAACACCACTGCCATGTGGTACTGCAACAAACAGTGCGGGTTGGGCTCTTCGCCTTTGGACATGGCTGGAACATCAGAGGGCAAATCTCTGGTGGTTCAATACCTGGCAGGTTCCCTGAACGCCAGGGCGGATGAACTCAGTAGCCAGTGCATGAGGGATCACGAATGGCGTCTTCAGTCTGAGGTGGTGCATGGTCTCTTTCAACAGTGGGGAGAGCCTTTGCACGTTCTCCTCAGTAGCGAATAGATCAAACAATGTCAGCAGTTCTGCTCGTTGGAGTTTCAAAGGCAGCTCTTGCTCTGCGACGCTTTTTGTTGCGAGTGGAGTTTCGGCCGCATGTACGCCCTTCCGTCTGTACCACTTCTGCCCAGAGTGCTGAAGAAGATCAAGTGCGACTGGGCCCAAGTCATTCTTGTGGCACCGGGCTGGGCACGTAGAGTCTGGTACCCTGAGCTCTTGAGCATGGCCATCGACCCTCCGTTCAGACTGCCTCTTCGGAAGGATTTTCTTTCGCAGCAGCAGGGGACAGTCCTCCACCCGAGCCTGCACAGTCTCCACCTCCTTGCGTGGAGATTGAATGACGACAGTTGACAGCTTTTTACCTTTCTCCTGAAGTCTGTTTTGTCATCTTGGCTGCCAGACGTCCCTCCACTAAACCGGTATACACCTGTAGTTGGAACAAATTTGTGGCATGGTGCACAGCAAAGGCTGTGCATACTCCTGAAGCCATGTTTTCACTGTAGTGGATGGCACAATAGGTGCTTCAGTCCACAAGGGGTATTTAACTCTACATCCCATGGGTTTACTACCGCAGCATCTGCTAATTTTTACATGTTTTAGGGATCAGAACACATACACTGGGCATAGAATCGCAGTGTTCCAAAACCAGCTGGTGAGTCCCCAATTTTTTTTTAAATGTGGGTGACCGCCCAAGAAGTGGTCTTTTTGCTACAGTGAGTGCCAAATATATTGTGACAGGTGTCTCGGATGACTTTCCCTTGATGTTGGTAAGCTGCTCACAACCCAGACCAGGCAATACCACCTGTTGACTGGACTCCTAAGAAGTCAACAATGGGGAGATAGTAATGACCCTGATAGGAGATACTGATACTTACTCTGGGTCTGTATAGTCTCACATCTCTCTTAAGGAAGCACTTATGACAATGCTGAGAGGTAAAGCCAAAGATAGATTCTGCAAGGCTAGTAAAAATACACGAAATTAGACTGCAGAAACTGCCCCAAATATCTTAAAATACACTATATAAAAACACAAAAAATCTATGCAAAGTTGGAAACAAGGCAGTTTGGCTTGGCTCACCACAAGTGAGAAGGAGGCCAACTGGGTCAAAGAAATGTTCAATAACAAAAGGAATCAAGTGTCTGTGGACAGAGGCATAGCCTAAGCCTTTGCCGATTACTATAGGGAACTATATACAGCGTGTGATAGGAGTGGGATCCATCTTTTTCACACTCTACACGCCTGAAATTATTTTATAATGATCTAGAAGCCCAAGACAGTGATTTAACTGTTACTGAAGTTCCAGATGCTGTTCAGCAGCTAGAGTGTGGAAAGCATCTGAGATCTAATTGCCTACCACCTGAACTATTATAAAGGTTGGAATCTAGATTGGACCCTATCTGCTGGACATGTTGCAGGAGGCTCGCACAATAGAAGAACTTCACAGCGACCTCCGGCATGCCATTATGGCAACATACACAACAAGCATTGGCATAGCCAATAGGTCTCGCCTTTGGAACCTTATACATGTTTCACGAAAGCTATTGGCTTTGCCAATGTTTTTAAGCTGTGTTGAAGAGCAGCATGGCTGCTGTGCAGCATGTTCAAAAGTTATAATGAAAGAGTGTTATAAGCATTTTTGTTACTCTACATATACCAAAAAGACATTATGTACAATGAGTTCAGGCATACTAAATTCGAATTTCTACCATGTTACCTGAGTCAGTTAGGATTATAAGATGTAATAATCAAACTGCCCATTCTTGCCTATGGAGAACAACTAGCCTGGCAATAGTGAAAAACGAAAATGGCTGTAATTCACTATTAGACTATGCCACACACACCATTGCATGTCCTACCTTATCCTTACAATGCACCCTGCCCTTGAGCCTACCATAGGGGTGTCTGATATGAAGAAAAGGGAAGGTTTAGGGACTGGCAAGTGGGTGCACTTGCCCAGTCAGCATGACAGTACCTGACTGCACGCAGGCTCTGCAATGGCAGACCTTAGACACTCTTTTACAGGCTGCTTCTGTGGGTGGCAAAACCAGTGCTGCAACCAGCAGCATTTGGATTTACAAACCCTGGGCACTCCTGGTGCACTGTACTAGGGTCTGACAGGTAAACCAAACCAACCAATCATGGAATCACAAATTCATACATCAATTTACAATAGGGAGAGCATATGCACTTTAGCACGGACATGAAAACATGTCTTCTAGTTTTGTTGTCCTTGCAATGCTGGCAGCGTCTTTCTGCCTGTTGTAATAATTGTTTGTTATAGCTTTTTTTGTTATGGGGCGGACATAAACAATGAGAGGGGCGAGGTTAGGTAATAGTACCTGAATTACAACATGAGCAGCGGATGGACACTAGGGGAGAATGATTAGATGCCAGATTTCGAGGGAAGACTGCACTTATGGCAATGGGATACATTAGAAACTGTCTGGATAGAGTCTGAAATCAGAACACTATATATAGACGCACTGAGCCCAGAGATAGAGAATGAAAAACTGAGCTAAGAGGGTGTGTGTTGGGGAGAAATAAATATGTGGGAAAGACAGACTGAGTTAGTATGAGAGGAAAGCAATCAAATAGAAAGAAGGATACTTACAGGAAGGAGAAAGGGTGACAGAGAAAGAAGTAAAAGAGAGAGAAAGAGTAAGCATTTGCTTGAGATGGAGGAAGCTAGAGAGACAGGACGAGGAGGCAAGAAAGAGATGGGGAGAGCAAGAGAGAAACACCACGAGGGAGGAAGAGAAGAGAAGACGATAGGTAGACAAGTGATAAGAAAGCAAGTGTAAGAAGAAGAGAAATTAATTTGTGAGTGCCATTTAAATTGTTATTTGTTTAATTACCCATACATAAAGATACAAATGGCATTTTTACGGTCTATGCATATTTTTGGCAAAGAAGGGTTGAACAAAGTCCTGCCTGATCATTAAAATTTCTCTTAAGCGCTAGTGAAGTGATAACATGCCTAACATTGACCAGCCACTAACAGAGGGGCCACAGAGTACAGGGCTCACCTTATGATTAAGGTGCAGACGTCAGGAAATAGGTGGTACTAGAAAGCCACTTACGGCATGGCAGAACACAGACTACAGGAATCACCAGCTAATGCCAAGTCACAGGACTTATGCCACTTATCACAACCTGCCTCAACATGAAACACTGTGTGCGGACAGGAGCCGGAAACAATATATATAGATATCCATGGTTATATAGAACTTTAAAACATTTGCTCCGTGGTGTTGCAGGGATTCTGCTTATGCACAGAACTATGCGCAGGAGACCAGGACCTCAGAGAATTGTGGTGTACCAGAAAACTCCCCTCAGAACCCAGAACCCCTTATCCGACTAGCTTAGTATCCCATTCGTTAGCCTAGATCTAGCTAGGCGGTCCCAATGTATAGACAAACCAGAACAAGCGACTTAGATATTTCTCAGGAGTGGTGGGAATCCGAAATACCTGTTCGTATCTATTTGTTAGTCCACAACATAATAATAAGTTTAAAGAGTTTATTTTATAAACCACGCGTCCTAAGATGCAGTACTTTGGCTAACACTAGCAGACTAACGGTACAGATCAGAACCATAAGCATTATTACAATACCATACAGAATGAAAGGAGCAATCATACTAATAATGACAGTGGTATACAGCCACACTCCTTTCTCTAGAATCTAATACATTATTATTATTGGACTGTTAGAAGGTCTCTTAGGTTAACAGGGGGGACCCCATACCGTATAGATCAGCTTAGTAGAATCACATCAAAGGATCAGCTAGCTCTCTCATGCATCAGGTCTTCTGTTCGAATGTGTGCAAACCCAAACTGTTATGCAATATTAAAGACGCTTGTCCTTCAGATATTGGCAGCTGCATGTATGATATGTCTAAGAAGTGGTACGATCAATCTAATCACAACACTCTGTACCTTCTAGTGACCCAGACTCGTTCTTTTCATGATGTACAGACCAAGGGCACATTTCACGGTTAAGAATGTGAAACAACAGTTTGTTATCCTGTAAGGCAAAGTCGAGTCAGCATTTCTAAAATGAATAACACATAACAACAGTGTCGTGTGCAGCGCAGCAGAAACGACAAGCTAGCTTGCTAACAATTATCGCGTTTATGCTAACTTAGTGTTGTAAATAGGGCGTGGCCTAATCCATCCTACAGTGGCGTACATGTATACACAGTTTTTGTACAGCCCTTTGTATTGGAGCTTAACCTGTCTTTTAGATCTTCGAATGCTTGCTGGAAAAGGTATTTGGGGAAAATGAGTTAAACTAGCTTGCCAATGATTGTCCAGTAGAAGTCATCAAACACCAGGTTAAATAAGTTGTTGAAGATTATTCAAATGGAAATGTTGCCAACTAAGAAAAACAACTGCTGACTATTTTGAAAATGTCTACTAGCGGTATTGATTTGGTGCAATTATGAAATTGATCTGGAAATTAACACTGAAGTGGATCATTTTGACACTATACCAAATGTTAATGTTGCTATTTTTAAACAGACTTAAACTTGATAGTGATGAAAATTTAGTTTTCTCATGTTGCGTGTTTGTATCTCAGTATGCTTGTACCCTTATTGTGATCTGAATATGTATCATGTATTCATAGGAAAGACACACCTACATGAACTAGAATGCAAAGGGAAGAAAAAAACGACTTGAGTACAACTGTTCTAGCTGCAGCCAAATTCCCTGCATCCCCTCCCCTACCTCAAATCACAGTATGCGATTCGAATGAAGTGATGTGAAAAAACTAGAAGTGCTGTCCTTTGGCTTGGGAGCAGTGCTGCTTGGACCTACGTCTAGAGTCAGTGCTTGCACAATTAAATGACAGATTAACTTCCACGGCAGTTGTAGAAATGGAAGTCAAAACAGAATTGTTATGCATCTGTAAATTACCATTTATGAGTCAAACTGAGAGCTAAAAGGAATCTAAGTGAGTTTAGTGTCCGACGAAGGAGGGTAAAGTTGGTTTGTAGTTAGTGCCTGTTACTTTAATTTTCATTGACCATTTAGTGTGCGTGCATGCTCTATATACGGGACACTGGTATTTATAGTGAGAAGTAGTGTAGTGCATTGGAAACTGGAGTCTCAACCTGGTTCCTGCCTATGGCCAAATTATTGTTTGGTTCTTGGCATGCCTGAAGAATCAGTAAAAACTCCTTAGACAGCTATTGATCAGTTGGCGTACCCTAAAATCGAGCCGAAATACCTTAAATGAAACATGTGCAGGTTACCTCAACACCTGTTGATTTTAGGCAAATCCTTTCATCTCCATGTACCTAAAAATATCTGACTTTTTTGTAATGTGATGCTTATGTAAAGCGCTCTGTTGCTGCTTAAGGGTTCAAGTGACCAATCTGGTGTGCTTTAGGTCCAGATCTCTGTACTGGGGTGAATGTATGACATTGTTCTGCATTCTGTCCATCAATTGTTGTTTTTGCATTTGTCACCCTGAGTGGGATGGGTATGCTCAGACGTGAGTCCCGTGCTCTCCATGCCACTGGAATCAAGCTATCCTGGCTGAAGAGGGGTGAAACCCTGAAACCGGTCCTAGGATGCTTGTTTCCAGTCCAGGGAGGACCTGGCTTGGCAGTTCGGGCTGGACTGTTCCCATGAGGCACAGGGTCAAGACTGATTTGCATATGGCTGGGTTCAAACTGGAATGGCATGGTGAGCAAATGAACTATGTATTTAGGCCCAGATCTCTGTACTGGGGTGAATGTATGACATTGTTCTGATGTCTGTCCATCCACTGTTGTTTTTGCGTGTGGATCACTTTTAGGCACAGTCCTACTGTGGTTATAACATCACATCATCTACCTAACTCTAGTATGAATTTCACAGACACAGGATCCCATCTTATAATAAAGACAGCTCCAGCTAAATGTGAATTGCGGCATATTGATTTTTAGGCTGCAAGTGCTAACTAGAAGGGGCAATGCTACTGGATAAGAAAATGAAAGGAACTTTGCAGTAATAACCAGTTTCTAAAGAAATAAAACTCCCAAACCATTACTGTGGCCCAGATTCCAGATGGCAAAATGTGTATTGCAAACGCAGTAAATAACAAACTCACTTCAGATGTACAAAAGAGAACCACGCCCTGACCGAAATCTTCCAGTTCTTCAATATTATGTATATCCTTCAGAACATGCAACGTATCCATCGAAACTGCACCAATACCTGTGGTCTTTAAAGTGTCCCCTTTAGATGTTGCTCTTCCGGCCTCTTTAGGCAGTTTATCCACTTAACGATGACAACCGAGAAAGACATCCTGGCCGAAGAAACAAAGAAAGAACTAAAACAATCATCTGCAGGACTAGAGGCGGAAGAGAAACTTTTTTTTATTTTTACTCTTAGCTTGTTTTTTCTCAACAGCAAATATTGTTTATCAGATAAATAAAAACAGGAAATCTAATGCAGGCCACATTAAATCTAAGTGCGTTTCTCTGGAGGTACAGTGTTGTCTCTTATGCAGGTTTATGTGCCATAAACCATTGTTTAAATAATATATGTTTTCAATGCTGAGTCCCTTATTGCACCCATTGTTTCGGAGGCAGCAGTAATTTTGCACCGGGAGATATCAGTCCTCGAGGGGGCGATGCTCTGCACACGGAATGCAAAGGAAGGATTCGCAGATCGAGCACTATATGTAAGAGACCTGCTAGGTCAGTCCCCCATTCCAGTGTCTAATTAAAATGAAGGCGAGGCTAAGCAGATGTGTCTGGCTTAACTGGGTTAAGATTTGTGCCGAAGAGAGGCCTGGCTAAAAAATAGTGTGCGGGCTGCAGGCAGGAAACAGTCTATGTATTATTATCTCAGACAGGCACGCTACATATAGGGGGAAGGGGGGAGAGCAGCACCCACCTCCTTACCAGGACTTGGATGAACTGAAAGCAAGGTCGAGTAAAAGCGGCTGCCATCTGCTAAAGGTGTGGCGTCACTGGAAGACCTCCTAAAGATAACGGCGTTTTGGCTCGTGGAGGGCACAAGGACAACGCAGTCGGAAAGGAGGTTTAAAATAAAAGTGGAGGTTTCGAGTTTGCATTGTGAAAGTGACAACTCCCTTGGACCCAGGAGGAGACGAGTGCATGGATAATCATTAAGGCGTCTGACTTATGGGGAAATGTCTGAGTGGTTGGCGTGTGTGTTCGATGAAATGGCGAGAAGTAACGACTGTGTGGGCAGTACAGAGGCAATCACCTGACAGCTCAGATTTCTTCCGAACTGGGTCAGAGCTCATGGCGGCCGCCGGACAACACAAGACTTACCGCAGGATCATGCGAATACTGAAAGGCGACGGTCAGGAAACCGAAAAGAAAAAACAAGCGCTGAAAGACAAGCGTGGAAATAAAGTGGTGCGCGAGCGCGTATGTGCCCACTGCGGTGAAAGCGCCGCGTTTGCCCATCTGTTTCCAATTAACTTGATCGCGAGACGCGGCGCGATAATTGGAAACATATGGCCCTCATGCTCGCTCCCGCGGACCCTAGGCCACAGAACAGAGAAGGCGGGACATGTACCCCCCTTGGGCCAATTGTGTGCTGTCTTTCTTAGTAAGACAGCATGCAAAGCCCAATACCAAGTGATAAATTCCAAGCACACGCATGAGCGTGTGTTTGGAATTTAAAAGCCCTTACAAAATGCCTCGCTGAGCAGCGCATGTGCGCTAGCTCAGGCGAGACCTAAAAAGGGCAAATCTAAATCGTAATGCTCCTCATACCTCCCAATCTCACTTCTTAACATAGAGCTGAAAATACTCACTACAGTTATGGCAAATAGACTCCTGAATGCTATAGCAGCCTTGATTTATTTGGATCAAACCAATGTTATGCCCAGGAGGTCCACAATACTTAACTTCCATAGACTTTACAGTTGGTTGGACAGCATATGACACGTGCTAACAATTTTCTCACTGAACACTGAGAAGGCATTTGATTCAATTGACTCAGTGGCATAAGACAGGCCCCCTCTTTGTGGGGGACCCGAGCTGCACGGGGTCCCCTCAGCACAGTACTCAGGCCTGAGCGCCCCGGGTTAATTTAGGAGCGGGGGCTCCTCCATTTATCTTGCAGGGGGGGGCCCTCAACTTTCGTTGCACCACTGAATTGACTAGCAATTTTTATCCTTAGTCCTGGAGCACTTAAGAGTGGTTCAGCATTTAGACCCTGGATCCATCTCCTGTACATGGCCCCAACAATGAATGAGTGTGAATGGGATTATACCAGATGCTTTCAACTTGGGGGAGAGGCACGGGCCTGGGAAGCCAATTCTCTTCACTCTTATCACGCTGACTTCATTGGAAATTGAATCCCTAGTCTGTTTCATTACATTCATGCCCTAAATTAATGGGTTCAAAAGGGAAGACAGTCCAAAGGATACATTTTCGCTCTACATAAGATACATTCTTCTATATGTGGCAGAGACACTCCAGAGGATGCTGGAGCTACTTGCAATTACCTGGACTTTTGCTGAATATTTTGATAGCAGATCAATGTGGACAGTGCCGTAGTGCTGAGGTTACATGAGTAGAACACTCCACCCTGCACTTATTCAGATACCTAGGGACAGAGGTAACCCAAAATAGAATAAAAGTAACTCTTATCTAGTCCTCAACTGTGCATTTTCAAGCTGGGTTTGAAAATGAGGAGCATTGCGATCTTCAGGATGATGGCATTTCCTAATTAAACCTAGTTGTGAAAACACCATACCTCATATCCGACACCTTTGTTCACAGGCTGACGCCAGAGAGGTGGGATGCGGGTTCATCGCAAATTGCTTTGATTAATTTATATAGGATTACAACTGCATAATTGGGTCTCCCAGCTCATTGTCCTCAAAGGCAGGATGCATGATCCAAGTGATGATTCCTCTATAGATCATGACAGGGGTCAAGATCCATAGAGGGGTGACCATGCACAGGGTTACCATACACAGGGGGAAAATACACACACTGGAGTGGCTCATGAATATTCCCTCAAGCCCCTTGACAGAGGAAGAAATTAGACTGCAGAAACTGGCCCAAATCTCTTATAGGGATGAACTTGGAAGTAAGGGAAGAATACACTATATAGAAATACATATATAGGAAAGGGTATATTCAGGCCGCCCCAAGCAACAAAAGACCCTGCTAAGGGTATGTAACAATACTATGACATTCACCTGCTGGTGTGGCATTCTCCAGTTGGTGCCGAGATTCCCAAATGAGATATTCCCATTGATGGGCACCACAATGAGAAATACTATTACAATGGTAGTGATGGGTACATCAGGGTCACACATCCAAATAGGGTGATGTGGTGCAATCATGAGGTGCCAAGTGAATGCTAAAACACAATACTCTTGCCACACGAGGGTCGGTATGAACTTTTCATTGGAAAGTTCCTAATAATTTATACATACGTTTTTTACGTACCATTGTCCTATCAAGTGGATAGGAACACAGCAATACGTATGAATTGAAAAATACAATGGTATTAATGGTGAATTATTGGTTTCTTCTTCTTCTAGTGTGAATTGATAGTCTGTGTTGATTGAAGAAGTGACAGCAAATTAGGTGCATGTAGCACAATAGTCGCATTAATTGAAGTGGTGAAAGCAGACTTAAATACATACACACAATATTTATCAAATGTTTAGTTCTGCATGTAGGAGATTTTCAAGGCTACAGGCTATGAGAAGGTAGCTGTAAGATCATTTATAATATCCTGGATATTACAACTATGACATCTGCCAGAATATGGGTAACTACCCATCCATTCAAAGTGCAAGATTGCCGTTATTCTTTAAAGTGAGGAAAGGCATACTTGAGAGAAAGAAATGAGCAGAGAAAACACCAAGTGTTGATTTCCAATAAGACGTAGTCTAATGAGAGAGAGAGATAGAAAATCACCAGTGATGATAACCAATAGGATAAAGACAGTTAAATAAGCGAGAGAGGCTCCCGCATTTGGTGTACCAGGCGAGTACCATAGAGGCGAAAGAGTCACTCATATACTTTACAAGGCCGAACCCATAAGTATGAAATTTGTTAAGCAGAAAAATAATAAGTACCCAGAGGAATTTGATGAGTAGATAATATGAGTTCCTACTTGGCGTATTATCGAGTAGAGGACCAACAGTGTACTAGTTGCTGCATTAAAAAATAGGGAAACTGGGAGACGTAATAAAGTTGAAGGGCTTCCACAGATCGGAAGGTATAGCATCTCCAGGCTGAGCCATGAGTGCCGGGGGAGGGGTGTTGTAAAGGGCTTCAGTTAGATGCAGGATGAATATGAATTGGCTCTCTCAGGGATTTAAATATGCACAATTACAACACACACTGGTGATTTGCTTCATGGATTTGCCCAATTTACCAGAGGCGTCGCCCATGGAATGCATGTTATTGTCCAATGAATTGAATAGGGCAGTAATTTCTGCCTTTGATAACACCCTAATAAATAATGCGGCAACCGCTTCCAGGACACTTGAAACACATAGAGAGAATTTGGCCCAATGGTAGAGTAAACTGGGAGGCCTTCCTCGTGCACTCAAGGCAGATTGCGGTCAGAGCGTTCCTGTGCCTGATGCAGCTGAAAATGTTTCAAATGGCTTGCTACATTAGGAATAATCTATATAAGATAGGCCTATTTGTGTCTGACAATTACCTGAAATGTAACAAAAAGGGAAGCTGTTTTCTAGCACATAAACTGAGCGTGCAGGATAATACAAACATGTTGGAGTGGAATAGTTGATGAACTTTGTGTTGGACTGGGATAAGTGTCCCACGGATACCACAAGTCTATATTGTCGGTTTCCCTTACGATGTTGACTTGCACAGACAAAAACCTATATTCGGCTCCCTGTGACTGATGATTGCTAAATGAGACATTGCAAGAGAATGGTGGAATTAATTGTGCCTTACAACCCCAGAATGGAGCAAGGGCATGGATCAGTGTGTGATAAAACAGGTGATATGAAAATAAAGGCTGCCTTCAGAAATATATAAATGTTCGGGCCCTGGATAAGTCACATCCTGCTCAACATTCTTAAAACACACACACACACACGGCCCCCCCTTCCCTCCCCCCAAAAAGATTTCTCAAACTGTTAGGCAGTAAATAACATATTAAGAGATGTCTTCAATAGCAGTAGGGATCGTTTGTGCGCTCAACTGTTGACCTATTCTGTGCAGGTCACTATTCATGTGTGTACTCTTCTGACCTGAATAACTGAAAGTAATGTAATGCTGCATTTAATTTGTGTTATAAATATTTGTTTCATGAAAAGGAGACAGGCCTAAGAGTGTCAGCCCCTATGCTGAAGGGTAGTAATGGGAGCTGTGTTGTGATTCTAGGGCAGGAGTCAGATGTGCTCCTTGAAAAGACGACTATCTCTGTTTTCCAGCAGTTCTCTTTCTGTGTATCTTGAGCAGCAGGGTTATTGCTGCATTAACTGTTTTCAGAGTAGACTGCAGCACCACTCATGAATCATGGTCATGATGTGCTGATATCAACAATCTTGTGGGGCATTAGTTAGAAAGAGTGAATCAGCTACTGACCAGAGCTTGCTGAAATCTGGGGAAATCTCCTGACACCAGAAGTTTCAGGAAGCTTATTAAAACCAGAGGTTTCCCTTAGCCTCGGTTCTATGACGATGAAGTCATGCACCTCAGTACAGTGGCTGAAGTGCGTAGTACTTGATTTCGAAGACCTTAGCAGTAAAGGAGTTAACATTGTCTAACATCCTACTGCAAATAAAATGACACCAATTAATTTGCATGTCTGTAGTGTTCTAATGTTAACTTTATTTCTGATAAATCAGATAAATTAAATGTACTTAATCTCATATTTGATTATTTTCAGATCAAGGCATCCAAAGTACACGTTCCAAAATGGTAACTATTTCACCTTAATTGAACATTTTATTGCAAAATATAAAATGCATGTACATGTAATGCATATTTTAACACTGTAGTAAATACAATATCCTACTTTATCTCAAATATTGTGTAGGTTGAGTAAAAGATAAGTTTTCACAAAAAAGAATTTTTTAATTTGTATTGATACTTTGTATACTTGCCAAAAATGTTAAAGGTTTTTGGGCCAGATGTATCAACATTGCATTTTGTGATTCTAAAATAGCGAATTTGATTTATTTGCTATTTTAGAATCTCAAATGCAATGTGTGTAGGTTTCACCCAAAAAATAGCGATTCCCACATATTCCTTAATAATGAATCACAAATTGCGATTCGCTATTACTGAATGCTTTCCCATTGATTCCTATAGCCTAGAGGCCCATAGGAATGAATTGGGAGGCATTCGCAATTTGCGATTACCAAATAGATAATCGCAAATTGCGAATGCAATTGCAAGGGTACCAGGGGACCATAAGGCTCTCCTGATGCACCCCCAAAAAAGGTAAGTGTGCGCATGTGGCGCACACACATGTCCTAAGGGCATGTGTATGCACTAAATGGCACTTCAAAAAATGCATTTTTGTGCATTTTTCTAAGGATTTGCAAATTACCACCAACTTGAAGTTGGTGGAAATTTGCGATTCCTTAATGCAAATTTGTATTCTGAGAATGCTTCTTGCATTGCATTTAGGAAATCGCAAATTGCGATTCCCTAACTGCATTCGAAAAACAGGTAATTGCAAAAATTGTGATTACCCATTTTGCGAATGCCTATTGGGTTGATACATCCATTAAGGCTTATTACCGTTCGCGAACGGCCGATTCTGCAAATCGGCCCGTTTGCGACCGGTAAAACCCTTGATACATCTGGCCCTAGGGGCCAGATGTATCAAGGGTTCTTTTGAAATACTTGCAATGCTCTGACTTTTATTAACAACACATTTAGCATGGGATTGTTAATATTTTAGACCGGAAATAAAAAAAATAGCCTCCATTTTAATAGTGGCTACAAGACTTTACTTTTGATTTAAAGAGCAATTATTCTACCATCTAGTGGTTGGAATCTAAGTGCTGCTTATTTTAACGCTTTTTGCAGCATCGCTTCAGACAGTTTCAGCTGTCTGTCAGGAGTCAGCATTTTATACCATACTCCAAATAGCCAGTCCTTGCACAAGATTGGATCGCTTTCATGTCCATCTCAATGCCATGCTGCTATTTGTTGCTTTTTCCCTTTCTGTGTTTGGCCCTTTTACAAGAGCTTTTTGGTTTTGGATGGATACTTCTAAATGCAGATTCCTCACCTTGTGAATACCCCGAGGTGACAGACTGTATCTGGAGTATTTTCTTTGCATTTCTTGCGCACGTCTGTAGCTGTAGCTCTGTGTGGGATGTGTCCCGCCCTGGGGCTCCTACGTAGTCCCAGCCTTTGCATGCCGACACCAGTTTCTTCTCTTGTTTTTCGGTGTGGATCCAGAGGTGACTCCCTCGAATGCTGTCAGGGTTGAAACTATTTTTAGAATGCAAGGGCCATGTCCCCTCCAAAAGCAATCGGGTTAAAACCTTGTAAGGGTTGGCACAAACAAATGTTGGTAATGAACACGCATGATTGCTGTCTCTGACTTCTCACACGACTCCGCTTCTTGTGACAAATGCTCTTGGATTAATCCGATACCATCTGAGACCGCATTCCCAGACTGTCGCAGAAAATCACCAAAAGGTCTGGTCCTGCTTGAAGTTGAGAATGTGTCTGTTTTAGTTCCCGGGCTTGTTCTCGCAAGCACTCCTCCTCCAGGTCAAAATTGTCAGGAAAGTCTAAAATCTAAAAAGAAGAAACATAAGTCGAAACACGAAACAACTTCATTCTCCACTCCCATCATGATGATAGACATGACTCATGGTATATCGAAGCCGTGGACTCTGTGTCCTACTTCTGAACCGATTCTGGCTTTGATATTGATGCAACCTGAGTTCCCGGGTCTATCAGCGACACAGAAATAACCCCAGACCTTTAGAGAGGCCATGTTGCAGTTGTTTGGTACCCTACTGGATGCCCCTGGGGTGCCTTCGGGCCCTAAGCAATCGAGGAGGCCTCCAGTCAGTCCACTATCAGTGGATTCGTCACTGACTCAGACTGTGCCCCATGACCCCTTTCCAGTATCAGCCCAACTCTGGGGCCAGAGCCAAACTTTATACCTTTTACAGTGCCACAACCGACACAAGGTCCAGAGCATCTATGCCAGTACTGACGCAGCTGATTATGTAGAGAAAGTCCTTTTGGACATGGAAACAATTTTGCAGCGAGCTCCAGAGCAACTCCCACGAAGTCACAATTTCCCCCTCGCCCCATAGTTTATTTAGATTTAGAGACGCCTCCTATACACCAAACACTGCACTGGCTCAATGAAGGTAAGTGACAAATGTTTGATGATGAGAACCTATTTTTGGGTCTTCAAGATGCCAGTGGTCTGAATGCCTTCCCTGACCCTGGCCTTAATTCACTTACGCCTTGCCCATCAACAGAAGAGCCTGCCTCTGTGCCAAGGTCATTCAGAGACCAGTACTGTTAACCACTGCTGAGATCAAGACAAACGTCCTAACAGAGGTTCTCCAGCCCTGACAGACCTCACAGGAATCCCTCCAGTCTTTTAACAAGGTCTTAACTCACATACTACTTGGAATCTGGGAGAAACCAGGGTATTACCCACCAAATATCAGACAGATAACCAGAGCACAGAGGCCGGCCCTGGGAGACCCAGCCCTTCTCCTGCAACACCTGACACCAGAGAGTCTGGTGGTCCAAGCCTACGAGCATGTTCAACACCAGCATGTTCCAGACCACCCCTCCAGACAGTTGAAGGGCATGGACACGTTTGCCGTACATATGTTCCCCTCTGCCAGCCTCACCGTACGCTGCATGAACTGCAGCTGCCTCCTTGGACGCTATTCTCATGTGTTGTGGGACATGGTGGCAGCAATCTTGCTAGCAGTCCCGAATGACCTTAACACTAGCCTTCAACTCATGATGGATGATGGTCATGATGCAGCAAAATGTCATACACTCAGGTGTGGACACTACCGACTGCTTTGGTAGGGCATTCGGTAACAGTGTGGTGCATAAGCGCCACAAATGGATTTTCTCCACAGGGTTCTCTAGCGATGTACAGCAATTCCTCATGGACAAGCCATTTGATGGCACACGTCTCTTCGCAGATGAGGCTGAGTCAGCCTTGGAGCACATTAAGGATAGCAGGCAACAGTGCGCTTTGCCGGACTGGCATTGCCTGCACAGCAATTTCCTCGACAAGCTTGCCCCCTTTGAGGCTTCTGAAGAGGGGTCCAGTAAAGACCATGTCTAACCTTGCCGCAGCAACAGTAGACATCCCAGGCCTTTAAGGGCAAAGGGAAAAAGTCAGTGATTTATCAATCAGCATCCAGGCCCATGGGGAGAAAAAAAACTACCCATTCTCCAGCCTCTCCGCAACCACTCAAAACCACTTGGAGTTGCCCTCTGCGACGCACAGTCTCCTGGTAGAAGGTTGGTTCACCTTTTCCATCCATGGGGAGCAGAGCATCACTTTGGATCAATGGGTGCTCCACATAGTCCCAAACGGCTAATCCTTCCCATTCCTCTCCATCCCTCCGGACATGCCTCTTACACCACAATGCCTCCAGGAGAACCACTTTTCCTTTCTGAGAGGGGAGGGGTCAAGTCCTCGTTGACAAGAGAGCCATAGGGAGGGTGCCGACATCGGAGGTCTGGACTGGTTGTTAATCCTGTTGTTTACTGGTGCTGAAGGAGGACTGAGGCCTCCACTATCATCTACCTTTACCCTCTGAACTACTTCCTCAGGAAGGACAAGTTTACAATAATCTGTCTATCCCAAGCTGTGGACCTAAGACTGGATCGTAGAGTTGGATCTTGAGGAAGCCTATTTCCACTTTACCGTCCTGCAGTCCCCATGGCATTGCCAGTGGTTTCAGGTAAGCCACAAGCATTTTCATTTCTCAGTTTTCCCCTTTGGCCTAACCAGTGCGTCTCGAGTGTTCACGAAAGTGATGGTGGTGATCGCTGCCCACTTTTAAAGGTTACCAGTCTTAACTGACCTCAATGAGTCGTTGCTGAAGACAAGTTCGTCTCAGACATTCACAGATAACCTTCAGATAATGGCCAACCTGTTGACATCACTGGGATTTTCCATCAACATGCCAAAGTCATACCGGACTCCTTTACAGAGGCTCCTCTCTTTTATTGAAGTCGTCCTGGATATAGTGCTTTTCCAGGACTTCACTCCGCATCAATGAGTCCAGGACATTCAGGCTATTATCCCTATGTTTCAACCCTAGGCCTGGGTTTTAGTGAGAGACTCCCAGAATTATTGGCTTCTTTGTATTCTACTGTGGACCACACCAGGTGGCACATGGGGACTTTTCAGTTGGTTCTGAAGTCTTAGTGGGCTCAGCATCAAGGGAACCTGTTGGATTCCATCCAGGTATTGGAGGAGACTGCAAAAGATCTGCAGTGGTGGCTGCCAGACTGCTGGTGACAGACCCCCCCCTCTCCCTACCCCACTCAGGGCTAAAGGTTGTGACGGATGCATTGTTGCTTGTTTGGAGAAGTCATTTGGGAGATGTGGCTATCAGAGTTCTCTGGTACCTGTCAGAAATATGCCTCCACATCAACTTGTTGCAGTAATGGGCAATTTGTTTTGCATTGGAAGCATTCCTTTAGTCCATCAAGGGGGAACTGGTGCAGGTTCTCAGCGACAACACAACTGCATGTGGTGCTTTAACAAACAGGGCAGAGTGTGGTTGTGGGTCTTGTGCCAGAAAGCCCTGTGCCTCTAGAATTGTCTTATTCATCAAGGCATTCCCCTGGTTGTCCTGCACCTGGCAGGATCTTTAAACGCCAGGGAGGACAAACTCAGGCGATGTTGGCTAGCTGATCATAAATGAAGGCTGTACTCCATGGTGGTACAGGGCACGTTCCAACAATAGGGAGAACTCTGGCTTAATTTTTTAACCACTGAGAGTACGCAGTGTCCAAACATGTGCACGTTGAAGCTCCCAAGGTGGTTCTCGCTGGAAGACATTTGCACGCTGGTGTTCCCAGGGCGGTTCTCGCTGGGAGACGATTTCGCTTGGATTGGAACTCGGGACTCGTATACGCATTCCCGCCTCCACCTCTCCTGCCAAAAGTTCTGAACGAAGATCAGGAATGACACGACCCAGTTTACTGGACTGGTCGAGGAGTGTGTGGTACCTAGAACTTCTGGCCATGAGTATCTCTACTCTGATCCATCTACCCCTTTATGAGGACCTCATGCAGCAGTGCAGGGTCCTGCACCCAAACCTGCACAACCTACATGTCAATGCTTGAACATTGAGCGGCAACAGTTGATGTCTTGTTTCGGTGACAGTTAAAGGTTATTTGTCGGCTCTTTCAGCGTGTTTACGTTTTCCTGATCAACCATATTTATTCAAATCACTAGTTAGTGCATTTCTTTAAAAGGACTGGCCCTTCTTTTCCTGCCAACACCTTTTGAGATGCCTCAGTCAGATCTCAATCTGGTTCTCATTTTTTTCTTGCGCATTCCATGTGAGCCAATGCATAGCTGCCATCTCAGATTGCTCACCTTAAATATAGTGCTCCTTATAGCGATAATGTCAGCTCGTCAAATGAATTACCTACATACAGGGTCCAGTAACTGTATACCACTTTCTTCCCAGACAAGCTAGTGATCAGGACTTGAGCAGCATTTTTCCTGAAAGTTGTCACGCCTTTCCACATAGGACAGTTCATTACCCTGCCAGCATTCTTCACCCCATCTCATCCTTCTAAAGAGGAAGGAAGACTTCATCACCTAGACTCAAAGAGGTTTTACAATAATTGTTCCAAGGGCCATCTGCTGGACAATCGGCTCTTTGTGGGATTCTTTGAGGGGGACAATGGGAAAGGTGTGCAGAAGAGAACCATCTCTAGATGGATTGTCCATGGACTAAGCACTCATTGTGCCAGAGCAAAGGCTGATACCACTGTTCAGGCATGCGCCAGCCTTCGTTGTCTACACATTAATTCATTTTTATTATGATTTGGAACTCCTAAGTGTTGCACATAAAGTGTACAAACAAAACTGCAAAAAAATGAATTGTACAATTGTTAACGAGATAAAATACATTCTGGAAACGTAACAATTGGAAGCCACGCAATTGATTACATATGATGCAAAATACATAGCAGCAGTAATCTAGATAAAACATACTCCACGTATAATGAAAGTCCTTAACATATAAAGTGCAAGTGCAGCAGAATAAATCGAAATAGTTCAAAACCTGAACATACCACATGTTTGAGGTCAATTGTGCAATTCAATTACAGTACAGTGCAAGGTCAGTGCCAACGGCTTTCAAGCAATATCAATATTCTAACAACTTCAACAGTACAGTTCCTAATACCCTGGAGTTCTACTTGTAATGTGCACATTTTTACCCAGATAGGCCACAATCAACAAGACCAAAGCTAAAAACAGTATAATTACCCTCTCTGTTTCGGGCCTCCACGGCCGAGGTGATTTTATACTTTAAAATCACTGGTCTTAATAATTGGTGTCGTAATGTCTGTAATAGAGGACAAACAAATAACACATGATCTAAATCTTGCACCCAATTTCCACACAGGTCGCAAAGTCTATGCTCCCTGGCTAATCCCTTCCATGCTCCTGTTATGATTTGCAAAAGGAGCAAATTCAGCCCTAGTAACAGAATAGTTATACGCACTCCATGGGGATGGTTCCATAAGACATATGGTTGAGGTTGTTTGAACAGGCTACTCTGCACTATTGTATCATTCCTAGAATGCCTTGAACACAGTACAATATCCCATTTACGACTAACTTCATAAATAGTTTTTTTTAATTACTTTTTTCAAAATCTGTTTTGGGAGAGGACATGCTCAACTATGCCCAATTTCAAACCAGTCTAAGGCTATCGCTTAATTTCTAAAAACAACTCTTTTTCCCTTCAAACAGGAAAAAACATCCTGTTTTTAATGCAGCACGTATAGAGCTTGCATCACTATTCAATAAAGCATTACCCCACCTTAGGCTTGCTGCCATAGCAAACACTTAAGTTGAAGGGAGCCCAAATTCGAGCCAAAGGGCCACTGGAGCAGCCACACAATTCAGGTTACAAATTTGACGCCAAATGCACCCATCCACCTTCTCAAAAAAGGCACAGTGCTGTTCCATCAACTGATAAACAAGTTTAACTCAATGAGGGCAGGATTTTAATCTTCTAGACCGATAAAACATGGGCAAAATGTCTTTGTCTGCAACATTTATATAGCCTGCCAATTGCAGAGGCCTGAGATATTGCCTTACTACTGCACTGGCTAATGTGATCACTGCTTGAGCAGTTGCTTGAAATAAATTCTACCTAAAAACGGGTATAATCTCACTGCATCTAGATTATCTTTCCCCTAGAACCAGTGCTTATTTTTTCTAGCCCGGCATCCCCTTGACTTAAAGACCATAATTTTGTTCTTGGAGATATTTATTTTTAAAACGTATTCATCAGCATAGAGGCCTAGCTCATTAAGTCGCCTTTGTAAACCTATCGGAGTTACATCTAGCAGGATGGCGTCATCCACGTAAAGTAGACAACCAAGTTTCATTGTTCCTAGCTTCAGTGGATTCCCCTTACATTGCCCCACCCTATTAGGCAAGTCATTGATATAAAGAGAAAAAAGGAGAGGTGCTAATAAGCATCCTTGCTTCAACCCATTATGGGTTTCCACTTTACTCGACAGGCCCTGGTTCCCTCCCTTCAGGACCTGAGTTCAAGTTGAGGAATGCAATGCGATAACCAGCCTAAGCAAATGCGCTGGAATCCCCATTGCAACCAACTTCCTCCACAGCCTCCCTCGGTTGCACGTTGTTGAGGAATCTATAAAGGCAGCCTACAAGGTCGTACCCTTGATCGCTAGATTTAAAAAGCCCCTCTATTGGTGCTTAACTAGTAGATATCTCATACCAAAGTTAATGACTCCACACTGCTGAGGATTTTTATTGAAGTGTATAAAGACGTTGTTTAGGTTTTATTTCAAATTTATTCTTTGAGCCTTAGTAGCAGAGTTAGTTACAGCAGCATTCTAAACTTAAGGGAATCACTGTTTATTAGACTTCCTATTTTCAAAGGGGTTAACTTGGCATTTCTATAACGCATTTTATGGAATTTGTTGAGATATTTACTAGTTAACCACCAATAGAGGGGTGTTTTAAATCTAGCGATCTTCCTCGTGCCTGCCGTATGTGAACATGCCGGCTGATTTTAGACTGCCACGACAGCCATTCAATGCTGCATCTGCCATTCAGGTGTCAAGACTTCTCTGCTCCTCTTCCACCACTCGCATACCAATAGGCTGCCTGGTGGCTAACGCTGCCACCACCATTCATGAAGAGATAGCAGTTGTTGCCAAATTCGCTGCCTACAGAACTAGATCTGACCTCCTTTATGGTAGACGTGCCCGCCTGTCACCTCAGCATGGCAGACATGGTCTTTCCGGAGGAGGCGATTACAGTGGAGGAGCTGGGGAAGATCTCTCCCAGTGTCAGTCAGGCAAGACTCTAGTCCCCAACGGGCTCCTGGTGGAGTTCAAAAACGCATACAAGGCAAGTATAGGTCTGATGATGGCGTAGGTCTTTACTGAAGTGCTAGAAATTGGTTGATTGCCCACTGACCTGCACATAGCCGACATAAGGTACCCCCAAATTGGGTCAACCCTGACCCACTGCTTCTCCTACCTCCTGATTTCTCGCTTAAACGCAGAGGTGAAGATCTGGGTAAAATTCCTTAGCTAACTGGCTGTTTAAGGTGGCAAACTCATTGGTCCATCCGGTCAACTTTTATAACTGGCCGAACCATGAGACACAATATCCGGAAGGTCTTGAATGCCTTAGCACTGGCGCCTAGAATACCAAGGGAGAAAGGGCTGCTCCTGGTCGACTTCTACAAAACTTTCTATTTAGTGTGATGACTTATCCCATTGCCCTCCTCATCATAATGAACTTTGGCCTCCACTATGTTAGCTTTCTCAAACTACTCTACATTGACCTTAAAGCCCAGGTCTGCAGGGGCACAGCTTCTTACACGATCCCCATACAACGGGGCACGTGGCAGAGGTGCTCTCTGTCCTCCCTGCTCTTTGTCCTGGTCATCGATCCACTGGCAGAGTGGTGCAGATGGACACTTTAATCCAGGGTATTTAGTGGGGCCAGAGAGTCTCTAATGAGAGAGCCTTGTACGTGGACGTTGTCCTTATCTTTTTGTTGGACACGCAGTGGTTGGGCCTGAGGCTCTTCAGATCTTGGGGATCTTCAATAATCACACCAGCCTGCGCATCAATATGACTAAATCCTGCCTGTACCCACTAGGGGTGCAGATACAATAACTGGCTTGGTAAGATGGATTGTAGGTGTGCATGGCTGGCTCCAATACCTGGGAGTCTTCATTACTGAAGACCGACAGAGGGCTTGGGATGAAAATCTGCAGCCCCACCTGGCCAGACTGCAGACAAACGTTCACTATGTGGCCACACTCTCGCTGTCAATAATGGCCTGATCAGTGATCTATAAGATTGTTGAACTTCCCCACTTACTGTACCAGCTGTAAAACGTCCCTATACCCAAGAACGTCTTTACTCGCCTTTTCACGACTCTGCTGCATGTCCTCTAAAAAGGATTGATCGACCTGAATTGCTCTTGCCAAATGCTACAAAACCCCCTACGATGTGGTCTAGCCATGCCCAACATCCTTTCATACTACAGTCGCTACCTTGTAGTTCTTAATAAGTGATGGTATGGGAATTCACAAACCCAAGCATACTATGCAGATAAATAGGCCATGCAGAACACCCCACTTGACCATGCCTTCCATGGTGGCCTACCTCTCCAAGCACTTGCCTCTAGCAATGAAGGTGGTGTTCTAGGTCTGGCATGACACCCACCAGGCAATGTGGTGGTGCAAACGCCTAAGAAGAGAAACCCCTCTGTGGACTGGGTGGTGGCTCCCATAGGTGTCTGGATGGCTTCAGCAGCTAGGATCTCAACCCTGGAGAACGTTATGACAGGGACTAACATCAAATCATTTACTGACCTACAGAAAGTATACAAATTCCACAAAACCCAATTCTACTACTTTCTGCAGCTCGGACATGTACTTCAACCCTATGTTTCAGGCCTGAAGGAGCTCCCGGAGTTCAGCCCTGTAGAGGCTCTGGTGCTTCTCATCTCTCCCATTGGATAAAAGCTATTCATATACAAGTCACTAGTTATAAACACACCTAACTCCTTTCAGGCCCTTAGGCCAACGTGGGCATGGATCTTGAACAGATCCATGACGTTGACTGGTGGGAATCCCTAGGCTAGCTGGGAGAGAACTGTTGCTGCACAAGATCGCCTCACACAATTCAGATTTCTTCACACAGCCTACATTAAACATTTAAAATTATGGCTCATGGGCATGATCGCCTCCCCGGCCTGCCTGAGTTGCTCCATTCATCAGGGAGATTTCCTTCATACGGTGTGGGGATGCCTGGCCCTTGTCCCTTCCGGGACTGGGGTCTTGACCTGTCTGGGGGAGGTCCAGGGGTGGCCCATCCCCAGCGACCCCAAATTGGTTCTGATGCATGTGTCTGGCAGAGTCGAGGGCAACAGATATTTTTATTTAAAAAAAACATTATTGTGAATGAGACTGGTGGTGGAAAAGCAGGATCTAGCCAGACTTTGGAAGATGGGTGATGCCCCCACCCTTTGCTGATTGGAAAAAAGCACTGGACAGAAGCATGGACCTGGAAAAGCTGATCTTTGCCTCCAGGAGTTGCCCACAGAAACATGGAAAGTTCTGGAGGGACTGGGCCTGATACCGGGGGATCGTTCTCACACCACATACCACCCTCTCATTCGTCCTGGACAATGAAGTGCTTACCTACAAAGCCGGATGAGGGGGGCCACTGCGCAGCATAACTCTGGGGAGAGGGACCTGGGCATCTGTTGGCCTTTGGGAGAGGGGAGCGGGAGTGGTGAAGTGCAGGAGTCACTCTCCTGATTCTTTGTGATTAACTCCACAGTCTGGAACATCATGGCCTCAATTTGTGTTTACTTCTCTGGACCGTATATCATTAACGTTACTATTGTTGAATTGCCAATAAAATGTTATGAAAACTAAAAAAGGGAAGGTACACATTAAGTTTTCCCCATTCAATAAGAGCCCAGCTGTAATGACGTGCTCAACAATAAAACAATAAAAGTGTGCCCCCACTGCACTTAAGTGATTGTTGATTTAACAGAAGATAAAACGGAGGGCCAGCTTTAAAAAAAAAAAAAATTTAGCAGAAAGGATCAGGTTTTCCAAATCTTGCAAACGACTTTGATCCTAACAGTCAGTCCGGCTCTTTCAAATTAAAAGAGCTTTGAGTAGGGAGATTAGCTGTAATTGCTGAAAATTCCCAAATTTTCTCCTTTTGGTCAGCCTTTTTAATTATATAACCAGGAATGGTTTTCCATACTGGCGTCTGCATAACAATGCCAACATGCTTTAATTTGCTGTTCAGTATTTGAAGATGATAGCATAACTTGAGAACCCACAGTAGTTTTACAGAATTTTACTCCTTGTTCAGCGCAATTGCTATATGTATATAGCTTTGAATCTAAAGTGTGCTTTTTTACAGCATTCCGTTTTGTCACGCAAGGTTGGAAAGTTTTTTCTCAGCATTAATGTTGATAGAAAATATGATTAATCTGATAGAGGCTTCTACCCGCAAATTCCTTACCTTAGAATATTCACCAAGTGTCAGGCTAGATCCTGAAAATCTTGAGCAGTAGGTTGCGTCAATCGACTGACCGGCATTGTGAATGCTGGAAGTGACATGCAGTACCTATATAGGTGCTATGCCAGTGCATTGACATCAGTTCTTTTTCCGCCATCAGAGCTACCTCAGTCTTTTTTTAATTTTTTTTTTATGTTTTCTCAACATGTTTGCTCCCAGTGTGCGAATAGGGATGTCCCCTAAAAGATGTGTGGGTTAAGCCCTGTCGTTACTGACACTGGCAGATGACTGTGACAGACCACCTCCCAGTTTGTCTCTGCTGCCTGGAGCCGGACCACGACTCAAAGGCCTGCCCTGACTGTCAAGTCATAAGCCTTAAGGCAGTTCGGGAGAGCTCCCTTAAGCTCTTGGGCGCCCAATGCCAGTCAATTTTGTGACGCTCCAGGACCAATCGCAAGAAAGGCCCTCGGTCCACTTGCTAATCCTATCCCGGTTACTGATTGATGCGCTGAAAGTCGTTGTCGGGTAAGTCGCATCAAAAAGTCCAAGAAGATAAAGTGCTCTTTGACTTCGCCGTGTGGGTTCAAGTCTTCATACAAGGTTCGGAAACAGTACCACAAATCTAGGCCCTGCTTCCATGCGTTCGCCTCGGAGCCTGAGTCCACTCCACGTCTCCCAGAATTTTGCGGAGCTGGAGCAATCCATGCCCAGCTGAATGAGTTTTATCAGCAGGTGCCTCCATTGGATTCCCATCGGCGGGTTTGCCCTTGTCGGCAGTCCGGTCCTATGGATCTATTTCTGGATTTGTATCCACTCCAATCGCGAGACCAAGCACTTCCCTGGAGTCTGTTCTAGTGGCACTGTTTGCAGTGCCATCGACCCTAACCTGATTGTAATACCCAACTCCAATTCGGAGTCATGTCAGCATCACCCAGAGCACAATCCTCCTAGTCAGAGACTGTGCCTCCTTTTATTTATAGGCCCTTTGGGGAATACAGTTGGGGAGATTTTAGGATCCATATTCTTACCCTGACCCCTTGAAAGAGGCTGAAGATAACACGCAAGAAGAACTGGTGGATACCAGCGGTCTAGACACCTCTCTAGGCACTGACCTAGTCTCTCTTGGTGTGACTACAGAGGAAAAGGTTTCATTTGCCATGGTGATGAGGAAGGCAGCTAAGGTCCTGGACCTTACACGGACCTTGCACAGGTCTTTGTGGCAGTCAAGATGAATTCCTTGACTGAGGTGCTTCAACTTCTCCTCCTTAATGCAGCCCTCACTGATGTCTTTCACAGGGCATGGGCCAAGCCCTGCACAGGAGCTCCTGTGCATAGGACGATGATCCGCCATCACCCCTCTCTTGGGGATCCAAATTTGCTTACACAGCACCCTACCCCAGAGAGTCTGGTTGTCCAGGCCTCCAATTCCAAAGCCATCACTGGCGTGCTCTCTACCCCACCATCGTATAGGGAATCCAAGAATCTGGACACCTTTGGTAAGAGGATGTTCAACGGCATGTTTGGCTGTAGATACACATGCTCTGAATATTCCTGCCATCTAGTATTGGGTTCGGAGTTGTACAAGTTGTTTTTCTTCAAAGAATTATTTGATGTAGAGTAGCTCCTCTTCCCTGTGATACTGTGCGTGGGCATTCTCTCCTTTGTTAGATTGTTTTCTCTCTGCCATCAGGTTTGTCCGTGTGTGCCATCACCTCTTTGTACGACTACCATTCGGTATGACTTTTCGGTCCTATCATGTTTTCGATGATATAGTTCTTTCGATTTCTCTTTTCCATTCCTACGCCCGACTGATTGCCTCTTGGGTGCTGCACATCTCGGGCCTACTCTACACGTGCACTGAAAATGTGTTCCTGGTGGATCTGACACCTTTTTGATTTTGTCCCCAGTGTCACGCCAAGTACCCCTACACAGACCAACATCTTGTGTGCAATCTCTGCCTTTCGCCCGATCCTCGTGAAGCCGATTGTGACGTTTGCAAGTCTTTCCGCTCAAAAAAGACTCCGAAATCTGAGGGCATGTTGGCTGCAAGTAGCCTCTCTCCAAAGAAAACACTCCAGACAATTTTGGAGAAGAGAATGCCCAACAAGAGCATGCTGCAGAGGAAGAAGCTTTGTCTATCGAGATTTTGGGCTCCTATGTAGAGGAGAAATTGGAGCACAACCTGCCATCCGGGCAGCGTGTGAGTACTATCGGCCCGGACCCTCCACCTAAAAAGACTTCCAAATCTTCGCTCTTTTCATTAATAGAGGTCGCCGGACCACCACTGCCATCTGGCCATGGTCTGATCCGAAATGACACATAGGCTGCCCCCTCTCGGGTCCGACACTGAAACTATCTACCAGGGTTAAATCCTCTGTATCAACTTTGGATCGGCCACATACGTTGGGATCCTCCCACTCTTAAGAACCACCCCAGCCTTTGACTGCTTCTGCCTCGATACCAGCCAAGAAACATTTTTCCGCTTCAAAATCTTCAGTTCCGAAATCAGGCGAACCTCAATCCTTGATGCACTCTTCAGTTCTGAAACCATCAGATACTACATTTTGACACTTTACACATTCTTCTGTTGAACTTATCCTCAAAACTATGGATATTCGACAAAGAAAAATCTAGATTCAACTGTAAGAATAGTTGCCTCTCCTTTTTAGACACTCCTGTGACACAAAAAAGGAGGTCAAAGGATACTGCTACCAGTCCTACTTAACATCCTCAACCTCCTCCACCACCGCCATCTCCTCCTCTACCACCGCCATCTCCTCCTCTTACTCCGTCACCACCATCTCCTCCTTCCTCTCATGCATCTCCACATCATGATCCAATAGATGCTTCATCTCCAGGTTCACAATGATCACACATTGGGGTTATGGGGGCACCCATTAGGAGAGCCTGACCCATGGGACACTTATGATACTGATCCCATGATACCTAATGATCTAGATTTATATCCAGCTAGACTTTCCCCTCCCGGGGATGCTAGTGCCTACCAACAGGTTATTGCCAGGGCAGCTACTTACTATGTATCCAATTACGTAAAGAATTCTTAGGAGGATTTCCTTTTTGACATCCTATCTTCTACACCCAAGGGCATGCAATATTTACTTATGCTCCCTGGTATGTTACTCCTCGCTGAGGATATTTTAAAATAACCCATCCGTGTTAGTCATTAGCCCACACGTGGATGAAAAATATAAACCAGCCCCATCAGAATTTCTATTGATAACTGGTACGGTTCCACCAGACTC
This sequence comes from Triturus cristatus, assembly GCF_964204655.1. Classification (NCBI taxonomy): domain Eukaryota; kingdom Metazoa; phylum Chordata; class Amphibia; order Caudata; family Salamandridae; genus Triturus; species Triturus cristatus. Next base: position 298,356,477 of record NC_140591.1, read on the forward strand.
TATAGTTCTCACAATTGCTTGTAAAAGAGCTAATAGTCCAGCATCTGGAGATACGCCACCACCGGAAAAAGAGCAAGCGTATCGATGCAGTAGGCAAACGGGTAGCCGCTTAAGCAGCTAGCCACTGCCAACTCCTAGGCCCTCCTAGCGCATAGGGCCCACAGGGATGAAATGGAAGAGTTGTTACAACAGCTCCCGGAGGCGTATCGTGAAAAGGAGCAGCAGATTGTGGCAGAGGGTCAGGCCATCACTAATAACTCCTCAGATGTGCCTTAGATGCAGCAGACATGGCCGAACGAGGAATAAACACTAGTTTCCTCCTCAGGCATCATGCTTGGATCAGGTGTTCTGGCAGAAGTCCATCAAACGGTCCTTAATATGCCCTTTGACAAGGGACAGGTGGACGTCACCCTAGATAAAATTTAAAAAGATAGACACGGCTAAGTCTATGGGTGCCTTGCAGACTAATAAATCTACAAGTTCCTTTCATCGCTCAGGCTACAGGGGCAGATATAAATCCTCAAACAATGACCCCTTCACTTTCCCACCAGAGCAGGGCCAATCCACCTTCTCGAAGGGTTTTTTCAGGGGCTCCTTTAAAGGTGGTAGCAATAAAGTCCCGTGGTGCATCCTCCACTACCAGTCAGTGACTCCCCCTTCCCCCGCCCCCAACCACACAACACCTGTCGGGGGAAGACTACAGTTTTTCCATCCAATCTGGGAATTCATCACCACAGACCAATGGGTATTATCCAACATAGTTATTGTCTGCAGTTTACCACCTCACCTAACATCCGCCTCACACTCAAAGGTTATCACAGGATCACCTAGCACTTTTCAGACAAGACGTCCAAGCCATACTCCTCTAAGGGGCAATAGAACCAAACCCTATTCACCCAACAGGGCACAGGAGTATACTCCTTATATTTCCCCATTCCAAAAAAAGGACGGGCCCTTAAGACCAATCTTACATTTCAGGCCCCTCAGTTATTACATCATCTCAGAACATTTTCACACGGTCACGCTGCAGGATTTCATTCCCCTTCTACAACAGGGCGACTTTATGGCCACACTGGACCCAAAGGACGCTTACATTCACACACTCTGCTTATAGCAAATACCTCTGGTTTGTCATAGGAGGAAAACCTTACCAATTCAAAGTTAAGTTTGGAGACACTACCTCACCTTGTGTCTTCATAAAGTGGTTGGCAGAAGTTGCAGCACATTTAAGAGGACAAAACTTTTATGTATTTCCATACCTAGAGGACTGACTCATCAAAGCCACCACTCATCACCAATCTCAACAATACATTCAGTTGATAGTAGATCTACTCCACAGCTTGGAGTTCACCATCAGTGTAACCAAATCTCAACTTCCACCTCTTCAGATTCAACCATACTTAAGGGCAACACTCAACACGCAGTTATGGTTGGCATAATCCAATCCAGCTCAGATACAGAATTTTCAAACAACTCTATCTACATTCCAGTCGAACAAAACTCTCATAGTTTGACCTGTCATGTGTCTATTGGGAATGATGGTGTCTTGCATTGCCATAGTTCCACATGCAAGACTACACATGCACCCACTGCAACAGTCTCACCAGTGGTCTCAAGCACAGGGTCATCTACAGTATTTAGTGTTGATAGACCCCCACACTCCCCGTTTTCTGCAATAGTGGAATACCAACAATCTATTGAAGGGGCGGCTTTTCTTGGACACAGTTCTTAATCATTCTAACTACATATGCATCAGAAACAGGCTGAGATGTACATCTCCAAGACCTAACAAAACAAGATCCGTGGGATGCCAGACAGCAATCCATTCCTATCAACATATCAACCACTTGGAACTTCGGGCAGTCTTCCTAGCACTGAAAGCTTTCCTTCCTCATCTCTTACACAAGGTTGTCCTAGTCTGCATGGACAATATTTAGTCATGTACTGTAAGAAAGTGCCCATATTTAAATGGTCTCACCCTACACTCCCCCCCCCCCCCCCGTCCCACACACACACACACACACACACACACACACACACACGTTTTGCCTAATTTTCATGCACTTTGACTTAGTGTGCCCTGGGTTCCTGCCACCCAGGTACCCAGGGCCTATGTTCTCTCCCTCGACTGTAGTGTTGCAAAACCCAATTGGCAACTCTGGCCACATTTAAGTCCCTTGTAATAGGTACAATATGTACCAAGGGCACTGTGACGTGGGAAGGCCTCCATGGGCTTCAGCACTTATTGTGCCACCCTTAGAGGCATTGTACCTTTACACACACCCACTGCAGGCTGCATGTTTTGGTGCAGAGCAAAGTGAAGAGTCGACCTGGCACACATCCATGTGTTCCATGCCTACAATCCACTGCCTTAGGTAAGCCACTCCTCTAGCTGGGTGCGCTATACCAGTGGTGAGTGTACAGGTGCCTCAGCCCTACAGTGTGTAAGTCCATTCTTAGACATTGTAAGTGCAGTAAGGCCATTAGGAGTAATGCCATAAACAGTATATGGTCTGGGAGTTTGTCATTACAAACTCCCCAACACCATGATGGCTTTACTGAAAACTGGGAAGTTTAGTATCGAACTTCTCAGCACATTAAACCCACACTGTCGCCAGTGTGGGATTTAATGAAAAATGCACTAAGAGGGCATCTCCGAGATGCCCCCTGGAAAAACGACCTAACTCTAATGTCCTGGCTAAGCGGCTGCTAGTCAGCTGCCACCACCAGACATGTTTCTGGACCCCTGGTCGAGAGCTTGCCACTCACGGGGTCCTGAAACAAAGCACAACCTGGGACACGGGGCCAGGTCTCCTCCCCAGGGTTGGCAGGGCACACGAATTGGAAGCTTCAAATGCTTGCTGCCTTTGTGAGCACCCCCATCCATTTGCTGCTCCTAGCAACTGAGGTTTTTCCAATGAAAGTGGTCCTGGTGAAAAGGATGAAGGATGCTGAAGATTCTCCAAGGATGTTGTGGATGCGACGTTGTCAATAAAGATGTTGAGGGGGTGTCTAGTCCCTGGTGCTGCACAGTGGTTGTGGTAGCGACTTGTACTTTGGGCTACCAAATTGCGCCAGCAGGCCTCTTCAGCTTTTGTGTCCCTGTGCTGCGAATAGGAGGCCAGTCAGCTGACCCTTGAAGTCTCTTTGCGTTGCTAGTCTCCAAGGATGACTTCTTCTTTAGCAGGGCACGGCAGACACTGTCCCTTTGTTTGCTAGCCAGCAGATGCAGTCTTCTCTAGTGCAACCTCTCTTTGGTGGTCCCTCCGTGCAGTAGGACAGTTTTCCTTTGGTACTTCTTTCAGTCAGTAAAGATCTGAGGTCTTGGTGCCAGGGGTTCCCCTTATGCTTGGTAAATACCCCCAGGCCAGGATGTGGTTGGTAGCCAATGGTCTACCAGGGTGCCTTCCACCTGGTTACCAAGTCTTGCAATGTGTGGCATCTGGCTATCCCATGATATACCGTTCTGCCCACTCCTAAGATGGCGAGACCCCTCTCTCGCTGTTCAATCCTCACTAGCCTACCCCCAGTGTGTGGCTTCCTCAGGGCTACATGTCCCTGGGAAACTGATTTGTCAATTGGTTTCCCCGATCTGTTCTCCATGCCAGCCTGTCTGTCTAAACAATGTGTCAGCCCTACTCCCTTGTGTTACACATCTGCCTTTCAAAGGCGGCTTCTCCTTTAAAGCCTGCCTCTTTGGATTAACACCGAAGTGACTTCCTGCCGGATGGATGTAACACCTCCCTGGCCTGCAATTCTTCATTGATCCCCTTCCTGAGAGGAGTCTGCACGTCTCTCCAAGAGGGCAATAAGTTGTCTTGTAGAATAGACTCCATGTGTGCCCGGAAATGCACAGGAGTTTTAAAGCTAACAAAGTGGCAGCTAGGTAAAACCTGCATACTGCAATAAGTTACATTAATTTTAACTTGAGATGCAAGTCGGGCTTAATGTAACAAGTAATTTGATACCTCGGAGTGCTCACTTTGGTCGCACTGTTCAGGAGGCAGCACAGCTGAGGGGGTCAGCCTATATCCCTCTACTCGCCAGTTGGCGACCAAGTCTTTCTACAGTAAAATGACATGTCCTCCCATATCATATGTTGCACCCTGGTTTAGGAATCAGAAGGCTGACTTACACAGATGTACTGGGGAAGTAGGAGGATTTTCCATTGCCTTCAATGGCAAAGTCGGGCCAGTAGTTCGCAAATGTTCAGCCAGTCTGCATTGGCGGACTGGGGAGCTTGTCTTACTTGGGGGATTTCCAGGTTGGCCTAACTAGTGCTGCAAGCCATGGGGAATTCCTCTAACTTACATGCCCTGGGTTCCAGATTACCATATACTAGGGACTTTCAGGTAAGTTAGCCATTTACAATTGGGTACAGCCAATTCAACATACGCTTTAGCATCAGGGCACTGTCACTGAGGTCTGATTAGCAGGCCTCAGTGCACTCTTAGAGTTGAAAGAACTAGCAGCAACAGTCGAAAAACTTGGGGGGTGACCATACAAAGAGATGTATTTCCTTATCGACTTAAGCATATGATTTCTCCAAAACCCTTCATTTTGTCCCAATGGGACCTCAATTTCGTTTTAACATTTTTTTATATGCTTGCCGCTCGGGCCAATGCATAGTTGTCATCTACTTCTCATGCCCAACATAACAGCCACCTTATTGGCCATAACATCGGCCAGGAGGGTTAGTGAGCTTCAGGAGCTCTCGGTGCACCCTCCGTACACCAACTTCTTCCCACACAAACTGTTTTTCCACACCTGGGCCTCTTTCCTGCCAAAGGTGGTAACGCCTCTCCACGTCTGCCTGAATATCACACTGCCAACTTTCTGTGTTCCGCCCCACCCTTTCAAAGAGGAGGAGAGACTCCATTGCCTGGACCCAAAAAGACAGTTGTTGTTCTGGATTGATCACACCAAAAAACATCTGGGGGAGGATCATCACCTTTTTGTATCGTTTGCTGGAGCAAAGAAAGGGAAGACTGTGCAGAAACAGACCACCTCCAGGTGGACTGTGCTTTACATTCAAATCTGTCACGCATTACCCAAGAAGCAACCCTCAGAGGACTTGCGCGCTTATTCCACCAGAGCAAAGGCCGTGACCACTGTGCTGGCTCAGAGTCCCTGTCCTGGATATCTGTCAGGCTGCTACATGGGCTACTCTCCTCACCTTTACTAAACACGGCTTCCTTGGTCCAGCACAGCAGGCCCTTTGCTCAGGCGGTCCTCCAGTATGTCCTGGTCTAAACCTGTTAGCAGACCCTCCTAAGGGGAGACATTGCTTGGGTATCTAATCTAAGGTAAGTAATCTGCTGCTAAAAGTTTCTCTCAGATTAACAAGTTACTTACTTAAGTAACGCCTTATCTGGTAGACTGTCTAGCCGCAGATTTCTTACTGACCCACAATTCCGCCTTGCTCTGTGAACAATGTTTTCTATCTAGAAGGACCCTTCAGGTTCTTAGTGTCTGCTCACTAGTCTATCGGCTTTCTACTGTTGCGCAGTGAGTCTGGTTCGGAAATGTCACGAAAAGAAATTGATGTCAGTGCGCAAGGGTGGCGTCTATATAGGCCCTGTGCACGTCACATCTGGTGCAGATGATGTGGAACCAAACGACGCTACATACCGTCATGGAAGGGTAGTGTTTAAGATTTTTGGGATCCATCCTGACACCTGGGAAATGCTCTACAGTAAGAAATCTGTGACTAAAGGCTCTACCAGATAATGTGTTATTGAAAGTAAGTACCCTGTTCTTCTATGCATGTTGCTTTTCCATTGACTTCCGTTGTGGTTTATTCACATTTAGATTGTCTGGCCTTCTCGTATAAAAAATGCTTTCTTAATGCATATTAATCAGTACTTTTCTTTAATGTATTGATTTAAACACCTTAACCTTTGACTGTTTGCTTTATCTTATCTGCCAGGTTTTAAACTCTACACCTGCCCCATACCCAACTTCATGTAAAGATATGAAGAATAAGGCTGTCCTTTGCAAACCTTTAACAATGACGAAAGCTACATATTGTAAACCTCACATGCAAGCAAAATCCTGTCAAACAGGTAATTTATGACATTTCATTAAACAAGTTGTTTAATATGTGACCGATGCATTTGTAATTTTGAGAATGTTTACATTTCAATGTTGTTATTTTAGAGGAAGATTTGACGAAGAATTACTTCCCTCTGCCTATTCCAGTGCCGGTGTATTTACCAGCGCCTATGCATTTATACAGTCGGAACATCCCTTTTCCTACACCTATTCCTGTCCCAGTAAGTTGCATTTTATCTTTTATTTGTGACATGTTTCTAGTTAGTATTGATTTTGACACTGTTGCAAGGTAGTTGTGTATTCAAATAATTCAGGCGCAAATTGCAGTCTAATTGTAAGTCTTTGGTGTTGTATTTTTCTTGCCCTACTTAGTTATAAACCAGCTTACAGTCTTACCACCTAACTTCAAAACTAAATTAGTTGTCGCAGCAAACTGGATTTTTGTACCACCATACGTGCAGTTATCTTGCATTAACATAAAGCACCACATATGCTACAACCAGAGTTTATTCTTAACGTCCATGAAATTTGATCCACTGATCATTTTATAACCTGCAGTTTAGACTTTAGCCTTCTGAAGCTACTAATGCATTAATGAAAATTATTTTTTAACTTTAACAGTATTAAACAAGCGATCTCCACGGAACAAGATACCACAGTTAGAATACCATTAATATTCATATTTATATGAAATTGGCTTTTACATTTGACAAAGTTGATACAAAATGTTGCATTGTTGCACTGGGGTCTACCCAAAAAATAGTAGTTTATCATGAAACTTTTTGAGATACAAACAATGTGGCCCGTAACAGATAGTGCATTTTTTTGGGCAGCCCAGTCATTCTTTATTAATAAAAGTAAGCTGGAGTGCTCATCCATCTAGAAAAACACTGGAAAGTGTTTGAAATCCACATTTCTATTGGTTTTGGCTGGTTCAAACAAAGAACGTGCAAAGTAATATTGGCTGCGCACTAAGCTTGAAACCTGTTTTATCAGGCAGGCCATTCTACTGTTGTGCAGATCTGGATTAGTTACGCAGAGTTAAATGTATATTGCTTCATAAAAAAGGTCATGATTTTATAATAAACTGTGGTAATAATAACCGTTACAACCAGTTACACAGGTTTCATGGGGAAGCCAACACTAAAACAATGACCCCTGAAAGAACAATATTGGTCTGTGTATTCATTTGGGACTGCATATTCATTCTTAAATAAACGAGCTAACAGTACATTCTTAAAAAATGCTATTACAGTCATAAGCCAGGGACTTGTGCGCACTGCTGCCTAAATGTCTAGGTTGTTATGCCCCTCTGATTACCAAAATGATTCAACATCAAAGGGGTATGTTGTCATAGTGTGCAGTTTCAATCATGTTTGAGAATCTTACACAAAAAATCTATATTCTGCATTTCATTCAAGTAATTTTTAGGTCGAACCTAGCGGCAACACGCACGAGCTGCTCGCTCTGCAAGGCATGCAGTAGTAGAGTATGCTGTGGAAGCCTCACCTTCTCTCTGCACATATTTTTGATTGGCTGGTGTCATTGTCCTTGGTAAATGCTGGCTTCCGATTGATAATGAGGCTTGTTAGTCCCTCCTTGTTACCGTCCTGCCGCCAATTGTTACCTCCCATAAGGACTGGGTCGTTTACTTGTGGCGTTACAGGGTCTCCTTCGTAGTATTTAAGCACTATTTTTTATTTTTATTTGCAGCACGTCTGGTTTCACTTTAGCGGCTGCGCTTGTTTATTTATTTAATTTGCCAGCGCGGGCCGAAAGGGAGCGTTTCTACTCACTAATCTAACAAGTATTTGCAATGCAATAGGTCTCGCATTTTGCGAATTTGAGCTAGTGACATTGCAAATAACAATGCCTTTTATTTTTGTTTTAGTCTTTAAAGCATAAATAAAAGGCATTGTCATTTACAATGCCAATAGCTTAAACTCTGGTAAATGTGAGACCTATTGCATTGAAAATTCTTGTTTTGGTATCACCTAAAACGGTACATGTACTCTCTTGCGAGAACTTTTGTTAACTTACATGGAGTTTAGCGGCTGCTGTGAGAAAGTGGTTCTGTATATACTGTTCCCAAATAGGTACAGGGTGTACAGAGTTCACAGTCCCCAGAGGTTTGGCAGAGGCTAAAGTTAGATATAACCTTACTCTCTAAAGTGACAGCTTGGTCGAGCAGTAAGGCAGTATCAGAGGACAGTGTAAAGCATTTGTTGCACACACTCAGTCAGCAAATGGTCTCACACACTCAATAACTGAACTCCAGGCCAATGGTTTATATATAAAAAAGTATGTGCTTGTTTTATTTTAGAACCAACAATAGGTATTAAGATATACTTTCTCAGGCTGAGATACTTTATATAAATACTTTTGCAATATGCAATTGGCTTTTGTAGAAAGTTACAAGTGGTTGCAATAGGCAACGCAGTTTAAAACACAATAATGCATTGAGTTCAATGGAAGTTTCAAGTTATTTGCAATAGATTACTTTTTGGAATTCCAGGACTGGATCCTAGATTCAGTCCTGGGACAGTACTTAGAAACGAGTGATAAAAGTCGACTTGATTACTGTGATGATTTTTAGACAATATTTTGCTATTTTAAAAGTTGACACTTAGAAAATATTTCATAGAAAACAGTCAATGATTCCCTATGGCAGAAAATAAAAGTTGCAGGTATAGTATGTTCTTGTTACTTTTGTAATCCAGTACAGGGTGCCTAGACTCAGTACTGAGACCTTTATCCAAAACAGGTAAGTAATTAAATTTTCAGAAATTATACGATCTTTAAAGAATATTTAAAGTTTGCAGAAATTGACACAAAAAAAGTCAATGGTTTCCTATGGGAGAACATTGGGTTACTGGTAAGTACAGTTTTAAGTATTTTTCAGAGTCAGTGCTGGGCACCAAGATCCAGCACTGGGAGCTCACCTAATAGCAGGTGAGTATTTTCGTTTTCGTTATTCGGCTGATTTTTGGTGAATATTTTAAGTTTTGAAAAGTCCACACTTAGAAGAAATTTCAGGAAAAAACAGTCAATGTTACCCTATGGAGAAAATTGAGTTATCGGTTTAAAGGTAAGTACTCGACTGGCAGAGTTAAGGTTCTGGGCATAGACTCAGGGGTCTCCCAGGGTCAGGTAGATACAGTTGTTACACCCTCAGCGGCACAAGGGCGGCCGGGTGCAGAGAGAGTTTGGCCCAATGTTATCCTATGAGAGGTAGGGAGGCCTTGGTTGATGGCTGCTGACTAGCAGGCCACGCGGCTGTGGGAGCTGGGCTCCTGGTCACTTACTCAGGGCAAGTGGGGAAGTAGATAGGTGTAGAGGTTGCACTGCCAGGGCCACTAGGGCGGCTGGGTGCAGGGTGCTTTCGAGCCTTTGGGCGTTCAATTGAATTCAATGGGAAAGCTCCGGTTTAGAAAAGGACTGCAAGCTCGGGGACGAAGATGCTTCAGGTGCCACCACCACTTTGAGAGGTAAGTTGGGTAGTTGGAGGATAGGTAGGTACCCAGGGATTGGGCACAGGGGGCCGTGGGGCGCTGGGTGCAGGGGTGCCTTTTGGTGTCGGGAAATCTTACCCTCTGTTGATCGCGGTTGGTGGGGGCACCTGGTTCTGAGGCTGCAGGCTTCTTCAGGAGTGTCGAGGGAGGTCCTTGGGTGCCGGACACGGGGTCACAGTCGCCGTGGGGTCGTCCTTGTGGTCTTTGTTCACTCCGGCACAGGCCAGGCTTGGCGGGTGCAGTGTGTGCTGCGTTCGCGGTTCCGGGCTGCTGCCAGGGATTAGAAGTAGATTTTGAGTAGAGCCTCTACTCATTGGAGTCCCAGTGGGCTTAGAGTCAAAAGGTAGCCAGGTTCTCCGGGGTATGTGAGGTTGCTGGCCACAAGAGATGCCGGTTGGAGCAGGAGCAGGTTCGAGGGTCGACAGGCCGGTAGGGCTGGGGCCAAAGCAGTTGGTGTCTTCCTCTTCTTAGCTGCAGGGCAGGTCTTCTTTCTTCTAGCTCTTCTTCGGATTTCGGAATCTGGAATCTGGAGAAGGAAGGTTCAGGGTGCCCCTAAATACTAGATTTAGGGGCGTTACAGGTAGGTGAAGGGCAGGGACCAATGGGTCCCTGTCCTGGGGTGGGTACACTCCCTATCCTGTCTCTCTCCTGTGGGAGGGGGGCAGTAGCCTAATCCTGATTGGGCAGGGCTTCCCATCTTCAAGATGGCGAGAGCCCGGAGATGTGCTTCACCTCGCCTCCCCCACCTGAGGGGTGGGGTTGGCAGGCTGGCACATCCCCTGTCCTTATTTGGGGATTCCGGCCAAGCTTCCCGCCAGAGTGGGGGGTTGCAGTGGCCTGGGGAAGCTCACAGAGGCGGCATGCCTTTGAAGCTTCCCCCTGCCCATCCTGGGGGAGGAGATTTAGCACCTCGCCCAGGATGTGCATTGTTGCAGGCCCAGGAGAGCAGGGGCTCTCCTACGCAGGGGTCCAGCAACATGTCTGGGGTGCTTGGTACATTAAATCCCACACTGGCATCAGTGCGGGTTTAATGTGCTGAGAAGTTTGATATCAAACTTCTCAGTCTTCAGTGTTGCCATTATGGTGCTGTGGAGTTCGTGTTTGACGAGCTCTCAGTGCTCTTAAATGGTGGCACTGCACTTACAGTGCCCAGGAATGGACCTGGGTACTATAGGTGCACCGGGCTCCTGCTCCTGTGCCCACACCACTGGCATAGGGCACATAGCTAGAGGGGTGGCTGATGTATGCCATGGCAGTGTAGGTGGTGGGCATGGCACACAGGGATGTGTGCCATGTCGACTATGTTTTGTCTTGTACCCAGACACCCAGCCTGCAAGGGCAGTGTGTGTGTGTAAGGGTACAGGGCCTCTAAGGGTGGCACAATGAGTGCTGCAGCCCTTAGAGGCATTCCCTGGTCACAAGGCTCTGGGTACCTAGGGTACCATTTACCAGGGGCTAACATGTGGCCAGGGTTTGCCAATTTGTGTTTTAGGGAAGGAACATAGGCCCTGGGCACCTGATTGGCAGGAGTCCAGGGCACACTCAGTCAAAGTACATTCAGCAAAAAGTGGGGGCATACCATGCGAGAAAGTTGGCACTTTCTCACAGCTGCCTGTTGATTAACATTGGTGGGCTTCATTGTCATTGATTTGTTTGCTTCTTCTTAGTTATATTTCATAGACTTCCTTCCACTTAGTGTGTTTGTCCCTCTCTTGACCATGGATGCGTTACTTCCACTGCTCATTCTTCAGGCCCTACATTTTCCTTTTTTATTTAAGCACTCTACAAATTGTGTGTGTTTTTCAGCTGTGTCCCTTGTGTACAACTACCGCCTTCATGTTCTTCCCTAATACCGACCACCCGTCCTCCCTCTGTTGTCCGTGTGCTTGAACTAGCCCCCTTTACCGTCTGTTGTCAGTGTGCTTGCCTTCACTCCTCCTGCCCACACTCCGTTGTCTGCCTGCTTGCTCCCAGCCCCTACCTCCCACCCTCTTTTGTCTGTGTATTTTATTTTCTCTTGCTCGTCCCCCATCGACATACTCACCCTCCCTCCCGTGTTGCTTCTGGGAGCACTTGGCTAGAAATAAATAGGTTTTTCAAAAAGCGCTATGACATGTCCAGCAGTAATGTGCTTTAAAACAAAAAAACATTAGTGTTGTCTGCGTCATACTACTTTTTAAAATAACGTTAGGCCATGCTGCTGTACAACATGGCTATAAAACATTGACATACGAATAGCAATAAATGGTGACCTTTTCTGCCTGCAGGGTATGGTTCTAGCCTTAAGGCAGGCTGTCGTCCATGTGTGTTCACTATCTCTGCCTCAGTTTGGACATTAGGCCTGTTGCCTCAGTTTTTATACTTATCATTATTTACTCCAGTATTGGAACTTTCATAGATTCACATGCTTGAATCATTCCCGGTCGTCGAGATGGGAGTCCCCGGTATATAAATATTGCAATGCAAAGCCATTACAATTTAGAACCCAGGCCTAGGCCCATTCCAATTTTGTAACATACCCACCTCTTTTTGTAAAAGAGACCAAATAAAATAAACAAATGGATCAGCCTCTCCTCTTAGAACCTTCATGAGAGAGCCTCAGACCTTCAGATTTTCTACGCACATTGTGCTAGGGAGTTTCCACTGAGCTCTGCTCAGTGGAGACTCCCTAGCACTTTTGAGAGAATTCTTTTGAGAGAATTCTTCAGTACTTGTTTCCAACAGATTATTCTACTATTTTTGGTCTGTTCCCTTTTCATCATGACAGACAAGGAGAAAAAAGCCCTTTTTAGAGCTTGTACCACCTGCTCTAAAAAGAGGCTTTATGGGATGACCCTCATAAAGATTGCATATATTGCCTGTATCCGGACCACAAGGCCAAGGACTGCAAGATAGGTCGTACCTTTTCTACAGAAACCCTGAGGGACCGTGAGGGAAGTCTCCTTACCAGCTCCACAAAGCTAAACTCCAGAAGAGATCCAGTCTCTAGTAATGACAGTGATGAGGCCTCATCTGCTGCGTCTTCTAGAAGATCTGAGAAAAGATCATCTGACTCTGCTTCTTCTGAGGAGCGCCCTCAAAAAGCCTCTAAAAAGACCCCTCATGGGTCTAACGGGGGCAGTCCATCTAAATCTCCTCACCGAGGTGTAAAGGAGAGGAAGGGACTTACAACAGGGGACAGTGGTGTGAGGAAGTCGAGCTCTGTTCCTCCTTCCCCTCCTGAGGGAAGAAAGGTGTTCAAAAACCCTCCTCTGTTCCTCTTGAGGAGCGACAGGAGAAAGTTTCCATTGTCGACAAAGCTGTCGACGACACTGTTGACGAAGAAAAAGTCATCGACATCGTCGACGTGGAGTGACAAGGACCAGTCTCTGAAACTTTCATCTACTTTGGTGGTGTCGACGAAGGCCGTCCCAACTCCATCGACGGCAGTGATGATGAAACTGTCGACGAAGACGACAGCGACAAAGACGACGACGACAGCAGTGTCGACGACGGTAACGTCAATGGTATCGACAGCAGCGCTGTCAATGACAATATCTACATCGTCGACGGGGATAAAAAATATCTAGAAGAAAAGAGAGAAAGCGCCAGGTGACTCCTGAAGTCACTTCTTCTAGCAAGATGACCCCTCTATTACCCTCTCACCTCCTGAAAGAAGAGGACTTGGATGAGGAAGGTCCTTTCGGATATGCCCATAGCCCTTCTGAACTGCATGTTAAGTGCCAGGAGGAAGATTATGAAGAGGAACAAGATTGTGATCCTCCCCAGGACTACCATAGAGGATATCAAGATGAGATGGTCTGTATGCCGTCCTCCTTCATTTCAGACTTGCAGTTTATGCTATCAGACTATAAACGGAGGTTTCCAACATCGGCTGCAGCTCCGGAAGTGGGCTCAGTTCCCATTGGCCTACTCTCAGTGCCTTCCGCCCCCCCTCCCCCCCCATGGGTACCACCACCACCACCGCCGCTGCAAATAATAGACGATCCTCCACCGACTAATCATATTTTCCAACTAGATACTTTGGATGATGACCAAAGGGATACGGATCTTCCAGACCCGCATGGTGAGTGGGATGATTACATTATCCCTATTCCTTCTCCATCACCGGTTCCTGTGGATTCTCCTCCGAGGGATAGTGGTGGTTTCTACAATCTGCTGGAAAGGGTGGCCAAGAGGTTTGAACTACCTGTGCTTTCGGCGCAGGCAGACTGTCTCCTATATGATTTTAAGGAGCCCTATAAAAAGACTATAAGAACCATCCCTATTGTCAATCATGTTTGGGAAGAGGGTCTTAAAGTCATGAAGACCCCAGCTACAGTGGTCCCAGTGCTTCCTCGATTGGAGAAAAAATATAAACACTGGAGGATAGCCCGGCTTGCCTAATGAGTCTGCCAAAACCGGACTCAGTCATTGTAGGAGAGTAGGATCTGCTTTCTATGTTCACCCCCACTTTTTGCTTATGCTTTACTGGTTTTCGACTTAGATGTGGCTGGGGGCCTGCTAACCAGACCCACAGCCCTGCTGTTCTCTCTCTAAATTAATACTATGTACTTTAGGTGCATAACCCATTTGGATAGGATCACCTTATTGGCCCCTGTACAGTGTACCATAGGTACCCAGGGCATAGGTGTACCCTAGGCCTACCAGGGGCTGCAGCATGTATTATGCCACCCCTGGCCTGGCCTTCCATTATGACACAACTGGCTGATCACTCAGCTGGGGCAAGGTCGTGTAATCACCCCTTGCTTAGGTGTAGTATTACTATACCTATCTTATATATAGACATGTGTACCTATCAGCCACTCCTATGGCAGGCCTTAACAATCCTGGAGGCAGAGTGCTTGGTAACATGTGAGATGGTGCTCTAGCATGAGCTGAGCCTGTCTGCAGATTTCGGAACCATGTCCTTATAGCTGTTCTATGATATAGCCTACCATATACTCTTAAAGTGCCTTATAATCTTAGACGGTTATGGTAACTATGGTTTGGCTTTATCGAAACATGTCGTGTAAGGTGTCTAACACTTTGGAATAATACGCCCATCCCATTTCTGGGGATGAGGATATTATCCCTCCCTTCTAGAGGGAGAAGACATGTTGAAACCTACTTACCCGGTTAAAGTTAACCAGAGCCCCAGCATCACAAAATGGATGCTGCTGCCACGACACAAGTCTGACCTCCTGCTGCTGGGAGTGATCCCGGCAAGGGAGGCTTGGACAATAGGTTTCCTGCCTTGGGAGGTGCTATCACCATGCATAGTCCAGTTCAAACCGGTGCTGGGGCACTCCAGCCCCAGTCCTGGCGCGAAACTGGACAAAGGGAAGGGGGTGTAACCACCCCCCCTCCCAGGTCCCACCCATAAGGCGTGACCTAGCAGGCAACCCAGCCCCCCCTGATTAGCTGGGCCCCAGGAGATTAGATTATCCTGAACCTGCAACTTGAACAGAAACTCTGGACATTCGACGAAAGAAGAAGACCGAAGAATCTCCCTTGTGGCCAAGGAGTGGCTACCCTGTGCAAACAGGCACCATCAAGAGACTTACCCTTTGCTTTGCTGAAGTTCTACGAGGGACCGACTGCAGAGCCCGACCAGAGCCTTGACTTCCAGACTTCTCCGACCCTGATCCACATCCACAGCCGAGCTGAGATCCGTGGAGGCGACGAGAGACGTGGGACCGGCTACCTGGGAAAAGTGGCGAGTAACTTCCAGAGCAGCTTCTGAGGTACCCTCGAAGTTGTGCACCGGGGATTGAGAAGCCCCAACCCCATGCACCATCTGCACCGAAGATCAGCCCCCCACACTCCACGAGTCCTGCGTGGGGCCCTTCTGCATTTTCCTGCTTGCCGCGTCTGTCCGTTTGCTTGCCCGTTGGCTAGCGGCCTTTGCGACGACACACCTTTAAATCTTCACTGCTGGTTTGGCTCCCCCAGACTGGCTCCCGCTTCTTTGCAAAAGAGAAGCACCCCAGACCTTCCTGGTCTGCACCAGAAGCAAGTCCTCCGTTCTTCGTGGGTTCCGCTTGCCAAGGCTTGGTGAGTCCTAGTTCGACTTCGCCGCCGCCGACAGCAAGAGCCTTCGTGGGACAGCTCGCCTCCTGGTCCTGGTCGTCCTCGACGCTCTCCTGGTACCCGTGGCTGCTGCGACAAGCTTCACCCTTCACCTGCAATCTTCACGACATCGCCTGGTTCCACGTGGCCACTGGCTAGTGACCTTGACTCTGTCCCTTCTGCTTGCAGGTACCCTTCCTTCTTGAACCCGGCCTTGGGATCCACCGGACACTCTGCACTGACTGCCTGTCCGCAACTTTCCTTCAGGCATCCATAAAAGTCCACGACGAAACCCGACGCAAGTTCACACCTATGCACCCGCAGCCCGTGGGCTAGGTAACTTGGGTACGTCGGTGCTCACAAGGGTAGTGACTATCCTAGGGTCTAGTTTCCGAGTCTCGACTTTCTAGCTACTCCAGAAGTGTCCTAAAACTGCTTATTTCAGAACTGTACTATTTCTATCGATTATACGCATTACGCGTGAGTGTTTCCACTCTGCACCTGAATCCCGTGGGCCTCCTACTTCCTAACTGTTGGTAGTGTAGTGTAGCCCCAGCGATGGCCTAGGCCTATTCTATTTCCGTGACGGTGGTCCTTATACCACTTCTTTAGTATATGGGTTGCGTGGCCCCTAGGGCCTAACTGTATTACTTACCTGTGTGACTTAATGTATGCTTGAATAAGACTGTGTTGTACTTAACTCGAATCTCATAAAGAGTGCTGAGGGTTTGACTAGAACAAATACACTTTATTTTATATATATGTCTGTTGTGGTGTCCTTTCATTTGGTATTCAAGGGATTACATATGGTATAACAGCTGGCTTCACATGCCATACAGAGTTTAGCCTAAGACTGCTCTTGTCCATGCTACCACTAGGATAGCTGGTCTATAAGGTTGACTTTACAACCAATCACCATAAGGGTTGTTTGGACTGATATAAGGTGTACACCAGAACTAGTGACATCATACATCAGGCCAACTTCTCACAGTCATATCTTAGGCAGCTCAGCGGAAGTCTAAAAATCCGGCAGCTCCTCTTACTACACCTCCAGACAAGGAAGGCAGACGTCTGGACAATGCGGGCAAGAGATTTTCCTCTATGTCAGGCCTCCTAGTCAAAACAGCTAACGATGTAGCTATTCTGGGCCGCTACGACCGCCAAATGTGATGTGATCTTTCTCCTTACCTTGATCAACTACCTGAGGACAGTAAAACAGAAGCAAAAAAGATCCTCCTATAGGGAGAGCGGGCCTCCTCTGAAGTTATTGATTGTGCAATGGATATTGCCACAACCGCTTTTCATTCCTTGGCGGGAGCAGCTGTCCTACGTCGCTGGGGTTGGCTTCGAGCTATCTCCTTTAGACCAGAGGTTCAGAACAAAATGTTAGACCTTCCATTCGGATGACGCTCTCCAAGATATAAAATGGGACACAGACACGGCGAAGTCGCTGGGGGCGCTTCAATAGCGCACAGTTCCCTTTCGAGGAGGGAGAGGTAAAAGGCTTCCTTCATATAGAGGAGGTTACCAGCAATATAGGTTCGAGGCATGTGGGCTGCTGAATTCATATCTGTGCATAGATCCCGCCTAGTGTTGGGTCCGGATGATTGCACATTGTTGTCCTGGAAGAGTCTTCGAAGTATCACGAGATAGGTGGCTCCTCCCCTGGACTACAGTGCGCATGGGCATCCTCTCCATCCTCAGATAGTTTTTTTCCGCCATTGCGTTCGGATGTGCTTATCTTAGCTCAAGTTAGGAAAACTTTCTTTAAGGCCAAAAGCCTTTAGGTATCGTCGGTATTGTTTGCGTTCGGTATCGACAGACTATTATCCTCGTTCTCGGTCTTGTTCACACAGAGAAGACGCAACGGCCTATGGCACCGAAGGTTGGAGCACCGACCACCATGGTCACGGTGGTCGATCCGACTACGTCGACACCGGAGAGTGCGGCGACTGCCAAAATATCAAATCAACCAGGCGCCGATCCCAAACTTCGGATCGAGAACCCGAAAGCTGGGAAGAAACCGGAGACCGCGTCCAGGCCTGTCTCCAAAGAGCCTATCGGTTCCAAAGCACCGTCTGCATTCACATTGCAACAGGTGTCGGAGTCCCTACAGCGCATCAGGGAACGGGCAACCCTCGAACCAAGAACGGGCCCCGAACCACACAAAGTCGCTAAAGCTCACTCGGCGCCGGCACCGATCAAGTTTGGATTGCCGCCGCCGCCAGGGGCACCGAAGATGTTCGAACTTCGGAGGAGTCTCCAACCAACACAAACAGTGCCAACAGAACACACCGATGTCGAGGACTCGCAGGACCAGTTTATCGACGCCGACACTGGTAGGCTGTTGTTCCGCAAGCGGAGAATTGTTCCAGAGAAGGTTCTGGACTCCTACAAGATTCCACTAAAAAGGAAACTGGCATCAGGTTCAACGCCAGTGCTTGTAGAAACATTCCACACCTCTCATCAGGAACCACCATCCTTTTCTCCTACACACTCGGACCAGGATGCAGGAGAGGGCTATCTTGGGGATGATGCCACTTATCCTGTGGATAATGACCCTGATGACCAACAGCAAGACCAAGATCAAGCATGGGGAGACCCTACTGACCAAGGTGACCCACAAGATGCTCCGGACACTCATCTTTACAATATCAAACCATCTCCCACTGAAGATACTGCTGCTTTTAACGCCCTCATTGAAAGGGCAGCTGTCAATCACGGAGTGGAACTCCGTTTTGACTCTGTGGAGGAGGATTTCTTGGTGGACACATTCTCCACGTCGGAAAGAACGGTCAAGACTCTACCAATGCTAAAAGGGGTTCTTAAACATGCTAAGGACATCTTTAAGGAAACCACCAGGGCACGGGTATTGAACCCCAGAATAGAGAAGAAATACAAACCTGCACCCGGAGACCCCATGTACATTAGGGGTCAATTGCCGTTGGACTCCATGGTAGTTTCTAATGCTCGCAAAAGGGCTAACTCGCAGACTACCGGTGATGCTCCTCCTCCGGACAAGGAGTCCAAAGTGCTAGAAACATCAGGGAAAAGGGTAGCGGCACAAGCAGCGAACATCTGGCGCATTGCCAACACTCAGGCACTCCTGGCCCGATACGACAGGTCACACTACGATACACTAGAAACACTGCTAGAACACCTACCAGATGAATACAAAGATGGAGCGGAGCTCCTCATCAGAGAGGGACAACTCATTACAAATGCGTCCATCAAATGCGCACTGGATGCAGCTGACACTGCAGCAAGGACAATCAACACTAGTGTAATGTTGAGGAGACACGCATGGCTGAGGATATCGGGCTTCAAACCTGAGATTCAAAATAATATCTTGAATCAACCAGTCAACCCAGACTTTTTATTTGGCCCCGAGGTTGACACCACACTGGAAAAGATTAAAAAGGACACAAACTGCGAAATCTATGGGGGCTCTACAGTCGCAGCAGTTTCGGAGTGGCTCCTTTCGTCGCCCCGGGAATAGAGGAGCAGCTAGAGGTCAGGGGTCCCAGCAGCAGTACAGTAAAGGAGGTACCCAGAGTACCTATAATAAAAACAATAGGGGTGGATATCGTGGATCCAGCACCAAAGGCAGAGGACGAGGACACGGCAACACCAGGTCCTCCGCCAATAACAAACAGTGACGTCTTGTCGCTGCCCCCTGCCCACATAACACCGGTCGGGGGAGACTCCCAACAGTTCCTGCCAGTCTGGAGATCCATCACCACAGACAGATGGGTCAGAGAAATTGTCCAGTACGGTTATTGTCTGGAATTAACATCCAATCCACCCAACATACCACCAAGACACCGTCCTATGTCCGCAGAGCACTTGACATTATTGCAGCAAGAAGTACTAAGTATGCTGAAAAAAGGAGCCATAGAGCTCGTGCCTATGGAACAGCGGGGGTCAGGGGTGTACTCTCTGTACTTCTTAATCCCAAAAAAGGACGGGTCTTTACGACCTATACTAGACCTCCGCCCACTCAACCAATACATTCTGTCAGAGCATTTTCATATGCTCACCCTCCAGCAGGTTCTGCCGTTACTCAGTCAGGGAGACTTCCTAGCAACACTAGATTTAAAGGATGCGTATTTCCACATACCCATACACCCATCACACAAAAAATATCTCAGGTTCACTCTTCAGGATCAGCATTATCAGTTCAAAGTACTCCCTTTCGGAGTAACAACAGCGCCCAGAGTCTTTACCAAGTGCCTAGCGACAGTGGCCGCACACTTAAGGAGACAGCACATTCACGTCTTCCCTTACCTGGACGACTGGCTTGTTCAGGCAATGTCAGCCCAGCAGTGTGCCAGCCACATATCCCACACCATTCACCTTCTTCACAATCTGGGATTCTCACTAAATTATCCAAAGTCGCATCTCCAACCCGCCCACGTACGGCAGTACCTGGGTGCGACTATAGACACTCTGGCTGCCAAAGCTCAGCCGAATTTAGCGGGAATCAACAGCATGCAACTGCTGATAAAAAAGTTCAAACCACAACACTCCCTTCCAGCGCGAGTGTTCATGCAGTTGATAGGCATGATGGCCTCCTGCATCTTCATAGTCCCGCACGCGAGACTACATATGCGCCCGCTTCAGGAGTGCTTGGCACGTCAATGGAATCAGACTCAAGGACAGTTGAACGACCTAGTGTTGGTGAGCGGTCGGGCATACAACTCTCTGCATTGGTGGAATCCACAAAACCTTTGCAAGGGCCGACCGTTCCAACAGCCTGTTCCACAAATAATACTGACAGCGTACGCGTCTCTCCAGGGATGGGGAGCTCATGTACTCAATTACACAGTGCAGGGACTATGGACGACACAGCAACAAAAGATGCACATCAACCTTCTGGAACTGATGGCTATCTTCCTGGCAATGAAAGCATTCAAAGTACACTTGTGCAACAAAGTCGTGTTGATCCGGACGGACAACATGACTGCCATGTACTACATACAGAAGCTGGGAGGAACACACTCTACAGTTGTCTCATCTGGCTCAGAGCATGTGGAAGTGGGCCATTCAGAGGAACATGTTCCTCATGGCGGAACACCTCCCGGGCAAGGACAACCAGATGGCGGATCTGCTCAGCAGACACAGCCACCAAATGCACGAGTGGGAGCTACATCCATCAGTACTCCAACCGTACTTCCAGCAGTGGGGTCATCCAGTGATAGACCTATTCGCCACAAGGGAAAACGCAAAATGCCGAAGCTTTGCCGCCAGGTTTCCGCATTCACAGTCGCAGGGCAATGCGATATGGATGAACTGGTCAGGCAGATTTGCGTACGCTTTTCCCCCAGCGCCATTAATACCGCTAGTGGCACGCAAACTACGGCAACACTCGATGACACTCATCCTCGTTGCTCCAATGTGGGCACGCCAGCCATGGTACACCACGTTACTAGAACTGTCCGTGGTGCCGCCTCAAAGACTGCGGCTAACACCCAAACTTTTATCGCAGAACCATGGCGAAATTCAGCACCCAGATTCGCAACAGCTGAACCTGGCGATCTGGCTCTTGAGGTCTTAGAGTTCGGCTACCTGAACCTGCCTCCAGAATGTATGAATATCATCAAGGAGGCCAGGAGACCCACCACCAGAGCTTGCTATGTGGCTAAATGGAAAAGGTTTGTCATTTACTGTAAAAACAATGACATTGATCCACTGGATGCATCCATTCAGAACATCATCTGTTACCTGTTACACTTATACCGATGCAATCTGGCATACAACTCCATCCGTATACATCTAACCGCAATAGCGGCCTATCTTCAGAACAGGCAGCACCTCTCTTTATTCAAGGTGCCTGCCATCAAAGCTTTCTTAGAGGGACTCAAAAGAGTGATTCCTCCAACTCACTCACCGGCACCGGTGTGGAACCTGAATGTGGTCCTCACCAGATTGATGGGTCCACCTTTTGAACCTCTACATTCATGTGAGATTCAATTCCTCACCTGGAAAGTAGCTTTCTTAGTGGCAATAACTTCGTTGAGAAGAGTTAGTGAACTCCAGGCACTAACCATTCAAGAGCCATTCATACAGGTTCACGCAAACAGAGTTGTACTACGTACTAACCCCACTTTCAAGCCTAAAGTGATATCGCAGTTCCACATGAATCAAACTATTGAACTGCCTGTTTTCTTTCCAAATCCAGAAAATGTCACGGAGAGAATGCTCCATACACTAGATGTAAAAAGAGCCCTCATGTACTATATAGACAGAACACAGGATTTTAGGAAAACAAAACAACTGTTCGTTGCCTTTTCTCCACAACACAAGGGCAACGCCATTTCCAAAGCCGGGATAGCCAGGTAGATCGTTAAATGTATTCAAATTTGCTATGAAAAGGCTAAACGCACATTAACGATTCCTCCCAGAGCCCACTCAACACGAAAGTTAGGGGCGTCCATGGCTTTCCTAGGGAATATTCCTTTAGAGGAAATATGTAGAGCAGCCACATGGTCCACTATACATACATTTACAAAACACTACTGTGTAGATGTACATTCAAAACAGCAGGCAGCTGTAGGACAGGCTGTTCTCAAGACCCTTTTTCAGACTGCTGCAGCTGGCACGGGCAGCCGCCGCTAATAGAGGGACTGCTATATAATCTATGCACAGATATGAATTCAGCAGCCCACATGCCTCGAACTGAATATGCTACTTACCAGTATGCATCTGTTCTTGGCATGTAGGGCTGCTGACATTCATATCGCCCACCCTCCTCCCCGGCGCCTGTAGCGGCTGCAGCACTCAATTACTGTATAGCATGGTCATCACTTACGGTATCTACTCCATCACTGCCACAATGGCGAAAAACAATCTGAGGATGGAGAGGATGCCCATGCGCACTGTAGTCCAGGGGAGGAGCCACCTATCTCGTGATACTTCAAAGACTCTTCCAGGACAACAATGTGCAATCATCCGGACCCAACACTAGGCGGCGATCTATGCACAGATATGAATGTCAGCAGCCCTACATGCCAAGAACAGATGCATACTGGTAAGTAGCATATTCACTACTCCTCTTACACACCTGCCTCAGTCTTTTTTTTTTTTTTTTGTCCACATCTTCACCAAGGCTAAAACTTGCGTAGGCCAAAACAAAAAGTATGGCATATAGGACATTGACAAGCTGACTCAACAGATAGTTGGAAGAGGTCTTAAGGTAAATAAATGCTGACCGTGACCCCACAGCTATGTCATGCGTCCAGCCAACCTTAACATCCTGTAATGGACTCAACACACGTCAACCAGAAACCGCTTCCACCATAGCTAAAATCCGCAAGAGAATTGGCATCAATGCCATGCGGCATTAGCAGGGAGAGTAAACCATGGCTTCATAATCATCGGACCTGGGGAGAGAAAAAAAAAAACCCAGTCTGTCATTGAGACCAATCAAGTAAGTGCCAAAAAGCTCTTTTACTCAGATTGCCGGACCTATGGAGGTCTATTTTCGAGATTTGTAGCATAGCCGACTGCCAGTCGTATAGAGAAGGTGGAGTTGTCTCTTTCCAGCGCTTACATATTTCCCTTCGAGCCGTCAGGATGGAATAAAACACAAGATCTTTTGCTGGACTTCGCTTCTGATCCACAGTCCCAAATATTACTAATCGCAAGTCCACAATAACAGTGAAACTTACGGCAGAAGAGAGTTTGGTGCTAATGGAATCCCACAAAGGTGACAAATGGGTGCACTCAAAAAACATGTGGGCATCGGAAGCCTCGACTAAACCACAACGGGGACATGCCACCAGAACTCCCGGAGTAAATTTAGAGAGCCTCTGAGGAGAATAATATGCCCTGTGGATCGTAAAGAGATGATTTCTGCGTTGCCAGGCAGGCTTAACCAGGTCCCACATGATGTTACAAGACATACGCCAGAGTTCATTCAGGTTTTCATTAGGCAGTAAGGTGCCCCACAGATGATCAGGAAGAATAAATTCCCCATCTATCTCGTCCAAAATTAGATTATACCAAAGGGAAACTTCTTTAGATTGAGGTGCTCTGTCCAACAACGTGACACAAGTAGGCTATTTCCTCCTAGGGGCATGTTGAAGCTCAGAGGGGCACTGGATAGATGTGACTGGGCCCAACTTGAGATTTGTATGTACTTTAATCTAGAAAGGTTTGGGCCGACCTTGTTAACCAGATACTCCCAAGGAAGCACTGAGCCTTCCAAAAACAGATCGCCCCATGTTTGAATATCGGCATCCTTTAATGGAATTACCAAGGCGTCATTAGCCCAGCCGGGGGGGAATGGAAGGTTCCATATTGGAGATCTATTTGAAAAATACCTAGTTTGATAACAGCCCTAAGTTTAGACCAGGTTTTAGCCAAGCCATGGAGCACCTTCAGCTTGATTTTTTTTTTTTAAACTTGGGGTCCCCAAACTTAAATAGAAAGCCTGACTGCCCAACTCCTTCACCCTGTAATAGGGCTGAAAACATATTCCCTATTCCATGGGCAGATGGAATTTTTAGCAACATACGAGCATGTGTCATCTGGAAGGCCCAAGCATAAATCTGGAGGTCCGGACCAGCCAGTCCACCTTTCTCCCTACGCCGTCTGACTTTTTTTCCATGCTATCCTCACATTTTTATTTTTCCAGATAAATGAGGAAATATCGCTCTGCATCTTATTAATGAGCAATGCCTCAAAATGTAATGGGATGGTGTTAAAGAGGTAGGTCAACTTAGGCAAGATGGACATCTTTACTAAGTTTGCACGGCCCAAGACTGTTAGGGGGAGATGGACCCATGATCCCATTAACTTCCGGCATTCTTTAGCAACAATAGAAAAATTCATAGAGGCGATCTTTTTTTTTTTGTTTTTTTTTTTTTTTGAAACCGTTTATTGCAGTTTATAGAAGTTACAGGTATGGGCCTACAACCACCCGGCCGGCCGCTAGAGCATCAAAAGCATATTACATACATACAGCAAAAAGAAAAAAAAATTTCTCAGCGGTGCACAGTAGGAAAACAGGAGTGATCAATGGTGCAGGTCTCCAAGCTCCATGCCCACAGTACGGTTCCATTTTCTCAATACAAAACAACATAAACAAACCACAACCGCAAGGCAACCCTCGATCCAAAGTGACAACACGTGCTCCATAAGTGGGGGATCCACACCAGCAGCAAAATTCCGAGGAGGGGGACGGGAGTAGATCAGGGACTGGGGGACCGCGCGCCCGCGGCCAAGGGAGGGGCGCCATCTAGGGAGACGGAGCCGGCGAGACCGCCGGTAGCAGCGGCGGCTCACAAATACCCCCGCGGTAGGCGTTCCAGGGGCCCCAAAGTTTCATCCACGCCCCAGGTTTACCCCTCGCCACATACACCACCTTTTCACGAAACATACACCAATCCATATGCTCCTTCCAGGCCGACACCGCAGGGGGCCTCTGGGATCCCCACAATTGGGCAATATCACGCTTGGCTATCATGTATCCCAGAGTCACCCACCGCGTCTGCGGTACCGAGTAGTCATTTGGTTCCCAGACATTCAGCAAGCATCTCCTCGCTTCAGGCAGCAGCGTGACCCGCGTAACCATTCGTAGAACCTCATGCACACCACGCCAGAATCGCTCCACCTTCGGGCACTCCCACAATATATGCATGAAAGTTGCCAACGCACCACAGCCACGCTTACACATTCCATCACCGGCAAAACCCATACGTAAAAGCCTTGGCCCCGTCACGTAGACCCGGTGAAGGATCTTGAGCTGGACGAAACGAAGGCGAGCCGGGATGGCCACCTCTTTCGGAGAGGCCACCGCGGAAATCCAATCCTCGTCGTCCAGCTCCAGCCCGTCGGCAACCCAGGCCTCGCGGAGACTAGTCAGCAGACACGATCTATCGTTAATCAGTTTTTTATATATGAGGGAGATCGTGCTGTCCGGGACATGGCCATCTAGCACTCTGTCCTCCAGGGGGGAAGACTCCGGGATAGATGCAACATCCGTGAAGACGGAGCCCAGCGCATGGCGGACCTGTAGGTACCGAAAGTACTCACCGCCCTGCAGCTGAAACTCCGCCTGCAGCGTCTCAAAAGTTTTGAATCCCCCCCTCGTCCAGAGATCTCCTACCGTGCTGATTCCGATCGTGTCCCACTTCTCGAAGCCCTTCGACGTCCACAGGGAGCCCAACCTCTCAGATGCATACAGCGGAGACGCTCGGGTCAAACGGTCCTTCCACCCCATAGCTGCATTAGCCGCGTGCCAGACACGCACCATGACACGCGTCGGTCCCGTCAAACGGGAGTCGGGCGTGCCAGAGTAGAGCGCTCGATTATAATCGCCACCGGGCAGAAGCGTCCGGTCCATCTCGAATGCCGGGTTCAAGGCGGGCCCGTAAAGGCCATGATTAATTGCAGCTAGTTGGGAGGCCCAGTAATACCGTTTGATGTCCGGGAGGGCGACTCCTCCGTCATACCACGGGAGCGTCAATTTAGCCAGAGCAATACGCGGCCTCCCATCCCAGAACAGGCGCCGCTGGAGGCCCTCCACCTCGCGAAAGTAGCGTGCTGGGACCAAGTCCATGGTATTCTGGAGGGCGTAGAGGAGGCGCGGCAGGGACATCATTTTAAATAAGGCCGCTCGGCCGAGCGGCGAGAGCGGCAGACGCCGCCAGCGCACCACGTCCTCCCTCAGACGCTGGAGGGGGGGCAGCAAGTTCCGCTCATAGCGGGCCTCCGGGTCGAGAGTGATATATATACCCAGGTACCGGAACCCCTGGGAGGCAATCTGGATCGGACAGTCCCGTGGCAGGACCGGGGCCTCCCCGGAGAGCACATAGACACAGGATTTCGCCCAGTTGATGACCAGGCCTGAGTTGCGACCGAAGGAACGCAAAACATCAACCAGGACGATCAGTGACTTGCGCGGGGAGGCAAGATACAAGAGGATATCGTCAGCATAGAGAGACACGCGGTCCTCATGCTCGGGGGTCCAGCGGAGACCACGGATAGAAGGATGCCACCGCAGCCATTCCGCCAGGGGCTCCATGGCCAGGGCGAACAGGAGAGGCGACAGGGGACAACCCTGTCGCGTGCCCCGCCCCAGCGCGAATGGGGCAGATACTCGCCCATTCACCACCACCTGCGCCAGCGGGCCCGAATAGAGCAATTTGACCCAGCTGACGAAACCCGGGCCGAACCCAAACTTCGCCAGCATCGCCCAAATATATGGCCATTCGAGCGTATCAAACGCCATGGTGGCGTCCAAGGACGCCAAGATGGCCGGCTCCCGCACAAATGGGACACGCGCGAGCACCCCGTGCAAGCGCCGCAGATTAAGCGCCGTGTTGCGGTGTGGTATAAAGCCCGATTGGTCTTGGTGGACCAAGTCGCCCACCACGCCAACCAACCGGTTGGCCAACACCTTGGCGAGGATTTTGGGCTCCGCGTTCAAAAGCGAAATCGGCCGGTAGGATGTGACCCGTTCACGGGGCCTCCCCTCCTTGGGGATCACCACAATTGTAGCCAGACGCTGGTCCGGCGGGAGGGAGCCCCGCGAGTGGGCCGCAAGGAACATCGCGCGCAGGTGGGGCGCCAACACATCCGGGCGCAACTTGTATAGCTCAATGGGAATACCATTGGGGCCCATGGCCTTGCCGGATGCAACCGAGCGAATAGCCGAGGCAATTTCGTCCGAGGTGGGAGGGGCGTCCAGCGAATCCCTGTCCTCCACCGTAAGGGAGGGCAGTGCGATGTCCCGAAGCAAGGCCTGGGAATCTTCCTCCGAGCAGGGAGAAACCGGGGAGTAGACCTCGCGGAAATAATCCGCGAAGCAGGAGACAATGGCGTCCGGCTCAGTGACGCACACACCATCCACGCTCTCAATCAAAGGCACCACGCGGCTCGCTCTCTCCCTCTTGTCTAACCACGCAATCAATTTGCCAGCCTTGTCCCCCACATCATACAATCGCCCCTGCTGCTCTCTACTGAGGCCCCTGGCCGCCTCCGTGACGAGGGCCCGATAGGCCGCCTGCTTTAAATGCAAAACATGCAACTTGGCGTCTGTTACCCCGCTCCCCAGGTCACCCTCCAGTTCTGCAATCTCGGCCTCAACCCGGGTCACCTCCTCCCGCTCGCGCCGCCGGGCATTGGAAATAAAGGAGAGGGCCTCCCCTCTAAGAACCACCTTGAAAGCCTCCCACAGGGAGATGGCAGACGGGACCGACCCCACATTCTCATCGAAATAGCGCTGTAAGGATTTGATCAAGTCGGCACGAATGGTGGGGTCGCGCAAATACCATGCATTGATCGGGGCCACTCTGCCATCCCCCCTCGGGAAGACATCGAAATGCAACAACAATGGGGAGTGGTCTGAGATACCCCGTGCCAAATGGCGCACCTCCCCCACCCTCCCTGCATGGGCCGCCGGGACAAGGATGTAATCAAGCCGCGAGAGGCTACCATGGGCCCCCGAGTGGAAGGTGTACTGTTGCAATACGGGATGCTTTAAGCGCCAGCAATCCACCAGGCCCAGCGTGTCTAAAAGGCCGGGCAGCCACGCCTGTGCCCGGGGGAGGTCCCTAGGGGGATGGCGATCCATAGACCCAGAGGCAACCGCGTTAAAGTCCCCTCCAACCACCAACAGGCCACCCGGAAGGTCCAGAAGGAGGCGCCCCAGGTCCGCAAATGTAGTGGCTTGTAACCCAGGCGGGACGTACACTGATATGAAGATGAACACTCTACCCTCCATTCGTCCCACCAGAACAGTGTAGCGTCCCCTCTCATCATGGCGCACCTCGTCAATCTCCAACGGGAGCGAGTTCTTGACCATAATACCCACCCCCCGCGAGCCCGAAGTGAAGCCGGAGTGGGCCGCTAAACGATATCCCCGCCGATTCATTGCATTGAAGGTGTTACCAATAAGGTGTGTCTCCTGCAAGAAGACAACATCTGGTGAAATACGTTTTAAATACTGCAGGACCACACCACGTTTAATCCTATCCCCCAGGCCGTTGACATTCCATGACAACACAATCAAATCCCTACCCCCCATGATACGTCAAAACAATCGGTCGCCCCCCACCGAGCATCTTAAAAAAAACAAAACAGTTGCGGGTTTGCCTCGCGGTGTTAACAAACAACACACCCCCCCACCCCCCGGTCCCAACAGAACTCCCCCCTCCCTGCACCCCTGCATGAGCCCAGACAGCCCCCCCAAAGTGCAGTGTGCCTGTCGCCCCGTAGCTAAGTACTAACTAGTCCCCCAGAGGAGGAGGGAAGCCCCCAGCAGACCCCACCCGACCTCCATGGGAGGGGAACATACGAAAGCAATATATGGTAAAGGAGTAATATCCCGAGCAAGGCCTATACAGTCACCCCTCAATTCTGATCCGGCGGGCCCTCCCCGCCAGCCGCGCCCCCCCCACCCCGATCTCCAGGCAAAGTATCTAACCAGTCCCCAGCCGCCTCGGGCCGGTCGAAGAAGTGCGTATGGCCATCCACCTCCACCCTCAGCTTAGCCGGAAAGAGCATTGAGTACTTGAGGTTTAAGTCCCTTAGGCGACGCTTGATACCGAGAAAGCTCTGTCGCTGCTTCTGGACCGTCGGAGTAAAGTCTGGGTAGAAGTGTACATCCATGTTGTCCAGCCTGACCGGTCCCTGTTGCCTGGAGGTCTGAAGGATGGCGTCTCTGTCCCGGAAATTAAAAATTCGGGCAATAATAGGCCGCGGCGGGGCACCGGTCTTAGGGCGGCCCCCAGGGACCCGGTGGGCACGCTCCACCGCAAACAGCTTACTCAGCCCCCGGGGCTGGAGATGAGTCAGGATCAATTCTTCCACAAAGAGATCCGCCGCCTCCGCCTCTCGGCCCTCCGGCACACCAATAATGCGAACATTGTTCCTCCGGGCCCGACCCTCGGAGTCCTCCAGTCGCCGGTCCATCAGGGCGCTCGCCTGGCCAAGCCGGCGCACCTCCTTCTGGAGGGCCACCACGTCCGTCGTGAGGCTCGTTGTGGTGTGGGCCAGGGAGTCAACTCGGTCGTTCGTTTTTGACAAGTCTGCCCTCACAAGGCCCACATCCACCAGGACAGAGTCAATTTTTTGCGCCAAGGTATCGAAACGCTGGTCCACCGAGGCCTTCATCTCTGCGATGGCGCCCATGACGTCCCGGAGGGTCAGATCCACCGGTTGGGCAGGTGCCTCCGTCGGGCCCACCAGGGACGACCGCGCTGTCTCCGGAGAACCCTTTTGGAGCGTATAGCGATCCATACTATTGGCCTGGTGCGCCGTGCCACGGCGGGTTGTCTTCATCTTCGCCCGGTCGCCATCTTGTTTGGTGGCCATGCTGGCCCTTACACCGTCGTGCCAAGATCTCCAAAACGGGCCGCCACACCAAATCACGGGTGTCAGGGGGGGGGACGGGTGCGACCACCGGGCAGCGGGTCACCCCACCGCCGGCGGGTCAGCCGGGCACCTGGACAAGGCAACACCACCGCACCCCGCTCCGCAGCCCGACCCCGCCTGAGGCAAGGAGGGCGCAAAAGCGAAAGTGAAAGTGCGGGGTATGCGAGTCGCTCAGCCCCGCTCGCCGTTGTTATTCACTTCGTCCCCGGATCGCCCCACTACTCCAATCCGGGGGGCCGGCGAGGAGAAGGCCGCAACCTTCAATCGATGCTCCCACCGGTATTCGGGGTCCGATTCGAGCCGAAAGAACGGGCGGCGCCTCAGCTCGGGTTCACCGACACAGTCCCCTCAACAAGGACAGGATATCGCCAGGATTAATTCAGGAGGTCGCGAAGGTCCTCGGGAGCCTCGCACCTACGCGGCCATCTTGGTTGCGCGCTAGGCTCCTCCTCCATAGAGGCGATCTTATTTATATCTTTAATTATTCTAAGACCTAGATACCTCAAGTTGTTGCTCATTTGCTCATTGAATCCAGAAAGGTCGCTGTTCCATGCCATGATTTCGGTTTTGGCAGAGTTGACCTCATATCCTGAAATTCTTCCAAATTCAAGAGCTAGTTTAATAATTGCAGGGAATGCCGTACTAATCTTCGATGTCATGATCAAGATGTCGTCAGCATATAACGACACCCTTTTTTCCCAATCCCTATATTTAAAGGATTTGATATTGTTATCCTCTCTAATTTTTTGGGCAAAAGGCTCAATAAACATATCAAAAAGGAGCGGAGAGAGTGGGCATCCCTGTCGCGTTCCTCTTGTAATGGTAAAAGGGTCGGACAGACCTCCATTGACCAAAACGGATGCAAGGGGGTTATGGTATAGGAGCTCTACAACTCTGCAAAAAAACGCCACCAACGCCAAACCTCTCCAAGGCCCCTGACCGGTACAACCAGTTGACCCTGTCGAAGGCCTTTGCGGCATCTAACGTCAAGATAGCTAGAGGTGACCTGCCTCAGTCTTACCGTTCGCAATATAATCAGTGACAAGGTCAGTCAGCAGCTTATTTGAAATCGGCCCCTAAAGGCAGAGCAGGACGTCAGCGGAAGGATTCTTCGAGACGGAAATAGCGGCTTGCAGACTCTGACTACTGTTCCTACCCCTCATCAAACACCTGTAGGGGGCAGGATTTCTCTATACTTCCAAAATTGACAGCAAATAACATCAGATAGTTGGGCGCTCAGCATCATTTAATTTGGCCACACGGAGTTTGTTCATCCTCCTCCAAACACCCCTCCTCGCGCCCACTTAAGAAAACATCTTCATCTCCTGCGCCTAGAAATCCAACAAATGTTGCTAAAAGAGGCAATAAAACCAGTCCCTTTCTTCCAAAGAGGAAAGGGTTTCTACTCTCTGTTCTTTCTGGTTCGGAAGACTGTCGAAAAATGGCGCCCAATCCTAGATCTTAGGGAGCTCAATACCCATCTCATAAAGCAGTCTTTTAGAATGATCGCATTACAGGACATACTTCGACTTCTAAATTCAGGAGATTTCTTGGCCACGTTGGACCTAGAGGACGCCTATTTTCTCATCCCCATTCATCCATCGCACAGGAAGTTCCTTTGCTTTACAGTAGCCAAGAGCCACTTTCAATTCAAGGTCCTCCCTTTCGGCCTCAGGTCGGCCCCAAGAATCTTAACGAAAATTCTGACTCCGTTAGTGGCTTTCCTCCGGGGCTAAAAACACCAGGTGTTCCCTTACCTGGACGACTGGTTGCTAAAAGCCCCCCCCCCCCCCCCCCCCCAAACCTCAGCCAGGAATTCAGTGGCGGCCTGTACAAAGTTGTTAGAGAGTCTAGGTCTCACCCTCAACAGGGAAAAGTCAAACTGGCATCCGTCCAAGAACGTCATTTTTCTAGGAGCCATGTTAGAAACATCCCTGAACAGGGCATTTCTGTCATTCGAAGGGCAAACCAAAATGATGTCTATGGCCCGCCTACTCATAAAAAGGTCACTTTAAGTTCACCTCTACTATTGCAGGCTACGAATGAGTCCTCTCCAGGAGCAACTGGACTAAGTGGCATCAGGCGCAAGGATCTTTCGAGAACATAATCACGGTCACTACACCAATGAGAGAAGCTGCCTCATAGTGGATTCACAAGGAGAACATTTCCCTGGGTGTCTTCTACTTGGCCACCCCGGATCCTCAGATAATCACGACAGATGCATCCCTGGAGGTTTGGGGAGCAGTCTTACAGGACCTCCAGATAAGTGGTCGATGTCAACAGCATCATCGCCTTTTACACATCAATCAGCTAGAACTCAGAGCAATTCGCCTAGCCCTACAGGCATTTCTCCCGAGAATAAAAAATTCATCTGTTCTGTTAAGAACAGACAATACTACGGCCATTCATTATGTCAACAAACAGGGCGGCACGAGATCCCATCTGTTATCTGTGGAAGCTCATTGTATCTGGGAATGGGCGATCCTTCATGGGGTCTCTCTGAAAGCGGAGCATCTTCCAGGGAATCTCAACGAAAGGGAAGATACGCTAAGCAGGTTGAAGTCAGTCTGCCACGAGTGGGAGCTGGACCAGAGGACACTGAACGATGTCTTTCGACTGTGGGGAAAACTGTCCATAGATCTGTTTGCGACACCGGATAACAAGAAATGCCGGTACTTCGCAAGCTTTGTCCTAGCCTTGCTGATTAGGGCCTGAACCCCTTATCGTTTTGAACAGTACTGTGGGTTTTTAACCTGCGAGGTTCTTTTGACTCCACTTGGAAGTTCGGTATTTTTTCATCTGATAGAGGCATCTAGCCGCAGATTCCTTAACTTAGAATATCCCCAGGCGTCAGACTGGATCCAGAATTTTTTTGCAGCAGCACCTCTGCGCGCCGGGGGACTGCGCCACACGACGACGCCCCCGACGTCGTCCACGTACTTGACGTCAGCGAGGTCATACAAGTCCCTCACGGCGCGCTAACGTCCGTTTCCATATTTTCCAAGTGCAACGCGGACCTGGAGTAAGCGGTTCCGCTGGCCTGTTTTCAGGCCCTTTTCTGTCGCTTCGAGTCTGGAACAGTGTGTAATGACTTCGGGCTTTAAAACGTATGTTTCCTGTTCGCGGCAAATGTCCGCTTCGGACCCACATCTTATCTGTATGTGGTGTCTGGGCAAACACCACGACTCGATGGACTGCGACGCCTGCCAACACCTCAATCCGAAGTTCCGGCGGGAGCGCCGGATGAAGCTTCTTTCGGCATGGCTGTCCCGGTTGGAGTCGTCTCGTCCCCCGGCCTTAACGCCGGCTTTCCAGTTGTGCCATCGATCGCCCTCTAGGGCCCGGGGACGTCGTTCGCCACTTATTGGTAAGATGCGTCGCATGTCTCCGTGGTCCTCAACCTCACTTTCTCCAGTGGTCGGGGCACTGTTGCCCGGACCCTTCTGTATGTGCGCCCCCGACAGTGTGCTATTGAATGGAATAAAACATATCCAAAATGACTTTTCAAACTGTAACACAAAAAACGTCGTGTATTCTCTTATGTGCCCTTGTGACAAGGTATACATAGGGCAGACTACACAAACTGTCAAAATGAGTGATGCAGCATCAATCCAGAATACGCTGTAAGATTCAGGGGGCTCCACTTGTACAACACTTTTTGGAGTTTAACCATAATGAGAATGACATCAGGTGGTCTGTTCTTTTAGTTGTCAAATCCCCTTACAAATCGACCCTTCAAGCGTCCTTGAATAAACTTGAGGCGCGCATGATAGAGAAATACCACACTGGCAATATTGGTCTTAATGATCGTGATGAAATTTGGGCATTGATTTAGTTTCTCTGTAGATTAGCTCTTTTGATGCTCTGTACCTTCCTATTCTATGAAAAAAACTTTTTGTATAATGTATTGATTGGTATAATCTAGATACTGTACGGTGTAATGACACATCCTGTCTCAGTTGTTGTATATATTGTGTATGAGTTATGTTTGTCTTTTAATGTTTTTATTCCATTCTGCTCTATATAAAATTGTGTATAATTAGTATTCTGATTTTGGTGATCAACTGTAGATCCATAATATGTTTGTGGTTGACATATTTGTACATGTTATAAACTTTTTTGTTATTGATGTGAACATCATATTGTAAGCTCTTCTCTGTGCCTGCCCCAACTGTCCTATTTGTCACGATGGGTTTTCCCTTTGTTTACTTCTTTTTGTGCTTTATT
Organism: Triturus cristatus; assembly: GCF_964204655.1. Taxonomy (NCBI): domain Eukaryota; kingdom Metazoa; phylum Chordata; class Amphibia; order Caudata; family Salamandridae; genus Triturus; species Triturus cristatus. Next base: position 298,390,703 of record NC_140591.1, read on the forward strand.
GAATCCTTGTTTTCTTGTGGTGCGATTGATTGTCTTATGACGAGTGAGATTCTTTAGTCCCTCGTTTTAGCTAATTCAATACTAGCAGTGACGTGAGTAGTCTGCCTTTCTCCTTTTTCCTCTTTTGTTTTTTGTTTCTTTTTGAAACGTTTTTGGATTTTAGAGTCCCAAGCCATTGAGCTGGTTACTTTTGGACAGGCTATTCCTGTTGAGAATATTTTTGGAATACTTCGATATTCCATTAAGGACTCGTTTATCTAGTTTGATTCCGAGTAGTATATATTTTTTTGTCCTTTGTTTATTTCGTTACGATTCCTTTGGGACGTGAGCAGTCCGTTTTCACTTTTTGTTGTTTCCCGTGTCCCGATCACGTGGGAGGCCGAGATGCAGTCTTTATCGAGACCGCGAGGAGGACTCAGTGCCCTGTGCCCCTACGAATAAGGAAGGATACTGAGACCTTCTAAGCCCCGGATTGCTTTAAGGTACGCAGTAGAGTTTTGGTTTTGACTCTCGTCTTTGGGGAGCGTAATTATGCTTTTCAGTTTGTGGTGGTCCTGTATACTCGTAGAGACTGCTTTCTGTCCAACAGGTACCCCTTGAGGATGTTTGCCTTTAGTGTTGAGTTTTCTTTTGTGTTGTTGCACTTTTAGATTTAGAACAACAGAACGAGTTGGCACCACTCTGCTTTCTTGAGGGCTTGGAGGTGTGCTTCTGGTTAAGAAATACAGCTGCACTTTCCCTCTGTCGTTTTTGGATTTATTCCATCTGGATTGTTGAAGGCATTTGGATTTCCGGTATGTGAATGTAAACTTGGGTTGTTACTTGGAGTACGCTGTTGCTTTTGGTTTTATTATTGGTGGTTCATTTGGGTCTACTAGTAGATGAGGTAGAGGTTTCCTTTCTTACATTTAACACTTTCTTTCCGAGTTTGGTATCTTATATAATCTTGAGTGTGACACGTGTGACTTGGGAGATGGTGGATTTTTTCCTTTCTTTCATTTGGTTTCCCTTGATTTACTCTTCTTTCTTCTTTTTGGGTATCACTCATTGGTGTCATGCCGGGCTTTTCGGTGTTTGGCACAGAGATAGAGAGTTTTTGTTGTGAATAAACGTTACATGTTTTTATACTTTATTAGGTCGTTTCCCTCACCCCTGTCCTGAGGAGGCCTTGATGTCTCTTTTGGCCGAAACGCGCCCGCGTCGACAGATTTTGTTAAGAGGAGTCTGACAAGAAATGATTTGATTTGTTTTATGAATAATTAACGCACAATTTTTTGATTAGGGTTCTGTAGACTTTTGAGAGCCAATTGTGCAAATAAGACGTCCTCCAAGTGTATTACCTATAGGTTATAGGTGAACACTTCCTTTTCAACGATTTGGGTGTAAGGAATTGGACAAATTGAGTTGTATGTATATGTATATATATGTTTTTGGTATGTTATGAAAAATTTCTAAATCATGATGAAATAATTCCTGATTACTTTAATTAAATTATGTAATCATTGGACCTTTGGTATGTGATTGTTTCCTGTGTTGAAATGTATGTTTATGAAGAATAGGACTATGTACTACCAACGGAGGAATATTTAGCCTCCTATTGAGAATTTATTTTTCTTTATATATATTCTTTCCTCCTGGCCACTTCTCAATTTCTTCATTCTATCCGGGCACGGGGGCGACTCAGACCCAGATGGAGGCCTATGCCATGGCGCTGCAGGCCTCCTGTCCCTCTCGTGTCCTCAGGGCCTCCGCTACTTACGGGGTCCCCGACAGACTCCAAATGAGCCCTTGCCCTCCAGGGACGTCAGAGATATGGTGTCGTCGGGGCGTGGCCCGGCTGGGTCCCCCTCTACGATCCATATGGTGTCGTCCAAGTGCAGCCCAGGTGGGTCCCTCTCTACGACCCATAGCACCCCTGCCGCGCCACATAGTCCTGTGGGGCTCCCTGTGGCGTTGCAGGTGGTTGCTGGTGCTCAAAGCCTTGCTTCGAGCACACCTCGGCCTTCCGGGCAGGCGGTAGCCTGTCTGGAGCCGGGGTCCGCGCTGTTCCAGTGCCGTAAACTCGCCTCCCTGGCTCCACCTCTGCTTCTTTCTTCGCAGCCTGTTATGGTTGAGGCTGAGTCGGCGCCGGTGCGGCGCCAGAGGCTTGCCTCCCCGGCTCCGGCGCCATCTTCTTCAGAAGGGGAGCTTGTCGTGGATTCGGTGCTGGACGGGGCCGACTCTGTGCCGGATGGAGTCGAGTCGGCGCCGACTACAGTCGTTTTGGTGCTGCATCGGCGCTGGGTTGTTGACTCTTCTCTGGAAGCTTCTGGAGAGAGTTTGGCGTCGCCCTCGCGACCGGCGACGCCAAATGTTTTCTTACCTGTGCCCCCCTTAGAGTTTGTGGACCCGGCAGGATCCCCGCCTCCTCAGGAGCCCCCGGATCCAGCAGGCTCCCTGCCTCCTCAAGAGCCCCATCAGGACCCCCATTCGTCAATGGGTCTCCCTTCAGTTGGGCATTGGTCGCACCCTCAGTGTCTGGGGAGGGTTAGATTACAGCCCTCACCTACAGATGAGCTGCTGTCCCCTCCACGGAGGGCTACCGAGGCCGGTGCGGCTTTTCTGAGAGTAGTCTCCTTGACCACTCGGATTTTGAACATGCAACCCCCTTCAGTCCCCTTGTCTGTGGACCCTCTACTTGATGTCCTTCACCGTGGGTTAGGGAATGTGGAGCCGCTTCTGCCCTTTGAAGCTTCTCTTTATGATGTCCTTTTGGGCACCTGGGTTCGGCCAGCTTTCGGTGATCCGGTGGCTCGTTCGGTCTTGCACCGCCACCGTCCTGCTCCACATGATCCATTTTGCTTATTTATCCATCCTGACGTACAGGGGTTTGTTTTGCAAACTGCCTTCCCTTCCTTGTCCCGGCTAATGCTTCCTCTCTCCCGGGAGTCCAGATGGCTTGAGTCATGGGGTCGGAACATCTTTGCCTCCACTAATGCTGGCCTACGGTCACTAAATACAGTGTGTCCTGGCTCGGGCTACCTCTGCCCTGTGGGACTCTGCAGGGTCTCTGCTCTCCGCCACTGCTGAAGGCGCTCGTCTTGACCTCCTGCATCTTCTCTGAGATGGCCGTGACCTTGCTGAATTTACCATCCGCTCGGCCTTGGATACTGCTGATTCCTTAGGCCGGGCTATGGCTGCTGCGGCGCCATGCTTGGTTGTGGGATAGCGTCTTCCTGGAGAATATCCCGGAGCGACTTGTTGATCTACCCTTTGATGGGGTTTTGTTGTTTGATGCTCACGCCGAATCAGCTGTTCAGCTTTTCTTGCTGGCTTTCGCCCTCCTCCTTAGGCCTGTATTCCTCAGGCGTCCGTTCCGGGGTGCTAACTTTTCATTTAGCATCCTTTAGATGCGCTATATGTTTTAGGCTGGCAGGCCTCAGGTCTTCCTTTCGCATGTTCTGGGGTAGTTACCCTTTTATTTAGCGTCCTTTGGATGCATCATGCGTTTTGAGCTGGCAGTTAGCCTACTGTGGCAGTGTTCCACAGATTGTTGTGTCTGGTCCTCTGATTGTGGTTTGCCCTAAGAGGTGTTCCCCGTTGGGATGTGCCATACTCCAAGTGAGGTACTTGTATGCTATTATATAGCTCTGCTTTGTCAACTGGGCCTAGAAATCCTTTGGGCTCTATGCATCACCTGGTGTTCTTATCTTCTGTTGTACTGTGCTCAATGTTGTACCTTGGCGTCATCCTCTATACGTCATGGGCCGTCTTGCTTATTTGCCTCATTCTCCTCCTTGGGAGGTTTTCATGGCGTTTCTCACGCTTCAAATGCTTCTACCGCCTGCCATTAATGCACTAGGTGAGCTCCTTTAGCAACCATGTTGCAGGGTCGTGGCTCGTTACCAGTCAGAGAGAGAGAGAGAGAGAGAGAGAGAGAGAGAGAGAGAGAGAGAGAGAGAGAGAGAGAGAGAGAACACGAATGAATCCTTGCGAAATTTTCAAAACTAATGGGGCGCTCTGTTCAGCTCCTACCCTGAAAGTCTCGGGGTGATTCGTCAAGTGGGGGCCGAGAAAAAGGGGGGTCCCAAAACGCGTTTTCCCCATGCATTTTTCCATAGGACCTTTAGTCGCAGCTACAGCCCGAACGGCTGAACAGAATTACGTGGAATTTGGCAGAGAGGTAGCCATAAGGTCAAGGAAGTGCCTTTTGCAGGTCTGGTGTAAATCTGTTCAGTATTTCCTGAGAAAATAGCATTTAAAAGCATATCAATATCTATACGCGCGCACCCTGCCGTGCGCGAGCGCAATTCTGATTGGTGTTAGATGTCGGTAAACATTCGAATCGGTCGAAACCAGGAAGTGTCTGCCGCCAGTTTGTCTCTCGCAGTCTGAGGGGGTGAAAAAAAAAGGTGGAGAACGTGAAAAGGGGGCAGAGTGGACAGTTCCTGACCCCTTAGCCTTGGTTAGGGGGTCACAGAAGGACCCCCAAGGGTGAAAAAATTTTGCTTTATTCTTTTTTAAAAATCGCGAGGTGCGCGCACGCCGAACGGTGGATGCTCGGTGCGCACAGAGCGCCCACAGCGCTCGCGCGGTGCGCGCACGGTGAAAAACCTGGAAAAAAAAATTAAATAAATACATAACTTAGCATTTAAAAAACCGTACAAATTCACTGAAAAATCCATAGGTTTCACACACGTTATAATTACGAATTAGCATTTAAAAAACCTTGCAAATTCACTTAAAAAACCATAGGTTTCACACATGTTATAGTTAGCTGGACATTTCACTCGTAAAAAACCAATGAAATTCCCCCGTTATAGTTTGAAGCGCATCGACCTTCTCTTGATACCAAACAAGTTAATTTGAATCTTAGTATCAGGTACATTACGATCGATCGAACACATTCTTTGATATGTACTGATTGCAACTCTGGTGACCATATGTGAGAAAGTGCCATCTTTCTTGCATGGTATGCCCCAACTTTTTGCTGAATTGCTAAATGTACTTTGACTGAGTGTACCCTGGACTCCTGCCAATCAGTAGCCCCCAGAGCCTATGTTCCTTCCCTAAAAACCTCAAACCCAAATTGGCAAACCCTGGCCACATGTCTGCCCCTGGTAAATGGTACCCTAGGTACCCAGGACTTTGTGACCACGGAAGGGCTGCAGCACTCATTGTGTCACCCTTAGAGGCCCTGTACCTTAACACACACTGCCCTTGCAGGCTGAGTGTCTGTGTACAAGACAAAACAAAAGAGTTGATATGGCACACATCCCTGTGTGCCATGCCCACCACCGACACTGCCCTGGCATACATCAGCCACCCCTCTAGCTAGGTGCCCTATGCCAGTGGTGTGGGCACAGGCGCATGAGCCCTGTGCCCCTACAGGACCCAGCTCCATTCCTGGATTCTGTAAGTGCAGTGCTGCCATTTAAGAGTACATGGTGCTGAGAGCTCGTCAAACACGAACTCCACAGCACCATAATGGCAACACTGAAGACTGAGAAGTTTGGTATCAAACTTCTAAGCACATTAAACCAGCACTGATGCCAGTGTGGGATTTAATGTACCAAGCACCATAGAGGGCATCTTAGAGATGCCCCCTGAAACCTAACCTACAATCCACGTCTGGTCTGGGAGGCTGCCTAGGCTGCCACACAGCAGACATGTTGCTGGACCCCTGGGTAGGAGAGACCCTGCTTTCCTGGGCCTGCAACAATGCACATCCTGGGCGAGGTGCTAGGTCTCCTCCCCCAGGATGGACAGGGGGAAGCTTCAAAGGCATGCCGCCACTGTGAGCTTCCCCAGGCCACTTGCAGCCCCCAATCTGGCAGGAGGCATGGCCGGTAACCCCAAATAAGGACAGGGGATGTGCAAGCCTGCCAACCCCACCCCTCGGGTGGGGGAGGCGAGGTGAAGCACATCTCCGGGCGCTCGCCATCTTGAAGATGGGAGGCTCTGCCCAATTAGGACTAGGCTACTGCCCCCCTCCAACAGGAGAGTGGCAGAATAGGGGTTGTACCCACCCCATTGGTCCCTGCCCTTTACCTACCTGTAACGCCCCTAAATCTAGTATTTAGGGGCACCCTGAACCTTCCTTCCTCAGATTCCAGATTCCAAAATACAAAGAAGAGCAAGAAGAAAGAAGACCTGCTGTGCAGCTAGAAAGAAGAGGAAGACACCAACTGCTTTGGCCCCAGCCCTACTGGCCTGTCGACCCTCGAACATGCTCCTGCTACACCTGCACCTCTTGTGGCCAGCAACCTCACAAACCCCGGAGGACCTGGCTACCTTTTGGCTCTAAGCACCTGGGACTCCCATGAGCAGAGGCTGTGCTCAAAATCAGCTTCTAATCCCTGGCATCGGCCCGGAACCGCAAACCCTGCGCACTCTGCACCCGCCAAGCCTGGGCTGTGCCGGAGTGAGCAGAGACCACGAGGACGACCCCCCGGCGACTCTGACCCCGAGTCCGGCACCCAAGGACTTACCTCGACGCTCCTGACGACGCCTGCAGCCTCAGAACCAGGTACCCCTCCAACCGCAATCTACAGAGGGTAAGATTTCCCGACACCTAAAGGCACCCCTGCACCCGGCGCCCTGCGGCCCCCTGTGCCCAACTCCTGGGTACCTACCTATCCTCCAACTACCCAACTTGCCTCTCGAAGTGGTGGTGTCACCTAAAGAATCTTCGTCCCCGAGCTTGCAGTCTTTTTTCAGCCAGGAGCTTTCCCATTGAAATCAATTGAGCGCCCGAAGGCTCAAAAGCACCCTGCACCCAGCCGCCCGAGTGGCCCTGGCAGTGTAACCTCTACACCTATCTACTTCCCCATTTGCCCTGAGCAAGTGACCAGGATCCCAGCTCCCACAGCCACGTGGCCTGCTAGTCAGCAGCCACCAACCAAGGCCCCCCTGCCTCCCATAGGATAACATTGGGCCTAACTCACTCTGCACCCGGCTGCCCCTGGGCCGCTGAGGGTGTAACAACTGTACTTACCTGACCCTGGGAGACCCCTGAGTCTGTGCCCAGAACCTTAACTCTGCCAGTCGAGTACTTACCCAAAAGCCGATAACTCAATTTTCTCCATAGGTTAACATTGACTGGTTTCTTCTGAAATTTCTTCTAAGTGTGGAGTTTCTAAAACATAAAATATTCACCAAAAATCAGCAGAGTAACGAAAACGAAAATACTCACCTGCTATTAGGAGAGATCCAAGTGCTGGATCTTGGTGCCCAGCACTGACCCTGAAAAATAATCACAACCGTACTTACCAGTAACCCAATTTTCTTCCTTAGTAAATCATTGACTGTTTTTCTGTGAAATTTCTTCAGTGTCGATTTTTGCAAACTTCAAAGAGTCTTTAAAAATCGTACCAACTGTGAAAACGTAAATACTTACCTGTTTTAGATAGAGGTCCCAGTACTGAGTCTAGGCACCCAGTACTGGATTACAAAAGTAACGAGAACATACTAAAGCTGCAACTTGAATTTTCTTCCATAGGGAATCATTGACTGTTTTCTAAGTGTCAACTTTTAAAATTGCAAAATATTGCCTAAAAATCATAACCGTAACTAAGTTGACTTTTATCACTTGTTTCTAAGAATTGTCCCAGGACTGAATCTAGGATTCAGGCCTGGAGTTACAAAAGTAATCCTGAAAGTAATCTATTGCAAATAACTTAAAACTTCCATTGAACTCAATAAGCTTTATTTCGATTTAAAATTAAATCATAAGAGCATTACGTTTAAAAGAAGAACCTTCCAACCAATCAATGCAATACACAATCTTCAAGTTCATTACAATGGATTAATAGACAACTCCTCTAGTTTTTCGTAATCTCATTGCTGCCTTCAAAAAGTTTAGAACACAGAATAATGTAAAGTGATCAGTAGACATTTTTAAAAACAGTAATGCCACCCTTACATGTTTAAACTTACGTTTCTTAAGCAGATCTTTCAGATACTGTCTCCTTGGCCGGCATAAAAAGAGCATAAAAATATAAAGTGAAGGGTATCCTGTGGAGATCTATGATCGCAGCCACAGGGCCCTTTATCACTAAGTTTATCAGTAAAACCCTCTGGCACTGCTAATAAAAAGTGGATAAGACCAAATCTAAAACGGGTCATTAAAAATCTTTCAAGTGGGTTAAGTACAAAAGACAGATAGGGTTCTATACCAGTGGTTGTTTTGACCAAGGCATGTTCTCTCTCAGTCCGCTTTAAGAGTTCCGCCTTTTCACAGGTGGTAACCAGAAAATTAGAATGCAAGATCTTTATACTCCCTGGGCCTAATTGTCTCTGGTGCACTGTACAGTTCCTTACGTCCCAACTTCATAAAGGTGGTTTTGATGTATCGCAACCACGGGATTCTGCTGCTAAGATCCAAGTTCAAGCAGTCCAATAAAACAGATTTTGTTAGTCCAGAGTCTTCATTGAGCCAAATTTTAAGCCAGCAAAGGAGAGGTCTGACGGCCACCAAGTCAGAGATATAGCTGACCCCCAACTCCTCGTGAATGCTGAAAGTAGGTGAGCTAGGCAGAACTCTCAGCAAGATTTTCAGATATTTATTTTCCACAGTTTGAAGTTTTGACGTTGCTGTGAAACCCCAAACTTCGCTACCATATAGAACCGCTGAACGGCAAATGGAATTATACAATTTTAAAATAAGACCGGGCGTCCAGTACCCCAACCGTGTGGCATATCCCTTGATGGACCCTGTAATCCTGGACATGTGAAGACATTGTTCGTCTATTCAATTTTTAAAATTCAGCTTTGCATCAAAGGTTATGCCCAAGTAAGTAAACATGGGTACATTTCCTAGTACATGTGTGCCAATTGTAAAGTTCTGTTGTCTTCTTGGTTTCTCCCCTACCGTCATCACATATGATTTAGTGAGATTAGTAGACATGTCCAGATTTGTCATAAAAGTTGTAAAACCATCTATTATAATTTGTAGTGCAGAGGGAGTACGAGCCAGGAGAACAGCATCATCTGCATATAATAGGACTGGAACTTTAAGTGAGCCTATCCTAGGGACATCTGTCGCAATACTGCTAAGAGTGGAGTCCAACCCATTTATATATAACACAAAAAAAAAAGGTGCAATAATGCAACCCTGGCGCACCCCACTCGAGCATTCAAAACTTTTGGTTAGATGCCCCGCGGGCGAGTACCTAACTACGGCTGAGGTGTCGGAGTGAAGAGTATGCAGTATGCCTATAAGTGAGGGGTCAATCCTCATATCACCAAACAGTGCCCACAATTTGCTGCGATTCACACGATCAAACGCAGCTGAGAGGTCCATAAAGGCCAGAAATAATTATCCCTTTTTGGCTATGGTGTATTTGGCACTAATTAAATATAGGTTGAGACATTGGTCCACTGCGGGCTTTCCCTTCCGAAACCCATACTGGGTGTCGGTAATCACCCCCTTAAGTTCTGCCCAGTCCTTCAGTCTGTTTAAAATCACCCCACCCAAAACCTTCATGGTGGCGTCTATTAACGAAATTGGACGATAACATTGGGGGCTGTCCCTGTCGCCCTTCTTATATATCAGGACAATTATTGCAGAGGACCATGAGGCTGGCATTTCACTTGTAATAGCAGCATTTAAAACTCTAGTCAGAAGCGGGATCCACACTTCAGGATTGCTATGATAAAGATCTGGCGGGATACCGTCAGGACCCGGGGCCTTGTTGTGGCTTAGGGCGGCAATACCTACACTGACTTCCTCCATAGAGAAAAATAGTGACTGTGTGGAATCCATAGAGTCTACAGGCACTTCCTTTGTCTTTCTTTTATCCTATTGTTAATTGTGATCTGGGTAAGGATCATTGGGAACTAGTAACCAGAAGGGGCAGGAACTGGGCGCCGAGAGTCCCAAGTGTAAATCCCCACCTCAGACTTCCAAGCATCGACTATTTTTCTACTTACAATAGATTTGGTAGTCTTGAAATGGTGGACTGACCAATAAAGACAGCGAGGGAGGAAGTCCCAGAGCCCTTATGGTCTAATAACACCCAAGCCAGGATAGCTGATTCAATTGAGAAAATCATAATTAACCGGGAACCTCAAGTTATGGTGACAAGCCCCGGTGTTTTCCCTCCAATGCCTAGCTCAATAGAGGGTACTGCACTCTTAGTGGCCAGTCCAGTGAATACTCCATCTCTAAGGCAGGATACGAGTGAGGCCAGTCTAGTGGATGTTTTATTCCGGGGGCGGGTTACGGGGGAGGTCGCTACTGCAAACCTTGTCAGGGAGAGTCCCAGGCGTCCCTTTCTTAAGATCTTATCCTGGAATGTGGCAGGTCTGGCCAACAAAGTAAATTGCCCGGATTGGTGTGCATTCATCCAGGCTCAAGACATCTGCCTATTCCAAGAAACTTGGGCGAGAGAACACATTCTCCACACGGGGTTTGCAACATTTGTTGTGCAAGCCAAATGGGCCGGCATAGGACGTCCCTCGGGAGGCCTGGCTATTTGGGTGTCCAGTGACCTGGGATGCAGGGCAGTCGTTCACCCACAAAAGTCGGAGGACATTCTTGTAGTCTGGCTGGAGTGGCCGAACGCTAATAGTCTCCTGCTGATTAACATATACTCCAGGCCAACTAAGATCTCAAAGACATCGCAAACCATAGAGGAGCTGGCAGCTGTCCTAGACGAAATCCCGCAGGGTGCCCCCACTTTGATCGGGGGAGATCTTAACTCCCACTTCGAGCCCCTCCCGGGCCTATTGGTGGATTTGGCCCAGGAGGAGGACTCGGAGTGGTCTATACCTCCCCTGCAAGCCTCGGCTCCTAGAGCTTGGACTCCTCTTGCCACACAAATTACCGCTCTAACTATGAATTATGGTCTCCGGGCATGCAACGGTAGGGCAACCTCGGATAAACCAGCCAGCTATACCTTTAATTCCAAGGGTAGGGAGTCAAGATTGGATTATATACTTGTCCCCTTAGCCCTCTGGCCGCGTATCATCGATTTTCGGGTGTTGCCTAGGCAAGACAGTGACCACAATGCGTTGGTACTGGACTACGACCACCCCGGCTTAGACCCCAAGCTGAGACAGAGGGCGTCCTTGGAGACCGGGCTTGGTCTCACACAAAACCGACGCCGAGTGAAGTGGGAGAGTTTAATCTCTAACCCAGAGAAGATACCCATGCTTTATGCGAGGCTCCTCCCCACATTTGAAAAATTCAGGCACTCATGGTCTCTGACATAACTCAGAGTGCACAAGAACGAATGGGGCAGCTCCATAAAGATCTCTCTAATTCAATATCAACAATCCTCACACGAGTTCCTAAGAGGGCTAACGGCAGCACTGCAGGACCAGTTTGGTACAATAAGAGCTGCCGTAACGCTAACACAGCCTCTTGATTTCCATCAAGGCGGGTGTGGGGAGCGAGGAGATTAGGGCCAAGAGATCCGCATATAAAATTCTAATTACCAATGCAAAAAAAGAATGGGAACATCTAAAATGGGAAACACTCTCAGCATCACTTGCCTGGGGCGACTCGCGCAAATTCTGGCGAACTTTGAACACTGGCTCGATGGAATTGGCCACAGCATCGGAGCCGAACATTTCAGCTAGGGCATGGTCAGACCATTTCCAATCGTTATACCAATCCCCAGACGGGGATTTGGTCCCCCCTCTTTTGCTGTCGGTTGACGACACGGTAGAAACGCCCTTGTTTACAATCAAGGAGGTTAGAGCAGTTATCGCTGGATTGGCATCTGGTAAGGCTCCAGGTCTGGACGGTCTTCCGGGCGACCTCTTTAAGCAGGAGCCGGACGTCTGGGCCCCTTACTTAGCTCTTTTATTTAATTCAATCCTGGGTGGTATGGAGCTCTCCGATACTTGGCTGGGCGCAGAGATTGTCCCCATCTACAAAAAGGGTTCACCTCTGCTCCCAGCCAACTATAGACCTATCAGTCTTATAGAGGTCCCACAAAAAATTTTTGGAAGACTGATCTTGAATCGACTCCAGGTCTGGATTGATGACCATGATATACTGAGCCGCTTCCAAGCGGGATTTAGGAGGGGTGTCTCAACGGTGGACCAAATCTTTCGTCTGAACCTCCTATATTGGAAGTCAGTAATAGTTGAAGGGGGCAGCCTATATACGATATTTGTAGATCTACGAGCGGCTTTTGATTTAGTCCCTAGGGACAAATTGTGGGCTGTCTTGACGGCCCTAGGGGCCCCCGCAGACCTTCTTGCAATCTTGAAAAGACTACACCAGGGTAATTTTGCAAGGGTAAGGTGTGGCAGAGGTGGAATTCTCTCGGAAGCTTTTCCCGTTGACAGGGGGGTTAGACAGGGCTGTGTGCATGCACCGACCCTTTTCTGCCTCTTTGTAAACGGGGTCTTCAACCACCTGAATGAGCTAAGCGACATCGATGCTCCTAGGTTGGCGGGCAACAGGGTGCCAGCTATCATGTTCGCAGACGACACCCTGTTGCTCTCCAAATCTCCCATGGGCATACAGAGGGTCCTAGATGGCTTCGTGGACTTCTGTACGACTCACGGTTTGGAGATCAACACCACAAAAACTAAATACATGATCTTCAACCCGTCTGCTTCAGCTCGACCAAGCCCCAGGATCGGGGCCTCCAGCCTAGAGAGGGTACATACTTTTGAATATTTAGGGGTTACCTTTAATCAATTCATGAAGTGGGACTCTCACCAGACAAAAGCAAATCTGAAGCTAACCCAGATGACGGGTGCCATTTCCAGGATGACAAACGGCCTGACTTACAAACCACTAGGCCCACGCCTCCATATTTACAAAACCCAGGCTAGGGCGGCTGGGTTATATGGGAGCGAAATTTGGGGGCATACAGCCAATCAGAAACTGTAGATGATTGAGAATAACTTCCTGAGGCAGTTGACAGCCCTACCGTCTAGCACACCATTACTACCATTAAGACTAGACATGGGCTTAAGACCTATTGTGGTGGAACTTGGGCTTAAACCTCTAACTTTTTGGCGTAAAATATGGTGTACTCCAGAGCTCGAGAACTTCAGAATGGAGTTACAAGAGATTTTGCGCCTTGTAAAAGTGGACCAAGTCCCATGGCTCATGCACGTGAATCATTCCTGTGAGATAATAGGCAGACCCGATCTGTGGTCTGACCCAGCCAATGCATGTTACACGATTTCACGCAAAACTATCTCATTGGCCTATTATGAGCACAATTTACGTGTTCTATTAACGAAGGTCAGGGCTGGGTCTTTATCTGAGTACTTTCTGGGGTTCAAAGACACGTAAAATCGAGAATTAGTCCTAGACAATATCGAACCCATGTTAACCAGAAAACTTTATTTACAATGGCCTTATGGCACCCTCCCCTTAGGGGCTTTTACCGCAAGTTGGTCACACCTGCAACTAGCAACACAATGCCCAGCATGCGGCCATCCTTACGAGTCAGATTTGCACATTATATTTTTTTGCATAGTATATCAAAGACCGAGGAGATACTGGCTCATCCCTTTATTAAAAAATCTGGTCTTTAAGCAGCACCTCCCAGCCTTCAGAATTTTAAAAACTGATCTATCAGCTCCCATAGTATTCGCAGTTGCAAAATTTTTAACAGCTATGTGGATAATTCGTAACCGTTGCATAGAATCAAACACTGTGTCTAAAACACCTTCTGTTACAGTTGTGTCGTAACTGCTAATTGACACATTTTTATATGTAATGCGTAATATGTATTTTTCTTTTTCATGTTTTTGTATGCTTATTTTGTGTTTCCTTTTATGGTCCTAGTGGCCGAAATAAAGCTGATATGATGATGATAGTGTCTACTGGGGCCAAAAAGGCCACTTGATCTCAATGCATTAGTGTGTTTGAAATTGTGTTGCCTATTGCAACAACGTGTAACTTTCTACAAAAGCCAATTGCATATTGCAAAAGTATTTACCTAAAGCATCTCACTCTGAGAAAGTATATTTTAATACCTATTGTTGGTTCTAAAATAAAACAAACATATATTCTTTTATATAAACCATTGGCCTATAGTTCAGTTATTGAGTGTGTGAGACCATTTGCTGACTGAGTGTGTGCAACAAATGCTTTACACTGTCCTCTGATACTGCCTTACTGCTCGACCAAGCTACCACTTTAGAGAGTAAGGTTATATCTAACTTTAGCCTCTGCCAAACCTCTGGGGACTGTGGACTCTGTACACACTGTACCTATTTGTGAACAGTATATACAGAGCCACTTTCTCACACCATAATACAGTACTGTTTGGCTGTAATTCCTATAGGGTTAGGGTAGTGCATTATAGGAACTATAAAGACGCTTCTATTGTGTATTTGTTCAACCATTCCCTAGGTTTTTCATTCTTGGTTTATTTTCTTTCCATCTGTCCTATCATTTTTCTTTGGAACTGGAGTGTGTCTTTAATTTACATATTAAAATGTGTTATTTTGAATATATGTATTGTTTTTGTCCTATATGTGACTTCAAAGTTGTGTCTTAGATATGTGTAAGTCTTTGTGGTTCTAACAAAATTTGTCGTGATTATTCATTGAAATAATAACATGAACTTTTTTTTTAATTGATTCTTGATGAAATTGAATCCTAAAGAAAAATACAAAATTCAAAATCAGCCTTTTTTCAGTCACTATGAGGGTCGTGTGTGATTGGGTAGAATTATTATGTGTAGAATAAGTATTAGTAGTGGCAATCGTGTTGTTGGGTTTGGGTTTGGTACTTCGCAAGCTGGCATCACCATCCGGGATCCTGGGGGGTGAGATTTCGATGGCATGGTCATACGCCTTTGTCTGCGCCCCCCCCCATTCCTCTTCTCCCAAGGCTTCTCAGGAAAAAAAAGAAGGAACCCTGCAAAAAGGATCTCATAGCGCCCTCCTGGCCTCACCAGTTCTGGTACACGGAGCTTCTCCTTCTATCAGTACAGCAGCCGATTCCTTTGGGTCCTATTCCGTCGTTACTGATGATGCCCCAGGGCCAGATACTGCATCCGGATCCCAAATCCCTGCAATTATCAGCATGGCTCCTGAGCACAGACAGTTTCTCAACCTACAGCTGTCTGCAGAATGTAGAGAAATCCTTTCCCAAGCTCGTGCTCTGAGTACAAACGAGACATACCGCATGAAGTGGAAAAGATTTTGTCACTGGTGCCAAGAATCGAGAGGGAATCCATTCTCTTCTTCGGCTCATGAAATCCTGCCTTACTTCCTGTCTTTGGCAAAAGCGGGCCTGGCTCATACGTCTATTAAGGTTCACCTCGCGGCCATCTCTCGCTACAGGAGAACAATTTCTTGCCCTTCTCTTTGGTCAGCAAGAATAATTAAAACAATTTATGAAGGGGATTTTTCGAGTCTTCCCTCCAATTAAGCCTCCTCCACCACTGTGGCACCTTAATGTGGTCTTGTCTCAGCTCATGAAGCATCCTTTTGAGCCGATCCATTGGGCGGACTTGAAATTCCTGTTGTGGGAGGTGGCTCTTCTGCTGGCTCTTACTTAGACTAGAAGGGTTAGCGAATTTCAAGCAATCACTATCCAGGAGCCTTTTCTGCAGTTCACAAATTACACTGTAGTGCTCCACACTTACCCAAAGTTCATGCCCAAGGTGCTCTCGGATTTTCACTTAAATGAACCTGTGGTTCTTAAGGATTTTTTCCCTAGACCTGCAACTCCGGCGGAGAAGTCACTTCATTCATTAGACATTCAACTTCGCTTAAAATTATATCTCCAAAGGACTAAACACTTTAGGAAGTCACCTCAACTTTTTGTGGCTTACAGTGCTCCTCGTAAGGGTTTCCCCCTTTCTAATCAAGAAATTGCATGCTGGGTTGCCAGCTCTACCCAGTATTGTCATCAATTAGCTTGGAAACCCATACAGGGTGAAGTCCGGGCTCACTCCACGAAGGCAGTCTCTTCCTCTACAGCCCTATTTGCTGGGGTAGCTATCCAACACATCTGCAGAGCAGCCACCTGAAAGAGTATCCATACCTTTACCAGACATTACTGCTTGGATTCTTTGACTCAGAGTGACACTGCAGTGGGACAAGCAGTCCTGAGGAACCTGTTTCAGTAGCATTGAGCTTTGCTTCTCATCCATCCTTCCTTTATATTGAAGTTTTCGCACATTGTTTGATAAATGTACTGTTTCTGATTAAATTCTGTGGGCTTCTGAGCTTTGATGATGCTTCTTGTTGTTTCTCTACTTAAAGTTTTTTCTGTTGGGTTACACTTTATGTAGTCGTGATAGTTCTAAGGGGTGAGGCTGATCTGATTGGTTGTTGATTTTATTTGGTCTCTTTTACAAAACGAGGTGTATATGTTACAAAACTGGAATGGGCCGAAGCCTGGTTTCTAGTTTCTAATGGCTTTGCATTGCTATTTTTATATACCGGGGACTCCCATCTCTACGCCGGGGAATGATTCAAGCATGTGAAACTATGAAAGTTTCCAATACTGGAGAACTAAAGTTACAGGTAAGTAACTTGTTTTCTTAACATGTGTTCTCTACCTTAACCCTCTCGAGTTACTCTGACAACCAGATTGTGATGTCAGGACCCTGGATGACTTAGCTTATGGCTTTTAAATGTTTAGCTAATAGGTAAAGTCTATAAATCTTCAGTGTGATTTTTCGTTTTTTAGGTGTAGAAATCAAACTACTATCATACATCTGGTTGTAGTTAACCATTTCTACGGATTAATTGTAAAATCATCTTGGATATCCCTGTTTTTTAGTAACCTCAATAAGGACAGCTCCATACTATGTGATACAATTCTGCATCTGCTATGCCACACCTTATCCTTCCCGGTCAAGCCTGATTGAGAGGTGTTACCAGCTTCTTCCTGTGCCCATAAGTTAGCAGCAAGTGTGGCATCACAGGCGTAGGTGGTTCCGCTGTGTTGCACCCCCAGGTTAAACATGTAATTGTTGAGATTGAGCCATACAAGCCAGTTAGGAACTGCACGACACCGGCATGTGGGAGCACTGCTACAAAATTATCCAGCTTGGCGCTTCGGGGATATTCTAATGTGAGAAATCTGCTGTTCTATTTTCCACAAGAAAGAGCTTTGAAGAAGGTAATTAGCATCTTCTTTTGTTCTATATGGGGTTGCTGTTAGGCTGACTCAGAAATTCAGGGCTCATCACGCTTTTACTGTAATAAAAGAAATAGTTACTTGAAGCACCGGTTAATGGGACAGTAATATCTAACAAATTAATACAATGTAACCGACTAGGTACTCTGTTCTATTCGTACTTACTTTGTTGGAAGGCTAGTCAACTCAGTATGTTAACACTAAAGCTGCTTAGTTGGCAGTCATTAAAAAAAATTAAAATTTCCTAAATTTAAAAACTCCCCACCTAAACAACTAGATTGCAGTGCTGTGAACTCGACTTTAACCCCTTCTGTGCCCATGACGAGCTGGACTCGTCATGGGCCGCGGTTGCGCTGTGCCCATGACGAGTCCAGCTCGTCATGAACCCCGCCCGCTAATGCAACGCCCGGCACAGGGCGGGGAAAGGGCGTGGCACACAAGGGGTTAAAGATAGGGATCAACATCCTCTGTAAACAAAAGCTTTTCCAGATCTTTTAAGGCTAGGGATGGTTCCAAACAGTTGTAGAATCAGGAGGACCTCCTCCCGCTTATGGACACAGACCACATTCTGGGTGTGTGAAGACTCTCTGGGAAAGAGGAACGATGAAGGGGTCAATACGGGACACCGTAAAGTCACTTGCAAAAAGAATGTGTTGGGAGCTTTGTGACCTATGTGCTGTATTGCCTTAGTTCTGTGGGCCTTCGGACCTGCTGGACTCTCCTATCTTCTGGACAGTAACGGATAGTTGATGTCCTCCATGCAATTCTAGACAGCTGGATCTTGTGTATATCTGCCTGCGATCAGTGCATCTTCTCCTGCTCCTCTCTCGAGTACACATCATCTTCTCTTCTCAGATCACAGCTGCAACTCAACCTTTACCCTGCCAGGATTATTGCCCTCTGTCAAATTTACCCCTCAACAAGACAAGATGTGCACTATCGAGCTACAAGATGTGAAGTTTCACATTCTAATAGTAAAAAGAAAAATCACTTTTCCCTGGTTCATGGTAGTAGGGTATGGACTGTCAATACAAAGTGTTGCTTTTTCATCTCAGACTAGCTCCACATGCCCCGTTAAAGAGCTTCACCTGGCAGTAGTGCAGGTTTGGTTCTTAAGACTCCTTTCAAAAAGACATTTAAAGTAAGAGCAAATGAATTGCTCAATACAATCAATTTACTATACCAGAAGGAGAATACTAGTCTATAGACATGTCAATTTTAATCAAAATAGTTAATATCACAATAGTTGTCAGTGTTCGAATTCTCCAGTGCTTGCAGAAATGATAAAAATAGGAGAACAGAAGGAGTTTAAGCATATGTGGCACAAGAATGAGACAACAAAATATTACAACAGCAGCTTTAATTTATCAGGGATTTTGTAAGGTTGGAGAGAAACAGAAAAAAGGTGTACCCGTTTTAGAGAGGTTGGCATTGTTATGTTCAAGCCAGCTGGCGTAAGTTACAGAGTTGGATTTGTATCGAAGCAGATTCTTGAAGGTCCTTTATCAGATAAATACATTTTGGAGTAATCTTGTGCAGGGAGAAGCACTAGTGAGCAACATTGTTGTACACTGCTCTGAAGACCATGAAGCAAACCTAAAGATGCCCATTACCTACGACAGGTGACATCCATACAGGAAACTAGGGTGGAAAAATGTGGTGCAAAGGGGCCATCTAGGGTTTGCGAGGGAGCAACCTGTTTGTCTTAACTCAACATTTAAGATGGTCTTGCAGGACGAGTGAAAATATTTTTGTGGCTGTTACCAGTAGAAATCAGATAGTACTACTGCACATTCTAGGGAGTGCGTTGGACTCAGGAAAGCATTTTAAAGCTGGAGCTATATATTGATTATTATTAATGTTGGAGAAATTTGTTTTTAAAATAGCTTTCTCAAACTTTTCAGAGCACTGTTCTTTGGTGCATGACTAGTTACTTAAAGCTTTCAGTTGAAAAAAGGGCAAGACTTTTTTTTTCTAATGTATACTTCTAACCACAGATTTCTCACCTTTTGTATTTACTCCGACGCAAGACAGGATCAGCAACTTTTCGAAGCAACATTTCCTGTGTGCACATAGATGGTGCCATTGGCTCCACGGCAGCCTTGCACCACCCCAAGAAGTGACGACACTGAGCCATATTAAGGCTCCACTCCTGCACACTAATGTGAATTCCTTTATTTTTCTTGCACCCATCTACGCGTATCTGAAGCTCCACTCTCAACCTTTCATTAGTATTTGCCAAAATGGCACTCTGGTCTAAACAGTGTCTGGTAGGTAGGAGCACTAGATCCTAGTCAGGGGACACAGCTATTGTGACCAGGAACCTTAACACCCAGGGTGTTTGGTGATTCGGGCAGCCACCTGCATGATAAGTTCCATGACCTTGACTACTGCGCATCTGGGCAAAGTCTAAGAGCAAAAATGCATTTGCTATTTTGTTTCTTAGGTACCTGAACACCATCTGCCTACTTGGACGCTACACACTTGCCTTTTGGGATATAACCGATGAGATCTTACTGTCCATCCTGGAACAATTCAGGAACAGCTTCACTCAGGCAAACCAAGACGGACAGGGCATAGCGAAATAGGTTTTGAGGGCTAACCTGGACAAGATTGACTGTGAGGGTATTGCCATGGGCACCTGTCTACCACAGTGGTTTCTAGTGCAGAGCAGGCATACTTTACTGATACACCGTTTGATGGTTCCAGGCATTTTGGTGAAAAGCGGTCTCTGTACTGAGAACAGCAATGCTGTCTTTGGCCTGCTGTTCAGGTTTGCTCTCTTCAGCCAATCAATTCCATCACCAATCAAGAAAATTTCAGGGAGTTCTTTTGAGTCTCGCTTATGAATAGAGGCTTCCTCGCAACCCCTACAGCAGCCAACACAAATCGTTCACTGTGCAAGAGGGTGTGGTGGTTGGAGAGGCTATGATAAACACTATGGACTGTAGTATTATTCCTCCCTGTTGCAGCAGTGGGGTGGTCATCTGTTAGCGGTGGTGATCAGGGACCTTTGGTCTTCGTGGGAGCAAAGGCACCAATTAAAACGTTGTGCAACATTTGGTCGGCTCTGAAGGCCTTCCTTCCTTCCATCAAAGGAAATCTGGTTCGAGTCCTGGCACAACCACCAGCTGGTATTGCAACAGGCAGGGGGATCTGGTATTGCTGTTTCTGTGCCAGCAGGCGCTGCAGCTTTGTTAGTGGTTGGACTCTGAAGGGGAATCCCTGTGACTTTGTCATTTGGAAGGTCCCCTGAATTCCAAGGCAGACAGGTGGGCCACAAATCTGGTCTTCACCTAGAGGTGATTTAAGGCATCTTCACCTAGCAGGACTTTCCCTGGCTAGATCTTTTCGCCGCTGCCAAGAACTCTGTCACGACAACTGTACATTGGAGTTTAAGCCAAGAGCCTTCCTGCAATATGAATTGTACGTGATGTGTTCCAGTGTCCTATACATTTTTATGCTCCTCCCCTGAGTTCTTAAGAAGGTCTGAATGGATCGAGCTCATATCATTCTGGAACGTTGATCTCCTGAGAATGCATCCTGCTATCTTCTTTCCTTTTTGGGAAGACCTCCTGTCTCAATGGCAGGCCGGGCCCTCCACCCTAATCCCCACAACCTACCTATGAAGGCTGCTGTCACCGTTGTCTCCAAGTTCCTGCTCCATATAGAAGGACTGATTTACGTAGATGTTAAAAACCGTCATCTTGGTCTGCAGCCTTAGGTACCTAGAGCTCCAGATATGCTTTCGCTGAATGAAGGCAGCCCTTGTTTTGCCTATTCTCGCTTTGATGTCGGCGTCTGTGCCTCCCTGCTTGTCTATGACACTGCCCAGCTAGGTGGAGGCCTCAACCTCTTCCAGTTCTTGGCCTGCAAGAGTGAGTTTGTTGTGCCGGGCATGATGGTCTTCAGGATCTTGTTTTTTTCCCTGTGGACGTTGATGCCAAGTTGTGCCTATGTGGATAGGGGCGTGGTCTGCCGAGCAGCGGAATGGCCACTCTTTGAGTGCGCTCCGCGGGCTGGGACATTAATCCTTTCCTAATCCTGCCTGAAGCCGACGTCCCTACCTGCTGGGGACCGGTTGTGTGCTGCCGCGCTGTGAGCCCTGAGCCGGCTCTATAACGCCGGATCAAGAGGACTGGTCGCGGCGCCTGCTCGTGGTGGTTGCGGCGGCCCTGAAACTTGAGCCCGGGGCTGTGGCGGTGTCACGGGCCTGTACTGTCGGCAGAGCTGGGAAGGCCCTGTGCGGACGGCGCTGGATGTGGCTGCAGACGATGAGGGGAGCCTGTGTCTGTGAGGTGCCCCCAGATTGAGCTCCTCGGTAGCGTTCTCTGCTGTAGGCTGGCCCAGACGGAGGTGAGGCGGAGCGCCGGCACTTCTTGGAGGGTCTGAAGGTGCCATTTTGGAGCTCCGCGCCATCAGTGGAGGCTGCTGTGAGTACGTGAGTGGCGTATTCCTCGGCCCCCTCCCGCTCGCTATGGACCCCTGTTGATTGCTGCTCCTCATGAGACCCGCGCGGCGGCCCCTGTCGACGGAACTGCGGGGAGAGGCGCCCGCTGCGGAACGCGCTTGGAGAAGCGATAGCGGTGGCAGTGACACTGCGGGAGGACGCATGAACCCTAGGAGGATGTTTGCGGTGATGTAGTCGGCTGGACGCTGCTGAGGATGGCAGGGGGCCCGGAAACATGGTCACTGCGGAGCTCTGAGGTTGGGGTATTAATAAGTGGTTTGCTGTGTGGGCACTCCCCAAAGTGGACACTTTATCTGTGATTGTGCGGAGCAGTTGGGTTATAATCTGCGGGGATCTGTGCAAGACGCTGCTGCGACCCGGCGTCCGGCCTGCCCGGCCGCTTCAGTATGTCTGTGCTGCCCTGAATTGCCGCAGGAGTTCGAAGCGGCGCTACTGTGACGCAGGGTGCTCCTGGCTGGAGGAGATTTGCGTTATCACCTTCTGTGCTGCTCCCTAAGTGAGGACTGGTGGCGGGGGGGGGGGGGGACGAAGAGTATCCTCGTAATTTCGACCTCTAGATCTGTCCTGGTCGTGGTTGGGCGCTGAGAACTGGACACATGATGGGTAAGCAGGATGCCAAGCAACCCAAGCTGACCTTTGACAAGAGAACCACGCGCCAATCTGAGTCGCCAGCTGGCACGCAGGCGGAGGAGCAGCAGGAGATGCGGTCTGAGGATGGGGGTGAGGATCTGTGCACTCTCATGTTAGAAATGCGCACTAGCCTGCGCAATATTGATTCTAAACTGGACACTCTAACCACACAGTTGGACTCGGTCAAGGCACGGGCCCACGCCCATGACACCCGCCTGGATGCTTTGGAAAACCGACATACTGAATTTCACGAATTCCAAGTGGAAACAAAAGAGCAACTGTTAAATATGGACAGACTCTTGGGAGTCATTCGGGCCAAAAATGACGATTTAGAGGCACGGTCGCGCAGAAATAATCTACGCATTACCGGGATTCCGGAGACCACTGCAATCACCAAAATGGAGAGCTATATGACGGAGCTTCTGCATGCGCTGTTCGACCCTCAGCTGTCCCCTGTCTTCGTGGTGGAAAGGGCACACAGGTCCCTGGGCCAGAGACCCCCGGTGGGAGCACCGCCTAGACCTATATTGGCCAAATTGCTGAACTATCAAGACCGGGATAACATATTGAGAATGGCGAGGGAGAAAGGTAGACTGTCCTATCAAGGTAACACCATATTGTTTTATCCGGACTTTACCCCGGCGGTGCAGGCGGCACGCCGTGAATTTCTACAGGCCAAGCGTATACTCCTACAGGCACAGATTCCATACTCCTTGCTATAACCATCGAAATTGAAGGTTTCCTATGATGGGACTGCGCACTATTTCACTGATGCAAAGTCTGCTCTGAAGTTTGCTAAACATATTGGACTAAGGAAGGGTAAAGATGATCGTGGATAGACGGCGTCAGCGGCTGACAACCTTAGCGATAATGACTGACCCAGGGTTTGGCCCTGGTTGAGTTCCGAACGATATTCACCATGATGCCGCACTTTGTGATACTTTGCTCAGATGCAACTGTAGGTCAACATGCTATTCCTTATTGTTTATAGTTTGTCTTTGGGATGTCGGGGGAGGGTTTGTGGCAACACTGCAGAGCTCCCGGCCCCCCCTGTTAACTCAGGGGTGATTGCTGACGCCACCATGCCTCCCATGGGAGATTTCCCGTCTAATTTCCAGAGTTGGTTGTGTACTGGGTTGTTAGGGAGGGTTTATTCTGCAACCTGATTGGGGGGGTTGGAGTGGGTGCGGGGTTGGGAACGGGGATTGTTTGGTTGTTTAATGCCAGTATGATCACGAGGTGTGTGACATTGTACACACGTTCTGCTTCGCTAGTTCCAGTGACAGCCTACCTACTTCTCACTGCGAGACTCTGTGTAGGCACTCACACGCGCAACCACTGAAATTATTAACGTGGAACATTAGAGGACTGAATGATTATCGCAAGTCGAGATTGGTCCATGCCTATCTAACCAGGCATAACATTGACATTTGTTTGTTACAGGAGACACACTTAAATACTGCACCATCTCCGAAGTTGCGACACCGCAGGTGGGGGCACACATATATGTCCATATATTCCAATTACGCCAGAGGGGTAGCTGTGCTGATTCGACAGGGGATCCGGAGGGGAGGTTTGTCATTATATGTGGAATGCTGGGGGGGGGGGGGGGGGGGGGGGGGGGTTCCTCTGGTGATTGCAGCAATATATAGTCCTAATACTGATTCTCCTGATTCTTTTCAGGATGTTTGGTCTAGAATTACGGCAACAGGATATGACACCGTGCTGTGGGGATTTCAATGCTGTTCTTGATGACGCAACGGATAGGAAGGGCTTGGCTCGCACCCTGCACCCGGCTGCTAGTACAACTCTGCAGTCCATAGTCAGGGACGGGAACCTGGTAGACATATGGCGCAGTAGGCACCCCCTGGTGAGGGAAGGCACATGTGTATTGGATCATCACTGTGTGTGGTCACACCTGGATTTCTGGCTGACCTCAAGGGACACGGCGGCTTGGACTACTGATGTATCACACTTGCCGCGCACGCTGTCAGACCACGCACTGTGTCTGTTACGGCTATCCCTCCCGGGATCATTCCCCCGAGCGTTTTCCTGGCGGCTTCCACCGCATGCTATGCTAGATGAGGCTTTCAGGGAAGAGATACGGAGGGATATCCTTGATTATTATTCTAATAATGAGGGGTCGGGGACTGAAGCTTCGCTCTGGGAGGCTTTTAAGGTGGTTATCAGAGGCCAATGTATTGCGAGGCAGGCGGGGGTGTTAAAGGCGATTCGTGGCACGCTGGCCTCCCTGGAGGCCCAGATTAAGGCCCTGAAACGAAGTTCTTGGGCAAATACGCTGAGGCGCGTCGATACGGCGAGGGAGATAGGCCGGGTCGCACACTTGCTGGCTTGATTCGACCATCGCAATCAGCGACGTTTGTCCATGAGGTTCGAAACCCGCAAGGAGATATAATTAGAGGTCATATAGAAGTGTCCAACGAATTTGCCACATTTTACAATCGGCTGTACACGACTACTCGGGGGACATGTGCTGAGGAGCTGAATGCGTTCCTTGACACTTTGGCACTGGTCTGGTTTAATGACTCGCATAGGAAATATTTGGACCTCGCTTTTACAGTAGAAGATGTGGCGCAGGTCATTAAAAGCCTACCCATTGGTAAGGCCCCCGGCCCTGACGGTCTAACCACGTCCTTCTATAAGACGTATGTTGAGGAATTGGTGCCTCGTTAGCTGGAGGTATATGGAGAGGCTTTAGAGGTGGGAATCCTGCCTCCGTCTATGAGGGAGGCGACAATCATTACGCTCTTGAAACCGGGAAAACCGAAGGAGGAACTGGACTCTTACCGTCCACTTTGCATGATCAATGTAGATGTAAAAATCTTTGCTAAGCTGCTGGCTAACAGGCTGCAGCCACTCTTGCCAATGATTGCACTTCCGGATCAGTCGGGATTTATCCCGGGGAGATCCACTTCTCATAATTTGCGAACGATATTTTCGGTGCTCCATTACTTACACCCAGACGAAAAGGCTGCGGTGGTGTTTCTGGACGCCACCAAGGCGTTCGATACGCTTGAATGGTCTTACCTCTTCTCAATCATAAGGTGCATGGGATTTAGTCAGCTTTTTATAAACTGCATCCGGCTGCTTTATAACTCTCCCAAGGCGCGGGTACGGGTGAATGGTTTGCTCTCAGATCCCTTTTCGATTTCACGTGGGACCCGACAGGGGTGTCCACTGTCCCCTTTACTGTTCGCTGTTGCAGTGGAGCCACTGGCCGCTCGGGTCGAGCAACATCACACCGCGAGAGAGATTGGTTTCAGTTCCCGTAGCCTGCTCATTTCCCTATATGCCGACGATGTCACGTTATATATTATAAATCCCGAGGTCAATCTCGATCCGTTGTTGAGGGAATTTGTCCGATTTGGTGGGCTTTCGGTTGTTTGTATTAATTGGGCCAAATCTGTGGTTTTACCGTTGACAGATGGGACTCCCCGGGTAACATCTGAATTCCCCTTGCGCTGGGAGGTGGGAGAGGTGAATTATTTGGGAGTCTGGGTCAGTCGTGATACACAGGAGGTGTGGCGCCTAAACTATGGCCGAACCATGATGTGGCTGGAGGACAAAGTAAATGCATGGGCGCGGCTGCCGCTGTCCCTGGCCGGCAGGATAGCACTAGCCGAAATGGTCATTCTGCCAAAAAATTTATATTTGTTTGTTAATATACCGATCCCCGATTACAAAACATTTTTTTAACACACCTAAGTCCCACCTCCTCACGCTGGCGTGGGCGGGCAAGCGAGTCAGAGCGTCTTGGGACCTTCTGACCCTCCCGTTGAGGCAGGGTGGTCTGGGAGCCCCGGATATGCACCTATACGCGTTGTGCGCGCAAGCACAGTTTTTGCATTATTGGGTACACCAGACCCCATTCCAGCCACATGTTGCGGTGGAAACAGACGTAATGGCCCCAATCCCGCTTAAGGTGGCATTGTATCAAAAGCCACGACGCCCTCGCGTGACATAGATTCGGCTGGTACCCTGTGTTGGGCGTGGGATGAACTGCAAAAGAGAGCGGGGCTTCTGCTGCTTTATGCCCCTTCTGTTCCTCTACCGCAGAATCCCATGATGCCTTGTATACGGGACAGCATGAGCAAGACACTAGCTAAGACAATGAAACTCCAGCCGTTTGGGGACTTGTACCCCGGGGACATGTTTCGACCTCCGCCTGTCGCGCTCGAGGGTCCGGTGGTGCCATTTACTGAAAACTTCCTATACCATAGAATTCGCACGGCGTGTCGTTACTTGTGGGAGGACTTCCCGAGGGCGCCGCCGACTCTGCCTGCACTGGAAAATTTGCTGAAATTCCCATCCTCGCGCAAATTGGTCACTCGTATATATACCCGCATGCAGGATACTGCTCCGATTGTGACGCCTAACTCTCTTAAACATTGGAATGATGAGCTAGATGAGGAGTTAACTGAAGAACACTGGGAATATTGTTGCGGGCAGCTATTGGAACTTTCCCCAAATTATAAGTTACGATTGATCCATTTTAAGTATTTGCATAGATATTATAGGACTCCGGTGGGTCTCCATCGTATGGGTCTTCGTGCGGAGAGCGATTGCTGGAGATGTGGCCACATTCCGGCTACATTTCTACATGTGCCATGGCATTGCCCTAGGATAGCTGAGTTTGGGTGTAAATCTTTGATTCGGTGAATGACATACTAGGGGTGGGGCTAGTTCCATCTCCCGTGATAGTCCTACTGGGATATGTGAAGGACACGCCACCTAAGCTAAGTAAGCTGCACGCCCTCCTCCTTTTATTTGCTAAACGTCAGATCGCCGTACACTGGGGTAGGAAGAGGGTGCCCACTATCCTGGAGTGGGTCAGAGACATTACATATGGTCATACCCAACTGAGTACATTCTGGGAACTGATGCTACTCAATTCCAGACACGAAACATTTGGGACCCGTTTTTGGCTTGGAACACTAACTTGCAGAGGGAGGCTGTGCCCTCGGATGCTGTGGCAGTGTAGTCTCCATTGTATTTGTGTTCTGTCTATGCCTTATCTTTATTACCTCCAGTATAGCGCAGGAGTCACCGGTCTGGGAGTATAAATCGGTGTGAGCATTTGTAATCAACCCTCTCAGGTGATGTTGTCAGTCAATCTCATATCTGTGTACCATCTGATATAATGTGGACATGCTTGGTCATTTGAGCTATATATATTACATGTGCGATTTTGGGACAGTGGGTAGGACGTGTTCTGTCATAATTCTTATGGTCGAAGTAGATTAATCTGTCGCTGCTTTTTGACTATTTAATATGAAACTGGCTTGTTAATTTGGGTTGATGTTGTTGTATTGAAAATGTCAATAAACAAAACATTTTTAAAAAAAAAGTTGGGCCTATGTGGCTGCCACATTGTCTGTCTTCTCTTGCATCTGCAGATGGGTATGGGAGAGTAGGGCCAGGGCGTCTGCCAAGTCCAGGTCATCGAGCGGCGTCCAAGGTGTCCACCATATCCCATTTCTTTTCCTTACTGTGGATGTCTCCATGATCCAATCTATGGCCAGCAAGTAGAGAAAAGGCATCCGCAAACAACCCTGTCCCTCTTCATTTGGAAGTCTTCCATGAGTTGTCCTCTATCTATGGACTATCTTGTAGGTCATTCCCATATAAGAGTTCTTGATAATTCTTACGAGTTTATGTGGCACACCATAGTGGTGGAGGAGTTTCCAAAGGGACTAGGTCTCCATTGTCGAATGCCTTCTCATAGTTGATGAAGTTGACATAGAGGGGGGAATTCCATTCCTTTGATTGCGCAGTGATGATGCCAAAACAGTTAATTACCTAAAATAACACTTTTTTTTCTGGCGCATAATCGAACTGCAGATTACTCACCACCCTCCCTCCTATGCATTCTGTGTAGCATACCTTTATGGTTCTGAAAAGGCCCTTTTGATCCATATTTGATGCAGTCTGTCTGTTCTAAGGAAAACTAACACCAGCGTGGATAAGTGGTGCCTATATACAAATCTGTTGTCATTTTCAAGGGCGGATTGAAGTTGCCACTAGCAAATGGTGCCATCTATAGGCGCACAGCACCTGTTGCTTTGAAAGGTTCCATATCCTGTTTGGCACCTGAGGAAATTTAAAAGGTGAGGAATCTGCTACTAGAGAATCAATAATAAGTAGCTTGTTCTTTTGGATTGTCCTTGGATCTTGCACCTGAGCCTTTTTTCAACATATACAAAAAAGTGTAATAGATTACAAAGATATTATCCTTCAGTCACAAACTGTGTGGAATGTATGTGGGACTTTACTCACTGGAATGTTGATTTGTAGAATTCTCTTTAACCATAAAATATAATTATTTGTTTGGGGAGTAATAAGAATTTGTGTGATGTACTCAGATGTCAGAGTGGAGAGACTATTATAATTTGATACAATAAAATTTAGATACTGTAACGAAGGAATGTTCTCAAAGGTTCTAAAGGTTGGATACTATCTGATTTGAGCCTCTCGGATGAAATCAGTACTTTTGAGATGTGCCTTTAAACAAAGGTATGTAGTTAGTACAACCTCTCTATCATTTATGAGCAGGTCCCACAAAAATATAGTTTTTCTAACCTTTTCTAATGGGCTTTATAAAAAAAAAACTGTTTCGGTAACTATCCAAACTAACATTTGTTCTGCTGTTTCTGGATTTTCATCTATTGTCAATTATGTTGTGAAAGTTATTGGTTTCAGGACAAAAGTGAGGGAATGGCTTTATATCAAAAGTTCTTCCATTGGCCTTCCTAGTTAGATTAATTATTTGAAATGGAGCCATAAATAATCCAAGTTGTTGCCACCATTATAGAAGTATATTCCTTATCCATGAATGTAATGTTCTGATGGATGAAGGCAGACATTAAAAATCGTGAAAAACCCCATGTGCCTACGTTGTGAAAGGGAGGAAGGGACATTCCTCCACAGTGTTGAGCTGCTCAGCATTGCAGCCGTTTTGGTGTAGGGTGTCATCGTGCCTTAGCGAGGTGCTGTCCTGGGACTTGCCCTTGGACCCCCGTTTATTCTTGCTACATAGTATGGAGGACATCGGCGGGAATCGCTATAAGCAACCTCTATTGTTCCTCGCCCTTAAGGGACATAGCCCAGTTTTGGAAGGGAACCTCACCACCAACAGTAGGGAAGTGGCGTAAAGAGTTGGATAACTGTATGAATTGAGAGGAGGCGGTGTTTCAGGCGAGGGGCTGCCCCCTAAAGCATAGAAAGATATGGTCCTGGTGGGCTACTTACTATGGTATTGATCTCCCTCCTCTTTCCTGGCAATCCCCATAGGAATTGTCTCATCTGTGTCTTGTGGGCCCTACTGTACGATATATTGTTTCCTCTTCTTGGTCACAAGTGTTTCTTGAAATTTGCCTGCCTTAGTCGGGGGTGCGCGGATGTCTGCGTACTGTTCGTTGATTGTTTTTTATGTTTTATATACAACCAGTACCCACTGTAATTCCAAATGTCGCTATCGCTTGGATAAGATGTGTTCGAGTGGATTATGCCGGGCTTTTGCCTGATTGGTACTGTAAAATTTCAATAAAATATGTTTAAAAAAAAAAAAATTGAAAATGCTTGAGGCTGGTGTCGTGAGTTGACATCTTTCAAGACGATTAGTTTTAACACACATTTGCTTGCATGGCCTCATGAGATAGTGTACTCAGAGATGGTTTGCTTACACTTCATAGGTATGTTATCTGGCCTTGGAACATTCTGTACAAGGACTTAGTACACTGCGCAAAATATTGTTGTTTGTTCAGCGACCGCTCTGGGTGCATAGTTTATCAATGTCAATAGGACCGGGACTCAGGCACGTAACGAACGGGTTCTGTTTATTATATAAACACTATGCGTCTATTCAGACTAAGGAGCATCTCAATGGATTATCAAAAGCAGCCCAATGCCTGAACTCTAGCCCAGCTGAGTTCCAACACCATCCTGAAGAAGGCAGCAGCATGTTCTACACCAAGACTGGCTGCCAGATGTCACACGTCTGCAGGTAAATAGGGAGTTCGATCACTCTAAGGTATTCTGGCAGACCTGCACACCCTATGCGCTATAGGATAGACAGCACTAGGTAGGAGTGCAATTATATGTATTCAAATAATTAATGCAAAGGCACGATGGTTAAATTATTCATTCTCTTCACCATTCTTAAAAAGCTGGTACATTATTTTGCTCCTTTCTGTTAATCATTGCAGCACTCGTGTTGTACACAAGAGTGCAGTTGCTTCAATAAATGTCTGAAATGCCAGTTTGTGTACTTCCTGAGTCTCCCTTTGGGCATGCCTGAGCTGCTAACAAAAGGGTAAAACCTGTTTCCACGATTTCTGTTGTCATGCTCTGAGGTTGCAGATACTGTCCGGTGCCCTGTCAGTTTAAGGGGCATTAAGTCAACATGTTCTGATAGTATGAGTGTACTCAGTCTCACATAATTTCGATGCTTATGTTGTTTAAACACAGTGTCTTACTGAGAAAGTAGGAACCGTACAACACTATCATTTTAAATGAAATGCAAAAACCTGCATTGCAGCAGGCACAAAGAAAGTTAAATATATTTGAATTCAGGAATGAGTTTTTTTCCCCCAAGTGTATTAAGTTCAAACATGAATTTAAGGACTTAAAGCACTTAAGATACAGGCAATTGTAACCTGGGAGATGATGAAAAGTCTTTCCATCACTGAAAATGTATGGCATATTAAACTGGGTTCCAGCCTTTTTCCCTTGCAGAGCTGAGTGCTGAAAATGTGTTTGAGGCATGTGTGGCTGTTGATGCATCTTGCCGTCTAGTGTTGGTCTTGAATGTGTGCAAGTTGGTTTTCTTTGAAGGAAGTCTTTCTAGTCACGATGTATAGTGGTGACTCCTTTTGCTTGTAATGCTCATGGTCCTCGTATCAATTGTCAGATTGTTTTCTTCCACCGTCTGGTCCGGATGTGTGCTCCTCTGCTCCGGTTCGACAAATTTGTCAGTTGCTTTCCTGAATACCACTGGTTCTGTTTCAATCGCAAATTTCTCTCTCTACATTATTTAAGTGCATCGACGTAGAGTTAGTCCGGGTGACTCGAGTCGGCTGTGGCCCATTTGAGCCTTCGCCCTTTGGGGCAGAATTCCTCTTTGGCATTCCATACAAGAGATGTCCACTCGGTAATAGAACAGATGCCTTACCGCTTTTGCCCTCGTTGCCACACCGAGTTTCCACGCACCGATCTCCATCAGGTGTGTATCTAGTGCCTTTCCCGCGACCTTTGACCCTGTTTTCAGGTTACACCACTCCCCACGCCGCACAGCACAACCTGTGTTCCGTGTCTCCCAGGCCGCTGCTGCCACGACCGTTGGTTCGCTGCCCCTAGCAGCCATACTGCCCCCTTGTGCTTCTGCTCCCTGATTTAGTTACTGTATTTTGTCTTAACTGTGTTTATTTTGCCTTTCTGCTCCTGTCTCCATTCCGGTTATTTACTGTTATTATTGCCTATTGTTACCCCCTTTGCCTTCTGTACCCTGCCCGCTCGCTTTTCCCACCGCTCTGTCCCCTGCGGCCCCGCCCCCTGCTCTCCCATTCGCCGCCCCGCTCCCACCTCCCAGCTGCTCCTCCCCCCTACCTCCCCTTATATGGTGGCCGCTGCGCGGTGAGTAGAGCGACATCTGACCCTGTTTTCAGGTTAGGCCGCTCCCCACGCCGCACAGCAACACCTGTGTTCCGTGTCTCCCAGGACGCTGCTGCCACGACCGTAGGTTCACTGCCCCTAGCGGCCATACTACCCCCTTAGGCTTCTGCTCCCTGATTTAGTTCCTGTATTTTGTCTTAACTGTGTTTATTTTGCCTTTATGCTTCTGTCTCCATTCCGGTTATTTACTGTTATTTTTGCCTATTGTTACCCCCTTGCTACCCCCTTTGCCTTCTGTACCCCGCCCGCTTATCCCGCCGCTCAGCGTAGGAAAGTGGCTCTGTATATACTGTTCCCAAATAGGTACAGTGTGTACAGGGTCCACAGTCCCCAGAGGTTTGGCAGAGGCTAAAGTTAGATATAACCTTACTCTCTAAAGAGGTAGCTTGGTCTAGCAGTAAGGCAGTATCAGAGGACAGTGTAAAGCATTTGTTGCACACACTCAGCCAGCAAATGGTCTCACACACTCAAGAACTGAACTCTAGGCCAATGGTTTTTGTATAAAGATAGGTCGTTTTATTTTAGAACCAGCAATTGGTATCAAAATATACTTTCTCAGATTGCGATGCTTTAGATAAATACTTTTCAATAGGCAATAGACTTTTAAATATAATAGTTACAGTGGTTGCAATAGGCAGCACAATTTCAAACACAATAATACATTGGGCTCAATGGGAATTTCAAGTTAAATTCAATTCGTTACTTTAAGGATTACTTTTCTAACTCCAGGACTGGATCCTAGATTCAGCCCTGGGACAGTTCCTCGAAACAAGTGAGTAAATATGATTTAGTTACTGTTGTGATTTTTAAGCAATATTTTGGTATTTTAAAAGTTGAGACAAAAACTTTTTCTTATAAAATCACCAATGTTATCCTATGGGAGGAAATTCACTTAGCACGTAAGTGGGGTTATTGTTACTTTTTCTAGTTCAGTGTTGGATCCTGGATCCAGCACTAGTGTACCACCTGTAAGCAGTTGAGAGAATGCGTTTAGGTTATGGAGGCGATTTTTAACGAATATTTGTTAGTTTGAAAAATCGACACTTAGAAGAAATTTCACAGAAAAACAGTCAATGGTATCCTATGGAAGAAAATTGAGTTAGCGGTAAGTATGGTTGTAATTACTTTTCAGCGTCGGGGCTGTGCACCAAGATCCAGCACTGGGATCTCTCCTGATAGCAGGTGAGTATTTTCGTTTTCGTTACTCAGTTTATTTTAGGTGAATATTTTAAAGTTTAGAAACTCCACACATAGAAGAATTTTCAAGTGAAACGAGTCAACGTTAGCTTATGGAAGAAAAGAGTTATCAGCTTTTGGGTAAGTACTCGACTGTCAGAGTTAAGGTTCTGGGCATAGACTCGGGGGACTCCCGGGGTCAAGTAAGTACAGTTGTTACACTCTCAGCGGCACAGGGGCAGCCGGGTGCAGAGTGAGGTAGGCCCAATGTTATTCTATGGGAGGCAGGGGGCCTGTGGTTGGTGGCTGCTGGCTAGCAGGCCACGCGGCTGTGGGAGCTGGGCTCCTGGTCACTTTCTCAGGGCAAATGGGGAAGTAGGTTAAAGTAGAAGTTGCACTGCCAGGGCCACTCGGGCGGCTGGGTGCATGGTGCTTTTGAGCCGTCGGGCGCTCAATGGATTGCTATGGAGAAGCTCAAGAACGAACAAAGGCTGCAAGCTCGGGGACAAAGATTCTTCAGGTGCGACCAGCACTTCGAGAGGTAAGTTGGATAGTTGGAGGATAGGTAGGCACCGAAAAGTTGGGCACAGGGGGCCGCAGGGCGCTGGGGTGCCTTTTGGCGTCGGGAAATCTTACCCTCTGCTGGTCGTGGTTGGAGGGGTCCCTGGTTCTGAGGCTGCAGGCGTCAGGAGCATCGAGGTGGGTCCTTGGGTGCTGGATTCGGGGTCACAGTCGCCAGGGGGACGTCTTCGTGGTCTTGGTCCACTCCGGCACAGGCCAGGCTTGGCGGGAGCAGTGTGTGCAGGGTTTGGGGTTCCTGGCTGATGCCAGGGGTCAGTTCCTTGCTTTGAACAGTACCACTGCTCGTAGGAGTCCCAGTTGCTCAGAGTCACAAGGTAGCCAGGTCCTCCGGGGTTTGTGAGGTTGCTGGCCTCTGGAGATGCCGGGGTTTAGCAGGAGCAGGTTCGAGGGTCGACAGGCCGGTAGGGCTGGGGCCAAAGCAGTTGGTGTCTTCCTCTTGTTAGCAGCTGCACGGCGGGTCTTCTTGTTTCTTGATCTTCTTTGCTGTTTCGGAATCTGGATCTAAGGAAGGAAGGTTCAGGGTGCCCCATAATACTAGATTTTGGGGCGTTGCAGGTAGGTAAAGGGCAGGGACCAATGGGTCCCTGCCCTGGGGTGGGTACACCCCCTATCCTGCCACTCTCCTGCGGGAGGGGGCAGTAGCCTAGTCCTGATTGGGCAGGGCTTCCCATCTTCAGGATGGCGAGAGCCCGGAGATGTTTTACCTCGCCTCCCCCACCTGAGGGGTGGGGTTGGCAGAGGCTGGCACACACCCTTTTCCTTCCTTGGGGTTTCCGGCCAGTCTTCCCGCCAGAGTGGGGGTCAGAACCGGTAGGGGCCAGTTGCTGAGTACAGCAAGTGGCCTGGAGAAGCTCACAAAAGCGAAATGCCTTTGAAGCTTCCCCTGCCCATCCTGGGGAGGAGACCTAACACCTCACCCAGGATGTGCATTGTTGCAGGCCCAGGAGAGCGGATGGCTCTCTATCCAAGGGTCCAGCAACATGTCTGCTGTGTGGATGCCTAGGCAGCCCCTCAGACAAGACGTGGCTTGTAGGTTAGGTTCAGGGGGCATCTCTAAGATGCCCTCTGTCGTGCATTGTACATTAAATCCCACACTGGCATCAGTGCAGGTTTAATGTGCTGAGAAGTTTGATATCAAACTTCTCAGTCTTCAGCGCAGCCATCATGGTGCTGTGGAGTTTGTGTTGACTATCTCCCAGCACCATATACTCTTAAATGGCAACACTGCACTTACAGTGGCCAGGAAGTGACCTAGGTACTGTAGGGGCACAGGGCTCCTGCACCTGTGCCCACACCACTGGCATAGGGCACCCAGCTAGAGGGGTGGCTGATGTATGGCAGGACAGTGTGTGTTGTGGGCAGGGCACACAGGGATGTGTGCCCTGACGACTCTCTTGTTTGGTTCGGCACCCAGACACTCAACCTGCCAAGGCAGTGTATGTGTGTAAGGGTACAGGGCCCCTAAGGGTGGCACAAGAAGTGCTGCAGCCCTTAGGGGCCTTCTCTGGTCACAGTGTCCTGGGTACCTATGGTACCATTTATCAGGGGCTGATCTGTGGCCAGAGATGTCAATTGGGTTTAGGTTGTCATACAGTTTTAGGGAAGGAACACAGGCCCTGGGTACCTGATTGGCAGGAGCCCAGGGCACACTCAGTCAAAGTACATCAGCAAAAAGTGGGGGGAATAACATGCAAGAAAGATGGCACTTTCTCACACTCAGTCCCCTGCGGCCCCGCCCCCTGCTCTCGCATTCGCCGCCCCGCTCCCACCTCCCAGCTGCTCCTCCCTCACACCTCCCCTTAAACGGCGGCTGCTGCGTGGCCGCGCGCAGTGGGCGCGCCGCTGGCGCGCCAAAGGCAAGCCCGTCTGCGCCTGGACCGCGCCCAGCACCAGAACCCCTGGCCCCCGCGACACCCAACGCCGCTACAACGCCAACACCCTCCACGCACTCAACACCGGACGAGCACACGCATGCTGCCTGGCTGCCCCGAAGCGCACCCAAGGACCCTTCTCCTGCCAGAACTGAAGCTTCATTAGCATCAGACCCGCCAACCCACCTACCAGGACAGAACCCAACTACCTCAGATGCATTCTTCTCAACACCCGCTCCGCCCGAAAACAGGCAGTTGGACTCTGGGACCTTCTCGACTCAACCTCCCCAGGCATCGCCTTCCTGACGGAGACCTGCCTGAACCCCTCCTCGGCACCCGACATCGCCATAGCCATCCCGGACGGCTACAAGATCACCCGCAGGGACCGCACCAACGGAGTAGGAGGAGGAATCGCCATCGTCCACAGGCACACACTCAGTTTGCATATGGCCATGTCTGAACTGGGGTGGCAGAGGGGGCTAAAGAACGGTGATGGATCAAACCCAGATCTGTTGACTGGGTGTGAGTGTTTGATTGGTTCTGATGCTCCGTCCATCACCACCCCCTTTTGTACCGCTTTGTTTGCCATAAGTTGGCAGGGTATGCTCAGACGTGAGTCCCTTGCTCACTTTGCCAGTGGATTCAAGCAAGCCTGGCTGAAGACGGCTGAAATGCCAGAAACCGGTCCTAGGAAGCTTGTTTCCGGTCCAGGGAAGGCATGGCTTGGCAGTTCGGGCTGGACTGTGCCCATGAGGCACAGGGTCAGACTGATTTGCATATGGCCATGTCTTACCTGGGGTGGCAGAGTGGGCTAAAGAACGGTGATGGATCAAACCCAGATCTGTTGACTGGGTGTGAGTGTTTGATTGGTTCTGATGCTCCGTCCATCACCACCCCCCTTTTGTACCACACACTCAGTCTCAACCAACACTGATGACATACTCCGCACCGCCGAACACCTGAACTTCCAGATCCACACCGATCCCAACACCACCCTCAGAGGAACCCTTGTCTACAGACCCCCCGGACCCCGACCACAGTTCAGCGACTCCATCCCAGACTTCGTCAGCACACACGCCCTCGCCGCCACAGACTACATCCTTCTCGAAGACCTGAACTTTCACCTCCAGAACAACGACACAAACTCCACCACCCTGATCGAGAACCTCGCCAACCTCAGACTCAGGCAACTCGTCATAACACCCACCCACTCCGCCAGCCACACGCTTGACCACATCTTCTCCACAAGGCCCCTCGTCTCCTTCAACCACACCACCGAACTCCACTGGACCGACCATTGCTGCATCCACTTCACCTTTCAGAAACCCACCACCCACCACCGCACCCAACAGATTCCCCGCCGCTGCTGGAGCAAAGTCACCGAAGACCAGCTAACCACCACTCTCGCCCGGAGCCCACCCACCGACCCTGACTCCGCCGCCCGCAACCTCGGAGAATGGATCGACGACTGCACCGTCGCCCCGTTCAAGAAACCCTCCGAAAGACACACCAGCAAGAAAGCCAGCTGGTTCACTGAAGACCTCCAGGCCTCCAAGCAAAACTGCCAAAAGCTAAAGAAGAAATTGCACCGTGAGCAGACACCGGACAGCTATGCAGCCCACAAAAACGCCTCCCGCAGACACAATCACCTCATCAGATCTGCCAAAACGGCCTCCTTCAAAGACCGCCCTAGACAACAACGCACACAACAGCAAAGAGCTCTTCAACATCGTGAAGGAACTCTCTAACCCCAGCTCCAACCCCAACGACATCCCACCTTCGCAAGACCTGTGCGACTCCCTTGCCACGTTCTTCCATAGCAAGATCGCAGACATCCACGACTGCTTCAACGCCACAACCATCCCGACAACCACTGAGACCTCAGTCCCCACGGCCACCATCCGCACCGACCCCCTGCTCTCCTGGACCAACATAAACCACGACGACACCAAATCATGAACACCATCCACTCCGGATCTCAGTCAGACCCATGCCCACACCACATCTTCAACAAAGCCAGCTCCACCATCGCACCCCATCTCCGGAAAGCCATCAACATCTCCTTCGAGACAGCAACCTTCCCGGAGAGCTGGAAGCACGCAGAGATAAACGCCTTACTCAAAAAACCCAAGGCCCACCCCAGGGACCTCAAGAACTTCCGGCCCATCTCCCTGCTCCCGTTCCCGGCAAAGGTTATTGAGAAGACAGTCAATAGACAACTCACCCACTACCTCGAGGAGAACAGCATCCTGGACCCGTCCCAGTCCGGGTTCCGCAGCAACCACTGCACCGAAACTGCCCTCCTCGCAGCCACCGATGACATCAGGGCCCTACTGGACAACGGAGAAACTGCGGCCCTCATCCTTCTGGACCGGGTCAGCCGCCTTCGACACTGTCTCCCACAGCACCCTACGCACACACCTCCACGAAGGTGGAATCCAACACAAGGCTCTGGACTGGACCACCTCCTTCCTCTCCGGCAGAACCCAGAGCGTCCGCCTCTCCCCTTTCCGCTCCCAAGCCACCGAGATCATCTGCTGCGTACCCCAGTGCTCATCCCTCAGCCCGACATTGTTCAACGTCTATATGGCACTGCTCGCCCACGTCGCCCGACTGCACGACCTCAACATCTCCTACGCCGACAACACCCAACTGATTCTCTCCCTCACCAAGGACCCCCTCTCTGCCAAAACCAACCTCCACGAAGGAATGAAAGCTGTCGCCAAATGGATGAAGACTGAAGCTAAACTTGAACAAGACGGAAGTCCTCATCCTCTGCTCCACCCCCTCAGCCTGGGACGACTCCTGATGGCCGACTGCACTGGGAACAGCTCCAACAGCCACCGACCACGCACGCAACCTAGGGTTCATCCTCGAGTCTACTCTCTCCATGATGAAGCAGGTCAATGCTGTCTCGTCCTCCTGCTTCAACACCCTCCGCATGCTCTGCAAGATCTACAGGTGGATCCCCACCGAAACAAGAAGAATGGTCACCCAGGCCTTCGTCAGCAGCAGGCTGGACTATGGAAACGTCCTCTACGCAGGAGCCTCGGCCAAACTCCTGAAACGACTTCAACGCATCCAAAACACCTCAGCACGCCTGATCCTCGACATCCCTCGCCGCAGCCACATCACACCCCATCTGAGAGACCTGCACTGGCTTCCCGTCAACAAGAGGATCACCTTCAAGCTCCTCACTCCACAACACCGGACCAGCATACCTCAACAGACTACTCCGCTTCTACAACCCCAATTGCCTGCTCCGCAGACCTCGCCACAGTCCCCCGCATCCGAAGAGCGACCACCGGCAGCAGATAGTTCTCCCACATCGCCGCCAAGACCTGGAACACCCTCCCCATCCTCCTACGGCAGACCCAGGACCTGATTACCTTCAGAAGACTCCTCAAGACCTGCCTATTCGAGCAGTAGCAGCCCGCCCTCCACACTCCCCCTACCTCCAGCACCTTGAGACCCTTACGGGTGAGTAGTGCGCTTTACAAATGTTCTGATTGATTGATTACCCGTGAGCATGAGGAAGCAACCTGTGAGGCCTGCAGGTCTTTCCAATCAAATAAGATGCTTAGAGATCAAGGAGCTTGACTCTTAGAGATGTCTTGACACAGCACTGAAGGCCCATCAGACCTCTTCAATTCGGAAGATCCAGAACAGAAGGTACAGGCCCATCCATCCATCTGCTGCTGACGAGGATACCCTGTTTCTGGGAGCACAGCTCTGGTTCAGACATGGACATGGAAGATATCACTTCAGGGCAAGTCATGAGTACTGTGCCTCCTCCACCCCAACACAGCACGTCTCTGCAAAGAGTCACCTGCCTCCCCCTGATCGACCAAAGACTGATGGTAGTCGGTCCATGGTAGGCATGTATCAGCTGCTTCAGACACACCTGGTCTCAGTTGGGCTCCGAAAAAACAGCATTGCCAGCTTTTCCCAACCCAAAGCCTACTACATCGGACTCCCTCCGACCTGTGGAGCTGAAACACCATTCCTGCTCGGCACCTAAGAAGCCAGCTACGGAACCAAAAATTCTGGTGTGGAAATGCACGACGGTGTCAAAAACGTACAACTTTTCTACACATCCTTCAGCGTCTGTGAAACCAGAGCTTGAAAAACTCCAGCAGGATTTGGACCCAGGGGCACATAATTATACGTCCGAAAGCTGCCTGTATCATTGCAAAACCTCCTCATTCTGGGGCACAACCGGCAAATAGACTTTTGTCTTTTAAATAAGCTTTAGAGGTTCCCATTCCTCCAAAGAAGAAAAAAGACCAGGCTACCAGACCACTGCACATCAACCACACTACCATACTATGCCAAAATGAGGTAGTGTGCACAGAGTCCAGTGGAACCCCAGAGGTAAGCAGAGGTAAAAGTAAATCAAACCTTACTCTCTATTTGTGGTAGTGTGGGCGAGCAGTAAGGCTTTATCAGAGGGTAGTGTTAAGCATTTTTTGTACACACCCAGGCAGCAAATGATGTCACATGCTCAAAGACTCAACTCACACCATTTTGTTTGTATAAAAAAATATTTAATTATTTTATTTCTAGAACCAAGCCAAGCCTGGTTAAGGTAAGTGAAATAATACTTTGCAAATTCTTATGCAGTTATTTACAGTTGTATGCAGGTTTAAATGCAGTTGATTGAATTACAGGCAAGTCAACGTTTAGAAATTACTCTTCAGTTACTTTACAGATTACTTTGTACGTTACATTTAAGTTACTTTTTCTACTCAGTGTGATATGCTTAGATATCACACTAGGACATTTCCTAGGGAAAAGGTAAGTAAATCAGTTTTTGTTTATTTGCAGTTTTTCAGTTTTTCATACAAACCAACTCCACACTTTAAACAATTTTCAAGGAAAAACAGTCATTGTATTCCTACGGAGAAAAATTAAGTTAACGGTTTGCGGGCAAATACAAATGTGTGGGAGCTGGTATTCTGGAGTTAGAACCAGGGTTCCCCCAGGGTCAAGGATGCACTCCTGAAACACCCTCAGCGGCACTAGAGTGGCCAGGTGCAGAGTGCTGAGGCCCAATGCTATCCAATGGGAGATAAAGGGGCCTCCATTTGGTGACTGCTCACAAACAGGCCACAGGGTTTTGGGAGCAAAGCTCCTTGAGTTAGGCTCAGGGCAAAGGGGGATCAGAGTTAGCACACAATGTGCACCCGCAGGGGCAGCTTGGTGCTGTTTTGGCGTTGGGTGCCTTGTTGTTTTCGATGGGAGTTGCCGGTTTTGTATCTTGGCTGCAGGCACTGTCCAGGAAGACTTCCGGGAGGAGCCAAAAGCTTGGCAGGTAAGTTGGAGGGCTCTGGACGTAGGTGCACCTCTGATTCTCTCTTCCAGGGCGCAGGGCGGCTGGATGCAGAGGTCTTTTGAGGTCGGATTTCACCTTACCGGGCCACTCGCTGTTGAGTGGGGTGGGGGGTGGTCTGCACAGAGGCTTCAGGCGACGTCTGGTAGTCCTGGAGGTGTCAACCCATGGTTCTGGAGAGCTGGGGGACCTCACTGGGACCGGTGGGCCACTCAAACTCAGGCCGTAGGTGACTGGTGCAGTGGTGGTTCCAGACGTCTGGTTTATTTGTCCTCAGCAGGGTCAGAGTCTGTCTTGGGAGTTTCTTTTGAACAGAGCTGCTGTTCACAGGAGATCCGGTCTTTGCTGAAGGCAGTCAGTCCCCCCAGGGCTTCTGGAGGTCGCTGACTGCAGGACAGGGTGATTTTTGGCGCAGGATCTCTGGAAACTGCAGACGGGCAGGTAGGGCTGTGGCCAAGTCAGTTCATCTCTGC
Source organism: Triturus cristatus (assembly GCF_964204655.1). Lineage (NCBI taxonomy): Eukaryota > Metazoa > Chordata > Amphibia > Caudata > Salamandridae > Triturus > Triturus cristatus. Next base: position 298,431,990 of record NC_140591.1, read on the forward strand.
AGTCTCCTCTGTTGGGCGTCTTCCTTAGTCCTCCTTCTTAGGTTGCGGGAATCGGTCTTCTTAGTTCAGGGCTGCCCCCTAAATACTGTATTTAGGGGTTGTTTTAGGGGTCTCGAGGTCAGTAGCCAATGACTACACCCTTGGTGGGCTCACCCCACATGGTGGGGTGGGCACAGTCCCTAATCCTGATTGGAGATCTGCAAGATGGCGGGCACTGAAGAGTGGGCTTCACCTTGCCTCCCCCACCTGAGGGTGGGGTTGGCAGAGGTGGGCACACCTTCTGGGCTGGAAACTTTTTCCCGCCTGTCGTCCCGCTGAAAAGAAAGGTGAGACTGGAAGGGGGCCTGATAGCAGGAGAGGCTGGGGGTTGTGTTACAAAGGCGGCAAGGCCTTTGAAGCTCCCTGCCACAGATGGTTCTTCCTGGCCTGAAGGAGGTATGAACACCTCCGCCCAGGAAAAGCTTTGTTTCTGAGCTCAGGCCCAGAAACATGTCTCGTGGTGGCAGGCTGGTGTGTCCAAGTCAGGGAACCCACTAGAGGCTGGTCGTTTCTCAGGGGGCATCTCTAAGATGCCCTGTGAGTGCATTCTATAATAAATCCCACACTGGTATCAGTGTGGGTTTATTATCCTGAGAAGCTTGATACCAAACTTCCCAGAATTCAGTAAAGCCATTATGGTGCTGTGGAGTTCGTAATGGCAAACGCCCAGACCATATACTCTTGTATGGCTTTACTGCACTTACAATGTCTAAGAATGGACTTAGACACTTTATGGTTACAGGGCTCATGCACCTGTACCCTCACCAGTGGCATAGTGCACCAAGCTAGAGGGGTGGCTCACCTCTGCCATAGGATGAGTCCGCTTACATTAAAATCGGGTCCCATCGCTGTGAAACTATCTCTACTCATACTATACTGAAGTGGTGCGTGTGGAGGCAAGGATAGTATGAGTAGAGATAAATAGTTTCACAGCGATGCGACCTGATTTTAATGTAAGCGGGCTTATCCAGTAGGAGTCAGAATGAAGAGAATTCTGGTTTATTGGGGAGACATGTTCTATGATGATCGTGATGATGTGCTTTTAAATTTGATAGAGCTCATTTGGTACGAAGATGGCCCACAGACTATTTGAGATCGGCCATCTTGCATTCTAAAGGATAGGAATCTGCGAACGATTATTTTAAGAGCTCCCAAAACCCAGGTGATGTGGATATTTTTTCTGGCTGTACTCTTAACTTCTGGGTTACGGTTTTAACGAGTGCTTGAGAGATTTGAATATGGTTATAACATTTAACAGAGCTAAGACACACTTAATGGATTGAAGATATACAGGGTGTGTGAGATGGCAACTACCTACTTGTATCCATTCGCCTTGTAGGATGAACTTTTCCTATGACCTGCACTCAGATGTTTTGGATATGATTATTTTATCAGCTACATGATACTTTTTCGTATTGGGATTACTGAACTCGTAGGAACTTTAATAACGCCGCAGACGACAGACACCCTCTGTGGTTGTGAATTATCACCATAGAAAAAGTAGGTATCTTAGCCCGAGGTGACTATACTATATGGAGTAAACTGGGTTCGAGCGAATTACTTACCTGTACATTATAATTTATCTTTACAGAAATTTACATTGAGGAGACTTGGGTATTTATGTCACAATTGCCACATTGGGGCCACTAAAGGACCATTGCTTTTAGGCACTGTACCGTTTCACGTGGATTTGGTGGCATGTACTTGCACCGTTTGAAAGCATATGCTCACGTGTGTACACCCCCTTTTCACAGACGTCATCAATTATTCGCTCATATTCGCGTCTTTCCTTTCTTTTTCTATTCTGTCCACCATCTTCCTTTGGTAGTAGATTGCATCATATCGATCTTGGTTACAACCTCTATTCCGAGAGCGTTTCCCATCTTGTGCATGACTTAAAGTTGATAATTGTCACAACCGAATACTCTTACAAGTTTTTGTTCCTGTGTTTAAATCTATACAGCCTTGAAAAAGTCGCGGGACCAATTCCCATGTATGCGACGAAACACGTATCGGCTGTGTCTGTGTGAAGATCTACTGAATAAAGGAGAAAAGAAAACCGAGATAATCTGGAATCTTTGTTTAATTGTGCTGATTTTGATGCACAGTCCATTATTTTTCTAAGATATTTTGACGTGTGCAGGGGAGTGTTAAAGACCATTATGTACTATATTGATTGATCAAAATCATTTAAAAAGACACAACTCTTCGTTGCCTTTTGAAAACCACACTCAATCAAGAAAGCTTTATTCGAATGTTTGAGCAAAAACAATTATAAAAGCACAATAAAAAGAAAAAAGTCTTTACACTTGTTCATTAAAAACATTTTGTGAATAAAATAGTATTAAACTTACGGAGCTTTTGATAAGAATTAATCAAATATTGAACAATTGTTTCCTATAAAAGTTTTTTTCAAGAAAATAGTGACACTATAAATTCTGTACTCATTGTCCAGTAATTGCAAGGCCAATAACACAGGTCGGCATTGACGTAATCCAAACTGTTTAAAAATAGGTTTTAAAAATGTGGTCCGTAATACCGAATAATATTTACAGAAAAGAATAACATGGACCGTGGTCTGTAATGAAATGTTATCATAAGGGCAAGGTGAAAGGTTTTGAGACCACTCGTTCATTGTGGGAAATGTAACAAGGCGGTGAAAAGTTCCCATCCTAAAGCGGGTCAGCAAAAACCTTTCATAGGCACTTTGAACAATAATTAAATAAGGTTGAATATTAAAAGTACTTAAAACCATCTGGTTATGCAAGACTGTTGGTTTTAGGATCTCTGTGGTCATTCTGGCAGACTCTAACAGAAACAAACCCTCTTTTTTTAGTTCTTTCCTTGATATAGTGCCGAGGGTACTAGGATTAGTAAAGAATTCTGGGTGGCCGAGGTCGTTTAAAAAGTTAAAAACATATTTAAGCCATGGTATTCTCATTGCTCCGTCCGATTTCATAATGTCTGAGAGGAAGTCTCTATTCTATTTGGCCTCTTCTTTAAGCCACAATCTGTGCCACAAGAGCACGAGTTCAATCTTGATTAGGTCAGAAATAAATGACAGGCCTAATTCAGCATGACAAACACTTGTGGCACAGCTATTTGGTACCGATAAAATATATTTTAAAAACCGAGTTTTCTACTCTTTGAATTGGTAAAGGGTCAGCAAATCTTCAGACTCCGCTCCCATAAATTGCCACTGAGACACTTTTAGCTTTGTAGATCTTTAATAGTTTCACCGGTGGTCTCTTGCCCAGTTTTCTTGAGAAGGCAATTAGAGCAGAAGTGGTGCGTACAAGTGCCAATTTTTTAGCGGAGACTGCTTGAACCCATGTATCATTAGAAGCAAAAAGAATACCAAGGTACGAAAATGTTGTAGTGACCCTGATTTTTTTTGGCCTCCAATAAACCTATCCTTTTGTTTCTTGATGCCTTTACCACAACGCATATAAAGGTTTTAGTTGTGTTCACCCTTAGGCCTAGCTGATTCAAAAAATGGGAGAAGCTGTTTAAGACTCGATGAAGGCCAACTTGAGTACGGGACATCAGCACCGTGTCATCCGCGTACAAAAGCGCTTGGAATCTGACGGCCCGCTACTGTAGGGAAGTCCCGATTGTCGTTCAGGAGCGCCTCCCCCAACCCATTTATATACAGATTCAAAAGGAACGGAGCCAAGACACATCCCTGTCTGACTCCGCTCCTGATCGGGAAGGCTTCTGAGCATTCACCCCTTGTGCCATAACGCACAGAGTCCTTAGCGTCACACTAAAAACGTTTAAGAAAGTAAATAATGTTTAAATCGACTCCCATGACTTCTAAAATTGACCACAATTTAGCGTGGACCACACAGTCAAAAGCGGCTGTGAGATCCACGAATGCTAAAAACAGGTGCCCATTCCTTTCCCTGGTATATTTCCCCACCAACAGAGAGAGATTTAAACCCTGCTCTATGGTCCCTAGGCCGGGCCGGAATCCATATTGCAAGTCTGACAGGATGGAGTTCTCCTCGGCCCAGTCCTGAAGACGCTCAAGTAGAACTCTACCTGCTACTTTTGTTATGGCATCTAGCAGAGAAATTGGTCTGTAGCATCCTGGATCCTGTCTATTCCCCTTTTTAAAAATTGGCACAATGGTTGAGAGTACCAAAGTAGATAAAAAATGTGTGCTGCAACTTGCATTAAGTACTTGCACCAGCAGGGGCCTCCACATGGGAACGTTTGATTCAAATATATCCATGGGGACCCCGTCAGGGCCCGGGGCCTTTCCTCCTTGACTTGCGTGAAGGGCCCTCTCCACCTCCTCTAGGGTGAACCATAAATCCTTCTGTTGCAAAAACAATTTTCCCCCAGTGTCTCCCGGGCATGCATATCGATCGTAAGAGCAGGGTCTTCGCCATTGTATACTTGGGAGAAATGGTTAATCCACTGTTCCTCCGGGATCGCTATCTCAAGCGACGGGCCGCCATCACCAGCTAAAAAAGGAGCCCTAACTGCCTTCCAGAATGCCGCACTGTCATTGGTTACTGAGGCCAAATATAGGGCCTCCCAAGCCTCCTGGTTCATTTTTGACTTTCTGTCCCTTAGTGCTTGTTTGTAGACTCCTCTGGCCAACCTGGTGGCAATCAGGTTTCTAGGAGTTTTCTGTAGCTCCTTCTTTAGCTGGGAATGCGCTCGAGAACAGTTAGTATCAAACCAGTTCTGTAATGATCCGATGTTCTTTTTCTGCCTGATAAGGGAGTTACTGCTGTAGATATGGCCATAAATGAGGCTAAAATCTGGTCAGGGGCAGCTTCTTCGCTCAAGCACAAATCTATATCAGATTTACATTTCTTTACCACGTTGCTGACCAGTTTTACCTGGTCTACCAGAGCCCAACGAATCGAGTAACCATTATTGCTGCCAGTTGCTAGATTTTCTAACAGCTGATCATTAATCTTGGTAGATTCCTTGCAGGTAATAAAATAGTCAGAGGGAAGTGGTCACAAAGTGGATTATCAGAGACATGGAAAGAAAGAAGACTGTGTGCATGGGTACATGATATAAGAACATAATCAATTATAGAGCAATATCCTCTCCCATTAAAAGTGCAAGACAAAGGGGCCGGAGATGGACATAGCTCATGTACAAATCCCAGGTTGTGGCTAAAAATGAGTTCATTGAATTGTTCCCCCAGGACATTATGGCTAAAATGTGACAAACAAACATCATCTTCTCTTGAGACTCCACACAACTTCTCTCCTGCATTCTGGCATAGGGTGCAATTAAAATCTCCTGCTAGTATTAACATAATATCGTTCGTCTTGCCACTACCCAATGAATTCACGGATTTTGAGATGTTGGATATAACTATGCCAGTTTGTCCTGACAGAATATTATTATAAAAGTAGGCCAGAACTATTGAACGTGTAGGGTCTATGTCTAATTTAATCAATTGAAAGTTATCCTCGCTGGCGAGCATCCTGATATTCTCTACATTTAGAGTGCTCGTGATATAAGTACATAAACCTCCCTTCGCCCGGCCACTATGGACACTGACTGCTGGAGTGTGGTAGGTCCTAAACCCATTCACATGTATCGCTTCATTAGCCCAAGTTTCCTGAAGTAACAAAATCTCGAACTGCATGACGAAGTCCCACCATTGTTGATTACTCAGCTTAGAACTAATCCCAGCAATGTTCCATGAAACAATGTTACAACTTAAAGATTTTCCGCCCCGAGTAGAATTTTCAGGATAAGTGGGCGTGCTACTTAGTTCTTTTGGTGGGAATCTAGGTGTTGGGGAGATGTTATGATTACATGCAGAGTCGACCAGGGGTTCTTGTGCAAGGGTCGGTGATCCTAGTGCCTGAATTTCTTTATTTAAAAGAAAATCATTGGTTGGAACTGTACTTTTGGGAGGGATTTTTGAGGAGATATTTAAGGAAACCTCACACTCAGCCTGTGTCTCAGGAAGCAAATTAGTCAGTCCACTAGGCTTTACTATGTTGTCGACAGTGTGTATGGACAATGAGGAAGTCACTGTCCCCCATTAGCATTTGGGGATCATTCCCCTTTCCATGTATGAGTGGGTAACAAAGATTTCCAAGATCCAGTCAATCGGGATCTTCCAGAGGATTAAAAACATCAAAGCGATTGTATGTTGGAACAGGATAACTAAATTGCTTTAAGCCTCTGCATTTATCGCCTGCCAACATGGAAACGTGACGAGGAAACGGGTTACTTGGCCGATAAAAATATCCCAGCGGTAATATATTAATGTCGTTGGGGTCAATAAATCCATTATTTCCCCTTTCCAGGATAGTGTGAACTGTTTGGGGTGACCTAAAAGTTAGAACAATGCAATCTCCGCTGAATGATTTAGGGGTAGGACCCACCCATCTGATTCTGCGGACCATTTTAAAGTCCGAAAAAAGAAGACTATTCAGGCCAGTCCTTTTGGTCAAAAAGTGTAAGGACTTATTCTTTAAAGCAGACCAGTGCTCAGAGTCAATATGTGGACAGAACGGTACATTTGCCATGACCCCCGTATACGGGGTAGCCTCAGGCGGTAGATTTAGATTTTGAGATGAATAGTGAGAAATATCCCGTCTTATTGGAGGAATGTTACCCCTCTCTACAGACCCAGTTTCATCCAGTGTCCCCAAGGTCTCATTCCTAGTCACGGTTCCTTCATATGTGTTTGAGACAGTGGCACTAGAACTACCTCGAGGGGGACATTGTCCTTTGTGCTCTGAATTTTTATTGCGATTAGCATTGTTGCTGCTATCACTACTGTAGGTTTGTTTTGAAGTGAGAAAGGTTTGTGGTGGGTCAGAAGAAAAACTTACACCCTTACCAGGTGGAGGGCAATCTCTAGATGTAACATCATTTACGTGAGTGGATGGGTTTTTACTCCTCATCGATTCCTCCATCTTAGCCAATCTAGATTCGATATTGGTTACCTTCGACATAATAGGTTCCATGAGCGATGTCATCATAAGCTCAAGCTTCCCCCAAAAGTTCTCATCTGACATGCTATTTAAATAATTGTCCACCTCGTTCTGTGTTGGGGATATTGGAGATCCCCTATTGGGATCATCCATCTCAATAGCAGATTTCCTTTTTCTCCCATTCATAGGTGGTGCCAATTTGCTCTGTTTGGGGGGATTTTTACCTTTCCTTTTGCTTGGTGGGGGTCCTACAGTAGATTTTAGTCTTTGATTAGCACTTTGCCCTCTCGTGGTAACTTTAGGTCCAACAGGGGCAACTTCAGAATTAGGGGTTAACAATGGCACTGTATCTATTCCCTGTTCATCTGTGCCTTGTATTGAAATATCAGTCAAACTCGCGGGCTGCTCTTTGTTAGTCGCCAACACTGGTTTACCTAATGCCGGTGTCCTTGCGAGACTACTCGATAAAATAACTGGTTCCAAAGACAATCTGCGCTCGGTCAGTTGTATTTTGTGGATGAGGGAAGATTCGGCCCTCAAAAGAAAGACATCTAGGGTCTCTGCGACACCTCGGTTTTTCCGGGTACTCATGTTTCAACACTACCTAACACTCCAAGTAAAAATACACTGATATATAAACAATGTAAAATATTTAACAATATGCCCAAGGTCCAGTTCTTAGAGGGGGGACCCAGCCCTGCCTCTGATGGGCTCGGACGGTCCCAGGCGCTGCGGGAGCCCGGTCTTGGTTTTATGCTCCTGCTGGCACGATGAAACGGTGTGTAGGGCTCCTGCCGCGAGGCACACTGGGCGCTGCAGTCCTCCGCCTTCTCCTCCCAAAGTGCTAAGTGCTAGGTGCGATTTAGGCTCCCAAAACCAAGTTGCAGCCCATAGTTGATCAGTCAGTCAGACTCCTCTCTGCAAATGTGCCTTGGGCCGCTCTCGCTACGATCGCTGTACCTCCCAATCCAAGCCCCCGCTAACCGGAAGCCTGCAGCGACCCTCTCATAGAGTTCGGTAGATTCACCAATGGGTCCACTCAACGTGAGCGTGGATACTTGGATCGTATGGCCAACCAAAACCACACAATGCAGAGCCATTTCTTTTTTTTTTTTTTTTTTTTTTTTTTAAACCGTTTATTGCAGTTTATAGAAGTTACAGGTATGGGCCTACAACCACCCGGCCGGCCGCTAGAGCATCAAAAGCATATTACATACATACAGCAAAAAGAAAAAAAATTTTCTCAGCGGTGCACAGTAGGAAAACAGGAGTGATCAATGGTGCAGGTCTCCAAGCTCCATGCCCACAGTACGGTTCCATTTTCTCAATACAAAACAACATAAACAAACCACAACCGCAAGGCAACCCTCGATCCAAAGTGACAACACGTGCTCCATAAGTGGGGGATCCACACCAGCAGCAAAATTCCGAGGAGGGGGACGGGAGTAGATCAGGGACTGGGGGACCGCGCGCCCGCGGCCAAGGGAGGGGCGCCATCTAGGGAGACGGAGCCGGCGAGACCGCCGGTAGCAGCGGCGGCTCACAAATACCCCCGCGGTAGGCGTTCCAGGGGCCCCAAAGTTTCATCCACGCCCCAGGTTTACCCCTCGCCACATACACCACCTTTTCACGAAACATACACCAATCCATATGCTCCTTCCAGGCCGACACCGCAGGGGGCCTCTGGGATCCCCACAATTGGGCAATATCACGCTTGGCTATCATGTATCCCAGAGTCACCCACCGCGTCTGCGGTACCGAGTAGTCATTTGGTTCCCAGACATTCAGCAAGCATCTCCTCGCTTCAGGCAGCAGCGTGACCCGCGTAACCATTCGTAGAACCTCATGCACACCACGCCAGAATCGCTCCACCTTCGGGCACTCCCACAATATATGCATGAAAGTTGCCAACGCACCACAGCCACGCTTACACATTCCATCACCGGCAAAACCCATACGTAAAAGCCTTGGCCCCGTCACGTAGACCCGGTGAAGGATCTTGAGCTGGACGAAACGAAGGCGAGCCGGGATGGCCACCTCTTTCGGAGAGGCCACCGGCAGAGCCATTTCTAATTCAGGTATTTCATTCAGATTGTTAAATGCATCCAAACCAGTTATGCGAAAGCCAAAAGAACTCTACCTATCCCTCCAAAAGCTCACTCTGCTTGCAAAATAGGAGCTTCAATGGCATTATTTAAAAAAAATCAAAAAAAATACCTATAGCTGACCTGTAAAGCAGCTACATGTTCTACACTGCATACATTTACAAAGCATTACTGTGTAGATGTCATGGCTCGTCAACAAGCTCATATAGGATAAGCTGTTCTACATAGACTATTTCAAACAACTGCAACCGCTTTACAGTCTGTTAAGCAGGTGTATCTACAGCCACACATGCCTTGAACGGAAAATGTTATGTAGCCAGTTAACATCTGTTCATGGCATGCAGTGCTGTAGATTCACCTGTGCCCACCCTCCTCCCCAGCAACCTCTGTTGGTTGCAGTTACTTATATATTACATTACTTTTGCATGGTCATCTCACTATACTACACTATCCTTTACAGTCCATCCTCACGTGTCTTACGGGAAAAAAATCTAACGATGGAGTCTAGGACCATGCGAATTATAAGCATGAGTAGGACTCGAAAGACTTTCTTTGAAGAAAAACAACTTGCACACATCCAAGACTAGCACAAGATAGCAAGAATATGCTAAGCATATGAATCTACAGCACTACATGCCTCGAACAGATGTTTTCTGAGTAAGTAACATTTTCCTTATGTTGACTATCTGAAAGCCATGCACGTGTGGTTTAGGAATCTGTCAGATTTTTGTGTTGAGATCTGTCACTACATAACATCTACTAATCTAGATCTAAATCTTAATTATATGCATCACAGACTACAGAGTTAGATTTTCTTTTTGGTTTTCTTTTTCTAACCATGTACGTTTAACATCATAGCAATGAGTGGCTGTAGGTCCCAAAGTAATACGTTGAAAAGGAAAAGTAATGCAAAAAGTGAACAAATTTCCCAAACAATTCCCACCCGCCTCACCCCACCTCCTGCTTCTCCCCCACAAAGATGTGACCATACAGGTGCTAATTAAGCAGGATATCTACTGTAACCATAAGACGACAAACATATTTCAAGTTTTTACTTCTGCTAGCTAAAGGAAAGGGCATGAAGGTGCTGACAGTGGCCATCATAATTGAACTGTTGAGTTGTGCGGAGCATCAACAGAGGTTGGGAGCTCTGAGTCTCGATGGGTAAGCCCTCACTGGGGGGGCCTTCCAATAGGAAATTAAGTTAAGGTTCCAAGAGAGTGTTTTCTTAGCCATGTAGTACCAGAGCTGGGCGTACCACTAGGCAATATCTGGTGGCTCTTTTGCTTTCCTAGCAGCCACTGTAGTTGTTTTTGTTGTACCCAGGTGGTTCCAAATTATGAGTCTGTCCCATTTTGTCTGGTATTTTAATTTGCATGTGTGGAAAAGTGCCACTTTTTTCATGCTTGCCCCCTCGGATGTTTGCACTTGTTTTTGTCCTGGAAAGTCTTTGTAAGTCACGAGGTATGTGACTTCTCCTTAGGATCATAGTGCGCATGGGCATCGGCTCCATCCTCAGATTGCTTTTTTCCGCCATCGGGCTCGGATGTGTTTCTCGCGCTCCAGTTCGGAACCGTTACCGATTCATGTTTCGACACGCAATCCTTCATCATTTCGACGGTATTGTCTCGATCGCGAACCCTAATCGGCGCGCATCTCTACAAGTCTTCTATTCCGGTCGTCGAAGAAGGCCTTCGGGCCGACCTGAGGCTTGGCGTCTGGCTCATGGAAAGGACGTCTTTCAAAAAGTTTCCCCACACCGATCTGCATGAGGTGTGTAACCTCTGCCTCTCTCTCCGGAGCATGAGGCCAGAGACTGCCTAGCTTGTGCCTCTTTGCGCTCGGAGAAGACCATCCAGGATCGACGAGCTCAAAGGACAATGGCTCGCTCATCAAGTTTGATCCCCGACGACATCTTCCAAGAGGGCGTCGATGTCTCAGATGAGCGGGTCGAAGAAGGCCTCATCAGCGCCTCCGAAGCCAATGACTCAGATGTTGAAAAAGTGACTGGCTCAATGGGTCGTAAGTAGAGACGTCGACCCCCTCCCTACAACAACAAAGGCTTCGGTCACAACTTCACCTTTGGGCTCAGGTGAACACCGACACACTGCTTCCCATGCCCCGCCCTCGGGCCCGGCAAAGAAGCCTACCAAGCCGTCCGGCGACTCGGGCTCAAGTCTGCCTGCCACCGGCGCCGAAGCCCAATCATCAGCACCGAAAAAAAAAGTCACAGCCATCCTCCATGCCGACCGCTAGTTCCACCCCGCAGCCCTCGGCACCGAAGACACCAAGCAGTGACTCCCCGGCACCGAAAAAAACACTCGGAGCCGACGAAGAAGCCACTCCCCAAAAGTTCAGACTCACATACTTCGGAGCCGAAAAAACCATCGACACCGAAGAAGCACACAGAGACTGGTAAACCACACGGCTCCAAGCCCAAAACTGCTCCGGAGCCGGCTCCGACAAAGCCTCGACACCGAACACCCAACCTTCTTCAGAAGAGCTTTTTCAACCAGACCCTCAACAAAAAACTTTAACTAAAGACCCTAAAACTGGTCAATTGACTGAGTTCCAGGAAAAGGCCTCTGGACATGCCTGCTCCAGCTCCACCACCTAAAAAGAGGGACATAGCCACATCACCTCTTAAAATCCCTTCCCCACCTCCTCTACCTCCTCCTCCACTTCCCCCACCACCTCATTCTCCTACGCCACCCCCTACACCAGTAGACGACGACACATATGATGACACAGGGGATGGTGCGGACGACCTGCCACTAGGAGACCCCAGTCCACCAGCTTCCCCTGACCCCTGGGATGACTATAATACGCCTGATGTCCCTAATGTCCCGCAAGATGACATCTACCCCTCTAGGCCTTCCCCACCAGAAGACACCATGGGTTTTAATCAGCTGGAACACCGAGCTGCCCTGTACCGTGGGGTCGACCTACATACAGAACCGGTCGAAGAGGATTTTTTTAATGGACACTTTTGACACCACCCAGAGTCCACATCCACTTTACCCATGCTCAAAGGGGTTATTAAACACGCTACAGAGGTATTTAAGGACCCTGTTAGGGCTAGAGTCATCAATCCTAGAATTGAGAAAAAATACAAAGCTGCCCCTACAGACCCAGCTTACATTAAGGGCCCTGTTCCATTAGACTCCATGGTGGTCTCAAATGCTAGAAAGAGGGCTAACTCGCAAACATCAGGTGATGCAGCTCAGCCCGACAAAGAGTCTAAACTCCTGGACGCCTCTGGCAAAAGAACAGCGTCACAGGCAGCTAACATTTGGCGCATCGCAAACACTTAGGCCCTGTTAGCCAGATACAATAGGGATCACTATGATGAGTTGGAGTCCCTACAACACCACCTCCCGGACAAATACAAAAATAAGGCCAACGACCTCATACAGGAGGGTAAAATTATCACCAACACCTCCATCCGGTGTGCTCTCGATGTGGCAGATACAGCATCCAGAGCAGTAAACACAAGTGTCCTTCTCCGCAGGCACGCGTGGTTCGTATTTCTGGTTTTAAACCTGAGGTGCAAAGCTCTATCCTCAACCAACCATTCGACCAACAACACCTTTTTGGCCCTAATGTTGATGCATCCCTTGAAAAGATTAAAAAGGACACTGACACAGCCAAATCAATGGGAGCCTTGCAATCGCAAGCTCCCAGACGTTCTTTTCATCACTCATCCTACAAGGGCAACTCCAGGGGCTACTCGTCTGATAACCAATCCACATCTTACAAGGCTTCCACCCAATCCACCTTCACCAGAGGTTATCAGAGAGGAGGATACAGAGGCAACAATAACAAGGGCAGATGCAAGACTAACAACACCGCTCTGCCTCCACCCCTGCCCAATGACTTCCCACCGCTTCCCCTGGACCATTCCACTCCGGTCGGGGGAAGACTACAACAGTTCCTTCCTGTCTGGACCAACATCACCACAGACAGGTGGGTGCGACAACTAGTGCAATCAGGTTACTGTCTCGAACTTACCTCTACCCCCCCAAACATTCCACCCAAACAGCGTCCAATGTCAACAGAACATTTGTCACTCCTGAAACAAGAGGTAATTTCCTTACTACAAAAAAGTGCAATAGAACTAGTTCCCCCTGCATCAACAAAACACGTGAGTTTACTCCCTGTATTTTCTCATACCAAAGAAAGACGGCGCTCTGAGACCTATTCTAGACCTCAGGTCACTAAACCTATACATACAATCAGACCATTTCCACATGGTCACACTTCGCCAGGTCCTCTCTCTACTTTCACAGGGCGACTTCCTGGCTACCTTAGATCTCAAGGATGCCTATTTCCATATTCCCATTCACGCAGCTCACAGAAAATATCTCAGGTTTGTAGTGGACGGGCAGCACTATCAATTCAAAGTACTCCCTTTCGGAGTCACAGCACCAAGGGTATTCACAAAGCGCCTAGCGGTAGTCGCAGCCCATCTAAGAAGACAACACATTCACATCTTCCCATACCTCGACGACTGGCTCATAAAAGCCAGCTAGTACAACCAGTGTGTTCATCACACTCCCGCAACTATCCAATTGCTCCACGACCTGGGGTTCACAATAAATCACACCAAGTCTCATCTGCAACCCTCTCACACGCAACGTACAATAGACGCCTAAAAAGCGCTAGCCTATCCCAGTCCAGCCAGGATAGCAAGTATTCTCGCTCTCCTCACCAAATTTCAGCCGCATCACTCTCTTCCAGCTCGAGTGTTCATGCAGCTCATAGGGATGATGGCCTCTTGCATATTCATAGTGCCTCACGCAAGACTCCAGATGAGTCCCATACAAGAGTGCTTAGCACGCCAATGGAACCAGGCTCAAGGTCAGCTAACAGATCTGGTGTTGGTAGACGGTCACACTCATCGCTCTCTGCAGTGGTGGAACACCAAAAACCTTTCCAAAGGGCGACCGTTCCTAGAGCCATTTCCTCAAATTGTCATGACTGCGGACGCATCGCCCTCCGGCCGGGGAGCTCACCTATTACGTCACACCATACAGGGCAGGTGGACACCTCAACAAAAGTTATTCCACATCAATCACCTGGAATTACTGGCCATATTCCTAGCCTTAAAAGCATTCCAAAAACAATTATCAGGCAAGACTGTCCTAGTCCGCACAGACAACATGACAGCCATGTACTACATACAGAAACAAGGTGGGACGCACTCTCTGCAGCTCTCTCAGCTAGCACAGAACATATGGAGATGGGCTATACCTCAGAAAATTTTTCTCCTAGATCAACAGTCCAAATTACCATAGCCGATCTGTTAAGTCGTCAAACGCAACAGATCCACGAGTGGGAACTTTATCCACAAGTTCTTCAACCATTCATTCAAATGTGGGGGCAACCACAGATAGACCTCTTCGCCACCCACGAAAACGCCGAATGCCCAAACTTCGTCACCAGATACCCACACCCATTGGCCAAAGGCAATGCGATATGGATAAACTGGTCAAGCAGATTTGCGTACGACTTTCCGCCTCCCCCACTCATACCACTGGTGCACAAACTACGGCAACACTCTCTGACTCTCATTCTAGTTGCTCCAACTTGGGCCAGACAACTGTGGTACACCACATTGCTGGAACCGTCCGTAGTTCCGCACCAAAGATTACACCTCTCACCACGCCTCTTAACCCAGAACCGTGGAGAGATCAGACACCCGGACCCAGCTCAGCTCAACCTTACGATCTGGCTCCTGAAATCTTAGAATTCGGTTACCTTAACCTTCCTCCTGACTGTATGAACGTCATTAAGGAAGCTAGATGCCCTACCACTAGAGCCTGCTACGCAGCCAAGTGGAAACGATTTGCGATATATTGTCATAACAATAACATCAATCCCCTAGATGTGGCTATACAACACATCATAAGCTACCACCTACTACACCCACAAAGGTGCAACTTAGCCTGTACGTCTATTAGGCTACACCTTGCTGCCATAGCAGCATATCTACAAAATAGACAACATTTATCACTATTCAGGGTACCTGCCATCCAAGCCTTTATGGAAGGACTCCAAAGGATAATTCCTCCCAGAGTTCCACCCTCACCTGTGTGGAATTTAAACATCGTTCTCACAAGACTAATGGGACCTCCCTTTGAACCTCTACATAAATGTGAGCTACAATTCTTAACATGGAAGGTTGCTTTCCTAGTGGCCATAACTTCTCTAAGAAGAGTTAGTGAGCTACAGGCACTAACTATTCAGGAACCTTTCTTACAAATCCATCACAATAAGGTTGTTCTCCGAACTAATCCTAAATTCCTCCCTAAAGTCATTTCTCCCTTCCACCTCAATCAATCTGTGGAGTTGCCTGTATTCTTCTCGCAACCACACAGTCGCAGAAAGAGTTCTACATACTTTAGATGTTAAAAGAGCATTGCTCTATTACATTGAGAGAACACAACCTTTTCGAAAGACTAAACTTTTCGTTTCTTTCTCACCACCACACAAAGGCAATCCCATATCAAAGTCCGGGATAGCCAGATGGATTGTTTAATGCATACAAATTTGCTACCACATAGCAAAACGTACTTTAACTGTTCCTCCTAGAGCCCACTCTACAAGACAAATAGGGGCTTCTATGGCATTTTTAGGGAACATTCCATTAGATGACATCTGCAGAGCAGCTACATGGTCTACACCGCACACGTTCACAAAACACTATTGTGTAGATGTGCAATCAAAACAACAAGCTTGTGTGGGCCAAGCTGTACTCAAAACCCTATTTCAGACTACTGCAACAGATACTGGTGGCCGTTGCTAAGGAGGGGGACTGCCATGCAATCTATGCATAGTGTGTAATCTGCAGCTCATATGCCTCGAACGGGAAATGCTACTTACCAGTATGCATCTGTTCTTGGCATGTAGAGCTGCAGATCTACACACGCCCACCCGCCTCCCCGGCTTCCTTTACCTTTTCCCGTATTATTTTATTTAGATACAGCATACAAGGGCATCTTCCTGTTTCTTACAAAGCTCCACCTTTACTGCTGGCGAAAAACAATCTGAGGATGGAGCTGATGCCCATGCGCACTATGATCCTAAGGAGGAGTCACCTACCTCGTGACTTCCAAAGACATTCCAGGACAAAAACAAGTGCAAACATCCGGGCCCAACACCAGATGGCGATCTATGCATAGTGTGTAGATCTGCAGCTCTACATGCCAAGAACAGATGCATACTGTTAAGTAGCATTTCCTATATATATATATATATATATATATATATATATATATCAAGTAAAGTGCTATGTACATTATTTTGTCTTTTTATACATATGTAGGTGTGTGTATATATTAGGCCTGGGTGGTGAACTTCGCTATGTTTGCGGAATTTTCTGCGCTCCGCGGAGCTGGCGGAGTGCAAAAAACTGCCTCTCTGGTTTAATTTCTACCCAAGCGGCAGGAAGACTAGCGCAAATGAATGTTCGCACTGCACTTCGTCACTTGCTGAACTCCGCGGAGTTTTTTTTTTTATAACTTCGCAGAGTTATGTATATATATATATTTATATATTTTTTTATTTATGTAGTGCTCCGGGGTCCCCGCATGTAGGCGGGAGTATTCAGTGCTTATGACTTTGATGAGGATTCCCCTGGAAGAGAAGTAGGATTACAGGTAAGTAACTTTACCATATTACAAATAGTACATATAGTTGTGCTCCATGTGCTTGTGACCTGCCTATTTGATACAGGAAAACAAATTCCATACAGCATCCTGTCTTAGCAATTGCATTGTCCTAATGTAATTTTGGGCATAAATTATTTTTAATTAGACACACCTTTTAGCCACATAATCAGCTCAGTTGCAATTTGATTTACTTGTAAAAAAAAAATGCAGGAAATGTTGTGATAACATTATATGCTTTATTTTAAAGTTTTCAGTTTGTCTCAACCTGTGACATCGCGTAGATTTTCAAGTCTTATGAGTTTATTTCCATTTTGGAAATCAGCTTGATATGTAATTGTCTCAAATGACTATGCTTGGCATTGCAGTTCCTTTGCTCCTAAGAACTCTAGTGAACATTGTGAGTAAGCTGAGAACCTCAGTAAGAACTGACATTGCAGTCCTTCATCTCTAACAGGACCTCGTTTATTTGAAAAGAGACACAGTGGGTGCCCTGCTCGCATGAACCTGATCTAAGAACTAAATTGTTTAAGCAAAAAGTAGTTTAATATATGAGTACTACAGTGTTTAGTAGCAATTGTTTACCCATTTCCAACCGTGTTAAAGGAACCAAGACATTATTGCAACAATTCCATAGTTTGACATTTTAAGTCGATCAAACTAAGTATTGAGCCAGTACTGTTCTGTTTCCAGAAATCCACAACTTAGTGGTCTACTAGAAACTATTATGGGCAGTTTTTGACAGTACTCTTAATAAGGCTGCCTTTTGTTCTGTTAATGTGATAGTTGGGGTTGGTGCTCATTTGAACTTCTACTTGTTCATGTGAAGTAAGCCCAACATTCACTTAAAACTAACTGTGGTAGGCAAACTAAAGGAAAGGCATTGAGAGTTATTAGTTAAGATAATAACTTCTCCAGGACTGTTCTGGTACACTCTCTAAAATAATTTGGGTGACTTTACTGTTGTGGTCAGCGAGCTTAGTTTTGACTAAATGGTATCTAGTAACTTAATTTCTGAAAGAGAGTATTTGTTAGGGATTTCTTACCTTAGAATTACCCCCAGACGTCAGACTGGATCCGGAGAATTTTTCTTCAGCAGTACACCTGCGCGTCAGTTGACTCTGTTAGTCGTTGGCAATGGGATCGCCGGAATGACGTCGCGGTATCTACTTAGACGCCGCCCCGGCGCGCTGATGTCAGTTCTATCTTGTTCCGCGCCACCCAGCGCAGATCCGGAGAGAGCGATAACCTTGGGTCACTTTTTGACTAAATTTGACTACACTTTTTTTTTTTTTTTAACTTTTGTTGACTTTTTTTTGAGTTGTTGACTCCTGGTGTACGTAGGGGTGTCACGTCGGACCGGCTTCAAGGCTTGTGAGGCCAGTCACAAGTTTGTCAGTTACGGACCCTCACCTCGTATGCCTCTGGTGCCTGGAGTGCGACCATGACCCGAAGTCGTGCTCCGACTGTCGGTCATGAACCTGAAGTCTTTGCGGGAGCGGTCCAGGAAGCTTCTGTGGGCCTGGCAGTCTGCTCCACGCCGCTCGAGGTCCCGGTTGAGGGGGAGGTCGCTGGACCAGTCACGGAGCCATCACCACCACTCAACATTGAAGTCTTCGGGTAAGTCAAAGCACAAAAAGAAGATGAAGAAGCACTGTCACTCTTCGCGTTCTCCCTGTCCGTCAGCCGGTGCAGGATGCGGATGGTGGTCATCCTGTGTCTCCACCTGCGGAGCCTATTGGGGGCGGCTCCGAGCTTTCCTCCTTTTCCAACACCCGGAGCGACTCCTGTCCAACTTTGTAGTTTTTACGAAGCCCTTCATTTGATCTTTGGGCAGCCCGACTCCGCCGGTGTGCCTTTGGGCGTCGCTGACTCGGCTGGGGGTTCTAGGCCTTCAAACCCGGCGGCTCCGGCACTGCAGCGCCCCCAGGGATCCAGATCTGGATCCGGATCGGCGCCGGTCGACCTTATGACACCTCCTTCGGCGTCTAATCCACTGACAACACCACCGCCCCCGGTTGGGTCCCCAGCTGGCGTCGACCCCGGCCTCCACCCTTACCTGAACACGGAGCCGGACCGACGCCGGATCAGTTGCTGACCGGTACTTTTGTACCACTGTTCTATTCTGGCGTTTCCTATTGCCCTGATTGGCAGCCAGAAGAGGGCGAGGAGGACTGGGAGGGGTCTGTTCACCCTTTAGCTGACCAGTTGAGTAAACCAGACTGGAGAGAGGAGTTGGGTGATGTCAGTGGTCTGGACACCTCACCAGACCTTGGTATGCTTTCTCCCCCTGCTGTGGCTACGGAGGAGGGAGCCTCATATGCAGTGGTGCATAGGGTGGCTGAGACCTTGAGCTTCCTAGGTTGGTGGTCAGGACCAACCTTCTGACTGAGGTACTTCAACCGGCAGCTGCCTCTTCGGCACCCCTGCTGCCATTCAATGAGGCCCTCACTGACATCCTTCTGGGAACCTAGTTCAAGCCCAGCACAGGGGCTCCTGTGGATAGGATGATTGCCCGACGCCACCCCTCGGGTGACACTATTTTCCTCTCTCAGCACCCTACCCCTGAGAACTTGGTGGTCCAAGCCTCTACTTCTAGGGGCACATTCCCTACTGCTCCCCCAGATAGGGAATCCAAGAAGCTGGATCATCTTGAGGATGATGTTTTCTTCCGCCAGCTTGGGACTGTGGTCGGTGAACATCGCATGTCTTTTGGGCCGTTATACCCACTCTGTGTGAGACACTGTTGCGCAGGTGCTGCCACAGTGTCCGGAGGAGACCCGGGCCACTCTCCCGTGCAGTCGCTGAGGGCAGAGATGCAGCAAAGTTGGCCATTAGGTGTGGGCTGGACACCGCCGACCGCTAGGAAGAACGATTTCAACGTCGGTAGCCCTGAGACACTGCGCCGAGATGAGGTCTACTGGCTTTTGGACATGCCCTTTGATGGCCGTCACTTGTTTGGCATCAAAGCGGACAACGCGCTTGAGCGCTTTAAGGATTCTAGGGCTACGGCCAGATACTTGGGCCTCACTACCATCTCTCGCCCCGTGCAGTCTGCTTTTCGCCCCTTTTGCAGCTACAGAAGGGTTGCCTCACCACGTTCCGCCCAGAGCCACAGGCCTGCGCTAACTGTTCAGCCGCTGCGTGGCCAGGGACGTGGGACCCAGTGTCGTGGGTCTGGGGCCAGCTGGTGGGACAGTCCACTAGCGCCCCCTCTATAGCAGCCTCCAAACCTTACTAGTCTGACTTTTCAGGGACACCAGTTGCCAGTGGGCGGCAGGATTTGCCATCACGCCCCCCACTGGCTCAGCATTACGTCAAGACAGGTGGGTTTTGCATTTAGTCCGAAGGGGCTACTCCCTCCCCTTTGAGACTACCCCTCCCTCCATGCCACCTGCTTTGCATCGCATATCGGAGGATCACTTGGTCCTTCTCGGTCAGGAAGTTGCGTCTCTCTTGGCCATGGGAGCCATCGAGTGAGACCCTGTGCCAGAAGTAGGTCGTGCTTGCTACTCTCACTACTTCCTGGTACCCAAGAACGACAAATGCCTGTGTGGCATATCTTGGATCTCAGGGACCAGCACCCCTCAGGTGTTAACGAAAGTGATGGCGGCGGTCGCAGCCAATCTGCGCAGATAATGGGTCCAGTCTTCCCCTATCTCGACGACTGGCTGTTGAAGGCGAGTTCGCCCCAGGCTGTCTTCTCCCACCTCCAGACTACGGCGGACCTCCTGCATTCGCTGGGGTTCATTATCAACGTGCCGAAGTCACACCTGACTCCCTCTCAGAAGCTCCTTTTCATTAGGGTGGTTCTGGACACGGCGCAGTTTCGGGCTTATCCTCCCGAACAGGGAGTCCGGGATATTCGGCTATGATTCCGATCTTTGTCTCTATCCAGGGTTTCCGTCAGAATGACCCTGAGGCTGCTGGGCCTCATGGCCTCCTGCACCCTGCTAGTTGACTATGCCAGGTGACATATGCGGGCTCTGCAGTGGGACCTGAAGTACCAGTGGGCACAGCATATGGGGAATTTTTCCTGATTGCGTCCAGATCTCGGAGGGCACTGCACACCAATTGCAGTGGTGGCTAACGAACAAGTATTGGGTCAACTGGGGTCGCATGGTGACCAAAAGAATGATGGATTTAACCCAGATCTCTTGACTTGGGGTGAATGTTTTGATTTGTTCTGCATTCCGTCCATCAATTGTGTCTTTTGCAGGATTGGGTCAACAGCAGATCCCTCTCCCTTCCCCAACCAGAGTTCACAGTGGTGCCCGTGGGGCAGCCACAAGGGGGAGGCGGAGATCAGAGGCCTCTGGTCTCCGGCGAAGTCCAGGCTCCACATCAACCTTCTGGAGCTCCGGGGAATTTGTCTTGCACTGAAGGCATTCATTCCTTCTGTCAAAAGAAGGGTGGTGCAGATGTTCACGGACAACACCACCGCCATGTGGTATTGCAACAAACAGGGCGGGATGGGGTCGAGGACTGTTCGTCAGGAGGCACTTCAGGGAATGTCCCTTGTCGTTCAACACCTGTCAGGCTTCCTGAACGCCAGGGCGGACAAACTCAGCCGACGGTGCATTATGGATCACGAATGGCGTCTTCACTCGGAGGTGGTGCAAAGTATATTTCAGCAGTGGGGAGAGCCTTGGTTAGATCTATTCACCACGGAAGAGAACTCGCAATGTCAGCAGTTCTGTGTGTTGTAATTTCCAAGGCGGCACTCGCTCGGCGATGCTTTTCATTGCGAGTGGAGTTGTGGTCTTCTCTACGCCTTAACGCCTATACCACTTCTGCCCAGAGTGCTGAAGAAGATCAAGCACAACTGGGCCAAAGTCATTCTTGTGGCTCCAGACTTGGCACGAAGAGTCTGGTATCCTGAGCTCTTGAACATGGCCATCGATCCTCCGATCTGACTGCCTCTTCGGGAAGATCTTCTGTCGCAGCGGTAGGGGATGGTCCGGCACCCGAAACTGTCCAGTCTCCACCTCCTTGCATGGAGATTGAGCGGCGACAGTTGACAGCTTTCGACCTTCCTCCCGAAGTCTGTAACGTTATCTTGGCAACCAGGCGTCCCTCCACCAAAACGGTATACGCCTGTAGATGGAACAAGTTTGTGGCATGGTGCACAGCAAAGGCTGTGGATCCCCTTTCTGCCCCTCTTCTTCATTGTTTCTTTGTCCCAGCAGGGCTCTGCTCTGGGCACTCTTAAAGGCTATTTTTCGGCCATTTCGGCCTTTCTTTGCCTTCCTGATCAGCCTTCTCTTTTCAGGTTCCCTATTGTAAATAGCTTCCTTAAGGGCATTACTCACCTGTTTCCTCCTATTCCTTTCGTAATGCCCCAGTGGGACTTGAACCTTGTTCTGACCTACCTTATGTGCACTCCTTTTGAGCCGCTACACAATTGTCCTCTCAAACTATTAACACTCAAAACTGCCTTTTTGGTGGCCATCACCTCTGCTCGCATGGTGAGTGAGCTGCAGGCTCTTTCTTCTAAACCTCCTTTCCTGGTTGTTCATCCAGAGAAGGTTGTCCTTCGCATTAGACCTTATTTTCTTCCCAAAGTGGTTTACCTCTTTCCACATTGACAGACCATCACTTTGCCGCATCCTTCTAAAGAGGGGAGGCTTCAGCGTCTGGATCCAAAATGTGCCATTAATTTTATCTGGATCGCACAAAACCATTCCGGGTGGATGATCAGCTCTTTGTTGGCTATGTGGGCGCCAAGATAGGTGGGGCCGTGCAAAAACGAACCATCTCTCGATGGGTTGTTCTTTGCATTAAAATGTGTTATTCCTTGGCGAATAAGGAACCTCCAGTAAGGTTGCGCACCCACTCCTCCAGGGCGACGGCAGCCAGTACTGCTTTGGGACGTGGAGTCTCCCTTCATTACATCTGCCAGGCAGCAACGTGGGCTTCATTCCACACGTTCACTAAACATTAATGCCTGGACAGCCAAGTCCGGAGAGACGGCTTCTGTTGGCTGTTCAGTTCTCCAGGACTTTCTGGTGTGAACTTAGTTCGCAGACCCACCTCCGGGGTTGGTATTGCTGGGGTATCTATTCTGAGGTAGGGAATCCATAACTAATAATCTCTTTCAGATGAACAAGTTACTTACCTTCGGAAATGATATATCTGTTAGAGTGATTTATTAGTTGTGGATTCCTAACTGCCCCACCCATCCTCCCCGTTCTGCGAACTGACTTCTAGAGTAAGGGACTCCTTTCAGGGCCCTAGTTTTGTGAACCAGTGGTCAGTGTCTTGAATGGATCTGCGCTTCTGGTGTGGAATGTCGCGTAAAGAACTGACGTCAGCACGCAGGGGTGTGGCTAAGTAGGTACCGCAGTGTCATTCCGGCAATCACGACACCAACGACTAACGCGGAGTCGACCAATGCCACCTACAGACTCGCAGGGGTACTGCTGAAGAAAAATTCTCTGGATCCAGTCTGACGCCTGGGGGTAATTCTAAGGTAAGGAATCTATAACTAATACACGTCTCTTACAGATATATCGTTACCAAAGGTAAGTAACTTGTTCAACAATTAAGTACTCAATTTTGTATGACGCAGCAAATCACCTGTGAGGGTCTCTAGGTGCTGTTCCTAGGCATGGGGAGATTAAATGATTGCCCAGAATCACAGTATGTTGAGCCAACGCTGAGACTCGAACCCGAGTCCCCAGCTCCAAAGTCAGTAGCTCTGGCCGTTACGTCACACCCTCTCCCCTTAGATTTTTCCAGTAACAATTTAAATATACTGGAATACTGTGCCTAGATTGTCAATGTTCAGCATAGTTCTTTTGTTCCAGCTGTGGATGTCTGTTTGACTAACTTTACAATGTTAATGGGACTTTTTATCTCTTAAGAACATCATAAAATGTAAAGAAA
The DNA here is from genome assembly GCF_964204655.1 of Triturus cristatus. Classification (NCBI taxonomy): domain Eukaryota; kingdom Metazoa; phylum Chordata; class Amphibia; order Caudata; family Salamandridae; genus Triturus; species Triturus cristatus. The sequence goes on from NC_140591.1 coordinate 298,455,621, forward strand.
GCATAACTAAGGCAGATGCCTTGAGCGTTTGTGTCCGCTCCGCTCTGTATGTTGCTCAACAGTACCCAAAATTCAGACCTGAAATGTCTCCGCAGCGGGGGCTGTAGTTTTGCCTAATTTTTTTGAAGACCCTGTTTCGCTGATGACCATTACAACAGACAATTCTTGTGGTGTTGGTACACATTTCACAGAAGAAATGCTCAGGGGGTGTGGTCCTGTCATCACAAGGGTCACCTTATCAATTAACTAGAACTGCTTGCCATCCACATACCCCTCAAATCCTTTCTATAAGTAATTTTGGGCTAGGTTGTGTCACATGGCTCATAGGGACATAGTCGTTTTTCTCTAAGGTAGCATGAGCACGCTGCAGTTTGCCTGCTGCTTTGCGCACGTTATTACAAATCTTTATTTGTGCAATGACTTCTATAGTGGTTTTCACATGAGAACTCATTGCTTTGTTCACTCTCTACAGGTTCCTGGGATTTAGTCTGAACATTGTGAGCAATGTCGATAAACAATGCCCCTTGTTATATTGTTCTGGTCAGGTCTTAGCACTTAGACAAAACATACCGATACAGCTGTTGTTTGGAGAACGTACTTTGGTTTTTATTAGGATACACGAATAGGTAGCACACACTTGGAGAGGGACCTTTCCAGGGAGAAGAGCGAGACAGCACCTATGATGTAGATCTACTCTATAGGCTAAGGTATGGGGTCTGCTGACAAAGCCCAGAGATCTTCTAATGTATAATAATATTGCTTCTTAGCAAGTGAAGGGAGGTTAGGCTCTATTGTCTTTTCATGATGACAACTCTCTTTATAATATATGGACTGGCTGCTATGCTGACTGTATTTGTAGTATGCATTTTTCTGTTTGTTGTGGTACGTATACTGCATGTTGGGGCATATAATTTAATATAAATATTTCAAACAGTTTCGTGTCTGTCAGATCTTATTGTGGACAAGTATAAGAGTGCGAGTGAAAGGGTGTGTCTTGTTACCGCAATTCCTGAAAGATCTGGGAGTATTGTGTTCTGGGGTGTCTAATTTGTTTCTCTGTGAGTGAGTAGGAGAGCAAGTGAGACACTATAGCTAGTCGGTGCTGGGCTCATGGGTACTAAGGTGGTAGGATGACTCAGTCCCTATACACCAAGGTCCCATAATCCTGTGCATAGTTCTGTAGTCCTCATCAGGACAAGACAACAAAATACTTTGTATTACATTCAGAAGCAGGATGACACTCACTCCCTTCAGCTTCCCTTCTCTGCGCAGATAATCTAGTACTTGACTACTTGCCACAGCATTCACCTTATGACAGAGCATCTACGGGGGGCTGGACAAAGACTTTGCCAACCTGCTCAGCAGTATGCACAAACAAGTGCACAAATTGGGAACTCCACCCCCCCAGTTCTTTGCATATACTTCCAGTATTTTGGCACACTTCAGATAGACCTGTTCGCGAAATCAGAAAACTCAAAATGTCCAAACCTTGCCACTATGTATTCCTATTTAATGGGCTTCCTTTAGAATGTCCAAAAATTCAAAACATCCCAAGAACACAAAAACAATTCAAACCATATATGTAGTGCCTGTATTGAGGGGGAAATACTCCAACAAGAAATTCCAAAAGAATAATCTTAGACAATCATTACAAAATCAATAAGACAGTATCACATAAAAAAGATAACACAAAATATTTAAAAAAAAATATATAGACAATTTTATTCAGTGTTTGTACATGTAGCATACTTTAAAAACAGATTAAAAATATTTTAAACAGAGACAGAAAAGTAGACGCAGCGTTTCGGTGGTTGAGTGATCTTTCACCTTCTTCAGTACAATTCTCTAAACAGATACAATCACCATTCATTATTATTTTCATGTAATACTGACAATATACAACAATTTATAAATACTACCAAAATTGGCAGTGGTTTAGAATCTTTTTATAAAAAGAACAATCATTATTTAGAACATTGTTATCAAAAACATATTTGTCTAAGAACATATCAGAATACAAAATGCAGCCCCCAGCACATACATAATACAGCACTTAATTACTAATGAGCATTAATAAACTCATCATGCAAGTATCTTAATAACAGTGCTTGATCAACACATAATCAAAACACATACCTAATACACTTTCAGGATAAAGCAATTTTTTTCCATCACTTGACCTTCGTTTGAAGCAATTTTCTATCTTTTGCTAAACGGGATTTGAGGATGTCCCATTGGTAAAAACCTTAATACATGGAAGAACAAACCATACATAAGGATGAGTTTTATACTATAATGGTCCCTTCCAAAAACACATATTATGTGTATAAATAAATGTTGATTTATAATTACCTTAAAATAAAAGCCAAACTTAGTTGATTTTGTTAGTTCGTGCCACCGTATTTATATATGGAGACTAGAGTTTCTATAATAATAAGAAACATTCCTTTATTCATATACGAGTATTATCAAAAATTGATTTCACCAAGAAGAAATTAGCTTACCCTTACTCTAAGTTGAGATTCATAGATTATCTAAATTGCTGAGATTTGATCTATTCTCAGTATTATCAAGGCATAACCCCTGTATTAATGTGGGAGTTACCTAACGAAAGGTTATAAAGGCCATTAGTAAACATTTTTTTTTCTTCCAGTGCCCCAAAGCTATTACTGGACAACATTCTTATGAACAACAATAAGTGAAGGAAAAACGTCATACCTTCTATTCTTGGGCGTAATGTGCAAACTTTATGATATGTTAAAGCCTAATTAAAAAAACGCATATATTACCGCAGGTACTACCAACTATTACACCCTAAAAAAGCTTATTTTATTTTTAGAGCATTGTAATCTTATTATTAATTCATATGTGTTACACAATCTGTGATCATTATTTAGAGAATCTCAGTTTATTCATTTGTGCCTGAACTAATATCTATTTGTTTTAAGTATGTGTGTAGAAAATATATAACACACCCACATCGCTATTGCCATGCATATTAACTAAAAGGATGAGGGAAGCGATGATGTATCATAAAACGTTTGGCCTTACACACAGTATTCTCTGTTTACGACATGTTTAAAATCAAGACTGACAATATAGGTCTTATGTCTGCTTGTGTATACATTATTTGATAAAATGTTACGTTGCTATTTGGAACCGCTTAGATTGTAACGTTGATCATTGATACAAGCAAGATACTAAAACGAAAGAGAAAACAACGGAGTTTCTCATTGTCAAGGATTCGTGCAGCACTAAAACATATAAGTGCAAGGTTACGTATCAGTATTTTAATGGCTGTAGCAAAATTAACCATTAAACATTGTGGCTAGTCTGTAATGTCATAGGATATACTGCGCCCCCTCTCCGAAGCACCTTGAGACCCTCACGGGTATGTAGTGCGCTTTACAAATACTATGATTGATGATTGATTGCGCGCTAAAGAAAAAGCCTACGGTTTACAGAATTGTCAAGTTTTCTGGCACAAAGGGTCATAACAATTTTCTAACAATTTTTTAAACTCGAGTAAAAGGTAACGGGTCACGTGGTCTGATTGGACCATACGTACATAAGACGGGGATTCACAACGTACTTCCGTGTATCCTATACCCGAAAGACGTTCGTGCAAGGAGCCGGTCTGTTTTTATCAGGTAAACTGCCAGAAAACTTGACAATTCTGTAAACCGTAGGCTTTTTCTTTAGCGCGCAGTATATCCTATGACATTACAGAATAGCCACAATGTTTAATGGTTAATTTTGCTACAGCCATTAAAATACTGATACGTAACCTTGCACTTATGTTTTAGTGCTGTACGAATCCTTGACAATGAGAAACACCGTTGTTTTCTCTTTCGTTTTAGTATCTTGCTTGTATCAATGATCAACGTTACAATCTAAGCGGTTCCAAACAGCAACGTAACGTTTTATCAAATAATGTATGCACAGGCAGACATAAGACATATATTGTCAGTTTTGATTTTAAACATGTCGTAAACAGAAAACTGTGTGTAAGGCCAAACGTTTTATGATACATAATCGCTTCCCTCAGCCTTTTAGTTAATATGCATGGCAATAGCGATGTGGGTGTGTTATATATTTTCTACACACATACTTAAAACAAATAGATATTAGTTCTGGCATAAATGAATAAACTGAGATTCTCTTTTAATAATGATCACAGATCGTGTAACACATATTAATTAATAATAAGATTACAATGCTCTAGAAATAAAATAAGCTTTTTTAGGGTGTAATAGCTGGTAGTACCTGCGGTAATATACTGCGTTTTTTATTAGGTTTTAACATATCATATCATGACGTTTGCACATAACGCCCAAGAATCGAAGGTATGACGTTTTTCCTTCACTTATTGTTGTTCATGAGAATGTTGTCCAGTAATAGCTTTGGGGCAATGGAAGAAAAAAAAATGTTTATTAATCGCCTTTATCTCTCTTTATTACCGTTCGTTAGGTAACTTCCACATTAATACAGGGATTAGACCTTGATAATACCGAGAATAGATCAAATCTCAGCACTTTGGATAATCTATGAATCTCAACTTAGAGTAAGGGTAAGCTAATTTCTTCTTGGTGAAATCAATTTTTGATAATACTCATATATGAACAAAGTAATGTTTCTTATTATAGAAACTCTAGTCTCCATATAAATACGGTGGCACGAACGCACAAAATCAACTTAGTTTGGCTTTTATTTTAAGGTAATTATAAATCAACATTTATTTATACACATGACGTGTTTTTGGAAGGGACCATTATTGTATAAAATTAATCCTTGTGTATGGTTTGTTCTTCCATGTATTAAGGTTTTTATAAATGGGACATCCTCAAATCCCGTATAGCAAAAGATAGAAAATTGCTTCAAACGAAGGTCAAGTGATGGAAAAAACTTGCTATATCCAGAAAGTGTATTAGGTATGTGTTTTGATAATGTGTTGATCAGGCAGTGTTATTAAAATACTTGCATGATGAGTATATTAATGCTCATTAGTAATTAAGTGTTATATTATGTATGTGCTGGGGGCTGCATTTTGTATTCTGATATGTTCTTAGACAATTATGTTTTTGCTAACAATGTTCTAAATAATCATTGTTCTTTTTATAAAAGATTCAAAACCACTGCCAATTTTGTTAGTATTTATAAATTGTTGTGTATTGTCAGTATCACATGAAAATAATAATGAATGGTGATTGTTTCTGTTGTTTAGAGAATTGCCCTGAAGAAGGTGAAAGATCACTCAACCACCGAAGCGCTGCTTCGACTTTTCTGTCTGTTTAAAATATTTTTAATCTGTTTTTAATGTATGCTACATGTACAAACACTGAATAAAATTATCTATATATTTTTTTTTATATTTTGTGTTATCGTTTTTTTATGTGATACTGACTTATTGATTTTGTAATGATTGTCTAAGATTATTCTTTTGGAATTTCTTGTTGGAGTAATTCCCCCTCAATACAGGCACTACATATACGGTTTGAATTGTTTTTGTGTTCTTGGGATGTTTTGAATTTTTAGACTTACTGACCCTATTTCTTAGTAAATACTGAAGGGTATCTCCCTCCTGTTTTTCATACTTTCTTTAGAATGGCCATATAATATTGAGGAAGGTTGAAGTACCTGAATTCTAGGACTTCCGGTGCCGGAGTGCAAGGCGAGCTTCCTTTGGTTGCAATGCCTGTCTTTGTGTCTGCAAGAGACGGTCTAGCCTGAAGGACAGCCTCTTGTGGGGGCTGAGTGATACTTTGAGGAGGGAGGGGGAGAGTACCAAGGTTGCCTAGCTCAGGCTTGCGCTATTAAGATGAGGATTTCCTCCTCTCCCACTCCTTCTGCTGGTGGTGAGGAAACTGACATCCGGCACTAATCTTCGCCTAGTGATGCCAGCCTGAGTCAGGTAACATTGGTGCTCCACCACAGCATTTATTTCATGGCAGAGCACCTCCTGGGGGTAGACATCATCCCTGACCAGTTGGTCCATAGTGCATTTCCCATGGACTCTTTGCCTCGCGGCGAAGTTTGGAATGCTGTTCAGCTTACAGTCTTCTTGGATACAGACTAACCCGATACACACTTCGCAGATCTCATTCACTCCTACAGCTAATTCCCAATGTAAAGCCACACAATAATGCTTTGTGCGCACTTCCAAAACCACCTTTAACCACTCCAAAAAAAAGTGCTAGACACACTCTCCAATACAATTTAAACAACAGAAAATACATTAAGAAGTCTCTACACACTCAGGTTAGGGGGTTTGCCGTTTTTTGATTTTATTTTGCATGGGTTGGGGTCTTGGCCTTTAGTAACCTTATTACAGATTAGGGAAAACAAGAAACGAAATTTCATCTGCCATACAAGCACATAAACAGCAGATTTAGAGTGAAATTGTACAGTAGAAGGCGTCTGCTCTTACCACCTTTCCTTTGGCCGTACTCTGTGGGATGCTCAGGGCTCGCAGAAGTTGTCATTCCATGTGTACTTGTTTCATATCCAACCCTGCCATCTCCCCTTGAAAAGGTGTGAGTTTTTGAAAATGGGGTTCAGAAGAAATAAACATACATGATGAAATAGTAAATGCAAGTCTGGTCCCCAAGGTGGGAAAAAAGAATCTGAAGATGGCTACCATGCACAGCGGCCTTCGTGGGTTGTCTGACGTTATGGGGAGTGGTAGACACATCTACTGGTTGATGCTCAAGAGGGGAAAAAAAAGGACTGTCCAAACTCAGCAACTTGATGGCAGAATAATGCACAGCATGTGAATCCAAAAAGGTCTTTCAGCTGCAAAGCTACTCTTACAGCGAAGTAACCGTTAAATTATCCTCTCACTGTCCCTGATTTCAGGGGCTGGCTTAAAAAGCTTTACCTGCTGTTCCTATAGACTATTATCGTCGAAATTGTGATTTTTAAGTTAAGAATTGTAAGTAGAAGGTATTTATATAGTGTACTGTTTCTAATGATGTGTACAGAACACCATATCACGTTGTCTTAGAGGCATGAATCATCTGACTTCATTTCAGAGATTGAAGATTCGGTCTAAACATATTGGATAAATGATTTATACATACAGCATTTCAACTTGCTTACTGTTTCACTGTTATACCAAGGTACCCACCTGCTGTCTGTGAACATTACATTTCCTCCACTATTTTGAAAAGTACTTAAACAGCTAATGTTCACAGTTTAAAACTGTGTGGAGTTCACAGGCTTCAGTGCCAACATGGCTTATCTTTTTCCAGCCTAATTCATGCACCTGCTACTCCTGCTTGAGGCTGACTCAGTAACATCTGCTTCAAAGAGTTACTGTAACTCTGATTCACGCTAGTGCTTTTTATTAGTACAACTCTAGCTTGAGGCTAAAAGACGTGTGCAACAGTCAGTATTTTCCTTTATCTTTTTGTGTGTATTGTTGTTACCTGCGGAAGCCAATACATATTTAAAGATTTAAAACTGTAGTGTGAAAACGTGGCACATCTCCGGACTGTCTTTTAGATGTTTTGTCCTGTCAGAGGGACTCTATAGATTTACTGTTTTTCTAGATCATTGCTGTAAAAACTGTACAACTCTGTTTTAGGCTATGAAACATCCTTCAGCTGACTGTATAGGAGTATTAACAAATATCCTTCTTGAATGTGGAATGCAGTTGCTTTTAAAATTTGCTTTAAAAGTTTTACACTTCATGTAAGATTTGTTTAATTTGTTTACTCTGTGCCCCATATTAATAATTTTCCCCCTTTAAATTTGTGCCAAGCATGGTGAAACGCTTTAATTTCTCAAATTCACTACTTGGCGTATATATTTATTTATGTTAACCTGCAGTGAATTGAAGTCAACGTGGACGACTAATGCTGATACATGAACAAGAAAGTCATAATTATTTGGTGCAGAAATGTAATGCCCTCTTTTGTTTTTATGTACAAGTATTAGAAGTTATTGTGAAATTTATTTTTGTCTAGGTGCCAGTTCCTCTCATTCTCCCTGCCTCATCAGACTGTGGTGAGAGGAATTCAAAAGCAGTCGAGCTCAATGACGAATTATGTTTGAATTCTCAAGAAGATGGGCTTCTAAGGACAACAGAAATGACGGAAGATGAGTCAAAGACTGAATGTACAGATGTTAACAGTATGTTATGCTATTACATTCAAAGTATTCAGTGTACTTATTGAATAGAGCATTTCTACCATAATGCAAATACATGCTTTTCACATAAACATATCAGTTTAATGTATACTATTAAGAAAGATATGTGGTGGGGTGATGAGTTTTTATATCTTAAAGATGGCTCATGGATTTAATGATACATAGATTTTGTAGTGTGAAGTCTTTGCCTAGGTTTAGTGAGTGTGGGTCTACATCAGGGCCACTGTAATTATGCAGCAGCGGAGTGCCAAATTATGCGACGCGGTTCAATAAATTCTGCATCAAGAAAAGGCCAATCATGTGGTGTAATGTAGCACATTTTGTAATAGCATTACTTCAGTATTTGTCATTTTTTCACTTAACACTGTCTGGGGATTTGTTGCACCTCCTTAGTACCAGTTTACCACCCAAATATAGCAATAGACCACAAAAAAGTGACCACTCAACCTTTGCAAAGGACCTACTGTGCGGGAAGGCGTGTTGCTATGTTTTCACTAACTTATAAACGGTTGAGTTAAAAACAATTTTTTTTGTTAAAATCAGTAGATTATGCAGCAGTTAGTGGATTATGTGGTGAATACAGCAGATTTATAGTTATGTGAAAAACACAGCCGCACAATTGCATAATTCCAGTGGCCCTTATCTACAAAGGTGTGCAGCCCGTGTATGATGTCAACTGTAATCCCATAGTTCCCCTGTGCATGCCCACCATGTTGGTCTTTTTTTCCACCATTGAATATGGAGATACATCCATTGTGCTCCCACTTTTTTCCGAAGATTGTCAACAATACTTTGACGAAGAGACGTAAGTGGTTCGAGGAAGATCACCTGGATCGACACTGGAGAGAGGTATTTTCGGGGTTTGTCGGGAGGGTTACGAACGAGCGTAGTCTGAGAATAACTAATCCGCACTGAATCTCTGGGGCTCCTCAATGCCATTTTAGAGCATGAGCATGATTTTTAAATTGTGCCAGAACTATCCATAGAAGTTCGCCCTGAATGATGAACATACATTCTGTATGTTTTGACTCCCTAGAAGCCACAAGTCTGAGGATTGCTTCCCCTGCTCGCTTTTGAAGCTAAAAATCCTCGCACACAGAGACAAAATTTTTTGAGTACATTGGGCCGCACCAGAAATGGCGGGACTATCAGAGTTCGAAAGGCAGAAAGAGACAAGTGCTCAGTTGATCGAGGAGATGGGTTCCTCCAAGACAATTTAGGTTAAGAAAGCTCAGGGAGAACACAAAGACTCATACCCCAAACACACTGTGGAGGTCTTGAAAAGCGACCCTAAACCTACAGTGCGTCAGGCCTATAAATCCTCAGAAGGGCCAAACATTAGACACCCAAGGAAGCGCCTGTAACGCCAAAGCAAAGGCGCTCGTAACGAAGCTATGCCAAAGGAAATCAAGCCCTTGATGCACAAAAAAAAGGCAGCCGTCGAAGGAGCTCAATGCGTTACCCTTCCTTATAGACATGCGGAAAGTGCCGAAGGACAGTGCCTCGACTTCAGAAGACAATCGAATGCAGGGCAAAGGATGGACAGATGCCTGCCAAGGGAAAGTCCCAGGCGGACAGCTAAATCTCGAACGTCGTCAAAGTCATGAGGAAGAATAGTGCTTGGGTAGCTGAAATCGAGGGCTAATCAAGAAGAAGAAAGAAGGAACCAGAGCACAAAATTGAACACAATACACAGTTGGAGAGCAGGAATTCGCTCGTGCACATATCAACACGGAAGAGTTTGAGTTTCACGTGTCGGAGGAAGATACTTTCTGGGAAGATGTTGAGGCAGATTCGTCTCGGTAAGAGACACACGTGCCCCTCAAGGCAATCAAAGCCCCCTTCCCGATGAAATCACAGAGTACCCACTGGGTAGCTAAAAAGGCAGCTGACTCTTTAGGGAGGAAAATGGAAATGGAGAAGGATACATGTTTTCTCCTAGTATGCTACCAAGTTTAGTACAGCAGGGTAGAGATGTTTTTAACTAGTCTGCTACTACTAAGGCAATGATGCCTCATATCGAAAAGAAGTTCAAAGCATCCACCATAGACCCAAAATATATCCAGGGACATATCAAGGCAGACCCACTGGCTTTAAGCGTGGCAAGGAGAAGGGCTATGTCACCAGTGTCCATGGGTCCCCTGCCTGATAAAGCAAAGAAGCTGGAAGCATTAGGAAGAAAAATGGAAAGAGCAGCATTCACACAATGGCAGGTCGCCAATTGTAATGCCCTGTTAAATAGACATGCCCATTAGCATACGGAAGACATAAAAGAGCTCATGGCTCTCTTCCTGAGGAGTATCAGAAAAGAGCACAAAACCTCTTAGAGGTGGGTGGGGCATTACCAACACCTGTCTTAAGTCTGCTTTAGATGCAGCTGATAAATCTGACAACTCACAACAGGCACAGTACTTAGTGAACACGCATTGCTGCGTAGATCTGGTTTCAAACCAGAGTGCAGTCCAACATCATTGACATGCCTCTCACAGGATGTCAACTCTTTGGCCCAGAGATGGATAACTCCTTAGAGGCTATGAAGAAGGCAAACGAAACAGCGAAGGCCATGGGGACATAATAGACCTATAGACCATCTTTTAAGATGGGACTCCCCACAGACAGAAAAGGTCAAGGTAGGCAGGTTTGTGGCATGCGACTCCAAAGATAGACTGGAGGTAACCAGTTCTCTTTGCCTATGCAGTGATAACAGTAAAAACAGCACTAAACTGCTTCTTTCAAGGCAGAAGAAAACCACTGGGCAGAAACTCTAGGGTATCTAGCTCCTCAAAATGCCTCTCCGCCCCTCCCCACAACCTCACCTCACACCTCCTCAAACACAAGACATTAGTAGGGGAGGAATAAAAGACTTCGTCAACACATGGAAGACTATCACCATGGGCACATGGATTGTAAATATTGTAAAACATGGCTACTGCATAGACTTTGAAAAATAGAAAAAAAGCCACTAAACAAAACTCCAAGGGTTCAAAATGGACCAATTTGAGATCCTACAAGCAGACATTCAACAACTGCTACTGAAGGGGGCCATAACGAAGGTCCCACAACTAGAGAGAAACGTGTGTATTCTGTTTACTTTCTGATAACCAAACAAGACTTAACCATGCGTTCCATTCTAGACCTGAGATTTGCAAATGAAAACATTAAAATGCAAAGGATCGAACTAACATTGCAATATGTTAATGCATTGGTTCATGGGGGAGATAACCTGGCAACAGTAGATCTCAAAGATGCTTACTTTCACATTCCATACACCACTACGATACAAGTAGAACATTACCAGTTCAAGGTACTCCTTTCTGCACCCAGAGTGTTCACAGAAACACTTGTGGTCGTGGCAGCACGACCAAGGGTACTGTGACCAGGGAAGGCCTCTAACGGCTGAGGCACATATTGTGCCACCCTTAGAGGTCCTGTTTCTAAACACACACACACACACTGCCATTGCAGGCTGCGTGTTCTGGTGCAGAGAAAAATAGTCGACATGGCACACATACTCGTGTGCCATGCCTGCAACCCACTGCCTATGGTATAGGTAAGACACCCCTCTACCTGGGTGCACTATACCACTGGTGGTAAGGGTACAGTTGCATGAGCACTGTACCCCTACAATGTCTAAGTCCATTCTTAGACATTGTAAATGCAGTAAATCCATAAAAGAGTATATGGTCTGGGAGTTTGTCATTATGAATTCCACAGCTCCAAAATGGCTTTACTGAAAACTGGGTAGTTTGATATCAAATGTCTCAGCACATTAAACCCACACTGATGCCAGTGTGAGATTTAATGAAAAATGCACTCAGAGGGCATCTTAGAGATGCACCCCGAAAAACGATCAGCCTCTGGTGGGTTCCCGGAGTGGTAAACACCAGCCTGCCACCATGTGACATGTTTCTAGACCCATGAGGCGGTCGCCATCACTCCCTAGCACAGAAACAAAGTCTTTACTGGGCATAGGTGTTCATACCTACCCCAGGCCAGGAAGAGCCATCTGTGGCAGGGAAGCTTCAACGGCCTTGCTGCCTTTGTGACAAGACCCCCAGCCTCTCCTTGAAGTACTGGGAATTTAAAGCCCAGCGGTGCAGGGGAACACACCCTAAGACTTCGGGTTCTTTCCTGTTTCAGACCTACAGAAACACAGAGTCTTCTAGGTGAAGTCAAAGATCAGTTTATTGGCTGCAGACCAATTACAGGTATCCGAGAAGTACAACAGCATGTATGTTCTCAGGAGACTGCTTAAAATTACAGAAACGGGCTTCTCCTTAAATACAAAATATCATGCTTCAGGCACACATTCCTTGTTTTACGATATGGCCATATACATGTATTCATTACAAACGAAAAGGCAGAGTCATGATGACCATCCCACATTCCAGTTAAGCCAGCCCACAATTATTTACCCAGCGAGGCTCAGATCCCACATCGGATATCAACAGGCCCCAATAAACACGAACATCTCCTGTTTGGAAAACAAGCCATAAAGCAGGAAGAGTCAGGTGTGAAAGAGATTAGCCGAAGGCTTGTGTGGGATGAGAAGGCTTTATGGTGTGTCAAACCCTGATGCTAATCACAGGTGGCCGTAGGACGAGGAGCTCGTGAGACCGGACTGACCTGGGGCAGCGGAGCCAAGCTGCCCAGGTCACAGAGAAGTCAAAGGAAGGCACATGTGCTCTGAAGGCCCGTATTTGCTTCATAATATGTAGCCTATGTGAGGGCAACCATAAGATGGCCACCGCTCTGAAGTGGAACCCACGAAGTCAATGCATAATATCGTATACATAGTGCATTTATCAATGAAACGTTATATAAAGCACTTGTACATACCGCATTGACCATTCGCGGTTCGCTAATACCGGGATAGACAGGGGTAGGGCCCTGCCTCCCACGCGGTCCCAAATTTCAAAGTACCACATCCTGCTATCAGGAGTAGATCTCAATCCTGTCTCACCTCCTTTTCGTTTTGAAGAAAGGTGGGGGAAAAAAAATTGCAACCCAGAAGGTGGAGAGGTGTGGCTCACTGGTTAGAGGCGGCAGACCCGTAAGCAGAGAATCGGCCAGGGACCAGGGTTCAATTCCCGACGCGGCAGGGTCGTGGACCAGGGTCAAAACTGACTCGATAATTCTCGCCTCGGTACCTACTCTAACCAGGAACACACTCAGCAACTCTGGGCATTAAGCTTGCCTCATCTCTACAACGGCCCCCCACAGACGCCAGGGATGCCTGGTTTCACCTTGGAGATACCCAGAAAGGGACCATCTCACAGGGATAGCCAGGATGGGTTCCCCAGCGGTCTACAGCGCCGGGACGCCCCGTTGCTGGGGCAGCTGTGCGCTTTACAAGTCTACAACATTTACATTTACAAGGTGTGCCCACCTCTGTCAAACCCTCCCCTCAGGTGGGGGAGGCGAGGTGAAGCCCACTCTTTAGCGCCCGCCATCTTGCAGATGGCAGGCACTCTCCAATCAGGATTAGGGATTGTGCCCACTCCCCCACGTGGGTTGAGCACACCGAGGGCAAAGTCACCATAAGGTCAGTAGCTCATTGGCTACTGACCTTGAGACCCCTAAAACACCCCCTTAATACAGTATTTCGGGGGCAGCCGTGAACCAAGATGGGAGATTCCTGCAACCTACAAAGAAGTAGGAGGAAAGATGACACCTATCAGAGGAGACTTCAGAGAAGAACTGACTTGTCCCCAGCCTTACCGGCCGTCTGCAGTTTCCAGAGATCCTGCGCCAAAAGTCACCTTGTCCTGCAGCCAGTGACCTCCATAACCCATGGGTGGACTGACTGACTTCAGCAAAGACCGGATCTCCTGTGAACAGCAGCTCTGTTCAAATGAAATCACCAAAGAAAGACTCTGAGCCTTCTGGGGACAAAGAAACCAGACGCCTGGAGCCACCACTGAACCCGATGCTATGGCCCGAGTCTGAGTGGCCCACCTGTTCCAGCGAGGTCCCCCAGCGCTCCAGAGTCCGAGTCCACTGTGAGTTGACCCTTTCCAGGACTCCCCGATGTCTCCTGCAGCCCCTTCTCTCCTCCCAGCTCCTCTCCCCCCCCCCCCCCCCCCAACCACGAGTGACCCAGTAAGGTGAAATCCGACTTTAAAAGGCACCCCTTCATCCGGCCCCCCTGCTTCCTGGACAAGAGGACCTGAGGTGCACCTACGTCTCCGAGCCCTCCTACTTACCTGCCCAGTTGTTAGTTCCTCCTGGAAGACTTCCAACACCTCTGACCACCTGGTCAGGGTAACTGCTCCCCCTCACGCAGCTCCACTGTTACGGCACTGACCCCAGCGCCTTCTGTGATCCAGGTAAGGTGTTCGAGGCCCTCCTCGATCCGCAGGCTCCTTCCTGCACCTCAACCCTGGTGGTCTAGTGGAAGAGCCTGCTCTTCTGCTAGCCTACTCTGTGTGTTTTGCCTCTTTCTGTTTTGCCTCTCTCTCCTGTTTTGCCTTTTTTCGGTCTTTTACCGTTTGTTTTTCCTGTTTTACATTGACTGTCCCCAACGCTGTTGTCCTCCAGGCCCCTCCCAGCTCGTGTTCCCGCTCCCACCTCTCAGCTGCTCGCTCTCCCCCGACCCCTACTTAATGGGGGCTGCTGTGCGTCAAGTCTAGCAAGACTGCTGACCGGGCCAGTGTAGCTGCTCCCCCCTCGCCCAGCTCCACCGTTAAGGCACAGCCCCCAGCGCCTTCTGTGATCCAGGTAAGGTGTTCAAGGCCCTCCTCCACCCGCAGGCTCCTGCCTGCGTCTCATCCATGGTGGTCGAGTGGAAGAGCCTGCTCTTCTGCTAGCCCGCTCTGTGTGTGCCTTCCTCTTTCTTTTTTGCCTCTCCCTCCTGTTTTGACTTTTTTTCTGTCTTTTACTATTTGTTTTTCCTGTTTTGTGTTGCCTGTCCCTGCTGCTGCTGCCCCCATGGCCCAACCCAGCGTGTTCCGCCTCCCAGCTGCTCGCCCCCCCCCCCCCCCCCCCCCCCTACTTGATGGTGGCCACGCGGTGGCGCACCAAAGGCAAGCCCGACTGTGACCAGTGCCAAGGACCCTGGTCCGCCAACCCCCCTCTGCTATGACCCCAGCACTCTCCACGCAATCAATCCTGGACGCAACAACAACTGCCAGCTATCAACGCAGAGCAACTCTCAAGGCCCGTTCTCCTGCTGACCCTGCTGCCTCACCTTAACCCACCTCTGGATCCCAGACAGCCACACCCAATCCACCGGACGCCAACATACCTATGCCGCTGAGCTGCATCCTCTTCAACATGCGCTCTCTGCACATACACGAAGTAGAAGTTTGGGACCTCAATACTCACTCGCCCCAGGTCGCCTTCCTCACAGAGACCTGGACCAACGCCAGCTCCGCACCTGACATCGCAAACAGCCATCCCTGACGGATACAAGATCCTGAGGAAAGACTATCCTAACTGCCCCGGAGGAGGCCTCGCCATCATCCACAAAAGCTCCCTCCGACCAACTACCACCACCTTGGACGATGCCTCGCCCCCGTGAAACACATCTGCTTCCAGATCTAGCCCAACCCCGGAACGATGCTCCGCGGAACACTCGCCTACAAACCTCCCGGACCCCGGTCCCTGTTTACCAATGCCATCGCAGGCTACATTGCTCCCCACGCCCTTGCCTCCACGGTCTACATACTGCTCAGAGACCTGAACTTCCACCTAGACAACCTCAGTGACCCCCACACCACCACCCTTCTACAGACCCTCACCAACATTGGACTGAAGCAACGCGTCTCCACCGCCACTCACATGGCAGGACACACTCTCGACGCCTTCTTCGCAGGAGAAAACATTCACTTCAGTTACACCACGGAACCACTCTGGACGGACCACCACTGCGTCCATTTCTCCTTCTCGAAACCCTCCGCACACAAGAACACCCCACGCCTCCCACACAGAAACTAGAACAAAATTGCAGAAGAACCCCTCACCTCCGCACTAAGCTCCATTCCTACCCTACCACGACAGGTGCCAACAACCTTCACCAATGGATCATCAACTGCACCAATACTCTCGCCCCCCCTCTAGTATCCTGCCAGACGACAATGCGAAGCCACCTGGCTCACCATGGACCTACGAGAATCCAAGCGTTCTTGCCGACAAATGGGGAAACAGCAAAACCCCGGAAGCACGCTCCGCCTACAAGACCGCAACCACGGCACAGTGCGTTACCCAATGGGATTCCGTAGCCAGTGTTGGCACTTGAGGGTACTCGTCTCCAGATGTCACAGGTAGATGGTGTTGGTCCCTCACGGGAGATCTTTGATGTCCCTTAGATCTCCGTAAGAACAGGAAGTCCGCTGACAGGCCCACTTATTCAGAAAGGGCACTTGGTCTCCTTTACAGACAGTAATCCTCCATGTGCACAACAGTCCTCGGACGATGTGCACCACGCAGTCCAGGTTCTCTGGTCCTGCATCCCCACAAGTGTACCTCACTCTTTGCTGAAGGATGGCTCCAATAGTTATACTGTTGTGTGTCTTTGAAGTTAGAAGTGATTTAGGGGTTTCCCTATGAACCACAGATGTCTTCCCTAAATTGTAGGCTTGTCTGCCTTGGGGCTGTGGAATGCAGATCGTAATCTTTAATGGGGCCATGCTATGTCCCTTAGAGGCTCTGTCAAAAGCTCTCTCACCAATCCATCCCATGCGACCCTCAAATGGCAGCGGTCTTGCAGTTCTAGAGTTATGCCAATGTTTTATGGCGGTCACTGGGGAATTTGTAAATGTGCTCCCCAGACCCCTGAAGTCCACTGGAGCCAGGCACCACAGCACAGATATGTCCATATTCTATAAGCGGCATTTCTTTTTTTTTTTTCTTTTTTTTTAGTTTTCAAAAACCTTTATTCAGCATAATTTGCAGTACACAGCAGAATGCCTACAACCATAAGTGGCCGGCAGCGTGTTCTAAGAAAGGAAAGGCAGTGGTGTACACAGCGGTTCGCCTACAACCCGATACGGGCCGGCCGCGTCACAGTGATCACACATGTACAGTATAATAGCCTATCGGGAATTGCAGCCTTAACACCTAAACAAACACCCAAACGAACCCCACCTCGCTAACCTCACAGTGAGAGTAACCCAAAAGAGGGGTCGACACTTTGCAGCGCCTCCGTAAGCATCTAGAGTGCATGAGTCCAGTCCTAGCCGCATGGGGAAGGGGGGTCAGGCTCGCCCGGCAGCAGCGGGTTCGACAACAAGTATGTCTTCAAGGGTCCCCATATGTCCCGGGGCCGGGATGCCGACTGCAGAAGATCAGAGTACAGGGCCAGCTGGTCTTGACAAAGAATCAATGTCTGTAACCAATCTTTGAATTTCGGCGCCCTCCCTCTGCCCCACCTGCAGGCCACCCTCCACTTGGCGAGAAGGAAAGAGACAGAGGCAAACCTCCTATGTGCCACAGGGAGCTTCTCAGTGTAACCCAGGACGCCCATCAGTGGGGACAGCGGCAATGGGGTCCCCAGCATCTTCCCAACGGCATCAAATACCTGTGTCCAATAGTCGTGTAGGGCCGGGCAACTCCAGGCCAAATGCAGCACGTCGGCTCCGTCCGCTCGGCACCTGTCGCACCGGGCATCAGCCCGCAGCCCAAACCGCTTCAGTCGAGTGGGCGTGTAGTAGTACCTCTGCACATATTTAAAGTGCGTGATGCGCAGTCGGGCGCTCGCGGACACCCTCTCCGTCTGCGCACAATAGTGCCATTCCTGGTCCGATATTTCCTGACTCAGGTCCTGGGACCAGCGAGCTCGGGCAGCACCCTGCGGCGCGCCAACTTCAGCATATAACGATTTATACAAAGTGGAGACCAAGTGGGACGCGGTCTGTGCCCCCAAGAGAAGATGGATCTGGGGGAGCACCGGCGGCTCCTGCGGGTACCCTGGGGTGCAGGCTCGCATTCCCTCGCGCAAGCGCGCATATAAGAAGGTTTCCATAGCATCAGGGGGAGGCTGTTGGAGAGTGACAAACGTCCCGTTAGGGTAGATGTCGCCCTACAGTGCCCAGGTTCATTCCAGGGCCATGTAAGTGCAGTGCTGCTATTAAGAGTATATGGTGCTGGGAGGTTGTCATTACGAACTGCACAGCACCATAATGGCTACACTGAAGACTGGGAAGTTTGGTATCCAACTTCTCAGCACATTAAACCCACACTGATGCCAGTGTGGGATTTAATGTAAAATGCACCAAAGAGGGCATCTTAGAGATGCCCCTTGAAAAACGACCAAAGACCAACTACCAGTGACCTGACTGAGTGGCTGCACAGGCTGCTACCACCAGACATGTTTCCGGACCCCTGGGTCGAGAGCCTGCTGCTCTCGGGGGCCTGAAACAGTGCACATCCTGGGACGAGGTGCCAAACCTCCTCTCCCAGGATGGGCAGGGTTCACGAAGCAGAAGCTTCAAAGGCATGCTGCCTTTGTGAGCCTCTCCAGACTGCTTTCAGCAACTGGTCCCCACTGGTTCTACCCCACACTTTGGGCGGGAGAACCGGCGGGAAAAACAAGTGAGGCAGAGAGGTGTGCCCACCTCTGCCAACTCCACCCCTAAGGTGGGGGAGGCGAGGTAAAGCACAACCTCGAGTCCCCGGCATCTTGAGGATGGGGGGGACCCAGCCAACCAGGGACAGGCTCATGCCCCCTCCCACTGGAGAGTGGCAGAATAGGGGATGTACCCACCCCAGGGAAGGGACCCATTGGTCCCTGCCTTTTACCTACCTGTAACGCCCCTAAATTTTGTATTTAGGGGCACCCTGAACCTTCCTTCCTCAGATCCAGCAACCACAAGAAAAGAAGAAAAACGAAAAGCCGTGCAGAGCTAACAAGAGGACGACACCTACTGACTAGGCCCCAGCCTTCAGGCCTGTCTTCCCTCAAACTTGCTCCTGCAAAACCCCGGCGTGTCCAGCGGCCAGCAACCTCAAAAACCCAGAAGTACCTGCCTGCCTTCACTCTCCAAGCTGTTTTTCCCGAGAACACAGAACGTGTTTAAACTGCAGCTTCTGGTGTCAGCCAGGAACCGCAAACCCAGCCCACTCTGCACCCGCCGAGCCCTGCCCGTGTTTGAGTGAACAAATACCACGAGGAGGTTCCCCCGTGATCCTGACTCGAGATCCGGCGACCCCTGACCTGCTGCAAGCCTCCAGACGACGCCTGCAGCCTCAAGTCAGAGGACCCCCCTACCGCGACCAGAGCGGGTAAGAAAACCCGACATCCAAATGTACCCCTGCACCCGACGCCCCACGGCCTTGTGTGCCCAACCCAGTGGTGCCTAATCATCCCTCTACATCCTAACTTACCCCTCGAAGTGGTGGTCACTCTTGGAAGATCCTCGTCCCCGAGCCTGCAGTGTTTCTTTGTCCTGGAGAATCTCCATTGAAATCAACAGGGCACCCGACCTCAAAACAGAACCCTGCAACTGGCTGCCCTAGCCCAGCTGAGGGTGCCCCTTTGGTGCTAACCTGGTCCCCAACGTGCCCTGAGCTCAACCCTAGGAGCTTTAATCCCACAACCCCGTGGCCTGCTTGCCAGCCGCCACCAACCGGAGCCCCCCTATCCTCCATAGGATAACATTGGGCCTCAACACTCTGCACCCAGCCGCCCTAGTGCCACTGGGGGTGCAACAGTGCATCACTGACCCTGGGAGACCCCTGAGTCTAACCCCAGAACCCTAACTCAAAAGACCGATTACTTACATCGAGACCGATAACTCACTTTTCCTCATAGAATAACATTGACACTTTTTCTTCCAAAAAGTGTCGACTTTTGAAAACTAAGAATATTCCTTAAAAATCTCACAAATAACCTAACCAAATTTTCTCAACTGTTTGCAGGAAAGGTCCCAGTGCTGAACCCAGGTGTCCAGCACTGGATTACAAAAGTAACGCAAAAGTAACTTACCTGCTAAGTGAATTTCCTCCCGTTGGATAACATTGGTGATTCTATGTGAAAAAGTTTCGAAGTGTCAACTTTTTAAAGTGCAATAATATTCCGTAAAAATCGTACCTTTAATCAAAACTCATTTACTCACCTGTTTTCAGGAAATGTCCCAGAGCTGAATCTAGGATCCAGTCCTGTTTTGGCAAAAGTAATCTGAAAAGTAATTAACTGCATTTTTCTTAAGCCCATTCATTTGAATGTACTATACCAGCAATGTGTTGCAAACTGCTTACTTAAAACTGTAACCAAAACCAGTACAAGTCATACAGCATTTTTTAACTGTGTTCATACAAGTAATTTACTACTGCAAAGTATTTATATGCGTACCTGTACCAGGCTTGCTTGGTTCTAGAAATAAAACGGTATATTTATTTTTATACAAAACAATTGGCCTAGAGTTCAGTTCTTGAGTGTGTGAGACCATTTGCTGACTGAGTGTGTACATCAAAT
The DNA here is from genome assembly GCF_964204655.1 of Triturus cristatus. Taxonomy (NCBI): domain Eukaryota; kingdom Metazoa; phylum Chordata; class Amphibia; order Caudata; family Salamandridae; genus Triturus; species Triturus cristatus. The sequence continues at coordinate 298,476,187 of NC_140591.1, forward strand.
GCTTTACACTGTCCTCTGATACTGCCTGACTGCTCGAACAAGCTACCACTTTAGAGAGTAAGGTTATATCTAACTTTAACCTCTGCCAAACCTTTTGGACCCTTGGACTCTATCTATACACATTGTACCTCACTTTGGTGCAGTATATATAGAGCCAGTTTCTTACATCCGCTATTTAGAAATCGCAGAATGCAATGCATGAAGGATAAGCCAAAAAAAATTGATTCCTTAAAATTCCTTAATTGCGACTCGCAAATTGTGACTCGCAATTAAGGAATAGATTTCCATTCATTCCTACGGGCCTAGATGCCCATTGGAATCAATGGGAATTGCATGCGCAATTTTCGAGTACTCCATTGGTACTCGCAAATTGCTCATGCAATTTCAAGGGTGCCAAAAAGACACCCTGTTGCACCCCTGAAATTATATACACCCATGTTGTGCACACACATGCCCCAAGGGCGTGTGTGTGTGTTTGTGTAACATGTAACTTTGAAAAAGTCACTTGTGCATTTTTCGCAAATTACCATCAACTTAAAGTTGATGGTAATTTGCATTTCTTAATAGCAAAATCTTTTATTTTATATTGTTGCATTACATTTAGGGAATCACAATTTACGATTCCCTAAATGCAATCGCAATTTAAGTAATCTCAATTTTGCGATTCCTTGAATAGCGATTTTTGCATTTGGGATGATGCATCCCAAATGCAAAAATTGCAGTCGCAAATAGGCAGATTTTGCGAATCTGCCCCTTTGCGACCGCTAAAATCAATGTTACATGTGCTCCTTAATCCGTTAAGAACACCGGATCGTAATGACGACAGAATACAGAACAGTAAAGAACTGAAGTGAACAGTGAACTAAGCGCCAGCTCTCAAATGTGCTGAATATGATGAAGTGATTTTAAGCAATGGGACTCTTCATAAAATTATGTGTAAGACATGCCAGAAATAGATCATGGGGTGAGTGCACAACTATTCCTAGTGAATTATTCTCAAGATTCTGCCACTATTCGTGATTTATGCGCTTGACCGCAAGAATATTACACGGAGGAGAGCTCCGTGTCATCATGCCAACGGCTGTGGTGGGAACACCATACCTTCATGGTTAATTGTGACCGCGATTATAAGCTGAAAAATTGCAAAGTGACTAGCATGCAAACATCAAACGCCGGTGCGCTTACCCGACAAGCTGGTGTGATGTATGGTCCCGCTTAGGAACCTCAGACGCTCTTGTTCGAGCCTTCTCGTAAATTATTTTAAAAAAACGTAACGTCCTGACGTACATGCAAGGTGCGTTCTTAAAGAGACAGCTGACAATGTGCTAATCACGGAGTGAGTGACGTGTTAGCTCCTGGTTAATAAAGTTTTTTTTAACAATCGAAATACCAGTGTCAAACAAGACGCTTACATGTTTACACTACACATTGTAAAAACAAAGTGACAAAGGTTCCACAATATTTAGTACAATCATGACGCTTACACATCAGCTACATGGTCTCCTGTGTGTGAGTTGATATGTAAAGAAAACTACAAAAAACAATAAAATTCTACTCTGTCGTTCATCTCATGCGGCTGCATGGCTTTAAGTTTTTTAATCCAGAAAAATTCAGATCTTGCTAAAAGTTTCTGGTGATCAACGTCGGGGCTGGGTTTTAAAGCTTCAAAAATAGTGTAATGCAATTGCATTATGTTATGTCCTGCTTGCTCCCAATGCATTGCACAGTAGACTTAATGTTGTGGTTTCTAATGTTGCTTTTGTGATCTCATATTGAATTTTTATCTTACGTTCTGTTCTCCCCACATAGATTTTTCCAAAGGGACATTTCAAAGCATAAATGACATTGGACGTATCACACGTGCTGGAATGTTGTAGCGTGATTGCAAAACCTTTGGTCGGATGAGTGAAACAATTACCAGTTATGATGAGACCCCTGAGGAAGGGTCTGGAATGATCCGAAATGCATTGGGTTTTGAGATAATCACAGTCCTAACTGTAACATACATCAAGAAGTATCTTGACTATGAGAATCGTTATAATCCATGAATAAAAAGCAAAGATGAATGACCAATGACTCAGAATTCATTGGCAAGTGTTTGAAATAGACTTCAAAGTTTGGAAGAGAAACTTATCAGTTTTGGAGTTAAGTGCTCCCGTCAGCCGGGCAGCGGTTCATCTAAACCTGGCATTCTTGCATCAATTATTACTTTAGCGCTTTCAGACACAGCGCCAACAACAGGGACGCACATTGATTAACTCAGTGAAAACAGAGTACATTGTTTGAAACCAGAGTGCACCGTGGTACTATTGTGAATTCCCATCCCATTTTGGACACGGTTCCACCCCTATGCAGTCTAGCTGGTTACTTGACTTCGGTGATGCCAGTGGCTTAGAATCTTCACCAGCCTCCTGTCTCCTGGTTTGGCTACGGAGGCGAGTTCTGCTCTGGCAGGCATACTCAATCGAGTTTCTGTTGCATTGGACTTATAACTTCCTTCTGTAGAATTGTCAACCGACTCTTTACTTGGCATTCTACACCCTGACCACTGAAACTTAGAGCCTGTCCTTTATAGTGAATGTCTTTTTGATATCTTGTTGGGTGATTTGGCAAAACCTGAAACAGGGCTCCCTGTGGATCGCTCTATTTATCACGGGCATCGCTCATCTCCGTAGTATCCATGCTATCTCCTCAGACATGATTCTTATCCGAGCTTTGTGGTCTAGGCTGCTTTAAACACCTAAAAGTTAGATTTTATCACTCCTGTCCCTCCAGAAAGAAAGGCCCAGAAACTTTACACTTGTGGTAGGCGTATGTTTCTCTTCTTCCAGCTCTGACCTGCTATATCTCAATACTTCTTGTGTCCTCACGCTCTTCTCCCACTCCTTGTGGGACGCAGTGGAGTGTCTTATGCCCTCCTTTCCAGAGGAAGCCAGGAATGCTCTTGTTCCATTGGTACGAGATGGGCAACATGCTGCCAAACTTATACCTGCTGTTGAATGGATACCACTGGTTCTGTTGGCCGGGCTACGACCTCTTCTGTAACTCTACGTCAGCGTGCATGGTTACATACTTCCAGGTTTTCAGAGGCTGTGCAAACTACTTTGATTGCCATGCCCTTTGATGATTCCTCCCTTTTTGGCCTGCATGCAGACTCTGCTTTACGCCGGTTCAGAGATAGTCATGGTGATGCTGAGTCTCTTTCGTTGTACTAGGTTTATCAAGACAATTTGTTTCCCCTTGTTTAGGCTCTTATCAGCCTTCATGGGATGGAGTACTTCTCTCCTTTCCAGGGTTACACCCGGTGTATGTATATATATATATATATATATATATATATATCTCCTGTCAGCCCTTTGGGTGGTCCCTCCTCATCATTATTTATTTTGTCCCACTTTTGCCTCAAACCCTGTTTGAATTTTTCCTTTTTGGGAACCACCAGACTTTTTAGTGTTGCTGCAGATTCAGGGAGCCATTTTATCTACCCCTGAAACTTCTGTCTGAGGGCCTGGAGCACAAAATGGTGGCCACCTGTGACATCACCAGCACCCACTGGAACCTACTAGCACCTTCTACAACATTCCAGAGCCCTGTGACAGTTGGAGGCGGTTTAGAATGTTGGGAAGCTAAGACAGAGAGTTGACAGTTGGAGCTGGCAGTTGGAGGACTGAGAAGGTCAGAGGTCGGAGAAGTACCAGAGGTCGAGGAGGAAGTCACCCGAGGTCGAGTGAGCGGCGTCGACGGGGGAGTGAAGTCCGCCCTCCGGAGTCGCCGGAGACCGAGGGGAAGCGTGCCGGAGGTCGGGAGTGGAGATCGCACTCCGGAGTCGCCGGAACCTGAGGAGAGGAGCACCGGAGGTCGGGAGTGAGGTCGCACTCCGGAGTCGCCGGAACCTGAGGAGAGGAGCACCGGAGGTCGGGAGTGGGGATCGCACTCCGGAGCCGCCGGAAGTCGACATCGAGCCAAGGCCGCCCGACGTCATCGAACCTGAGGTCGCCATCGGACCGGAGCCGCCCGAAGTCGACATCGAGCCAAGACTGCCCAACGTCATCGAATCGGAGGTCGGGATCGAGCCGAGGCCGCCGACATCGATCCGGAACCGCCTACCGGCGTCGTCAAGAACTGACATTGTGCCGAGGCCGCCGACATCGAACCGGAACCGCCTCACGGCGTCGACACGACTCCAGCGGCGTCGGAGCTTCAGAAAAAGGGCAGTAAGTGGAATAGAGGGCGCCTAAGGCCCTGTGGAATCCTAAGAGACTACTCTAGGGGTTAGAGAGGTGCTGGAAACAGCTGGACTGTGCCAGGGGTGAGCTGAGACTAATTCAGAGGGGTTGTGTAGAGTGAGAGAGCCAGGTCTCTGGTATTCCCCCCTTGTTCTACCTCAGTTTAGGCCTCAGCCTTGTCCAAGCCAGGGAGTAGACACCCTCAAGCCTTCCACATCCCCACAAGCTGTGCCTGGGCCAAATCAGCCCATAGAAATTTAAATGTGATCTGATTCTATGAGTGTCACTGTCAGCTTTTAATTATTTATTGAGGGCACTGTATTTATTGTATTTAACCTATTTATTGCTCCACTGTATTTATTGTTCCACAGTATTTATTGTTGCACAATATTTATTGGTTTACAGTATTTATTGCCTCAGAATATTTAATTGCCTGTATGTATTGCACTTATATTTATACCTTCCTTATTTATGATCACCCCTATTTATTGAATCATTAAGACAGTATTTATTTGACCTGCACTATTTTAAAAGCCTTGTATATTGTGTTATTATTTATCTAATCAGCAACTAAGAGAAAAAGAAGATAAACAGATATTTTCATAATTTTTACGGTGTAGAGTCGTTTTTGGAACGGATGCACGCATGGTTATTGTATGGGTATGTCGTATGCTTAGCACGGTGCCTGATTCCTGACCACTCGAGCCAAGCTACCACTGTATGTCCTGGAAAGACCCCGTTACCACCAACCTCTTCAGGCGTGGGAGTGGAGTATTTCCAACAATATATATATGTGTGTGTGTGTGTGTCTTGCACATATGTTCGTCTGGCCTTCTAAACGGTGTAAGTCTCTGCATTTTACCTACACCCTTTTGGGTTACCTGGTTCAACCTTCTTGGTTTTACTTGTCCGTTTTCTTCCTTCCTTCTCTTCAATGAGTGTCCCCGTTATATTATCTGGAGGATATATCTATCAAGGTTCTTCTCAGGATAAGACCGGTTTCTTTTTACCATGCTTGTTTTCCTAGCGATGATCTTCAGCAATCTGTCGTAAACTCAACCTCGCTTGTATGCTGTAATCCAAGTAGGTTTATTCAGGTAAGTAGATGGGTAGTATAAATCCTCAGTAAGTCCTTAACAGCCCCACCAGCAGCAGCCTGTTAGCTGCTCATCCCCATGCACCAACTGTCATTACACATCCAGTCACACAGGCATTCCACTCATAGCCCGCACACCAACATTCCACTCAGAACACTCACACAGGCTGAGCAGCGAGGGATAAGATAACATAGGAGATGGGCATAACTCACCTCTCTCCTCCTATTCCTTTCGTTATGCCTCAGTGGGAATTGAACCTAGTCTTGACTTATTTAATGTGCTCTCCCTTTGAGCCGCTTCACAACTGGCCTTTGAGACTTCTGACGCTTAAAACTGCATTCCTAGTTGCCATCACATCTGCCAGAAGATTGAGTGAGCTCCGGGCTCTTTCATCTAAGCCTCCTTTCCTGTCTGTCCATCCAGACAAGGTAGTTCTCGGGATTCGTCCATCCATTCTGCCCATGGTTGTCACTGCCTTTCACATCGGGCAAAACATCACTTTGCCCACCTTCTTTCCACCTCCTTCGAAAGAGGAAGAGAGGCTGCACTGTCTGGACCCAAAACGTGCGCTCTCCTTTTATCTGGATCGCACCAAGCAGTTCCGGGTGGACGACCGGCTCTTTGTTGGCCTCGTGGGCGCCAAGAAAAGTTGGGCCGTACACAAGCGGGCCATCTCTAGACGGGTCGTTTTGTGTATTAAAGCCTGCAATTCACTAGCTAAAAAGGAGCCTCCAGTGGTGCTGCACGCCCATTCCACCAGGGCAACGGCTGCCACTACTGCTTTGGGGCGGGGAGATCCCTCTGAATGACATCTGTCAGGCAGCTACGTGGGCAACACTGCACACGTTCACCAAGCACTACTACCTGGACAGCCAAGCCCGGAGGCTTGTTTGGCAGTTCTGTTCTCCAGGACATTCTGGTGTGATCTTAGTTCGCAGACCCACTTCCGGGGTTGGCATTGCTAGGGTATCTATTCTAAGGTAAGGAATCTATAACAAACGTGTTTCTTTCAGATGAACAAGTTACTTACCTTCGGTAATGATATATCTGTAAGAAAAATTAGTTGGGTATAGATTCCTTACCGCCCCACCCATCCTCCCCGTTCTGCAAACTGATTTCTAGGGTTAAGGACATCCTTTCAGGGCCCTAGTTTTGTGCACCAGTGGTCAGTGTCTTGCATGTCTCTGCGTTCCGGGCGTGGAAAGTTGTGTACAGAACTGACAGTGCGCGAGAACGGGGTCTAAGTAGCGACCACGATGCCGACGACGGACGCAGAGTCCACCGACGCCACCTACCGACGCACAGGGGTTCTGCTGACGAAAAAACTTTCCGGATCCAGTCTGACGCCTGGGGGTAATTCTAAGGTAAGGAATCTATAACTAACTAATGTCTCTTACAGATATATCATTACCAAAGGTAAGTAACTTGTTCTTTATGTAGTATACTGTAGGAAGCTGGCTCTTTATATAGTGTACCAAAACTAGTGCAAAGAGTCCAGGTATTCCCTTACAAGTGAACAGGGGCTTGATCTAGCAATCCCAAGGTGCTGTTTTAGGGGGTAGTGTTGTCAAGCAGCCTTATTCTTATCTGAGAAGAGGGTTAGACATCTGTTACACATACACAGCCAATAAACGATACACACAACTCAACAAGGAGATACAATTTATGAAAATAACACTTATCTTTATATAACTTTAGGCACCAAGATTCAACAAAATCAAGTAAGTACTTTTTAAAAACGCAGGTTTGAAGAAAACCGTTTTTTAAATACTTTAAATCTTAATTGAAACACTTTGCGGCAATGTTAACCTAGGAAGAAAACATATACTGCATGCGCTCACTTAACAACGACTTATGGGACCCGTCCCCGAGACTTAAGGTAAATGTGATGCAAAGTCCAAGGTAGCACCAACAGGTCACATCGGGAGGTACTGGAGCTTCCGGGTGCAGAAGTGTTTTTCAGCGTCGGGCAATTTTGATACTTTAAATCTTAATTGAAGAACTTTGTGATAATTTTAACCCATCAAGGAAAAATATGTATTGCATTTAGGCACTCAGCAGTAGCTTACGGGACCAGTCTTCTGGACTTAAGGTTAGTATGGGGCAGGGTCCAAGGTAGCACCAACAGCTCACTTAGGGCAGTCCAGGGGCAGCTTGGTGCAGAGGTACCTTAAAGCATTGGGTGCCCCATTCAAGTCTGTGGAGATCAGTCAGTCGGAGAAGAGGCTGCAGGCTTGGACTGGGGGACCAGTGGGCTGAACCAACAAGAGGGCTCAGGCCTCATGATGCATGGGTACGTAGGGACACCTTTGGTCCTCTTCTCCATGGCCCAGGAGCAATGGTTTTTCTTACCAGGAGGAGTCACAGTAGAGGGGGCCTGTAAATACTGGCTGCACGCAATGTCGGAGAAGTCATGAGGGGCAAGACCAAAGTGGACTCTGTCTCTTGAGGGCTTGGGGACCAAGCCAACACCCTTGGCCCACTTCAGCTTGGGCTAGGAAGCACGGGTGCAGTAGTACTTATGGTGCCATGTTTTTGCGGTTCTGAAATCTGTCTTCTTTGGGGAATCCGCTCTGCTGCTCCACAGGAGTCCATGGTTCTTTGTTGAAGGCAGGCAGGCCTCCCAGGCTTTAGAGGCACAGCTGCCACAGGACAATACGACCTTTGGTGCACTTCAACGTGCACTTCAACGTGAACAGCAGACAGGCTGGCAGGGCTGGTGCCAGTAAGTTGCTTCTTCCAGAGTGTGTGCTTTTATGGCTATTCAGTGTCCTTCATAGGTTGGCAGGGATCTGATTTCCTGGTGCCAGGGCTCCCCTCAATACTGGGGAGTATGGGCTAGTAGCCAATGGGCTACTTACTTGGGGTGGGCAGTAATCTCTGCTCCGCCGGCGGAGTTTGCAGAGTTTTGCCTCACCGAACTCCAAGCAGAGTTGGGTGAAAAACCCCACCAACCCACCAGCAGTGTGGAGTTTACTGGCATGCTCACCCTTAGTATCAGCAATCCCGCTGTGGGGGATCCCCCAACCAGTAGTGCCCAGGAGGCCCCTTTGCAGAGTGATTGAGAAAGAGGGTGGGGTCTCCGAGGTCTCGGCAGTCCCGCTGTGGGGGACTTAGTTATGGCAACAGTAGGAGTTCTTGTCCCACAACGACCCTCAGCAGCCAAGGAGACACCATTAAAATGGCCGAGCAGTACTCCGCCCGCTCACAGAACTCCACGGAATTTGGAGGAGTTTTCCGGCAACTCCACTGAATTCTGCTGAATAAAACTGTGAGCTCCGCCCAGTTCTACTTACCCCTGGGGTCACTACACCTCTTATATGACCACTTCCTGGGGGAAGCGGGCATAAATCTGTCCTGTATAGTTTAAATTTGCCATCACCAAGATGGTCGCTTCTAAAAAGTCGCATCCACTTCAGGTAGCCCAGTTTAGGAGTGGTGCTCTACTGAGGGTTGGCACGCATGTCTTGCCTAGCTCATTTTTTTCACTTGTCCAGGTGCTAAAAGGCTCTGGACAAATGGGGTTGATTTCCTTTCCTGTGAGAGAAGCCAGGTTTGCATACCAAAGGCGGTGGGCCTCTTTGAAGCTCCCCAGCCTTGGAATGCTAATCCACAGGTCATCCTGGTGGCAGGGGTATCTGATAGACTACTAGCCGCAGATTTCTTAACGTAGAATTATCCCCAGGCGTGAGACTGGATCCAGAATTTTTTTGCCACCGCATCTCTGCGCGCCAGGGGCTGTACCACGTGACCCCGCCCTGACGTCATCCGCGGACGTCCGTGAGGTCACATAAGTCCCACCCCGGCGCGCTGACGTCAGTTTCCATCTTTTCCGCGTGCAACGCGGATCCGGAGTGTGATCCTTAGCCTGTTTTCAGGCCTCTTTTGCGCCTTGAGTTGGAAACCGTGTGCAATGCCTTTGGGCTTCAAGACGTGTGCTTCTTGTGCACGTCAGATGTCGGCGGCGGACCCTCACACTTTTTGTATGTGGTGTTTGGGCGAGTACCATGACTCTACAGACTGCGAGGCTTGTCGGCATCTCGAGCCGAAGTCCCGGCGGGAGCGCCGGATGAAGTTGCTGTCGGTCCGCTTGTCCAGATCGGTCTCGTCGCAGCGTCCGTCTCCTACCTCAGACGGGTCCAGGGGCAGCCGTTTCCAGCTGCGGCATCGTCCTTCGCCTAGGCCCCATTGGCGATGTTCGCCCGCCGTAAATCTTGCAGCTTGCCACCGAGGCCCTGTCCTCCTTCGGCAGAAGGCGGCGGTCCCTCCCGGGACGTGCGTCCTCGTCCGTCGCCCCCTATCCGCCGTTTCACGGCGTTGGGTCCTCCTCCTCCTCTTCCTGCGACGTTCATGGATCCCTCGCCACGCGCAGGGCCTTCTGCTGACTCGCCGGCGACTTCGCCCCCGGCGCCGACGAGTTCGGCTCAGGTTTTGGAGGTGTGGTGCCGTCAAGGTACGGCCCTTCGGGGTTCCCCTCTTCGGCCCATGGCATCCCGGCCTCGCAGCAAAGCCCTGCGGGGTTCCCTGCGGTGTCGCAGGAGGTCGCCGGGACTCAGGGCTCGTCCCCAAGTCCCCCTCGGTCCTCTACGCAGGCGGCTGTCTTCCAGGAGGCCGAGCCGACGCCTCTCTGGCGTCAACGGCTTTCCTCCCCGGCGCTGCGAGTGGAAGCCGGGACCTGGGACGCTTCCCCGGGCCCCTCCCGGTTCTCGGCGCAGGCGGCTGCCTCGTCGGGGGTCGAGCTGGTGCCTTTTCGGCGCCGTTCATTGGCCGTTTCGGCTCAGACCCCACCCTTCCGATGAGGCACATGGTGGTGGAGGTCGACCCGGCGCCCCTGGTGGACACTTCGGCGCAGGTCAAGGACTCCCCGGTGCCTGTGGTGGACTCCCAGGCACCGACCGGACGTCGGATCATCAACTCTTCTCCGGATATCCCTTCCTCTCCAGAGGGCTGTCGTCTCCTTGTCTCCTCTTCACCGGAGACTCTGCACCTCATCGTGGCCTTTTCTCCGGCGGATTACAGGGCGGGTTCTAAGCCGTCTCCACGTCCGCAGCCCCCAGACCCTCTCTTCCGCTCCCTGCAGTTGTCTGTCCCGCAGACTTCTTCGCCCTCTACAGAGACTCCTGAGGTTCCCCACTCGTCTGTGGGTTTTCCATCTTGCAGGGGGCTGGTCTTTTCTCCCTCCAGCAGGGCACGGGGACGGGTGTCTTCGTTTGCAGCCTTCGCCCACGGAAGAGTTGCTTTCTCCTCCACGACGCCCTACGGAGGCGAGTGTGGCCTTTGTCCGGGCCATTTCCACGGCCACTGGCATTTTGCAGATGGGCAATCCGGTTGCTCCACTCCCTACGGACCACTTATTGAAGGGTCCCCACCAGGGCTCTGGTGGAGGGGAGCCGCTTCTCCCTTTTGAAGAGTCACTCCACAACTCTCTTCTGGGGGCGCCCTGCCACGGGGGATCCAGTGCCACAACCGCTCCTTCACTGTCCTGCTCCGCACGATCCAGTCTGCCTCTTTTCCCACCCCTCTGCCCATGGCCCTGTCCTGCGGGCTGCTTTTCCGTCCTTGCCTTCAGTGCTGCTCCCGCCATCACGGGAGGCCCGGTGGCTGGACTCCTGGGGGCGTAACATTTTCACCTCCACTAGCGCCGCTCTGCGCGCACTCAACACACTTTGTGTGTTGGCCAGGGTTACTTCCGACCTGTGGGATTCCGCGGAGTCCCTTCTGTCTCGCGCCTCCCAAGAGGGTGACCGCGCTGATCTGCGGCACCATTTGTGGGATGGTCGGGAGTTAGCTACATTCATTCTCCATTCGGCTTTTGATGTCTCGGATTCCCTCGGCCGCGCTATGGCGAGTTCTGTGGCCCCACTCCGCCATGCTTGGTTGCAGCATGGTGTCTTTCCGGAGAATGTTCGGGAGCGTCTTGTGGATTTACCTTTTGATGGGACTCTGTTGTTTCACACCCACGCAGACTCCGCTATTCATAGACTCCTTGTGGGGCTCCATCCCCCTCCCCCTTCGTAAGCTTTGGTTGGTTGGTCCTCTGGCATATTATGGGAGGCGTTTATCCCACCTTTCTCTTTGGGGCCTTATGTTTCGGTTGGCCCGTTGTGTGCTGTGTGCGGCTTGGAATGCCTTCAGTTGGCCCCTCTATTCTTTTGGCTGCTGGTTCAGCCCTTCAGCTTGTGGTGAGCGTTTTTGCTGTTAAGTGCAGCTGTATAGGTCCTCAGGTTGGACCCTTTGTGTCTTTTTTTGGCTGATTGGCGTCACAGTATACCGCTTGGTGCGGTCTCACTCTCTCTCTTTTTCTTCCGTCTTTGCGCAGCTTGCGCTGCTCCAGGTTGTTCCGCTCAGTATCCAAGGGTGTTTCTATCCTTCTGTAGGGTTCCTTCCCTCTTAACCTCTGGATCGCCGGACCGACCTTTTCATGCTGATTACAGTGTTGTGTCTTGGTGTTTCCACCTAGTTCTCCGCCGTTTCTTACGGGGCCTGTCTGCCGTGTGTTCCACGGGGCTGGTTCTCCTGGTGCTCTCTTATGTTCTGGTTGCCGCCTTTCGGTAGGTACTACATGTATCTCGTCTTCTGGCCGGTCCCGCTTCTATTGTGGGCCGGTGGTGCTCCTGGGGTGGTCCTTCTCTAGGGCTTGTTCTGGGGTTCCCTTGCCTCTGTCTTCGTCTTGCGCTCGACTTGTTCTAAGCCGCTGCTTCATAGTATTTGCCAGCTGTATGCTGCGTGCGCCTGGTAGTTTTGGTCCCCCTCCGTGGGCCTCGCCGCTTCAGCGTGTGCTCCTGTCCCTTGCTTGTTGGAGCTTTGCGCGTCTGTGTCTTCTTTCTCACGTCTGCGCTTCTTGACTGTGGAACCGTTCCGGCCTTGTTCCCTGCTTCGGGATAGACACCCATCCAGCTGTCCCCTTCGCTGTGTGTGTTCTCCTGGGGCGGGCTCTGCCTCTGTTCCTCCTCTTTTCCTTGGCTTTGAGGGTGGTTCTTTTCTTTTGGTACTCGCGGGGTGCCTTCTGACCCTCCGGGTTTTCTGGCGGACGCCCTTTGCTCCTCGGGTAGGCTTGTGGTATCCTGGCCTTCCATTCTCCTTGTTCTTGCTTACTACTTGGAGGGGGCTGGGCCGTCCTTCCTGTCCCCATGACACATCCCCTGTTGGAGCCCTGTGTTGTTCCAAGCTGGTGAGTTTCTCTCTCAGACCCTCCTCCCCTCTGGGTATGGCTAGGGTATCTATTCTACGTTAAGGAATCTGTGGCCAGTAGTCTCTATCAGATGTACAAGTTACTTACCTTTGGTAACAATGTATCTGGTAGAGATGATTCTAGCTGCAGATTCCTTCACGACCTGCCCTTCCTCCCCGTTCTGCGAGGACCTTTCAGCTTGGTCTTCTGCACTCGCCTCCCTCCGGGTGGCTTTGTCTTCTGCGGGTGCCCTCTTTCACTTCCTCCCTGGCGGGATGCTTCGTTCTGTTTATTTATTCCACTCCTTCTTTTGTGGTAATTGGACGGTAGGTTCATGTGTACTTTTGCATCCCTGCACCCTGGTTATTCCAGTGTGGGGCCTACTCATACTCTTCTACCTTTTTTCAATGCTTGGGGTTTCTGACTCCTCTGCAGTCCTCTGGGTTGGGGGCTCTTGGCTGTGCCTCAGCCCTTAGCTCTTTACAGGGGATACAACACTCCTTCAAGGTGCTGTCTTTGGGTGACTTGTCGTTACTCATCTGTTCCGGCCTTGTTGCCCTTCACTGTTATAGATTGTGGTTGCAGACTTTCTGTCGCCTGCCAAGACATTTTTCACATGTTTTTTCTGCCTCCAGGGAGGATATCACCTTTGCTTTGCAGGGTTGCTTCTCAGAGCGGTGCACTGCTCCTTCCTTTGCATAACTTTCAATAACGCAGTGCTTGGCACTGTCCCTAATGGTGCTGTTCCTCACCATTCGCTTCTCCCTTTTTGTTTTACAGATTTTTTTCTCCATACTCTCACAGTTTTGTTTGTGATGGCTCCGCGTTGTGACACGGAAAAGTTCTCTGAACAAAACGGACGTCAGCGCGCCGGTGTGAGACTTATGTGACCTTGCTGACGTCACGTCCACGGACGACGTCAGGGCGGGGTCGCGTGGTGCCGCCCCCGGCGCGCAGAGATGCTGTGGCAAAAAATTTCCGGATCCTGTCTCACTCCTGGGGAAAATTCTATGTTAAGGAATCTGCGGCTAGAATCGTCTTTACCAGATACATCATTACCGAAGGTAAGTAACTTGTACTCCAAGAACCCTCTCCCCGAGCAGGCTTGGTTTATGGCTTCTGGAGAGAAAAGGCCCTTGAGGTCAGACACCTGTCTCTATTGGCAGGCTAGCAAAAAACAGTCAGTCAGGACACCTGTAGCTGGTAGAGTTTCAGGGGGCACCACTAAGGTGCCCTCATGGTCTGGTACCAGTATGGGTTTATTAATACAGGATGGCTGATACCAAACATCCCTATTTTCAGTGAAGTCCTCATGTAGCTGGGGAGTTCATTTTCACCAGTTTCCAGCCCATGCATTTGAAACGGCTCCCCTGATCACTTGTACTTGCAGTAATGGAACTGATCAGTACAGGGGCATATTCTCTCATGCAGTTTTGCCAACATATGTAGTATAGTGACAGTAAGGTCTGCTGTAGGAGTTAATCTTACTGCATGCATTGTAAGCAGGCAGGGCATACAGGCTGTGTGCTGTCGTGTTTTCACTTTTGTCTGCACCAAGACACACAGCCTGCAGTGACAGTTTGCATGAGCTTGGTGAGGGGGCCCTTAGGGGGGCACAATTTGTGCTGGAGCCCTTTGGGACCCTCTTGAGTACCTCAGGCCCTAGGTACTCGGGGTACTATTTTTTAGGGACTTGCAGTGGGCACAAATGGTATCGCAAATTGGGGAAAACAATTGCACAGTTTTGAGAAAGAGCACTGGGGATCAGGTTAACCGGAACCCGGTGCACTTCCAGTGGAAATCAAATTCCAGGCAGAAATTGTGGGGTAGGGGGTCACCATTGCAAAAAGGCCACTTTCCTACATATACCAAAGTGAGGTATACTCTGAAGAAAGTCCAGATGACCATTGTTGGTTTACTGGGCTTAAATTAATAATCCCAAAATGCTCTCTTTTGCGGTAGTGTGGGTGAGAAGTTTAGGCTTATCAGAGGGTAGTGTTAACAAATTTGTTGAACACAGTCAATAAATGAAACGCACACTCAAGAAGACACTCGAGACCAATTTATTTTTAACACTAAGAACTTCCTAATTGGGTAATTAGTTTTCGTAATAGCAATTTTTACAGGTAAGTAAAGTGTACACTCAAATAAATTTTTACGCTGTATTGACTTCCTATGGAGAAAGAGCCAGATACTGCATACAGGTATTTGCAAACGATTCTCAGGGGTTCCCTGTCTGATAAAGATGTCTAGCTGCAGATTCCTTAACTTGAAATTTCCCCAGGCATCAGACTGGTCCTTAAAAGTTTGCGCAGCAGCACCTCTGCGAGCCGGGGGGCGGCGCCGTACGGTTCCGCCCTGACCGTCTTCCATGGACGTGACGTCAGCTGAGCCATATATGCCCCGCCGCGCCGACATCAGTTTTCTTCTTTTCTGCGTCACGCCGCAGACCCTGGAAACCAGCAGTTCCTGGCGTTGTTTTGGGCCTCCTCTGCACCGTACCGGAACAGTGTGCAATGCCCTCCGGGTTCAAAGCCTGTAAGACCTGTGCGCATCAGATGTCGGGCACTGACCCGCACCTTATTTACATGTGGTGCCTTGGTGTGCACCATGATTCCAAACAATGCGGCGACTGTCAACAGATGAAACCGAAGTCCCTACGGGAACGTCGTATGAAGTTGTTGACCGCACGGCTGTCCAGCCCAGCTTCTAATCGCCGCCGCTCTCCCTCTCCAGAAGGAGTTCGTTCCAGAGGCCGCTCCTGTGACCGGCGTCCTAAACAAGGTAAGCGGAGCCACAAGCGACCACTGAGGTCAACCTCTCGTAGGCGTGCAGCTGGCGCCCATTCCACTCGTAAGGGGTCAACTACGGGCATCCGGACGTCACCTCCTCCATACCCTTCTTTTCCAGGAGTCGGAGCGACGCGCCCCCAAATGGAGGCCTACTCCCGGGTTCTTCAGGCCTACCTTGAGTCCCCCTCTCTCCCTGACGCGCCTTCGGTCCCTTAGAGGCGGAGGGTACTCCGTCCGGGCCCTCGTCGGTGGATCCTTCCCCGACCAGGGTTGTGTGCACCGACTCCAACTCCGGAGCAGGGGCGACAACGTTGGGCCGTGGCCCAGACCGTCCTGGTCGCTCTAGCACACTCTGCCAGTCAGCGCATAGCCCAGTGCGGCTTCCTGCGCGGACAGTGGAAGCGGCGTCTGCGACGCCGGGCTCGACGCCAGGCTCGCACCGCCAGTCAACGCATAGCCCTGTGCGGCTTCCTGCGCGGACGGCGGAAGAGACATCGGCGACGCCGGGCTCAGAGCCAGGCACCATGTCGGCCCCAATGACTGGCTCGACGTCCAAACCCACACCAAGCTCTAAGCCTGATCCCACGTCTGGGGCGACGCATCATCCGACGTCGAGGTAGCGTCCTTCGTGGAGGCCGTTGATGTCCAGTCGACTCCGACACGGCGCCCACCGACTTCGACGCATCCCTCGCCGCCGGTGTCCATTTATTATTATTATTATTATTATTGAGTCTTGTATAGCGCGTGGTTACCCTTGGGCATCCCAGCGCTCGTCCAGAGTACACACCAAACCAGCAGAGCACTAAGCAGGGAACAGATGAGTCTTTAAAAGTTTGCGAAATCGCAAGGTGCCAGTTTCGGAGCGAAGGGCATGCGGAAGGGAGTTTCCTAATGCTGCCACGTTGACGGAAAATCTTCTACCGCCAGTCCTTGCTTTTTTTACTTTCGCGACTTGCAAGAGATGTTGGTGGTCTGAGCGGAGGGCGCGAGAGGCCTTATAAGGTTGGAACATACTCCGCAGGATAGGGGGCCCTTTTCCCTGCAAGATTTTGAGAGCCATGCAGAGTGCTTTAAACTTCACCCTCTCTCTCACAGGGAGCCAGTGGAGCGCCTTCAACGCAGGTCGGGCTGACTGCCGCCTGGGAAGGTCCATCAAAAGCCTGGCGGCAGCATTTTGCACTTGTTGCAATTTGTTTAGAGTTGATTCTGGAGCCCCCAGAAACAGCGCATTGCTGTAGTCCAGCCGTGAAATGATGAGACCCTGGATTAGTAACCTCCTAGTGGCCATCGGGAGGAGGGGTAGGATCTTCCGGGCTGACCGGAGCAGGCAGAAACACACGCCTGCGGTCTTTTTTGCGTGTGTCTTGAAGGATAGGTCCTGCTCCAGCCACACCCCCAAGCTCTTAATCTCCTGTTTTGGGGTAGGTGGCGCTCCCAGACAGCTAGGCCAGCTACTAGGGGACAAGGAGGGAGGGGAGTTCCCCAGCATCATCAGTTCGGTTTTTGAGCCGTTAAGTTTAAGTGCTGAGTTGCACATCCAGGTGAAGACCCTGGCTAAACATGTGTGCAGCAGGTCGGGTTGGTTCGCCGGCTGGGGAAGCCCAACCACCAACTGGGTATCATCCGCATAGCTGATGATCTTGATACCCAGTGGCAGTACCACACTCTCCAGTGGGGCCATATAGATATTAAATAGTGTGGGGCTCAGCGATGAGCCCTGTGGCACTCCACACTGGAGGGGAACCGATGTTGACTTCTCGTGGCCTTCCCAGACCTCAAACGTCCGATCTTCTAAGAAGGACGTGAGCCATTTCAGGGCCAACCCGGAGACCCCCACCCCCGACAGCCGCTGGAGTAACACCTGATGGTCTACGGTGTCAAATGCCGCACTAAGGTCCAGGAGGATCACTGCCACCGATCCCCCTGAATCCAAAATGCTCCTGGCATTCTCCACGACTGCCAGCAGGGCAGTGTCCGTCCCCTGGCCAGGGCGAAATCCCGTTTGGGAGTCACCCAAGAGAGAGTTGGATTCCAGAAAACCCGAAAGGCGCCTATTCACAAGTTTCTCCGCCACCATCCATCCATTCATCAACACCGGCGTCCATGCCTGGGGTTGACCCACCTCCGGATTCCTCGTTTCTGTCCCCTCAGCGGGGTCGGGCGACTCCGGTATCCGCTACGGCCTTTTCGGAGGCTGCTTCTGCTTCCCCTGGTCGGGGGCCACTGGTGCAGGTCCCTAGTGTGGCATGGCCTTTGGCTCGTTCTCCAGCCCGCTCTTTATGGCAACTGGGAGAATAAGCCTCCAACCGTCTCCTACAGACGACCTCTTGTCCCCTCCTAGGGTGACTACTGAGCTAGGGCCGCCTATGCACGGACTATCAACCGGGAAGCTGCTATCCTCCGCTTTCAGCCTCCTGTGGTAACCCTCATCCCCAATCCCTTAATGGATCTGATCCATCTCGAGCCCATCACCCTGGAGCCCTTGCTACCCCTTGGGGGTGCTTTATTAGAAGCCCTGCGTGGCACGTGGGCACGGCCCTCTTCCGGAGCCCCGGTTGATCAGGCCATTGCTGGTAGGCACTGTCCCGCCCCGGGGGATCCACTTTGCCTGTCCCTCCACCCTACCGCTCAGGGCCTGGTAATTCAGGCGGCCTTTGGGTTGCAGGACTCCTCCACTTTGCCCTTGTTTCCTCCCACCCGGGAATCCAGGTGGCTGGATGCATGTGGAAGACAGCTTTTTGCTTCTTCTAGCGCGGCCATCCGCTCTTTATACACTACATGTGTTTGCACGTGCGTCCTCTGCACTCTGGGACTCCGTGGCTAACCTTCTCCCTTCCCTTACTTTTGTCCTATGGTCCGTCTTTTGGTGCCAACCCCTTCTGGGTTGTCTGCACGTGCTGGGCGGGGGTCAGTATCCTGCTGCCTTTGTTTTTTACGGGAGCAGGTTTAAAAGTGTTTTACGCTGTTAAGCTCTGGCTTCTTGTCGACACCTTGGATACTGTGGATCCTTCATGCCTCTTGGTCTTCTTTCGAAGTTTGACATTTTTTCAATCAGGCACAAGCATTCTGGCTTGGTATTTTGCTTCTCTCATCCCCTCTACATGTGGGGGTTTTCGTGTTATTATAGATGGGGCTGTGGTGCCCTCGCCTCCCCTTGATTCCCTGCTCTCTTCAAGGCTTAGGGGTCTGGTGGTTGGCTGCGCTGTAACTTCTGTCCCCACTGTGTTTCGCCCTTTGGTTGACAACACTCTTTTGGTCATGTTATTGACGTCTAGGTTCTCTCTGGACCTTAGTGGGGTTCAGTCGCAGTCCCGCCTCCTCTAGGGGTATGGCTTTGGTATCTATTCTAAGTTAAGGAATCTGTGGCTAGACGTCTCTATCAGATGAACAACTTACTTACTTTCGGTAACGATGTATCTGGTAGAGACATGGTCTAGCCGCAGATTCCTTAACGCCCGCCCGTCCTCCCCTCCTGTGACAACCTTTTCAGGTTGGGCTTCGTGCCTACGCCTCCCTTTAGGTTGCTTTATTCCTCTGCGGGGTGACGTCTTCTCTTCACTCTGACTCACGAAGCTACATTCTATTTCGTGGCTCTGCTCTGCCCATTCTTGTGATTGGACGGTATGCTCAGGTGCCATATGTCCTTCACAACCCCTACCCTGGGTTGTCCGATGTGAGTCTAATTCTTCCCTTCTATCTTCTTTAACCGCTTGAGGTCTCTTGCCTCCCCTGCAATCTAGCGATTGCAGTCTCTGACAATGCTGCATTCGGCAGGTCTATTTTTCGGATCTGACGTCTCCTTTTGGGTGATGCTTAATAGTACTTTCTTTGCTCCTGGGTTCTGGACTGGTTGTCCTTCACTGTCATATATTGTGGTTGCAGCCCTTCTGACGGCTGCTGTGATGGTTCACCATGGAGCTATGGCTCAATGGTGAGTCTTGTGCCTCTGGTGGCTCATGCTCACATAGCCCAAGTGTTCAATCCTGCCTATGCTCTGCATCTTCTTCTGCCTCCGGGGGAGGTTTTGGACTTAACGATTGAGGGGGTCCCTCCCAGAGTGGTGCTCTGTTCTTTTCCCTTCCTCAGTTTACAATATACGGTGCCTGGCACTGTCTTTCTATGGTGATGTTTTTTCACCATACCTTGTTTTTTCTTTTTCTGCACACTGTTCCCATATTTTCACAGTTTTTGGTGGTGGCTTTGCTTCCTGACGTGGAAAGGTTTTCTGACGAAAACTCATGTCGGCGTGCCGGGGTGGGGCATATATGGCTTCGCTGACTTCACGTCCATGGACAACGTCAGGGCGGAGCCGTACGGCGCCTCCTCCCGGCGCGCAGAGATGCTACTGCCCAAAATTTTCCGGACCAGTCTGACGCCTGGGGATATTCTAAGTTAAGGAATCTGCGGCTAGACTATGTCTCTACCAGATACATCGTTACCGAAGGTAAGTAACTTGTTCTTTAGGACTTACTGCGATTTCCCGTTTGGGTCCACTAAGGTGCTCCCTTAGTTTTGCGTATTAGGTGATTTAGGCTGCCTCTGCTTTGCACAGCTACACATAATACATTTGTTTTTGTGACATTGTTTTATAAATAAGCTGTCCATGCAATGTGTTATTCAGTGACGCTTCTTAGTCTAAACATTTCGGACAAGGTCGAACAACATGGTGTACTGTTTTCTTGTGCCTGGTCAGCAACATCTCCTAACGTTTTTAGACATAACACGGTAGCACAGCTGCAGTTTTCTAACACAGTAGTTCTTATGATGTAAACCATGTCTTATGCCCTTCCGAGGCATAGAGGAGAATTCCAGCGGAGAGACTGGTCCTGGAATGGAAATAAAAGCCATGCGTAAACTGAGTTTACACCTATAATGCGGACTACCTAACTACACACATGAGGAATGGGGTCTGTTTCTAATCCCAGACATCACTAATATATCCCTATGCTCAAATTGAGAGGGTAGGCCTAGACAGCTATATTAGTTGCCATGGTTGGGTTTTTCATTTTATATAGCCTGCTAGTAATGCTGATGATGACGTTACTCAGTTGTATTTGTTTACTTATCGCAGCACATCTGCTTCAAAATAGGTTGCAATAGTTTCAATAAATATATTGTAAACCTCCTTTTTTGTCTTTCTTTTGTGTACTATGGACATGCACGAGTGAGAAACGAAAGGTGATCTGTTTCCACAGTTGCCTTAGGGGCTAGAGGTTCATGTTCTAGGTTTGCCAAAATCACCTGCTACTCTTGAAAGGTTAGGAGTTCAGGTGAGGCACTGTGAGCTAGTCGGATTTGGGCCTACAGGTACTGACTTGGTAGAGACTCAGTCCCTACATTCTGACATCCTGTTATACCAGGGCACAGTTCTGCTTCCAGCAGAATCCCTGCTAGGTAGCCAAGGTGTGGCGGGATCCCAGGTCATGATGTTGGGCTTGTAGGCGACGGTGGGGAGGGGTGTGGTGGTGTCCGGCGTCTGTTCGCTGAAGTTGTCGTAGAGGGCCTAGATCTTCAGATGGAAGTAGGAGCGGAGCTTGTCGTAGAGTTCCTGGGAAGGTGTGACGTCCGTGGCTTCGCTGGGGGGGTTTTGTGAACTGCTGGGTGACGTTGAACAGTTCCATGGAGTTGGTCGCGTTGGTCTGGATTTTGTCTCTTATGAAGGTCAGTTTGGTTTCTCTTATGCGCTGGTGGTATTCCTTCAGGGCACTCCTGTGGTTGTTCCATGCTTCTGTGGTTTTCTGGTTTCGTCAGGTTTTCTCAAGGCGTCTGCAGGAGTGTCTGGCTTCTTGTAGTTCTGTGGTGAACCAGGCGGCCTTCGGAGGGCGTTGTTTGACGGGGTTACGGAGGGGTGCGAGCTTGTCGGCGCAGCAGGAGATCCTGCGGTGAAATTCTATGGCTGGGACATTGGTGTCGGACGTGGCGCTGGGGGAGTTTTGGAGGAGGCTGGTGTTGAGGTGTTCCTCTGTGACCTTGTTCCAGTTCCGTTGTGGAGGGAGAGGGGCGAGCTTGGGTGCGGCGGTAGTGTTGAAGGTGAAATGGACGCAGTGGTGGTCCATCCAGAGGGGGTGGGTAGTGTGGCTGAAGCTGATGTTTGTACCTCCCGCGAAGATTGGGCTGAGGGTGTGTCCAGCTGTGTGGGTGGGCGTGTTGATCAGCTGCTTCAGTCCGAGGTTGGCGAGGAGAGTGCTGGTGTCTGGGTCATTGCAGTTGTCGAGGTGGAATTTCAGGTCCCCGAGTAGAATGTAGTCCGTGGAGGTGATGGCATGGGGAGCGGCGAGCTCGGTGATGGTAGTAGCAGCCTGGGTGCGAGGTCCTGGCGGTCTGTAGACGAGGGTGCAGCATAGCGTGGTCCTGGGGCTGGTCTGGATCTGGAAGTGCTCTGTGTTGGAGTGGGGGTCGCTCGTGCTGGTTGTAGAGAGTCAGAGGGGGGTCCTGTGTATGGTGGCGAGACCTCCTCTTGGGTGGTGGCGGCGGTCCTTCCTCTGGATCTTGTAGCTATCGGGGATGGCCGTGGCGATGCCGGGGCAGGAGGAGGCAGTGGTCCAGGTTTCCGTGAAGAAGGCGTCGTCGGGCGAGAGGGTGTCGATCAGGTCCCAGATTTCTACGGCATGTCGAAGGAGGATGAATGTCAGGGTTTCGGAGGTGCGTGCATCGGGCGGGCCTTCGACGGTAGTAGGAGCTATGTCGGTGGTGAAGGATATGCGGTGGGGTCTGCACGAGAACTGTCAGTGGGTGGTGTTTGGTGAGGATCTTGCACAGAGGCCCTTGGCAGCAGTTGACTGGCCAGTCCACCAGAGTAGCGTCCCTGAACCCCCACCCCGCCCTACCTCCCCGGAGAATTAGTCCTACCCTCTTTCTCAGTTACGTAAGGGCTCCCCTGAGGGTGGTTCCTTAGTTTTGTCTGGACTTCATGTTCAAGAACAAACTGGCTTCCTGTGAAGATTTGTCTAACGACTCTTCTGCTGTTGAACACTGAACTCAGCTGCTGGACCGAGCCAGGAACTAAGACAGACTATTTCTGGTAGGAAGGCTCTTACTGCAACTTCATCTCTGTGCTCTTCCAAGTTCTGCAACCTCCATGGCTGTGTATCCTCCAGAGCTCCCCACGACTCTGCATGCCTCAAGATAGCAAGAAGGAATCTCCCTTGGAGTGAAGGAGTCACTCCCCTGCATCCGCAGGCACCTCGACGATGACTTGTGGATCCTGCTTTCCCACGGACACCTCCCGACTCTACAACACAGGTGGTGGTATGTTGCCTCGCCAGAGGCCTGACCAGTCTTCCCTGCAACTTGGAAGACTAATCTCTCTCAAGCCGACCGGAACCGCATCCCTGTGCACTGCGTCTGTTTGCCATTGCCAAAGCTTGTTCTCTCCTGACTGAAGATCTTCAAGCTCCAAGAAGCCCCAGCCTCAAGATCCAAGAGTTGCATCCCGACTGCATCTCCAGCCATGTGGGCATCCATTATTTATGTGCTGCTGAGGCCTCCCTGCGACTCCCTGTGCCTGCTGCCAGAGGGTCCTCCTGGGGTGTCCGCCGATTCCTGCTGGCTCTCCTGCCTGCTGGGTGCTGTCCCTGACTTACCCTTGCTAGGCGAGTCCCACATACCTTGCTGGTCTGCATTTGAGCATTATTTCCTGCGACACGTCTTAGCAGTCGTCAAGGCTTGTTGATGGTCCTGCTGGCCACTGACTCTCCTGCATTCCTCGACCGGCATGGGACAGCTCGTTAATGCCTCCTGTCCTGCTACAACGTCGCCTGGACTCTACAGCTGCTTCTTCAGGACTACCGCGAAGTACCTCCGACAAGGGCTGGCATCATACTCATGCTCCTCCTGGACACCTCCAGGTGGTTTGGACTATTCCCTCTTTTTGCAGGTACTCCTAGTCTGGATTCCACACTTGGGTTCCACTGACATGGGCCACGAGACTCTGTAGCAGGTGGACATCTGAGGTTCTCCATTGACGTCAACGGGTGGTTCCGACACCACTATGCACCTGAGCACCCTAGTGTAGGAATCCTGGTTCTCCGAGTACCCACGGGTGGGGTGTCCTCCAAACTCCCTGGTTCCAGTGGGTTTCCGCTGAGTCCTCCGGGAGGGGTCCAGAAACAGTAAAACTCCAACCGCAACTTACCCACGTTGGCCTATAGACACTGACCCGGAGTATCACCTCTGCAAACTGGCACCTAGCAATTCTTGATTATTTACCTGTGGTGGTTCTGTGCCCCCTTAGTCCCTTGTGCCCTGGGTGTTTGAATTGGTTTGGTACTCACCTCACATTTCATTTACTTACGGTTTGCTACCCCCACCCCCCCCCCCCCCCCCCCCCCTCCCCATGGGGGCCCATGTATTTTATTTGCTTTACTTACCTGTCTTGAAGTATATTTTATTGTCTAGTGATATTTCCGGGTAGGAGATATACCAAAGTAGTTTTAGTGTTGGTGTATAATAAATACAAGGTAACACGGTCTAACACTGGTGTGGTTTTTTCTTGTGTGTAAGCTTCACTGACTAACTGTGTGGTAATGTACCTGCTTTACACCCCCCTGAATAAGCCTTAACTGCTCTCCACAGCTACCCCTTGTGAGCTTTGGTTATCGGGGACCACTTATACTATCATTAACCCCTTCGGTGCTCATGACGGAACGGTTCCGTCATGAGCCACGGTTGAGCTGTGCTCATGACGGAACCGTTCCGTCATGACCACGCCCGCGCAAGAAACCGTCAGCACAGCGGCGGAATTCGCGCAGCATGGAAGGGGTTAAGGGTTGCCTGGACAGAGTGCATGGTGCTTCACCGATAGGTGTACACAATATACTGAACCAGCCTCCTACACTTGGTATGCAGATTCACTAGCCATCCTGCTGGTTGAGGTGTGAACACCTTCCACTGGAACAGACTTTGTTTCTGGCCTCAGAATGTGCAGGCTCTCACTTGGAGATGGGCAGAAACATGTCTGTGGTGGCAGGCTGAATCATACCAGTCAGCCAGCACACTAAGAGGCTGGTAGATTTTCAAAGGGCACCTCTAAGGTGCTATCTCAGTGCATATCTTAATAAATCTGCCACCTGCATCAGTGGGGTTTTATTAAGAGAAAATGTTTGATACCAAACACCATAGGTTTCAGTGAAGCCGTTCTGTAGCTGGGGAACTTGTAAGGACTAGTTGTAAGAAAGTGCCCTCTTTTTTGCATGGTATGTCCCTCACTTTTTGCTGAATTGATGATGTTCTTTGAGTGTGGCCTGGGCTCCTGCTAATCAGGTACCCAGGGCCTATGTTCCTTCCCTAAAACTGTATTGAAGCCTAAACCCAATTGGCATCTCTGGCCACATGTCAGCCCCTGGTAATTGGTATCACAGGTACCCAGGGCACTGTGACCAGAGAAGGCCTCTAAGGGCTGCAGCACTTATTGTGCCACCCTTAGAGGCCCTGTACCCTGGCACTCACCCACTGCCTTTGCAGGCTGCGTGTCTTGGTGCAGAGCAAAGTGAAGAGTCGACATGGCACACATCCCTGTGTGCCATGCCCACAAACCACCGCCCTGGCATTCATCAGTCACCCCTCTAGCTGAGTGCCCTATGCCAGTGGTGAGGGTACAGGTGCATGAGCCCGCCCTGTACCCCTACAGTACCCAAGTCCATTCCTGGGCACTGTAAGTGCAGTGCTGCCATTAAGAGTATATGGTGCTTGGAGTTTGTCATTACGAACTCCACAGCACCATAATGGCTACACTGAAGACTGGGAAGTTTGGTATCAAACTTCTCAGCACATTAAACCCACACTGATGCCAGTGTGGGATTTAATGTAAAATGCACAACAGAGGGCATCTTAGAGATGCCCCCTGAAACTCGACCATCTCCTAGTGACCTGACTGAGTGGCTGCTTAGGCTGTCACCACCAGACATGTTTCTGGACCCCTGGATCGAGAGCTTGCTGCTCTCGGGGGCCTGAAACAATGCACTTACTGGGACGAGGAGAAGCTTCAAAGGCATGCCGCCTTTGTGAGCCTCTCCAGACTGTTTGCTGCTTTCAGCAACTGGGTTCCACTGGTTCTACCTCCCACTTTGGGCGGGAAAAACAAGTTAGGAAAAAAGGTGTGCACACCTCTGCCAACCCCACCCCTCAGGTGGGGGAGGAAAGGTGAAGCACAACCTTGAGTCCCCGCCATCTTGAGGATTGGGGGGCTCAGTCAACCAGAGACAGGCTCCTGCCCCCCTCCCACTGGAGAGTGGCAGGATAGGGGGTGTACCCACCCCAGGGAAGGGACCCAATGGTCCCTGACCTTTCCCTACCTGTAATGCCCCTAAATTTAGTATTTAGGGGCACCCTGAATCTTCCTCTCAGATCCCGAAACAAGAAGAACAAGAAGAAAGAAGACCTGCCGTGCAGCTGCTAACAAGAGGACGACACCAACTGACTTGGCCCTAGCCCTACAGGCCTGGCGACCCTAGAACCTGCTCCTGCTAAACCCTGGTGTCTCCAGTGATCAGCAACCTCAAAAACCCCGGAGGACCTGACTGCCTTGCTCATCTAAAAGACTGGGACTCCCACGAACAGTGGTTCTGCTCAAACAAGCAACAACCCCTGGTGCCAAGCCAGGAACCGCGAATCCAGCACACTGACCCGCCGAGCACAGTTTGCGCCTGAGTGAACAAAGACCATGAGGACGTCCCCCCGGCGACTGACAAGAATCCAGCACCCAAGGACCATCCTCGACGCTCCTGACGACGCCTGCAGCCTCAACTCCAAGGACCCCCCCAACCGCGACCAGCAGAGGGTAAGACTTCCTGACACCAATAGACACCGCCGGGAACCGGCGCCCTGCTGCCCCCTGTGCCCAGCTCCTGGGTGCCTACCTAACCTACAGCTCCCCTACTTACCTCTCGAAGTGGTGGTCGCACCTGAAGAATCTCCGTCCCCGAGCTTGCAGCCTTTGTTCGTCACACAACTTTCCCATTGATATCCATTAAGGGCCCGACGGCTCAAAAGCACCCTGCACCCAGCTGCCCGAGTGCCCCTGGAAGTGCAGCATCTGTTCTATTTTACTTCCCCACTTGCCCTGTGTAAGTGACCAGGAGCCCAGGTCCCACAGCCGCATGGTCTGCCTGCTAGCAGCCACCAACCAAAGGTCCCCTGCCCGCCATAGGTTATCATTGGGCCTACTCTCTCTGCACCCGGCTGCCCCTGTGCCGCTGAGGGTGTAACCTGACCCTGGGAGACCCCAGAGTCTATCCCCAGGACCTTAACTCTGCCAGTCGAGTACTTACCTGAAAGCCGATAACCTACATTTTCTCCATAGGGTAACATTGACTGGTTCTCACTTGGAATTTCTTCTAAGTGTCGAGTTTTGAAACTTTGAAATATTCACCAAAAATCACCCGATGAACGAAAACGAAATTACTCACCTGCTACCAGGAGAGATCCCAGTGCTGGATCTTTGTGCCCAGCACTGACCCTACAAAGCAATTACAACTGTGATTTTCCGATAACCATACTTTCCTCTATAGGATAACATTGCCTGGTTTTTGCCAGTAGTTCTTCTAAGTGTCGATTTTTGAAACGTACATATTCCTTAAAAATCGCCTGTGTAACAAAAACGATTTCTTTCAACTATTTACAGGAGATGCACCAGGGCTGAATCCAGGATTCAGCCCTGAGTAAGAAAAACCTATGCAAAGTAATTGATATTGTGTTTACTTAAAAATTCCCATTGAACTCCATGTTTAATTGTTTATAACTTGTGTTGCCTATTGCAATAACTGTAACTATTGCATTTAAAAGTCTATTGCTTATTGAAAGTATTTAACTAAAGCATCTCATTCTGAGAAAGTATTTTGATGCCTACTTGTGGTTCTAAAATAAAACAACTATATATTTTTATATACAAGACAATTAGCCTAGAGTTCAGTTCTTGAGTGTGTGAGACCATTTGCTGACTGTGTACAACAATTGCTTTACACTGTCCTCTGATACTGCCTTACTGCTCGACCAAGCTACCACTTTAGAGAGTCAGGTTATATCTAACTTTAACCTCCGCCAAACCTCTGGGGACTGTGGACTCTGAACCTAACTTTGGTGCAGTATATACAGAGCCACTTTCTTACAACTGGGCACTGTGCAGACCTTTTGGCACTTG
Organism: Triturus cristatus; assembly: GCF_964204655.1. Taxonomy (NCBI): domain Eukaryota; kingdom Metazoa; phylum Chordata; class Amphibia; order Caudata; family Salamandridae; genus Triturus; species Triturus cristatus. Next base: position 298,503,609 of record NC_140591.1, read on the forward strand.
ACTCAGGTTAGCAAGAGTGGGTAGTCAAATGCTTCTCAGAAAGGTAGTGTTTAGGTAGAGACATAACTCGTCAAACAACAGACAAAATACCGTCCACTGGAGTGCTTTTCTTTGTTAGGAAAAAAAAAACTTTATTCACACTAATTTTACTATTACACATGGGAAGTGTAAATTAGCTTCACAGACTCATGCTATGGGGCTTTACACATGCGCATATTCAGACATAAGTATGGCTCAGGTGCAAGCTCACTGCAATATGGTGCAAGATTGTTCCTAAGTTTATAATTGGTAGGGAAAGCTGTATGTGTCACACTATCAGTGCTCTTTAGAGTGAATGACACCCTCTGCATTAAATGGCCTGAGAGAGTTTTTGTGTCTGTATATGTGTGTATATATATATATATATATATATATATATATATATATATTACCTACTGGCGGTCGCCAGTAGGTAGTTATAGTTAGGACCCTGTTTCCATAGGAAATCCGCAACATTCTATTTGGAATAACTTTGGCGCCGGTCGACGAATCCTCGCGAATTTCTCAAAATAGGTGGGGCGCTCCGCTCCTACCCTGAAAGTCTCGGGGGGATTCGTCAAGCGGGGGCTGAGATAAAGGGGGGTTCCAAAACGCGTTTTTCCCATGCATTTTTCCATAGGACCTTTAGACAGGGCTACAGCCCGAACGGCTGAACAGAATTACTAGAAATTTGGCAGAGAGGTAGTCCTCGGGTCAAGGAAGTGCCTTTTGTAGGTTTGGTGTAAATCTGTTCAGTAGATTCTGAGAAAATAGCCTTTAAATCAATATATATATCTGAGCCAGCTTACGGTACGCTTACCGTAAGCTTACCGTACGCGTACGGTGGCGTGCGCGAGCGCGATTCTGATTGGCTGTTACATCTAAGTAAACATTCGAATCGGTCGAAACCAGGAAGCGGCGGCCGCCATTTTGTCTCTCGCACTCTGAGGGGGGGGCTGTAAACAAAGGCAAAAAACATATAAAGGGGCTGTTTAGACAGCGCCCATGCACATAGCCATGTTAGTTGAGTCCTCAAAGATCCCCCAAGGCCAAAAACGGTAAATATTTATTTTTTTAAAATTTCGCCGATTACGCTTACCGTACGCGTACGGTGCGCTTACGCTAAAAATTTTCATAAAAAAAAAAACACTCTGTGCATGGCATATTATTGTCATCACTTACAAATTAAATTTAACAGATTACCTATCACAAGGAAGCGCATAATATGTCCTCCATGTGCGCACGGTGCGTAACGTGGGCACGAATGGCGTAAAGTAACTTAGCATTTAAAAAACCGTACAAATTCACTGAAAAAACCATAGGTTTCACACACGTTATAGTTAGGAATTAGCATTTAAAAAACCTTGCAAATTCACTGAAAAAACCATAGGTTTCAGACATGTTATAGTTAGCGGAAATTTTACTGATAAAAAACCAATGAAATTCCCCCGTTATAGTTAGTGCAGGCAACTATAACTCACGCGACCGCAATCTTCTGCTGATGACATATGTGTCTTTATGAAAAAAAAATATTTGTAATATATGTATAGCTAAAAATTTATGGAAGAAGACATGGGCAAATAAGTGTCTAAATACAGTATTAGCATCAGCAGAGGATTGCGGTCGCGTGAGTTATAGTTGCCTGCACTAACTATAACGGGGGAATTTCATTGGTTTTTTATCAGTAAAATTTCCGCTAACTGTAACATGTCTGAAACCTATGGTTTTTTCAGTGAATATATATATATATATATATATATATATATATATATATATATATATATATATAATATATTTTTACATGTAGCTCAGTAGTGTGAGCTGCGAGCCCTACTGCCTTTGACTCGTTCGTGATTCTTGTGTACAGTGCAGTGCAATTAATTACCTTGGACTACACTCTGTAGCTCAGGATTGCAAACAATACGGTTCCACTTCCTTGGGAAGCTGTTCCTCCATCTTGTGCTGTTTTACTAGGTATATCCAGTATGGAAACTTACTACTAGTCATACATTATACACACAGAGGAATGTCTCTGTAAAGTCTGAGTATTACATTCAAGCAGACCCTTACAGTTGTGGGACTTACATGCACCGTGAACAGAAAAAAAGTGGTTAGTCATTACTATCAATCGGAAAAAACAGTACACTGCCCCCGGTATATGCGCCAAGTCTACTGGAGCGTATGCTTGGTGCACACCTCCAGAACACAGAGCTGACATGTGAGTTTCAGAACTATGGTGAAAACCATAGGCATAGCACTCATGAATTATTGTTGTGTGTGCTGCCAAGAAATATCAGAATACCAGGTGACCTACGGCTGTGATCACTCCTACCACGGGTGCAAGCAGATAACATCATGCAGGGGATGTTCCATCTAAACAGTGACATACTACTGCCTTAATCATGTCCCAACCTATTTGGGTATTTTACTTAAATATTATGGTTCACTCTTCGTTTCAAATAATATCGTTTCTAACGTTTCTTTGACAAAATATTGTTAGTCTAAAAGCACTGTGATTATAAACATCTTTAAACTGATTTTGTTAGTGCAAATTCTAATTAATGTATTGAGTAACAGCTTTAGAATACATAAAGGTGGAAGAAAAGCATTGCTCATGTTATACCGTTGTAATTTAGCAAATATAACATCATAGGAAAACACATGTAGCACAGTATTTAATGGTAAACTGATTAAGTATTAGTGTTACAGTAAATGTAGAAGAAAAACGTTTCGGCAAATTTTACTATTGCAGTTTAGCCAAGGTCACTTCTTCAGAAAGCACTTTTAGCAAAGCCATTAGTGACATTTGAATTTTGGTAGCTCAAGGGAACAGTCACAGATGTGGTGAATATACATACTTTTGAGCGTTGTATGCTGTGAAACATTACCAGTATTTTGTTGCATTTATTGTTCGCTCTGTTTGCAATCCTGTTATGTCATGGACCATTTTACAGGCCATTTTGCTAATGATGTAAAAATAAATTGGTTTGTAGACCAACGCAAGTCATTTCCCTCTGATTGCCTCATCAGCCTTATACATGAGGCGGCAGTGTATTGTTTAAGGATAGTAATTTCAAGAAGGGTGGTTGTTTATTGTAAATGATTATGTTGACTCATTGTCATAAGCATCATTTTATTGTATTTTCATCCGTCTTCTTTTAATATCCACAAATGTTAGTTGTATAAAGTCTATTTTGCTGCCATAACAGAAAAGTGTGGCGGAATTGATTTTTGTTAATGTTTACCTTTCAGATGAAGATGAAGTGGATGCCTTTCCAATCATTAGTACAGATATTCCTACAGCTCTCCTTGATGTTCCCTATGAGCCAGACCTGGACATTGAAGTAGATTTTCCTAGAGGTACATAATGCATCATATCCAACATTGTTCCTGTATGACGTTCATAGAAGCAACTGTATATGCTGTTGATGTACAATCAGTTTGTTCCACTCTATAGAGCATCTCTTTTGTATTATCTTCAGCCTTGTATTTTACTCTTTATCTTTCTTAGAATTTCCTATTTCTAAAATACAATTGGTGTTTACATCCAAATGTCTTTTACCCATTGACTTGCGTTGTTCAATATCACTGTTAAAAACCCTTGACGTAGTCTGTTACCTAATGGCTACAGTCATTACAGATATTGACCCATGTGAGGCCTTTTCTTGCAGCCCCATCTGCAGTAAGAGGTTACTGGGATTTAATTATGACATTGAAGGTCTCTAATCACCACAAGTCAAGTTTTTGCTTTTAGCCCTTAACGTACCTAGATCGAACTATCAAAGCTTACTCAAGGAGTTGGTTAGAGGCTGAGAAACAAGTTACACTTCAAAAGATCGGTATTAAATTAAATGTCCGGGCAGGTTTTAACCTTAAAAAATATTTTTTCTGTAGAGAAGTGAAATATTCCAAGCTTAAAAATAGAGGTAGCTGTCAAAATTCAGTAGTGCCTTCCCTCATTGGGCTAGAATTAGGACACAAACCAATTTACCACTAAATACTGTAGTTTAAACATTGGACATATAGCCTACGTTTGCCTGTCTTGGAACTGTTGACCTTGTCCTAGGACCCGAGCTAGGTCCAAACGAATGTCTACTTCAAAGTCTTAGTTTGAGGTACTTCAAAGGCCAAAACTAATAATCCCGTAGTTTGGATATGCAGTGATTTGGTTTCAAAGATACTGATGAAAGTGCACAGGCAGTGCCTTGTTTACCTGATCAAAAAAAAAACAGCAGATGTCCAAAGAAACACACAGAGGCATGGATGAAAACATTAGCTACTGGAGCTCTAATCAGTACAATGGATTCCTGACCACAGCTTTAATCTTGATCAATCTTCTCAGTTTAATCTTGGAATGCTTGTCAGTTCTGCCTCCACTTTTCTTGAGAATCCTGTTCTTTCATTCAGATGCCTCATCACCACCTGTGGTCACTCTTTTAAGTGACTTTGGAATGTGTAAGGATTTGCTTGTTTGTTCCCCTCTCTGTTTCTATGGGATATGGCCATCCTTGATAATGTAAGGAACCTCTCCTAGTATACACAGGCATCCCTCTCGATAAACCAAGCAAAGCCCTGGGAATCATCCTAGATGCTGATATTTCTGTGGAACCATAAATAGAAGCTGTAGTGAACACCTCTTTTTGCTCAGGATTCTAATGCTGATTTTTGTTATTCCTTGCATTTACTAACTGAAAGGTGTATTCCTTGGTATCCAGACATTCTTCCTAAACAAATTAGTGAGTGCCAAAGGAAGCGGCCTGGCTTCTCCTCTACTAGACACCCTGGTACCCATTACCCTAGTACATTCAAGCGAAAGTCAGTAGGGGGTTTAGGTATGAATTTAGGGTTGGCTGGCAGGAGACTTTGCAGCTTGTGAAACTGAGAGATGTGATTTGACAGTAAATGCTTGTGTCTCTCCTGTCCAATTTGCTGATGTAAATGCTAAGAGAAGCAATGTCTTTCATGAGATGAGCTTTAGGTGTGCCATGTAGATTGGCTCGAAGGGAGGCAATATCAATTCACTCAAAACAATAATGAGCTCACCTGATTCTGAAGCGTGCTGCACAGATAGACATTCTCGAAAGAGTCTATTCATAAATTGTTTTATGATTATCTGGGAGAACATGGTGGATGAGTCAACTTGTGTTCTTCTGCATCCTGATTTTGCTGCTAGATTGACTCGCACAGGTGGATATTTCGAACTGTTTTTGGCCAGGTCTAACAAGTATGGGAGTATTCGGTGAGATTGTACACCAGATACAGAAATGCTTCCTTTTGAAGTCTTTATGGTTGCTGGTACTTACGCTAGGATGTTCCTAGCCGAACTCTTGGTGGTCAGGTACCATGCTGTCCAGTTCAACAAATTGTTGTAGTATCTGTTTCTAGTGTCCTGAGACTAGTCTAGAGAGCGGTTTTAGTGATCTCGCAGGACGTGCCAGTAGTTGCAGACGTTCGCTCTACTGGTACTACTGGCGTAGCCACACTGGAGCAATGAGGATCAGAGTGCAGTGATCTGTCTTCACCTTTCTCAAAATCCTGGAGATGAGAGCAAACAGAAGCAACGCCCATGCAAAGAAGCTGGAACGTCATCTCAAAAAGGCTTTGCCCATGGTTACTGGTTCCTAATATAAGTATGGGCATTTTCTGTTGCTATGGGTGGTGAATAAATCTACTGTTGGATAACGCAATTGTTGGACGATGCGGTTGACTTCTTCCTGGTAAAGTTTCCACTCATGAAAGTTTGACAGTTGTGGTGCCTGGGCAGGTGTTTCATGACTATCTGTGAGAAATGGCCTAATCCTATAGAAGTTGAACTTCGTTTGAGAGAGGTTGGGACTGCACTTCTCTTTATTTGGCTTTGTAAAACCGAGATGTTGTATTGTTTGTCCTGATCAGGATTGACTGACCTGCTAGTCTTATAGCTAAGAGAATTTGTACGCTGATATGAAACATTTTTTCTGTGTCTGACTAGAAGCATCTGATCGGCAGCGCTTGCAAATGAGCTCCTCCGCCATCCATGAATGCATGTGTTGTTAGCAGTACTCTTGTCTGATAAAGGCTGGAACCGAAGACCTGCCTTGAGGTTTGCGGAAAATCTCCTCCACAATAGTGTGTGTCAGCAGTCTCACGAATTGGACTGTGTTGTCCCATGAGCCGTTTACTTGTTTTTATTGAACGTTTAGTTCTTGTTGGGTTTCATCTGGAGCCTCAAAATGTTATGAGGCCTATGCAGGATGACATGTGGCCCAGACCTGTATTGTCTCACAATGACTGATTGTCTGGTCAATCGGTTCTTTGCCATTTCCTGAAGCTTCATCACTCTTTACAGGGATGGGAATGCCTTTCCCAATTGTGGGCAGTGTATCGCTCCCAAGAACTGAATTTTCATATGTTGCTCCAAGAAGTGTAATTTGGCTTATTTAGCATGTGACCTAAACTGTGAAAGAGACTGATTCAGGCAGCCATAAAAGCCTTTGCCTCTCCCTGTGATGGAGCCTTATGAGCCAGTCATCCAATTATGGGTACACTTGGTGACACTTAATCATTGTAAATATAACTGCCATCATTAAATGAACTGGTAATAGATTGGGCCAGTAAACTGAATATGTGATGCATTTTGCGCCAGCATTCCTAATAATAAAAACAAACATAAATGTTCGAGGCGTGTGTGCTTTAGATACACATGCTATGCATACTCCTGCAATCTAGTGTTGTGTCCGGATGTTTGTAAGTTGTTTTTCTTCAAAGCAGTCTTTTCCAGTCACGAGGTAAGGTGACTCCTCCTATATTAAAGAGACCATTAATTATAGATTCCTTACCTTAGAATTACCCCCAGGTGTCAGACTGGATCCGGAGAATTTTTCAGTAGCAGTACACTTGCGCGATGGTTGGTGGCGTCGGTCGACTCCACGTCCGTAGAGGTCGCCGGGGTGATATTGCTGTGTCTACTTAGACGCCGCCCTTGCGCACTAACGTCAGTTCTTGCTTTTTCTGCGCCAGCCAGCGCAGATCCGGAGAGAGCTTGCCCCGTGGTCATTTTTTGACGAAACGTTTTTAGACTTTTGTCGACATCCTTTTTTGAGGCTAGCAAATCCTGGTAGCACGAGGGATGCCCCATTGTTGGACCGGCTTCACAAGTTAATGTCCGTTACGGATCCAGACCTAGTGTGCTTTTGGTGCCTGGAGCGCGACGACGACCCAAAGTCGTGCTCCGATTGCCGGGCCATGAATCCGAAGTCTTTGCGGGTGCGGCCCTGAAAGCTTTTGGAGGCCTGTCAGTCCGCTCTGTGTCGTTCGAGGTCCTGGTCGAGAGGAAGGTCTCAGGACTGGTTGCAAAGTCACCACCACTCGTCATCGAAGTCTTTGCACTCCTCGGGTAAGTCGAAGCACAAGAAAAAGGTGAAGAAGCATAGTCGCTCTTCGCCTTCCCCCGGCCGACGCGGGACCCGGAGCGTTGACGCTCTCAGGCTCTGTCTTCAGAGCACACTTCTGGGACAGCTCAGCGTTTCCCTCCCTTTCCTGGAGCCAAAGCGTCCCCCGCCCAGCTTCGAGCTTTTTACGAACCGCCTCACAGCATCTTTGAGCGAACATAGCAAACACAAGGAAATGATGGACGGAGCGCTGAAACTTTTCTGACACCCCCAGTCACAGATCTGGGTTGAATCCATCGTCGTCCTTTGGCACACTTCACCATCCCAGTTTCAACACAGCTATTTGCAAATCAGTCTTGACCCTGTGCCTGATGGGAACAGTCCTGCCCGAACTGCCAAGCCAGGTCTTCCCTGGACCGGAAACAAGCATCCTGGGATCGGTTTCGGGCTAACAGCCCTCATCAGCCTGGCTAGCTTGAATCCAGTGGCAAAGTGAGCAAGGGACCAACGTCTGGGCATACCCTGCCAACTTAGGGCGAACAAAGCAAACACAAGGAGATGGATGGAGCGCTTAAACATTTCTGACACTCACCCCCAGTCACAGATCTAGATTGAATCCATCATCGTTCTTTAGCTCACTTCACCGCCATAGTTCCAACACAACTATATGCAAATCAGTCTTGACCCTGTGCCTCATGGGAACAGTTCAGCCCGAACTGCCAAGCCATGTCTTCCCTTGACAGGAAACAAGCATCCTGGGACCAGTTTCTGGCTAACCACCCTCTACAGCCAGGCCAGCTTGAATCCACTGGCAAAGTGAACTAGAGACCATCGTCTGGGCATATCATGCCAACTTGGCTGGGTTCAAACTGGATTGGCATGGTGAGCAAAAAAACGATGGTATTAGGCCCAGATCTCTGTACTGGGGTGAATGTATGACATTGTTCTGCATTCTGTCCATCATCTGTTGTTTTTGCATTTTTCACAGCATCTTTGGGCAGTCCGAGTCCACCGGCATGCCTCCAGGCCCTGCGGACTCGGCTCGGGGTCCTAGGCCTTGGATGCCGTCGGCTCTGGTACCGGAGGGTCCCCGTGGATCCAGACCTGGATCTGGATCGGCGCAGATTCCAGTGATGGTTGTGTCCCCAACCAGGGTTGATCCCAGCCTCACCCCTGACTTGGACACTGAGTCGGACCGACATCGCCCGATGTCGGTACTGCCGCCGGAGTGTTCTTTTATACCACTGTTCATACCTGGCGATCCCTATCGCCCTGATTGGCAGCCAGAGAAGGGTGTTGAGGACTGGGAGGGGTCTGGAGACCCTTTAGCTGACCAGCTTTAGGAGCCAGACTAGTGAGTGGAACTGGGTGATGCCAGTGGTTTAGATACCTCCCCAGACTTCAGCTTGCTCCCCCCCTCCCCCACTGGCTACGGAGGAGGGAGCTTCGTACACAGTGGTGTTGCGTAGGGCGGTTGAGGCCTTGGGCCCGGAGCTTCCTATGGTGGCAGTCAGGACTAACCTCCTGACAGAGGTACTTGAACCGGCAGCAGCCTCTTCAGAGCCCCTGCTGCCTTTTTAATGAAGCCCTCATTGACATCCTTCTGGGCACTTGGTCCAAGCCCAGCACAGGGGCTACTGTGGATAGGATGATTGCCCGATGCCACCTCCCAGCCCTGGGTGACCCACTTTTCCTCTCCCAACACCCTACCCCCAGTACTTGGTGGTCCAAGCCTCGTAGTCCAAGGGCGCATTCCCCCTTGCACCCCCAGATACGGAATCCAAAAAGCTGGACTACCTCGGTAAGAAGATGTTTTCTTCTGCCAGCTTAGCGCTGCAGTCTGTGAACACTGCATGCCTCTTGGGCTGCTATTCCCATACAGTGTGGGATACGGTTGCACAAGTGCTGCCACAGTGCCCAGAGGAGACCCAGGCCGTTCCCACCTGCGCAGTGGTGAAGGGTCGAGATGCAGCTAAGTTCGCCATTTAGTGTAGGCTGGATACCGCCGACTCTCTAGGCAGAACGGTTTCCACGCCAGTAGCTTTGAGGCTCTACGCCGGGTTGAGGACGTCTAGTTTCTCTGGGTATTTCCAATCCACCCTTTTAGACTTGCCCTTTGATGGCCGTTACCTGTTCGGTGACGAGGCAGACTCAATGCTTCAAGGACTCAAGGGCTACGGCCAGATACTTGGGTCTCGCAGCATCCTCTCACACTCCGCAGTCTGCCTTTCGCCCCTTTCGTGGTAACGGAAGGGGTGCCCCGCCACGTTCCTCCCCATCTAGCCACAGGGCTGCGCAAGCTACCCAGCCTCTGCGTAACCGCGGACATGGGACCCAGCTCTAGGGGCCAGCGAGGGCCAGTCTACCCATCACCCCCCTGCAGCAGCCTCCAAACCCTCCTGGTCCGACCTTTCTGGGCCACCCGTTGACTGTGGGCAGCAGGATGCGCCATCACCTCCCCCACTGGCAAAACATCATGTCGGGCAGGTGGGTTTTGCAGATAGTCCGAAAGAGCTACTCCCTCCCCTTCAAAACTACCCATCCCTCCATGCCACCAGCACTCCATTGCATGTCGGAGGGTCACTAGGCCCTTCTCCACCAGGAAGTTGTAGCTCTCTTGGCCAAGGGAGCTATCGAAAGGGTCCCTGTGCCAGAAGTAGGTCGTGGTTGCTACTCCCACTACTTTCTGGTACCCAAGAAGGGCAAAGGCCTGCGTCCTATCTTAGACCTCAGGGCCATCAGCTGCTTCCTCCCTGAGGAGAAGTTTAAGATGCTCACGTTGGCTCAGGTCCTGTCTGCCCTCAACTCCTTAGACTGGTTGGTAGCATTGGACTTGCAGGTCGCCTACTTCCATATCCCCGTACTGCCAGCCCATAGGCGTTACCTGTGGTTCACGGTTGGCCATGAGAATTTTAAGTTTACCATGCTTCCCTTTGGCCTTACCAGTGCCCCTTGAGTGTTCACGAAAGTAATGGTGGTGGTTGCAGCTCATCTGTGAAGATAAGGGGTTCCAGTCTTCCCTTATCTCGACAACTGGCTGTTGAAGTCGAGCTCACCCCAGGCTGTCGTCTTCCACCTTCAGACTACGGCGGACCTCCTGCACTCGCTGGGGTTCACTATCAATGTGCCCAAGTCACACCTGATCCCCTCTCAGAAGTTCCTTTTCATTGTAGCAGTTCTGGATACAACGCAGGTTCGGGCGTATCCTCCCGAGCAGCGAGTCCGGGATATTCGCGCTATGATTCCCATCTTTCTGCCTCTATCCCGGATTTCGGTGCGACTGACCCTGAGGGTCTCATTGCCTCCTGGTGGTTCATGCCAGGTGGCATATGCGTGCACTTCAGTGGGACCTAAAGTCCCAGTGGGCGCAGCAACAGGGGAATCTTTCCGATGTCGTCTAGATCTTGGAGGGGACTGCACGTCAATTTCAGTGGTGGCTCACGAACCAGATTTGGGTCAGCGGCAGATCCCTCTCCCTTCTCCAACCAGAGTTCACAGTAGTGATGGATGCGTCACTCCTGGGATTGGAGTGGCCACCTGGTAGAGGCTGAGATAAGGGGTCTTTTGGTCTCCGGCTGAGTCTAGTCTCCACATCAACCTTTTGGAGCTCCGGGCGATTCGTCTTGCACTGAAGGCATTCCTTCCTTCTGTAAAAGGAAGAGTAGTGCAGGTATTCACAGACAACACCACCGCATGTGGTACTGCAACAAACAGGGAGGGGTGGGGACGTGGAACCTTTGTCAAGAGGCTCTTCGCCTCGGGACATGGCTGGAACATAAAGGCATATCCCTGATGATTCAACACCTGGCAGGTTACCTGAATGCCAGGGTCGACAAACTCGGCCTCCAGTGCATGATGGAGCACGTCTTCGGAGGTGGTGCAAGGTCTCTTTTAGCAGTTGGGAGAGCATTAGTTAGATCTGTTCGCCACCAAAGAGAACACACAATTTCAGCTATTATACATGTTGGCATTTCCAAGGCGGCACGCTTTTCGTCTGGAGTGGAACTGCGGCCTCCTGTACACCTTTCCGCCTGTACCACTTTTACCCAGAATGCTGAAGAATATCAAGCCCGACCGGGTGTAAGTCATTCTTGTGGCTCCGGACTGGGCATGACGAGTCTGGTATCCCGAGCTCTTGAGCATGGCCATCGATCCTCTAATCAGACTGCCTCTTTAGGAGGATCTTCTGTCGCAGCAGCAGTGGACGGTCCTCCACCCAAACCTGTCCAGCCTGCACCTCCTTGCGTGGAGATTGAACGGCGATAGTTGACAGCTTTCAACCTTCCTCCCAAAGTCTGTAACGTTACCTTGGCAGCCAGTTGTCCCTCCACTAAAACGGTATACACCGATAGATGGAACACATTTGTGGCATGGTGTTCAGCAAAGGCTGTTGATCCCCCTTACTGCTCCTCTTTCGGGGGTTCTCCTCTTCATTCTATCTTTGACCCAGCAGGGCTCTGCTCTGGGCTCTCTTAAAGCTACCTTTCGCCCATCTCTGCCTTTCTGCGCCTTCCTGATCAGCCTTCTCTTCTCAAGTGTCCGATTGTAAATAGATTTCTGGAGGGCATTACTCATCTCTTTCCTCCTTCTCCTTTCGTAATGCCCCAGTGGGACTTGAATCTTATTCTTACTTACCATATGTGTGCTCCCTTCAAACCACAATGCAATTTTCCTCTTCATCTTACCTTGAAGCTGCTTTCCTGCTTGCCATCACATCTGCACGCAGGGTGAGTGACCTTCTGGCTCTTTCCTCGAAGCCTCCTTTTCTTGCAGTACATCCGGACAAAGTGGTCCTTCGCACTAGGCCCTCTTTTCTGCCCAAAGTGGTTACCTCTTTCCACATAGGTTAGACCATCACATTGCCACCTTCTCCCCTCTTCCGCACCCTTCCAAAGAGGAGACGACTCCGTCTGGACCCAAAACGTGCACTGTCCTACCTTGAGCGCACTAAAGAAGTTCGTGTGGATGATCAACTCTTCATGGGTTATGTGGGCGCCAAGAAAGGTCGGGACGTGCACAAACAAACCATCTCTTGATGGGTTGTCCTATGCATCAAAATCTGCCATTCTTTGGAACCTCCTGTAGCACTGTGTGCCCACTCTACCAGGGCGAGGGCAGCCTCTACTGCTTTGGGACGTGGAGTTCAGCTGATCGACATCTGCCAGGCAGCCACGGGGGATATCCCTGCACACGTTCACAAGACATTACTGCCTGGATAGCCAAGTCCGGAGAGACTGCTTTTTTTGGCTGTTCTGTTTTCCAGGACTTTCTGGTGTGAACTTAGTTCGTAGACCCACCTCTGGGGTTGGTATTTCTAGGATATCTATTCTAAGGTAAGGAATCTATAACTTAGGGTCTCTTTCAGATGTACAAGTTACTTACCTTCGGTAACGATGTTTCTGTAAGAGACATACATTAGTTATAGATGCATTACCACCCCACCCATCGTCCCCGTTCTACGAACTGACTTCTAGGGACAGGAACACCCTTCCAGGGCCCTAGTTTTGTGCACCAGTGGTCAGTGTCTTGCATGGGTCTGCGCTCTGGGTTGGAAAGCCGTGTCTGAACTGACGTTGGCTCGCAGGGGCGGCGTCTAAGTAGACACCGCAACTTTATCCCGGCGACGGATGCTGGGTCGACTGACACCACCTATGGACGCGCAGGGCTACTGCTACAGAAAAATTCTCTGTATCCTGTCTGACACCTTGGGGTAATTCTAAGGCTAGGAATCTATAACTAATGTTTGTCTCTCACATATACATCGTTACCGAAGGTAAGTAACTTGTTCTTCGGTGATAGTTTGTATGGGCATCGACTCCATTGTTTAGATTGTTTCTGCCATCGGGTTCGGATATGGTTTGCGGAGCTCCAGTTCGAGACCGTTCGTCGGGATCCTTCCGGTGCACAACCCCCCGTCGGTATTGTTTTGAATGCTTTTTCCCATTATCCGCTTGTCGAAAATCAGGATGCTTCCCTAGTTGGATCGAGAAAACTCTAACCGTGGCCTTCAGCCCTAGCCCATTTCATTTGACTTACACTCGAACAAACATCTTCAAGTAATCTGCCAATGGAACTGACTCCGTTCCAATTCTGACCTCGGTGCCACTCCAAATATCCGCTAACTGACCTTCTCAAGGTCTGTAATCTGTTCCTGTCTCCGCAGCACAAGGAAGAAGTATGTGACGCCCACTGCTCATTTCGCTCAAAAAAGACCCTCTGGGACTGTCTGTCTCGGCGAAGAGAAATGAAGCTGCAAAGTATCGAAGACTCCCCCGAAATCTTAGGATAAGATATCAAACTGAAAGAAAAGGAAGCGTCCGCAGCGGAAGATGAGGCCTTCTCCGTCCAGGACTCAAGATTCCAAACTGGAGATATAACTGGAGTCCCACAATCTCCCAGCCGGTCAAGCTGCTGTGAGTACTAAAACCCCTTTGCCACAAAACCTGCTTCTACCAACAAAAGGCTTCCGGGCCACCACTGCCAACCGGCCATGGTGTAATGACAAACTTTAGATCTCCCCTGGACCAAGGAATTTACCGTCACTTTCCCAGGGAGAGAATATCAGTTCCAAACTTATGGAATATAACATATACACAGCACTTCCTAAGGTGGGCAAACTTTCAACACTCCCCCAAAGGCAAGGCAAGAAAACAATATATACACAGACTTTGCACATCACTTGCCAGGATTAGATTAGACCACCTTCCTATAACACAAATACCTGCTAGAAGGGAATTCACCCATCCTTCTACAACAGAATACTTGACCAAGAAGAGTCCACACCTCCTGCTACAAGGAAAAGACGAATTGGTATATCTGGGATGTATTTATTAGTAAATAGCATCATACAGTAAGCCAAATGCACATTACATAGCAGACTCTAACATATCAATAGTATGATTGAAACCCAATCAAGGCAAACATATATATGTAGAAATATATATATGTATGGATATAAGAATCAGAAAATAAGAAGGAAAGGAAAGAATCAAGAGACAGTTAGTAGCAGAGACACCACCTAATGCTCCATCATTTCACCCTGCTTTGCTCAAGGGGAGTCCATTGCTTGAACCGGGTGAAAGCTCAGAGGTCACACCACTTTCCGTGACAACACGTCTGCTCCACGGATGAACTTCCACCAAGCCAGTAAAGACTCCCCTTTTTAATACACATTCAAAACACAGCGAAGCTTCTAGCAAGCCACGCCCCCTAGTTCTCATGAGAGCCCGTACCAGCTTGCTCTAAGGTCACAGCAACGGTTGATCAGGCCTTTGCTATGGCTACAAGTCAAACCATGTACATTCCTCTTATAAGAACCAGTTCTCTCTAGTCAGTAAAATGCGATAAACAGGAGGAAAGCAAAACATGCCCTCCCCACTTTGCAGCTTCGTGCAGGCACAGAAAATGGCTTCAGAGTTAGTTAAGCCATGCACACAAAGGCCCAAAGCAGGATGGAATTGAAAAGCAAGATGACATGAGACCATGTCAAAGGAGCACCTATAATTCTCATCCACACAACTTACAAGCACCACTGTACACACAGAAAAGTTTGAAGCAAGGTAAAGTCAGAAGGCAGAATGACATAAGACCACGTCCAAGCCAATAGGTCAAAGTCATAATTCACCTAACCCAAATAACATTATACACTTAATCCCTCAGTATACAACATTGAGCACATGTGTGCACCACCACCCACAAGACTGCACCTCAACATCCCATACCTTCTATTCTTGGAAAGACTATTCCACTAAAAGACAGAACACACTTAAGTCAGTACAGAATGGTGGTGGTTGAGGGTCATCATAGGGTGTCAGACCACAAAAGTGGCTGATTCACTACACATGGTAGGCACCGAGACTCTGATTCGAACGCCCCGCCCTCCGTCTTGGCACCAAAAGCACAGGTCAAACCTTCCAGCTCAGGCTTGAGTCGAGATAGCACACCTTCAGCACCTAAAACATCAGTTTCAAAAGACAAGGACAAATCCTGCTTGGCACTGAAAGTTTTGGTGCTGAACCAGAAAAATGCTCCTTAGAAGCCTCTGTAGCCAATTCTGGAAACCATGCAAGAAAAGCCAGATCCAAAACAAAATAAAATTTGTATTAATCCAGACACTGGGCATATTACAACAAAAAACAGTGATACCATCCTCCAAGAGGAAAGTTCCTAGCTCACAGGATATAAATTTGCTCTAAAGAAGAAAAAGGACATGGCTACTAGCCCTCTTCACCCTATTGCTTATATCCCCCCCCCACCCCCCCACCACCATCTTCACCAGCACCTTCAGACCCTCTAGACATCACACCATAGTGCTCCCCTCATTCAGATCCTGATGCAGGTGCTGGGATGATACTTATGGCCAACCACCACCAGATCTATGGGATAATTATAATATAGATCCTCCTACAGCATACGTCCTCATCGGACATGTATTGCTGCACTCTGGCTCGAAGCCGTTCTTCGGGATCCCATCGGTGCCAATCCACTCTACCCGCATCGGTATTGTTTCGAACGCGTATCCCACTTGTCTGCGTAATGTATCAGTCGAGGAAAATCTCTCTTTCGCTCAAAGATCTTCGGGAAGGCCGTCCAGCCTAACCACGTCGGTCCACTTCGCAGTAGATAGAACGGACTCCATTCAAATTCTGCCCTCGGTGCCACGCCACGTATCTGTGCACCGACTCGCACAAAGTGTGCAACTTGTGCTAGTCCCTGGAGCTCAGTGAACAGGACTGCAATGCGTGCCGATCGTTCCGATCAAAAAAATTGCTCCGTGATCGTCTGGCTCGACGTCGCAAGATGCAGAGTCAAAACGTCAAATACATGCCAGACATTTTAGGCGAAGGATCCGAGCACGAATTTGACGCACAAGGGACTGAGGAAGAACAAGAGAAACTTGTCTTCATTCCAGAACTGGAGTCCCGAGTTGGAAGAAGACTTGCCACAAGGTCAACGTACCGTGAGTACCTAACGCCCCTTAACCGAAACTCCAACTCAGCTGAAACTAAAGGCTTCTGTCCCACCCCCGCCTTCCTGCCACGGTTGGCACCGACAAGATGTTTCCGACGCCCCACCCTCCGGCTTAGCACCAAGAGATGTCTCTAAGCCATCTGGTTCGGGATCGAGTAAGCCAAAATCTGGCACCAAGCCAAAAACTTCAGGCTTTAAGCCGAAATCGCTGACACCGAAAACAGAGCCTCCTTCGGCACCAAAACTTTCAGCGCCGAAAAGTGATTCTACCCCGGCACCGAAATCCTCGGTGCCAAAACCTAAAACTGTTCCTCCAGAGCTGCAGAATCTGATTTTCGACGCTCCAACACCCAAATCGGACCCAAAACAAAAGGAACTTTAAATAAATCCAGATAAAGGAAGCTTTCTTGCTAAGTCGCCTCAGAAACGCAAACCTGAGTCAGACGACGCACCTTTCGTTATTCCTGTCAAGAGGAAGAATGTGGGTACTAACCCTTCCCCTCCTCCTCTTTTACCACGTTCCCTTACACCAACCTCTCCACCTTTGCATCATTTACTGATTACACCAACTAACTCTCCACCACCACCACTTGATGATGGAGATGGGGGGGACAATATTTTACCAATAGACACCTGGAAGGATTATCACGCAGATTCACCTACAGATAATGACCCAGATCTTTACCCTGCAATATTTTAAATACTCCTTTTGACAATGAACATCTCTTCGGGCCCAAAGTAGATACGTCAATAGAAAACATTTAAAAAGACAGAGGAAGCCAAGTCTGTGGGAGCTCTGCAGTCTCCCTCCTTTCAACGCTCCTTCTATCGTGGAGAGTCGAAAACCATGTCCTCAGACATTACTGCCACCTCTTACAAAAGCAACAGTCAATCTTCCTCTACAAGGGGTTTCTTTGGAGGAGGATATAGAGGTAACCACCACAAAGGTCGAGTCAAAGGTCCCACACCGCGTAATTCCCCCTCCCCCAACAAGCAGTGACTTGCCTACACTTCACCCGATCATTTAACACCTGTCGGAGGACGTCTTCTACAATTCCTCCCCATTTGGCAATCTATCACCACAGCCAAATGGGTGTTAGGAATTATCCAACATGGTTATTGCCTGGAGCTTGCCAGCAATCCTCCAAACATACCACCATGTTCTCACAAAATGTCACCAGAATATTTACATCTACTTCAGAAAGAAGTCCAGTCTCTCCTCTCCAAAGGAGCCATAGAACCTGTGCCATTACAACATCAGGTGACAGGTGTGTATTCCCTGTACTGTCTCATCCCCCCAATAGACGGCTCCTTGAGACCTGTTCTAGATCTACGATAACTAAACCTCCACATACTGTCAGAGCATTTCCACATGGTAACACACTAACAAGTGCTCCCGTTTCTAAAGCAGGGTGATTTTATGTCTACTCTAAAAGACACATATTTCCACGTTCCTATTCATCCCGCTCATCGCAGATACCTCAGATTCATCATAGCAGGTCATCATTACCAATTCAAAGTACTACCATTTGGAGTCACCACTGCTCCCAGGGTATTTACCAAATGTCTGGCAGTAGTTGCTGCACATCTGAGAAGACAACAGATCCATGTCTTCCCATACCGGGACGACTGGCTCATAAAAGCCAGTACTTACCAAATGTGTCTCCAACACACTCAAACCATATTCACTGACTTCACCATCTAGGGTTTACAGTGAATGCGTACAAACGTATCTGGGAACCACAAAAGACACTCATAAAGTTCTAGCCCATCCCAATACAGCCAGGATTCACAGTATTCAGTCCCTTCTCACTCAATTTCAGCCCAACCAATCATTGCAAGCAAGACTCTTCACTCTCCAACTGTCACACCTAGCACAAGCCATTTAGAAATGGGCCATACATCACAAAATGGATCTCCTAGCAGAACACCTTCTAGGAGTAAACAATCAAATTGCAGACCTTCTCAGCAGACAGAGACAGCAAATCTATAAGTAGGAACTCCATCCCCAAATTCTTCTTCCCTACTTTCAGGAATGGGGATTTCCTCGCATAGACCTGTTCGCCACAGATCAAAACGCAAAATGCCCAAGCTTCACCTTCAAGTTCCCACACCCGCTCTCCAATGCAATGCCCTATGGATGAATTGGTCAGGGATATTTACCTACGCTTTTCCGCCTCTTCCACTCGTTCCGCTGGTAGTTCGGAAGCTCAGGTGTAGGAAAGTGGGTTTCTGTACCCCTACAGTGTCTAAGTCCATTCTTAAAAGTCCATTCTTAAACATTGTAAGTGCAGTGCTGCCATTAAGAGTATATGGTGCTGGGAGCTTGTCATTACGAACTCCACAGCACCATAATGACTACACAGAAAACTGAGAAGTTTGGTATCAAACGTCTCAGCACATTAAACCGTCACTGATGCCAGTGTGAGATTTAATGAAAAATTCACACAGAGGGCATCTTAGAGATTCCCCCTGAAAAACGACCAGCCTCTGGTGGGTTCCCTGACTGGTACACAACGAGACATGTTTCTGGGCCCCTAGGGTGTGAGCTTTTGCTCCCTGAGATCAGAAACAAAGCCTTTCCTGGGCGGAGGTGTTCACACCTCCTCCAGGCCAGGAAGAGCCATATTTGGCAGGGGAGCTGCAAAGGCCTGGCAGCCTTTGTAATGCGACCCCCAGCCTCTCCTGCTATCAGGAGCAGGCCCCCTTCCTGTCTCCCCTCCTTTTCGGCGGAAAGACAGGCGAGACATACTAGCCAACCCAGGAGGTGTGCCCACCTCTGCCAACCCCACCCCTCAGGTGGGGGAGGCGAGGTGAAGCCCACTCTTTAGTGCCCACCATCTTGCAGATGGCAGGCACTTCCCAATCAGGATTAGGGATTGTGCTCACTCCCCCACGTGGGGTGAGCACACCAAGGATGTAGTCACCCTAAGTTCAGTAGCCCATTGGCTACTGACCTAGATACCCCTAAAACGCCCCCTAAATACAGTATTTAGGGGGTAGCCCTGAATCAAAGCTGACAAGAACCTGCAACAAGAAAAGAAGTACCGAACAGCCGTGCTGAAGAGGAAGACGCCCACTGACTTGGCCCCAGCCCTACCGGCCTGTCTACACCTCGAACCTGCTCCTGCGAAATCTCGGTGTGTCCTGCAACCTCGAAAACCCCGGAGGACCTTCCTGCCTTCAACCACAAAGACTGTGTCTCCCGTGACCACCGGATTTGTTCATCTGCAACCTCTGGCTCCGGCAGGACTCTGCACCACTCATCCACTGCCCGAGCGGGCAAACACCACGAGGAGGTCCTCCCGGCAATCCTAACCCGAGATCCAGCGACCTCTGACCTGCTTCCAGCAGACGTCTGCAGCCTAAATCCGGAAGGTCACCCCAACCGCGACCAGGAGCTGGTAAGAAGATCTGACTCCAAAAGGCAACCCTGCACCCGACGCCCCATGGCCTTGGGTGGCCAAACCAACGATGCCTAACCAACCCCCACCCTGTTTTACTTGGAAAAGTTTCTAAGTGTGGAGTTTGAAAAGCTAAAGAAATTCTTTAAAATTGTACTGTTTAACAAAAACGATTTTACTTACCTGATTACAGGTAATGTCCCAGTGCAGTATCCAGGCATACTGCACTGTGTAAGAAAAGTAATCTCAAAAGTAACTTACCTGGTATTGCACTGAAAAGCCCATTCAAGTCTATGTATTGCATTTCTCTGCAACCATACTGTAAGTCAAAACAAAGTGAATATGCAGTTACAATTCAAACTGTTTAGAAACTGCATTACTAATGTAAATTATGTATTGCTTACCTGTACCAGGCTTGCTTGGTTCTTGAAAATAAAATAACTAAAAGAATATTTTTTATACAAAAACAATTGGTCTGAAGTTCAGTCTTTGAGTGTGTGATATCATTTGCTGACTGAGTGTGTGCAACAAATGCTTAAATCTGTCCTCTGATACTGCCTTACTGCTTGACCACACTACCACAAATAGAGAGTGAGGTGCTATCTAGCTTTACCTCTGCCTGCCTTTGGGGTTCCACTGGACTCTGCACACTATGCCTCACTTTGGTATAGTATATACAGAGCCAGCTTCCTACATCAGGCAAACATCCCTCACACTGATTCTCATAGCTCCCACTTGGGCACGTCTGCCCTGGTTCACCACCCTGCTCGAGCTGTCAGTAGTTCCACACCAAAATCTGCATCTCAACTCCAGTCTCCTTACTCCGAGCCATGGAGAAATCAGGCATCCAAATCCCAAGGAACTCAACCTAGCGATTTGGCTCCTGAAGTCATAGAGTTTGTTTATTTACAATTACCACCAGACTGTATGAAGATCGTGAAGGAGGCTAGGAGACCTACTACTAGGGCATGTTATGCAGCAAAGTGGAAACGTTTTGTTATATATTGTAACAATAACAAGATCGATCCCCTTGATACTTCAGTACAAAACATCATTTGTTATCTCTTACACTTAGATCAATCTGGATTAGCTTATACATCCATTCAATTGCATTTAGCAGCAGTAACTGCATACTTAAACATACAACCCTTATCTCTATTCAGAGTACCAGTGATTAAAGCCTTTATGGAAGGATTAAAAAGAGTAATGCCACCAAGAGCTCCACCTGCACCAGTGTGTGACTTGAACATATACCTTACAAGGCTAATGGAACCACCCTTTTAACCAATGCACAAGTGTCAACTACAATTTCTCTCATGGAAGGCTGCTTTTCTTATTGCAATCACTTCCTTAAGGAGAGTTTGTGAACTCCAGGCATTAACTATACAAGAGCCTTTCTTTCATCTTCACAAAGACAAAGTGGTTCTTCGAAGCGATTCCACATTTCTGCCAAAAGCAGTTTCTGTTTTTCACATCAATCGGTTGAGTTACTTTTTTTTTATTATTTTTTTTTTTATTAAACAGCTTGAAGATAATACAATAATTCATACTATATTTATACATCATAGGTATCATTAAAAATTATACGTATCACATAGCACAACTGACGACTTTGTGGAAGAGAGAAATGGACAGTGTGGATAAGACACGGCATGCCTATATATCCATAAAAAAAAAGAAAAAAGATCTCGCATCAACTATTCAACCATTGCGTAACTGGAGTCCAAATTTGTACCCCCCTTTCGCGTCTCCTCCTACCACCCCTCATGAATACAGCTAATTCCAGATTGTGGAGAGCTAGAATCCTTGCTCTCCAATTCAGAAAAGTAGGAGGGGTAGAACTAACCCATTCCGATGTGATGCACAATCGTGTAACAGACATACCAATAAATATTAGAGCTGTGATATAGCTCGCTCTTAAAAAAACAGAATCTGTCTCACATCCTAATATTACTAATTCCGGAGATAACGCCACTGGAATTTTAAGACTTGTATTCATAAATGCCTGAACATCTTGAAGAAACTGAGCCAATTTAGAGCAAGTAATAAACATATGTACGTCGTTAGCTGCTACTAGACCACATCTCGGGCAGCTATACAAGCCTCTACCTCCCAATTTAGATATTTTAGCTGGGGTATAGTAAAGGTCAAATAGAGCCATGTAGCTTTGGGATCGTAAGCTCCCTGAAATTAAGACCGTGCTAGCTAGCTCTAATGTATGAGTAATATCTATACTAGCCTTGCCCAACTTAGTTTCCCATTTGATATTATGGAGTAGGAGATCATCGGGGAGGCCTAACAATAGATTTTGATAGAGCGGCCCAATTCGCGAATTCTTCAAGATCATATCCATAAGGTTATGCTTCACAAACAAAGTGGGGGTATTATGTGAAAGTTTAACTAAATAACTCCGAAGCTGCAGATATTTACAGATTTCATGCGTATCCAGACTAAACTTTTTTTTTTTAGATGGTCTATCACTAACGTTAATTTCTTTACTCCTTTGTCGTCAGCTAGACTGTTACCCTCTATCTTCCAAGATCAAATCACATTTCGGTGGAGGCATCAGGGTATAATTATTTTGGCCGATTTAGCACATGAGGGCACCATGGCGTCTCTTACTAAAAAATAAGTCAATCGGTTGAGTTATCTGTGTTCTTTCTTCAACCTGATTCTGTAGCAGAGCGAGCTCTGCACACTCTTGAGGTTAGAAGAGCTATACTATAAAATGTAGAAAAAACAAAAGATTTTCGTAAGACAAAGTAGCTCTTTGGTGCTTTTTCTCCACCACACAAAGGCAATCCCATTTCTAAATCCGGCATTGCAAGATGGATTGTTAAATGTATCCAAACATGTTATACAAAAGCAAAAAGAACATTGCCAATACCCCTTAGAGCGCAATCCACCTGCTAAATAGGGGCTACTATGGCCTTCTTAGGGAATATTCCCTTAGCCAACATCTGTAAGGCAGCAACATGGTCTACACCGCACATATTCACCAAACACTACTGTGTAAAAGTGTTAGCGAGGCTACAAACTAATGTAGGCCAGGCAGTACTTAAAACACTTTTTCAAATAACTGCAACAGCTACAGGTCAGCCGCCGCTTTGGGAGAATACTGCTGTATATGCAAAGCATGTGATCTACAGCTGACATGCCTTGAACGGAAAATGTTACTTACCCAGTAAGCATCTGTTCTTGGCATGTCGAGCTGTAGATTTACATGCGACCACCCGCCTCCCCGGGTACCTATACCTGTTGCAGTTCTTTCTAATCTTACATACATACACATGGATATCTGTATTCTACCTTTACTAACTCCATTCTCACCCTCTGCGGGAAAACAATCCAACAATGGAGTCGATGTCCATGCGCACTATCACCGAAAGGAGGAGTCACCTACTTCGTGACTGGAAAGACTTCTTCCCAGATGCTTGCTGGGTAAGTAACATTTTCCTTTTGTCCTGGTAGTTGTTGAGTTTTGACATCCTAGACATGTTGAAGAGGATGAGAACTTCTTAACACTTCCTTGAAGGCATTAAAGACAGGAATTCAGTGACTGGACTGGGATGGTAAATTTGGCTTTGTAGCACTGTTAAGTCTGGGCTCCCACTCTACATCTTAGAACTACTCGTAATCACATTGCCTTTCAAACGCAAACTGAACAAGCATGTTATCTGATTAAGCGATTCCAGTCAGCGCTGTGATACTTTGTTGAGGACATCCATTGCAAGTTCCTCTTGTTAAATATTTCATTGATCCTTGAATACCAGGCCATGAGTTAAAATGAGAATGTGTGTTCGTGGCATATGAGCTGCAGATTACACACTGTGCATAGATCGCCATCTGGTGTTGGGCCCGGATGTTTGCAGTTGTTTTTCCTCTTGGAAAGTCTTTGGAAATCACGAGGTATGGTACTCCTCCTTTGGATCGTATTGCGCATGGGCTTCGGCTCCATCCTCAGATTGTTTTTTTCCGCCATCGGGCTCGGATGTGATCTTCGCGCTCCGGTTCCGAACCGTTTTTAGTTCTCCTGATCGGTGCGCAATCCTTCCCTTTCCGCGATATTGTTTCGATCACAATCTCCACACTCGACGCGACTCTCATAGTTCAAAGTCTTCGATTCCGGTCGTCGACAAAGGCCTTCGGGCCTACCTGAGCTCCGGCCCTGGCTGATGGAAAGGACTCCATTTAAGAAGTGTCCTCGATGTGGGTCAAAGTTTCCCCACACCGATCTCCATGAGGTGTGCAACCTGCCTCTCCCCAGAACACGAGGCACGAGACTGTCCGGCTTGCAAATCCTTCCGGTCGAAAAAGACCATTCGGGACCGAAGGGCGAGGAGAACCATGGCACACTCGTCGACTGCAAACCCCGACGACATCTTCGGAGAAGGCGTCTATGTTCCCGGAGACCAGCACACCGAAGAGGGCCTCGTCAGCGCCTCCGAAGACGACGACTCAGATGTCGAGGACATCACTCCGGCACAGAGGGACGTGAATACTAACATCGATCCCCACCCTCGACGGCATCGAAAAAGGCTTCAGTCACGCCTTCGCCCTCGGGCCTAGGCACGATCAAAGTCACTGCTTCACATACCTCGCTTTCTGGCCCGGTAAAGAAGCCCATCATGCCTTCTGGCAGCTCGGGCTCGAGCCAGCCTGCCGTCTGTGCAGAGAGACACTCCTCCGCACAGGCACCGAAAAAGAAGATCGCTTCCTCCTCCTCCTCCACGCCGAGCTCCACACCTAAGCACTTGGCGTCGAAGACCAGCACTAGCTCCTGGGTACCGACACCATCCTCTGAACCGAGCAAAAAATCAAAAGCCCTCAACACCCACACCTCGAAGCCGAAAGTCATCTCGGAAACGAGGAAACAACCGGACATTTCTAAGCCACACAGTTCAAAACCACAAACTGATGCCGACTCCAAGGCTAAAAAACCTACGGCTCCGACACCTTCGGCGCCGACGGATCGGCCCCTCACAGAGGAACTATTTCGGCCCGATCCACTACAAAAAACACTTGTCAAAGACCCTAAAACTGGACATTTGATGCTTAGCATCAAAAAGAGACCGCTGGACCAGCCTGCCCCAGCTCCACCTCCAAAGAGAAGAGCCTTTGCTACCTCTCCTTTGAGACTACCTTCACCCCCTCCTCCACCTTCTCCTCCGCCTCCTCCTCCACCTTCTCCTCCGCCTCCCTCACCTCATCATTCCCCCACACCCTCTCCTGATGAGGATGATGACGATGTCTATGACAACACAGGGGACGGTCCCCATGACCAACCCACAGGGGACCCCACTCCTACAGGCTCCCCAGACCCATGGGACGACTACAACATCCACGACGTCCCGCAGGACGACCTTTACCCTTCAAGACCGTCCCCCCCTGAATACACTATGGGGTTTAAACAACTGCTCCATAGGGCTGCACACTACCACAGAGTTGATCTCCATACAGATCCCGTGGAGGAGGACTTTCTCCTAGATAACCTTTGACACTACACACAGGGCCACTTCCATTCTGCCCATGCTTAAAGGGGTTATAAAGCGTGTGCCAGAGGTCTTTAAAGACTCGGCCAGGGTCATCAACCCTCACATCGAGAAGAAGTATAAGGCTGCCCCTACAGACCCCACCTACATCAGAGGACCCACACCACTAGACTCTCTAGTAGTCTCCACTGCAAGGAAGCGTGCAAACTCCCAGGCATCAGGCGAGGCACCACCACCTGACAAGGAGTCCAAACTCCTAGACGCCTCTGGCAAGCGAACGGCATCCCAGACTGTCAACATATGGCGCATTGCAAACACCCAAGCGCTTTTGGCGAGATATGACAGGGCACATTATGACGAGTTAGAAGCCATAATGCAACACCTCCCTGACAAATACAAAAATAGAGCCAACGAACTAATCCAAGAGGGAAAAACCATCACCAACACCTCCATTCGCTGCATCCTCGATGTAGCTGACACCGCCTCTAGGGCAATTAACACCAGCGTGCTCCTCAGTAGGCATGCCTGGCTACGAATTTCAGGTTTCAAACCCGAGGTGCAGGCTTCCATCCTCAACCACCCCTTTGACCAGGAACATCTGTTTGGTCCAAACGTTGATGTTGCCCTGGAAAAAATGAAAAAGGACACCGATACGGCAAAGTCTATGGGAGCCCTACAGTCGCACCCTCCCAGGCTCTCCTTTCGCCGCTCTTCCTTTCGAAGCACCTCCAGAGGCTACTCCTCCGACAGCGCCTCCACTTCCTATAAAGTCCCTACCCAATCCACCTTCACTAGGGGTTACCAGAGAGGCGGCTACAGGGGTAACAACAATAAAGGCAGAGGCAAAACTAACACCTCCCGCTCTACCTCCACCTCTGCCCAATGACTTCCCTCCACTCCCCCCAGACCATCCCACTACAGTCGGGGGCAGACTCCACAATTTCCTTCCTGTCTGGACTACTATCACCTCAGACAAATGGGTAACACAGATAAGTCGGTCAGGCTACTGCCTCGAACTAACATCTACCCCCCCAAACATTCCAACCAAACAGCGCCCAATGTCACAGGAACATTTGTCACTTCTAAAACAGGAGGTAATCTCCCTCCTACAAAAGAGTGCGATAGAACTAGTTCCTGCCCACCAACAAAATATGGGAGTTTACTCCCTATATTTTCTCATACTAAATAGGGACGACACTCTATGGCCCATCCTGGACCTCAGACCCCTAAATCACTATATACACTCAGACCATTTCCACACGGTCACACTCCAGCAGGTACTTCCCCTGCTCTCCCAAAACGACTTCCTTGCCACTCTAGACATCAAGAACGCCTATTTCCACATTCCTGTTCACAAGGCTCACAGGAGATTTCTCAGATTTGTAGTGGACGGTCAACACTATCAATTCAAAGTGCTCCCATTCGGAGTCACCACAGCACCACAGGTGTTTACCAAGTGCCTAGCGGTAGTGGCAGCACACCTGCGAAGACAACACATCCACGTCTTCCCATACCTAGACGACTGGCTCATAAAAGCCAGCTCATACAACCAGTGTGTACAACACACTCACGCCACTATCCAACTACTTCACCAACTGGGCTTCACAATAAACCATTCCAAGTCCCATCTGCCACGGTCCCACGTAAAACAATACCTCGGTGCCACCATAGACACCTCAAAAGCGCTAGCCTATCCCAGTCCTGCAAGGATAGCAAGCATTCAGGCTCTACGCGCCAAATTTCAACCAGAACGCTCTCTTCCAGCTCGAGTGTTCATGTAACTTATGGGAATGATGGCCTCTTGCATACTCATAGTACCTCACGCAAGACTCCAGATGCGTCCTCTCCAAGAGTGCTTAGCACGCCAATGGAACCAGGCCCAGGGTCAATTGACAGATCTGGTGTTGGTAGACGGTCGTGCCCATCGCTCTCTGCAGTGGTGGACCACCAAAAACCTTTCCAAAGGGCAACCGTTCCTGGACCCGATTTCCTCAGATAGTACTGACAGCGGATGCATCGCTCTCCGGCTGGGGAGCTCACCTACTACATCACACCATGCAGGGCAGGTGGACACCTTAACAAAAGTTACTCCACATCAACCATCTGGAGTTGCTAGCCATATTCTTAGCCCTAAAGGCTTTTCAAACATATGTCTCAGGCAAGGCCGTCCTAGTCCACACCGACAACATGACAGCCATGTACTATATACAAAAACAAGGCGGCACACACTCTCCGCAGCTCTCTCAGCTAGCACAGAGCATATGGAGATGGGTCATACCCCAAAACATCTTTCTCCTGGCCCAACATGTTCCAGGAGTCCAAAACACGATGGACGATCTGCTGAGAAGACAAACGCAACAGATCCACGAGTGGGAACTCCATCCACAAGTTCTTCACCCCTACTTTCAAATGTGGGGGCATCCACAGATAGACCTCTTCGCCACCCACGAAAACGCCTAATGCCCAAACTTCGCCGCCAGGTATCCACACCCATTGTCCAAAGGCAATGCGATATGGATGAACTGGTCAGGCAGATTTGTGTACGCCTTTCTGCCTCTCCCACTCATTCCACTAGTGGTGCGCAAACTACAGCAACACTCCCTCACTCTCATCCTAGTAGCTCCAACTTGGGCCAGACAACCGTGGTACACCACACTGCTGGAACTATCTGTAGTACCGCACCAAAAGTTACACCTCTCTCCACGCCTCTTAACCCAGAACCATGGAGAGATCAGGCTCCTGAAATCCTAGAATTCGGTTATCTTAATCTTCCCCCTGACTGTATGAAATGAAATGAAAGTAAATTTATAACGCGCAAAACTCAACCCAGTGGGCATCAAGGCGCCTAGCTTAATACAGTGAATCACAGTGCTGTGCTTAAGAGTAAGCTTTCCCAAAAAGCCAGGTCATAAGAGCTTTCTTAAAGAGGGGCAAGGATGGTAAATCCTTAAACTCGAAAGGGAGAGCATTCCATAGGCGAGGGGCCACTGATGCAAAGGCTCTACCTCCCCATCTTGTTTTTTTAAAGAGGGGAATAACAAGGAGGTTCTGATGAGAAGATCTGAGGCATCTGCTGGGAACATAATTAGAAAGCAGAGATCCCAGTCCGTCAGCCGCTCCTGCTATAAGAGTCTTATAGACTAGGCAAAGGATTTTAAAGGAGATGCGTTGCTCAATGGGTAGCCAATGGAGATTCTTCCTGGCTAAAGTGGCAGAGGCAGAACATGGAAGGTCCAGAACAAATCTCGCTGCTGCATTTTGAATTATTTGCAAGCGACATAGCAATCCCTTGTTAGTCCCTGTGTATAGTGCATTGTAATAGTCTAGGCGAGAGCCGACCAATGCTATGACTGTTTGTTTTCTTGCCTGTGGGGATAGGTAGTGAGCTATTTTGCAAAGGATTTTTAGAACTCCCCAGCAGGTAGCTACCGTTCTGATGATTTGTAGGTTCATGGTCAGCTCAGTGTCAAAAATGACCCCCAGGTTTCTTGCCGACTGTGAAGGGATCGGACAAGTTCCCAGTGATGGCGGCCACCAGTCACTCGACCAGGCGTCCCTGTCCTTTCCGAAAATCAGCACCTCGGTCTTGTCGCCATTCAGCCTCAAGGAGTTGAGGGTCATCCAGTCAGCCACCGACTGCATGCAACTCCTGGAGCTGGATGCTGTGATGGTGACAGACCGTGACAGGGAAACCATGATCTGAGTGTCGTCTGCATAAGACACTACCTCCATCCCCTGGGATCTCACTAGTCTAGCAAGTGGGGCCACATAGATGTTAAATAGGGTCGGACTTAAAGCCGACCCTTGTGGCACCCCACATTGCAAAGACTTTACAGGGGAGAGGTATTTGCCCATTTTGACCCTCTGCTCCCTGAGCTCTAAAAATGATGATAGAAGGTTAAGGGCAGGCCCCTCCACTCCCAATTCCCTCAGTCGAGATGTTAGGACTGAGGGAGAAAGGGTGTAGAATGCAGCGGTCAGATCCAACAAAACCAGCACCGTGGTCTGTCCTTTATCTACATTCATTCTGATGTTATTTGTCACAACTGTGAGTGCAGACTCTGTGCTGTGAAGTTTTCTAAAACCATGTTGAGTCTGATCCAGAAGTCCGGAGGAGTCCAGAAATGCAGATAAATGATGGTTCAGGTGCATCTCAAGCATTTTAGCTGGGGCAGGTAGAAGAGAAATTGGTCTAAAAATTTTTAGCACTGTAGGGTCCAGTGATGATTTCTTAAGTAGCGGCCTGACAATCGCCTTCTTCCAAGCCGAGGGGAATACACCATAACGTAGAGAGCTATTCATAACCTCCAAGATGAAGGGAAGGAAAATGTCTCTACATTCCTTCAAGATTTTAAGCGGGCATGGATCTAAGGGAGAAGAGGACATTGTCTTGTTCAGGAGGAGGTTAAGATTTTCCATAGTGACAGGAGGAAAATTGGTAAGGGTCTTGTCAGGATTTTTTGACCATGTTTCTAAAATTGCCAGATCCGTGGCTATATGTGTTTCCAGCTGCTTCCTCTGTATTTCCAATTGCATGGAAATGTCTACGATTTTTGTGTGAAAAACGCTTGAGATATTATCACAGAGTTCTTGGGAACCTATTATGGGATCAGGTACCTGTAATGCGCAGAGGGAATCTACAATTTTGAAAAGTTCCCTCGATGATGTCAGTGATGTAGTAATGTTGGAAAAGTGATCTTGTTTAGTTTTAATGACTAAGGTCTTCTAGAGTTTTAGGGAACTTTTGTACAGTTCTCTATCTTTCATGTCCCATGTCCTCCTCCACTGTCTTTCCTGTCTTCTACATTCTTGTCTCATAAGCCTAAGTTGCTCCCCAAACCACGGGGCAGAAGGTTTATGTCTCGCATCATATCTAAGGGTGGCCGGAGCTAGAATATCCACTGCCCTATAGATGCAGTTGGCTAAATCCGAGGCTGCTTTCTCTGGGTCAGAAGTCATGGAAAAGGTTCTGAAAAACGGGGCCAGGGAATCATTAGAAATATTTTTATAGTTTCGCTTATATTCTCTTGAGGAAAACTCCTTCATGGGAAACTGTTCACTAGCGATGGTAAGTACAATAGGTACTGCTGAGTGGTCAGTCCACACTAGCTGTTCTGGTGGGCCAGTCGTGATCCGGGAGTCATTAGAGAAAATGGCGTCCAACGTATGTCCTGCTCTATGTGTAGGTTCCCCAACCAACTGTGTGAACCCGCAAGCCTCAAGCGAATCAATCAGGGATATAGTATCTTTAGATGTGACATCATCTAGATGAAAATTGAGGTCCCCTAATATGGTAAAATGCATTTTACCTGCGTAAGGTTCTAGTAGTCTAAGCAAGTCACTACTGAACTGTGATCTCAGGCCAGGAGGCCTATATATCAAAATCCCAGAAAATGACGAAGATGGTGATAGTGAAATACAAAAAATAAAGGGCCTCAAAAGGGTCAGATGATTTTGACAAGACATTAGTTCTACATTTGAGATGAGACTGGTGAAGGATAGCTAGTCCGCCACCTCTCCGTTTGACTCTATCTAATCTCTGTAGGACATAGTTCTCTGGAATGGCTAAGAGGAGGTCATGTCCTGATGTATCTGTAGCCCAGGTCTCCGTGATAAACTCCCATGCTGGATTTCTCACTGTCACAAAATCGTGAAAGTAGATGTTGTTTTTGATGATGGAACGGGCATTGATCAAAAAGCCTTTCTCAACAGTGTCCTCATTGAACACATGACAGGGGGACTGGGCATTGTTAATGAGCTTGGGGATGGGAAAAGGATTAGACCTGCATGTACGGCATAAATATCCTTCCCGTAGAAATTCCGGAGTATGCCTGTGATGACAGGAAAGCAGGCTAGGTTTCATGGCTAGCAGATCCTGGATGGTATATGAGTAGGTTACCTTGGAGGACATCTCTAAGTTCCCTTTACTCAGCCCACCCTGCAGCCCGTCCTCGGCGCAGACGAGCGCAGACGGGCTTTCCTCTGGTGCTCCTCCGGCGCGACGCTGCGCGCTCGCATGCTAATCGCCTAAATGGTGTGTGGCAAAGACCCGGCGACAACACTAGAACGCTAACCTCAGAGCGTCACGAGCACACCCCCAAGATGGCGGTTGGGAGGAGAAAGCAGCGCGAAATCACCCTAAAGGTGAGTCTTGTGTATTTCAAATTTTAAGGTGCGAGCAGTGCGAACATAGTGGGGAGGGAGGAGAAGAGGTAGTAAAATAGCAATGCAGTATGAGCACAAAAATGTTTTAAAAGCAAAATGCTCTGAACACAATATTAAAATTACACAGATGAGCAAACAGCAATATACTCGAGCAGCAGCAATGGTAGCAATCGTAAAATGATTCAGTCATGAACGTCATTAGAGAAGCTAGACGACCTACCACTAGAGCTTGCTACGCAGCCAAGTGGAAACGTTTCATGATCTGTCACAACAATAACTTCAATCCCCTAGATGTGTCCATTCAACACATCATAGGCTATTTACTACACCTACAAAGATGCAACCTAGCCTACACGTCTATTAGACTGCACCTTGCGGCCATAGTAGCTTATCTACAAAACAGGCAACATTTATCACTCTTTAGAGTACCTGCCATAAAAGCCTTCATGGAAGGCCTCAAAAGAATAATTCCCCCCAGAGTGCCACCCTCACCTGTGTGGAACCTAAACATCGTTCTCACAAGACTAATGGGGCCTCCCTTTGAACCTCTACACAAATGTGAACTTCAATTCCTAACATGGAAAACTGCCTTTCTTGTAGCCTTTACTTCCCTCAGAAGGGTCAGTGAGATACAAGCACTCACCATTCAAGAACCCTTTCTGCAAATGCACCATAACAAGGTGGTTCTCCGCACTAATCCAAAATTCCTCCCTAAAGTAATTTCTCCCTTTCACCTAAACCAATCTGTGGAACTGCCCGTATTCTTCTCGCAGCCACAGGCCATCGCAGAAAGAGCTCTCCACACACTAGATGTCAAACGAGCCTTACTCTACTACATCGAGAGAACACAACCCTTTCGTAAGACCAAACAGCTGTTCGTGTCTTTCTCACCACCACACAAAGGCAACCCTATCTCTAAATCTGGGATAGCTAGGTGGATTGTTAAATGCATACAGATTTGCTACCACAAAGCAAAATGAACGCTATCTGTTCCCCCTAAAGCCCACTCTACACGTAAGATAGGGGCTTCCATGGCATTTTTAGGGAACATCGCCTTAGATGATATCTGCAAAGCAGCTACATGGTCTACACCGCACACTTTCACTAAACACTATTGTGTATATGTGCAAACTAAGCAACAAGCTAGTGTGGGCCAGGCTGTACTCAAAACATTGTTTCAAACCACTGCAACAGATACTGGTGGTCGCCGCTACTGCTATATAATCTATGCACAGTGTGTAATCTGCAGCTCATATGCCTCAAACGGCAAATGCTACTTACCAGTATGCATCTGTTCTTGGCATGTAGAGCTGCCGATCTACACACGCCTACCCGCCTCCTGTTCCAGTTTATCTTATTTAGATACAACACACATGGGCATCTTCACTGCTTATTACTACGCTCCATCATTTCCCTGCTGGCGAAAAACAATCTGAGGATGGAGCCGAAGCCCATGCGCAATACTATCCAAAGGATACCTCCTGACTTCCAAAGACTTTCCAAGAGGAAAAACAACTGCAAACATCCGGGCCCAACACCAGATGGCGATCTATGCAGTGTGTAGATCTGCAGCTCTACATGCCAAGAACAGATGCATACTGGTAAGTAGCGTTTGCCTTTTCCTACCCCCACACAGGGTCAAATCAATCCAGTTCCAAATGAACTAACTGGAGTTTCAGGTGGGTGCAGGTCTCTGTTCCTTGGGTCAGCTCCTCTTCCCAGACTAAGGAGAAGCAGTCCACAGAAGTAAGGCACCCCAAGTCTGATTTTAGGGCAGCAGTCTCCATCCTATTGTGTAGTGAGAGCTGCTTCTGATCAGGAAAAATCGTTGTGAGCTACTAAAAGCCAAGCACCTCATGCATTGTCTCGCCTCTACATTTATAGGTGTTATGCGTGCAGAGGACTTCTGGGTGCTATAAAAAGTCTATGCTGAAACTCCAGTATGAACAAGTATTATTTGAAAGCTATTGGGAACGCTGTGTTTGGTAATGTAATTTAGGCAGGTGGGGGCTATTGGTGATAATAAACCATGACACCCCTCATGACTCCTGAAGTCCACTTGCTATACTGTCCTTTTGCTCCAGATACGTAGCTTCCATTGGTGCAGCAGGAGCATGCCCACTGAATCCTGATTATTGCTGTATTTTAGATTTCGAACAGCAGCCGGGAGGTACATTTTCTTCTTTTCACTGGCCCCATTATTCACTGGCTATGCTACTTCTTAGTATATAGCCACATACCAGTGCGACCAGTTGTGCGTTCCCAAGGCACGGACTTGACAGCATCTTAATACTCCTTGTCACTGAGGATTACTTAAAACTCCAGGGCTATGCCAGTTCTCCTGAGCACTTGAATGATAACCTGAGATAAAGTTAGACGATCTGATGAAAGAAAATTGTCTAAAAAATTATGAGTGCTGGTGAGAGGGTCCTTATTCCTGGCTGAAGAGCAGCAGATTGAACCTAGGTCCAGGAATTGGAAAAGTAAAGTTGTATTACATTAGTGGTAGAGAAAGTACATAGAGTACCAACTTTTCTAATAGGCACCAGGAGCTGCAGGATACATGGGTAATCTCCAGCAGTCGTCCCATTTGTACCACTTTAGCAGGGGCAATCTAGACTCATATCTACAACTTGTAATTTATGTAAGTTAGACCTGTTTCTCTTAAAACAAATTAAAAAAAAGTTTCTTTTCTCTACTCTACAGGTCAATCAGTCTTATCCAGAATTCCCGTCTTTCGGCATTCTAAAGTTGTAATTTAAGCACTGAGTTTATGCAATCACTTATGGTACTTTGCTAATGTGTTTGCCACCGAGGAGAATAGTGAAGTACTCCCCTATTGCAAATGCAAAACACCCTTGTGTGACTTCCCACAAAATGATGTCCATTTCCAGGCCACTCTCAATGCAAACACGTTCTGCTGTTAAGTTGTAGAGACTACGACATCCCTACAGCAGCAGTAACTGCAAGAGCTCACCTCAAAGTCCTCTTTCAAGAAGAAAGTTGGCCTGCCTCTGCTGCTTGTTATCCAGAATTCAGGCAGGCTGACAGGTTCCCGGCCAAATCATTTAGCAATGCTTCCACTTCATGGCCACCGTGCATTCTGCACATTCTTCGCGCAATGTTATTTTTCTTTATTTAAACTTTTACATGCGTTGCGTGATGTTACTTTTATTTTAAACATTTTTGGGGTGCTCAATGGCGCGGAGTGTTCCGCACACTCTTCGCTGGATGTTATTTTTCTTTATTTATACTTTAACACGCTTCGTGAGATGTTACTTATCACCAGTAGCTCTAACTTTCACAAATGCGAGACCGATTGCATTGCAAATGCTTATTATTTAGTCTTTTGAATTACTCAGTGAAGCTGATACTCCAAATATCATAGCCACACCCTGTATCACAAAGCGTAGTCAAGCCCCTTGAAGAGCCCTGGTGCCAGTCCTCTTTAGAGATTTGTTTCCCAGATCTCTGCTGCTCTTCTTTAGCCAGATGACTAGACTCTGTGCCGGGCTCTGCCAACAGCCACATTCTGTGGCCTGTTTCAAGACTCCGGTGCTGTGCTGCTGCTTGGTGCCACACAAGGTAGGAGACTCAGTACTGTGTGATGACAGGATTTTGAAATGCGTAACCTGCCCCCTCTCAGCGAACCAATAACAACTGGTATGAGTGAGGGGGCAAGCACTAATTCGCACAGAAATGGTATTACAGATAAAATATATATTATAAATATAGCTTACCGAAGCTATAAGGTCGTGAGCTACTCCAATTGGGTTGGCAAGCTACCAGTAGCCTGCGATCGACCGGTTGGAGACACCTGAATGTACCTGTCAGACTACATTCATTCTTCCCAAATCCAACAAGAACAGAAAGATCATTACATTCCTTACATGTACGTAGATGCCTCAGTTTCTTGATCAATAAGACAAAGAACATAAGCTCATCAGACCAACTGTTTCTCTTTGGGCCAGCCCAAAACTGGTCGACCCATTTCCAAACTAGGGATAGCATGTTGCCTCTTAACCTTCATCACTTTCTGCTACAACCAAGTCAAATGTGCGCTCCAGGGAAGTGAGCACGCATTTACCAGGAGCATGACTGACTGCTGCATTATTCATCTGAAAGAGACACGTTAGTGATAGATTCCTTACCTAAGAATATCCCCAGGTGTCAGACTGGATCCGGAAAGTTTCGCTTAGAAGTACCCCTGCGTGTCAGTAAGTGGCGTTATGCGGCTCAGAGATGACGCCACGGAGAGTACTTAGGCGCCACCCATGCGCGCTGACGTCAGTTCTTTATTTTTCCGCGCCAGCAAGCGCAGATCCGGATTGAGCACGTACCTTAGTCACTTTTTGACTACTATTTTGAGACTGTTTGTCTCCTCTTTTTTATCCTGTTCCACGTAGGGACGCCCGACTTTAAGTCCTGTGGGGCCTGTCGCCGGAATATGTCTGTGGCGGACCCCCATAATGTTTGCCTCTACTGTCTGGAGACTGCCCACGACTCCCAGGACTGTCGAGCCATGGCACCCAAGGCCTTGCAGGAGCAGCGTAGGAAGTTGCTGGAGGTCCGGCATTCGTCACGCTGCCGCTTGGGGTCCTGGGGCCGTTCCCAGGACCGCTCGCGGGACCGGAGCCGTCGCTCCTTAGGCTCCAAGTCTTCGCCTTCGGATTCCGTTAAGCGATGCCATAAAAAGAAGTCGAAGAAGCGTGTTCGCTGTCCGACGTCCCACCGTCGCTCCCTGGAGGCGGACGTGGGGGACAGGGGCTTCGCCCCGGCGGCTCCCCTGGAGCCTGGGAGTCCTGCGGCCTACCCGCCATACCCGGATCCGTCGGCGAATCCCGAACAGGTGCAAGAATTCCTTGCTACCATGGTCCGCCTTTTTAGGCCTCGGGCTCCCACTGGCGCGCCTTTCGGGCCTCGCAGTCCCGTGTCCAGATCCTGTTGGCCTGATAGCTCTGCCACCGGCACCAGCCGCAGTACCACAGGATCCTGCGCCAGTGGCTCAGGCCCCGGCGCCACGAGGTGCGGCATTGCCGCCTCCACATTCGGCGCCACACTGGGTGCCGTTTATTCCTCCCTTGCCCCGGTTCCAGGACCATTTTGTTCCGGCCTAGGATCCGCATTGGGAGACGGCGCTGGTCTGACCCCGGTTTGCGCCGTTCCCGACACCATTCGTCCCTTCTCCGGCTTTGCTCCCGCAACCGGCTCCCTCTACGCCAGAGGCGGACGAAGACTAGAAAGGGTCCGAGGATCCTCTTGCCCGGCAATGTTACTCCGAGCAGGATTGGGTGGACGACTTGGAGGAGGCAGGCGACCTCGATGTCTCCTCTGACCCGGGGTTCGCCTCTCTTTCCCCCCCCCCTACGATGGAGGAAGGTGCCTCCTACACGATAGTTCTCCGTCGGGCGGCTGAGGCCCTCCCCACAGTGGCCCTCAAGACCAACCTCCTCACCGAGGTGCTCCAGACGGCGTCTACTTGGTCGGAGCCGTTGCTTCCCTTCAATGACGCCCTTATCGACATCCTCTTGGGCACTTGGTCGAGGCCAGCCACGGGGGCCCCGGTGGATAAAAACGTCGCCAGGCGCCACCGACCGGCACCCGGTGACCCTGCCTTTTTGACTACTCACCCTACGCCTGAGAGCCTGGTCATTCAGGCCTCGACGTCAGAGTGCTTTTCCTACGGCCCGCCAGATAAGGACTCTAAACGGCTGGACCAGTTTGGGAAGCGGTTTTTCTCTTCGGCCAGCTTAGAGCTGCGGTCGGTGAACACCACCTGCTTATTGGGCCA
Organism: Triturus cristatus; assembly: GCF_964204655.1. Taxonomy (NCBI): domain Eukaryota; kingdom Metazoa; phylum Chordata; class Amphibia; order Caudata; family Salamandridae; genus Triturus; species Triturus cristatus. Next base: position 298,540,819 of record NC_140591.1, read on the forward strand.
CTACTCCCACGCGGTGTGGGATGCCGTTGCTCAGGTGTTGCCTCAGTGTCCTGAGGAGGTGAAGGCTGTCCTTTATCAGGCAATTGCTGAGGGTAAGGATGCGGCTAAGTTCGCCATTTGGTGTGGGTTGGTCACCGCTGACTCATTGGGCAGGGCGATTTCTACAACTGTGGCGCTGCGACGTCACGCCTGGTTGCGTTCGACTGGGTTCTCGCCCGATGTCCAAAGCTCGCTCATGGACATGCCCTTTGATGGCACCCGCCTGTTTGGCGACAAGGCTGACAGTGCCCTGGAGCGCTTTATGGATTTGCGGGCTACGGCCAAGTCCTTGGGCCTTTCTACTAAGAGCTCGCCCTCTCTTGGTTTTCGTTCGTTTCGTCGCCAAGGTAGATCCAGTCAGGCGCGCCCGTCCCCTAAGCCTGTGCAGAACCAGCCCCAGCGCGGCCGGGTTTGCGGTTTCCGCAAGGGCGTGTTGGGGAACCAGTGTGCGGGTCCGTCCACCTCCACCCCCGCTGCTTCCGCCTCCAAACCAACCTAATCTGAGTTCCGGGGAGCACCCCACGGCGGTGGGTGGCAGGATCCACCACCACCTCCCTCACTGGCGCGAGATTACATCAGACAAATGGGTGCTGCAGATAATCTGCCAAGGTTACTCCCTTCCCTTTCAGTCCTCCACCTCGGTGCCACCGCATGTTGGGCATCACTTGGTTCTTCTCCGACAGGAAGTCACGGCCCTCTTGGCCAAGGGGGCCATCGAGTGCATTCTGGACCGGAAGTAGGGATTGGTTGTTGTTCCCACTACTTTCTGGTCCTCAAGAAGGACAAAGGGGGTCTGCGTCCCACCTTGGACCTCCGGGACGTCAATCGCATGCATGGCAGCATCTGGGACCCCTGGAAAGAAAGTTTTCATTTGGACTAACCACCTGTGGTATTCACTTCCGTTTTGTTTTTTGAGTTTGCCATAGAACTATTTGTATATCCATCTAGATTTCTTTCAAACTTATTCCATCACCACCTGCTCTGCCTTGACAAATTTTTTGAATTTGTGGTGAAATCCCATTTTAGTTTACCACCTCTGTAAAGCAGTATCATATAATGCTAATAGGTTTATTTAAAAATAAAATTATAATAACCCATTCAGTACACTCCCTGTGCTCATTTGGCATCTCAACCGTGTCCTTAGAAGACTCCATAGATCTACCTTTTGAACCAAATAATTCATGTACACTTCAGGCATTAATATGGACACCAGCACCTTGATAACTTCGGGTAAAATGTATTGCACTTTATAAATCTTTTTATTTCAAAGTGGTATATCTGGTAGTAATAACTCAAGAGTTAAAAAGTCCATATGATATTAACGGAATAAGCTTTTTGTGAGATCCAAAAAGTAGTCTTGGGCAGACATTCACGATTCCTGCCTAAGTTGTTATCAACTTATTACCTTAGTCGAACTATTGAATTTCCAATGTTCTTTCAAAATGTTTTGAAGAGGATAGAAAGGGCACTACATTCACTAGACTTGAAACAATCACGTATGTAGTACATAGAATGAGGCTTTTACTTGAGACAACAGTTATTCCAGCCACTCATTTTGGCAAACTTATTTTTAAAGTATATGCAAGTAGACTGATTCAGTGATACATTCAAGTAAGTTATCTACTTGCAACCTGACAATTCGCACACTTTCAACAGGCATATAGAACATGTAAAAGACGAGTACCATGGTTTTATTTGCAACATTCCAACATTTTCAAGACCGCAATATTGTCATCTACTCATACATTCACAAAACTTAACTGCATTGGCATTCATGGCCAAAAGGAAGGCTGAATGGGCCAATTACGCGTGGCCTGGGACGCGGACTTGACTGAACCATTAGGGGAAAAGAACTGGACGCTAAAAATTGCGATCACCCATTCGGTGTTATCCAATCTACGCTTTTAATTAATATACTATAACTACTTACATCACACCTACATGACCTCAGAGAGGATGCACCAGATGGCACCAGACCGCCCGGATATGTGCGGTGAGTTCGGACTTCATGCTCTTGGTGTGGGGATGCTCCGAGGTAAACCAATTTTGGGCTCAGGTGGTGAGGAGGGTGCGGAGAGGCATGGGCATTAATGTTTAGGAGTCCCCGGTGCACTGCTTACTGGGGCATGATCAGAAACCTAGATGGCACAAGATAACTTGCAAACCCCTCTCCTTGCCCTTCCCACCGATATCAGACATGTCTACCTCATAGTGCTATATACACTAACGTTAAGGTACCTACAGCACAGCGGCAAAGTTTATTTGTTTCTTTGTTAAGAGGGTTGTTGTGTAGAGGTGGGTATGGGTAGTTATAAAATGAAGCTTAACACACTGATCATGCTTATTCCACGAAGACTGATACGTAGTAGCATTGTTTAACATAATTACAATTGATACATATCATTGCAACGTAAGAAATATGATCCTATGTTTGGAATAATGGAAAGACATGCACACTAAGTCATAAGAACGTTATAAAATGAACTCCGGTTTTCTGTAATGTTCTTGAATTACTTGCAAAGCTCAATAAATCTGTGTTTAAAAAAAAATGGCTTACAAACTCCTCCAACTGCTGATAGTATTAGCGAGACGTAGGGTGGTAATAACGTGGGTGGGCAAGTGTCATCCTGAGATCGAAGCGTGGCTGAGAGATGTCGCAAATGGATGTTGGTAGAGGAAGTCCACATAAAAAAAAGTCGAAGGGATCTCAAGTTAGACGAGGATCTTGCAATGTGGAGAGAGCTTTGTAATGCTTTCTTAACAACGCACTCAAATGCAGGTGATCGGAATGAGTGAGGTCACGACAGAGGGAGAATCGGAATGAGTGTCCTTTTGGACACCTTGCTCCCTAACGCCTTGATATATCAGAAATCTGGAGGTTCTATTTTAATTATGAAACGCTGCTGTACTATACACCGATATGTTCTGATTATGCTGTACACCCGTTAAGTACATGTTAAAAAAGATAAAGGTAATAAAACAAATTAAAACATCAACTTAACACTATGTCAGTGACCCCAAAGGTAGTTCCTATGGGCTCAGACTCTGGGAGGATTGGGAGGGGTCCCAATCGGAAGCCTTTAGATCCTCAAATGGGCTGGTATGACTTGGCAAGGGCCAGTGGACTGGACACTTCTCCAGATACTGGCGTGTTATTTCCCCCTACATTGGCTACGGCTTTGCAATGGTGGTGAGAAGGGCTGGGCCTTTATCTGTCCTCTGTGACCGAGGAGCTTCAGCCAGGAGTGCCCCCCCCTCAGAACCGCTACTCCAATTCAATGAAGCTCTTACTAACGTACTGCTTGGGACCTGGTCCAAGCCCCGTACAGAGGCTACTCTGAACAGGACGATTACCCGCTGCCAGCGCCCCACCCAAAGGGCCCCTGATTTCCCCACACAACCCCTCACCCCGGAGAGCTTGGTGGTCCAACCCTCTACCTCCTGTGTAAATCCTGACACATTCTCTGCCCTCCAGATAGGGTATCCAAGAGGCTGGACACTTTAGGGAAGATGATGTTATTTCACTAGCCTTGCACTGCAGTTCATTAACACTGCATGCCTTTTGGGCTGTCACCCCCATGTTGTATGAGACTCGGTAGCGCAGGTGCTTCCCATGGTCAAGGAGGGGACAGTGTCCACTCCCTCCCCCCCCCCTCCTCGGCAGCTGCAGCCTTTAAACCCTCATAGTTTGCCCTCTTGCCTTCATGGACACCCTGAGGGAGGCAGGATAGGCCATCACCTGCCCCATTGGAGGTCTATAACATCAGACTGATGTGTTCTTTAAAGGTGTCCGAAGGGGCTTCTGTATCCCCTTCATAACTCCCCCTCCACCCATTCCACCTGCTTGCGACAGGCTGACTAAGGACCATCTTACCTGGGTGTACTAGGAAGTGATGTCTCTCTTGTCGAGAAGGTGGTCATGGTTCCCTTTTTCGCTACTTTCTGGTGCCGAAGAATGGAGGCCTTCGTCCTATCATACACCTGTGCCCTCTCAGTTTCTTCCTCAAATAGGAGAAGTTCAAATTGCTCACTCAAGTCTCGTCTGCCCAGGAGACTGGATGGCAGCGTTGGACTTACAAGACGCTTACTTCCCAGCCTGCCTGCCCACAGGCGTTACCTGCGATCATGGTGGGCCACGAGCACTTTGTTTACTGTGCTCCCCTTTGGCCTTCCCAGTGCCCCTCAGGTGTTCACCAGGGTGATGGTGGTGGTTGCAGCTCATCTGCGGAGATGAGTGGTGTAAGTATTCCCCTATCTCAATGACTGTTGAAGGCGGGCCCTCCTCAGTTTGTCGTCTCCCACCTCCAGACTCTGGCAGACCTCCTGCATTTACTGGGGTTCAGTATCAACGTCACACCTAACTCCCTCTCAGATGCTCCATTCCATCGGAGCTGTTCTGTACAACGTGCAGTTCCGAGCTTATCCTCCCAAGGTGCGAGTCCACGATATTTGGGCTATGATACCGATGTTTCAGGATCCTGGATTTCAGTGAGACTGACTCGGAGGTAATTGGGCCTCATGGCTTTCTGCTTGTGACGCATGCCCACTGGCAAGTGGTTAACAAACTGTGATTGGGTCAGCGACAGACCCCTCTCTCTTCCCTAACCAGATCTGACTGTAATGACAGATGCGTCACTCCTGGAATGGGGTGGCCATCTGGGAGAGGTGGAGGTCAGAAGCCTCTAGTCTCCAGCAAAATCTGGACTCCACATCTACCTTCTGACGCTCCGGGTGATCCGGCTGGCATTGAAAGCCTTTCTACCCTCTATCAATGGAAGGCTAGTACAGGTGTTTACAGACAACACCACCGCCATGTGGTACTGCATCAGACATGTTGGGGTCGCAAACCCTTTGTCAAGAGACCCTGCGTCTCTGGACATGACTAGAAAAGTAGCACATATTCCTGGTGGTTCAACACATGGTGGGCTCACTGAACTCCTGGGCATACTAACTCAGGCGGAGATACCTAGTGTATCATGAATGGCATCTCCATCCGGAGGTAGTTCAAGGTCTCTCAGCAGTGGGGAGAGCCTTGGTTAGATCTGTTGGCCACCGCTGAGAACACACAATGTCAGCAGTTCTGTGTGCTGGAGTTTCCAAGGTGACTGTCGTTCAGAGATGCTTTTCGTCTCGAGTGGAGCTCAGGCATCTTGTACGCCCATAGTTCTCAGGAAGATCCGAAATGACTGGGCCCAAGTTAGTTTTGTAGCCCCGGACTGAGCTTGGCTAGTTTGGGTTTCCAAGCTGCTGAGCATGGCCATCAGTTCTCCGAACAGGCGGCCCCATCGGGAGAATCTACTGTCACAGCAGCAGGGCAGGGTTCTCCACCGGAACCTGTCAGCGATCCGCCTTCTTGCATGGACATTGAGCGGCAACAGTTGACAGCTGTCGACCTTTCCATCCAAAGTCTGCAATGTTATTTGACAGCCATCCGTCCTTCCACCAAAACGGTGTACACCTGTGGCATGGTGTGAAGAAAAACAGGTTGACCCCCTTTTCTGCTTCCCTTTCTCAGGTTTTTTTATTTATTCTTTCCCTTGCCCAGCATGGCTTTGCTCTGTGCACTGTAAAGGGCAACCTTTCTTCTATATCATCTTCTCTGCCGTTGCCTGAACAACCTTCCCTCTTCCAGTCCTCTATTGTACTTACGTTCTGGAAAGGTTAGCAGCATATGTTTCCTCCTTCTCCCTTTATTATGCCTCAGTGGTCCTGACATTCCTGAAGTGCTCTCCCTTTACGCCCTTGCACAAATATCCTCTCACACCATCAAGACCGCCTTTCTGCGGGTAATAACATCTGTTCAGAGGGTCAGTGAGCTTCAGGCTTTGTCATTCAAGCCTTTATACCTTAACATCGACCCAGACTAGCTGGTTCTACAAACAAGAGCTTCCTTTCTTCCGAATGTCGTCACTCCCTTTCATGCAGGCCAGTCCGTCACCCCGCCTACTTTTTACGCTCCATAGCATCCCCCTAAAGAAGAGGAACGACTCTACCGCCTGAACCCAACAAGAGCATTGTCGTTCTACCTTGATCCCACAAAAGAGCTCCGGGTGGGCGACCAACTCTTCGTGGTGTATGTCGGGCGAAGAAAGGAAAGGCCTTGGAGAAGCTGACTATCTCCCAATGGATCATGCTCTGCATTAAGATCTGCTGCGCATTGGCCAAGAAGCAACAAATAACCCCCACCCGAGGGCTTGCTCACTCCACCAGAGCTAATGGTGCGATCACTGCATTTGCATGCAGAGTCCCGGTCGTGGACATCTGCCAGACAGCAGCATTGGTGTTGGAAAGTAGGATCTGCTTTCATGGTTACCCCCACTTTGTGCTTGGTGTCAGTGTTTTAACTGTAGTTTGCTGGGATCCTGCTAATCAGGACCCCATCATCTGTGCTCTCTCTCCCAAAATGGCTTTGGAAAGTAGTTTTGTACCTACATAATTGGCTACCGTTTTAAGTCCCTACTGTATGGTACTGAGGTACCTAGGTCATAGGTACACTCTGGGTCTCCCATTGGCTGCAGCATGTATTGTGCCACCCATGGGAGTCCACTTAAACCCAGACTACAGGCCTACCATTACACCCTGAATGAGGTGGTGCTTTCACCTCTCACAACAGATACACTTAAAACCTATGTCACCCCTGCGGAGGGCCCTTCAGTCCTGAGGGCAGGGTGCTTGGTTATAAGTGAGAGGGTGTCCCTGCATGAGCAGGACATCTCTACAAACCTCTGAGTCGATTCTCCAGGCTTTGTAAGTGCGGTCAGCCATTTTAAGATATATAGTAGACATCAGTCATTACGAGTTGTCTAACTGTATAATTGCTGCGCCAAACCTGGTCATGTTTGATATCAAACATGTTGGACTCGTACCCCAACACAGATTCCGGTGTTGGAGGTATGATCCAATGTATTTGTAGGGGGCGTTAGGGGAGCCCCCTGTACTCCGTGTTACAGCCTTTCCGGGTCTGCCTGCAAGCTAGTGCTGCTGCTGACCACAGACACTAATGTAACCAAAGCGTTTCTCAAGTCTTCTTCAGGGCTTAGTCTTGGTGTGCTTGTGTTCACATGTCACTTGTAGGTATACAGATTCACAAGAAGAGTATTAGCCTTAATTATTTGGCTTATGGTCAACATTCTGTAAACAAAGTCATATTTGCCAACGGTATATTCTGGCCCATCTTGGTAGCCAAACCTGTTAGTATGCTGGCATGTATGCACCGTCTCACACCTTGAAGTCAAGTTGGCAAACATTACTTTCATTTAAGAATGATGAACATTTGGATCTTGTCTTCCATGACAGTTGCGGCAACCAAGACTTGTTGGTGCTCCCGCCAGACACCGACCACCTAGTTACCGATATGGGTCAGCTTTTGTATGACTCCTGGTCCCCATGAGCGCAGCGAGTAGGTCCTCATCAACTCTCCTGGGATCCCTGCCAAGGGTGGGCATTGTGGTTCCGTCCCTCCTGGTCACCTCCGAGTGGCATAGACTCTGTCCCCTCTGCTTGCAAGTTCTCCACTTCAAAAATACACCCTTGGATTCCACCTGACATCTTCTGAGACTTCTCCAGAGGCCTTTCTTCCCAAGTTGTCCATTGTCGTGTAAGGAAGGTTCTGCCGTCAATTCACCCCTAAGCACCCGGCTTCCCCGTTGCAGTTAAACTAGTTCCTGGGGCATCCACAGGTGGGATGGCTTTCAAACCTTCAGTCCTCCAAAGGGTTTCTTTGGGATCCTCTGGGAAGGGTCCTTTTTCTTTAAAACTGCAACCGGCGAAAAGTCCACATCAGATAAACAAGTTACTTAACTTTTGTAATTCCTTATCTGGTAGAGACTCTATCCAGCTGTATATTCCTTATCAACCCACCAAATGCCCCCAGTCTGCGAACGGATTTCTAGGGACAGGGTTTTCCCTTTTTAGGGCCCTAGTTTTCCACACCAGTGGTCAGTGTCCTTTGTGGCTCCGCGCTCCTGGTGTGGAAACTCGCAAAAAGAAACTGACGTCAATGCGCTGGTCTGGTGCCTATATAGGCAACACACTTTTCTTCGTGGATGGTACTGCTGACACCACGCAGAGCTGATCGATGTCACCTTACCGGCATGCATGGGTACGGCTCACAAAAGTTTTCCTTATCCAGTCTGACGCCTGGGGACAATTCTTATGTAGGGAATCTGTGGCTAGATAATCTCTACCAGATAAGGCGTTACTGAAGATAAGTAATTTTGTTCCAAAATGTAAATCTTTTCTGGATTCACATGCTGTTCATTATTCCGCCATCTAGTGGTTGATTCCAGAATTGTCTCTTCTCTTTTGTTTTTTGTGGACATTGTCGTCGGCTGCCATTTGGTGGCATGTCCATCTCCCTGTGACACAAGACCTGCACCCAGAAGTTCCTGTGCATGGTCCTCTTCAGATTTTTTTCTGCCGTTGGGTCTGAACGCAAGACGGAGGAGCTCTGAAGGGATCGCAGAAAATGTGACTGATAGTCGGCAGAATTTCGATGAAAGAAGAGAATATGGACACCAAACAACACCGGAGTTTGAAGGGATTACACGGCGATTCCATAACCAGTTCCCCTGAAAAAACATGACCTCTAGGAGAACATGGGGTCAGAGAATGTACAGAGTTGAGGCCAGAAAGGCAAATGAAGAATATCCCCTTCCAATTCTGCCCCAAGTGTCGCTACCAATTTACCGAGAAAGATCCCTACTGGGTCTAAAACCTCTATCTTCAGAGGTAACGTAACGGAGCTCCCAGTAGTGTGAGGCCTGCATGGAGTCCCAACCACAAACTTACGGTGAGAGAAAAACAAAGTTGGGCACATTACACCTTGTGGAGGAAAAAAAATAAATGACCCTCAATTAAATACATCATTCTGACCAGCGACGAAGAACAAAAATCAAAGAAATAGAGTGGCTCAAGGGTGGGGACCAGACGTTGAAGAAAGGGTCATCGACTCTGTAAAACTGGAGGCCACAAGAAAGCAGTTGTGTGAAGCCGAACCCAAGAAGAGGCAAAAGGTACCAACCCAGCCAAACTGCTTGGACACCAGTAAGGTGGCCTCGACATCAAATGCTCTGTGATTGACGGATGACGCATTTGTGCGGTAAATGGGCACTATGCTGATGATATCCTTTTCTTTCTAGATGTCATTAGGTCGTGATGAGACCCCACACTGCACAGAGGGTCGAAACATTGTCGACACCAAGAAAAAGCGAACCATTATCAAGCGCATATCACTGTATATAGCTGCTGTTTACCCTGTATATATGTAATGGTTGACTTTCATAGAATTTTGGAAACCTTGTACAAAAACTGTCACAAATTTGGCACCAATACTTTCACTGAGGACACTACACACAATTGTTTCTCATTTCTTCTTGGCATTGTATATATTACCTCTTCCCTTTTTTGTAATATAAAACCAACTGTGATATACTAAACCATTGGTATATGTGGTTTCTTCTCCCTCTGACATTACTCTAACCCTTTATATTGCGATTGCACATCTTATTATCAAGATAGACAGTATTATTCCACAGGAACCACTGTTTTTGATAACAATGTACCTACCCTGGTTCCTCAGTGAGTAGGGTCCCCTTGTCCTGATTCTCGACTGTGATTGAAGGATGACAGAGACTTAAACAGCCACTCTGGCCAAATCCCAGGAACCCGGATGGAAGAAAACCTTCATCGATATCATAAAACGTTTTTAGAAAGGTCAAAGGAGCAGGAGCCTAGTGACAAGGAGCTTACTGACTCCTAAAATGAACGCTCTGCTGTCACGGAATAGTGAGCTTTCGATGTTCCACGCAAAAAGAGATGGTTTGAAGCGGCAATGGCAGCACTCCTTCAGAGGAAGAATTTAATTGAAGTGCTGAAGGGGTTTTAGGTACAGCACGGTCATCGGAGTCAAACTCTGCCAAAGAAATTAAACAGACTGACATTTAGCCTTCAACCACGCTGCCAGAGTCCCATAAAGATGAATGTAGGAAACTGGCTCTGTATATACTATAGCAAAGTAAGGTATAGTGTGCACAGAGTCCATTGGATCCCCAGCGGCTTTATAGAGTAGATAATACTAATGCTCTCTTTTGTGGTTGTGTGGGCGAGCAGTTAGGATTATCAGAGGGCAGAGCTAAGCTTTTGTTGTACACACACAGACTAGACGTGATTGCACACATTCAGTGTCTAAATCTGAGACCAGTAGGTTGTAAAAATATTACTTTTTGTATATTTATTTCTTAGGACCAAAGCTACTTTGTTGCAGTAAAATACATTTTGCTATATTACTGTTTTTCAGTGTAAAAATTGGACACTGCATTTTTCAATCAATAAAATGTTATCCTATGGTAGGAAACACAATCATCAATATGAAGGTAAGTAAACGATCTACAGTATTGGGTTTCTGGATAAAGAATCAGTACCAAGCAAGGTTCAGGTAAGTGACCTCACTGCACCACCAGCGTTTAGGAAAGTGCCCCTTTTTGCATGGATGCCCTCCATTTTTTGCCTGATGTTGATGCTCTTTGACTAAGTGTGCCCTGGTATACTGCCAACCAGGTGCCCAGGGCCTATGTTCTTTCCCTAAAACTGTACTGTTGCACACCCAATTGGCAACTCTCTGGCCACGTATAAGTCCCTTGTAAAAGGTACCATGGGTACCAAGGGCCCTGTGACCAGGGAAGGCCTCTAAGGGCTGCAGCACATATTGTTCCACCCTCAAGGGTCCTATACCCTGACACACACACACACACACACACACACACACACTGCCATTGCAGGCTGTGTGTTTTGGTGCAGAACAAAGTGAAGAGTTGAAATGCCACACAGCCCTGTGTGCCATGCCTAAAACCCACTACCTATAGCATAGGTCAGCCACCCCTCTAGTTGGGTGCACTATGCCACTGGTGAGGGTACAGGTACATGAACCCCATTGGTGTCTAAGTCCATCCTTAAACATTGTAAGTGCAGTAAAACCATAAAGAGTATATTATCTGGGAGTTTTTGATGGTGAATGTCACAGTACCATAATGGCTTTACTGAAAACTGGGAAGTTTGGTATCAAACTTCTCAATACATTAAACCCACACTGATGCAAGTGTGGAGTTCATTGCAAAATGCATTCTGAGGGCATCTTAGGGATGCCCCCTGAAAAATGACCTGACTCTCGTGTCCTGGCTGACTGACTGCTCGCCAGCTGCCACCCCCAGACATGTTTCTGGACATACTCTGTCGAGACCCTCCCACTCTCGGGGTTCTGAAACAAAGCACGTCCTGGGCAGAGGTGCCAAGCCTCCTCCCCCAGGATGAACAGGGTTCACGAAGGAGAAACTTCAAATGCTTACCGCCTTTGTGAGCTGACCCAGCCATTTGCTGCTCCCAGCAACTGGCCCCCACCGGTTCTGACCCTCACTTTGGGCGGCTGAAACGGTGGGAAAACTAAGATAGGAGGAGAGTTGTGCCCCCCACAGGTGGGGGAGGCGAGGCACAACTCTCAGTCCCCGCCATCTTGAAACCAACAGGGCTCCTGATGCTGATCCTGCACCCAGCCGCCGCTGTGGGTGCACCTTGTGTGCTACCTGGGTTCCCCCTTTGCCCTGTGCTAAACCCCAGAAGCTTTGCTCCCACATCCAAATGGCGTGCCCATGAGCAGCCACCAACCGGAGGCCCCCTATCCCCCATTGGATAACATTGGGCCTCAACATTCTGCACCCGGCCGCCCTAGTGCCGCTGAGGGTGTTGTGTGAGTGCATCCTTGACCCTGGGGGAACCCTGGTTCCAACCCCAGAAACCCAACTCTCACAACCCCAGTACTTACCTTTAAACCGATAACTTAATTTCCCCCATAGGATTGCATTGACAGCTTTTTTGTGAAAAAAGGTCTGTGTGGAGTTTGAAATTGTATGAGAAATTAAGAAATTTTGTGTTTACAAAAACTGACTTACCTTTTTTTTTTTAGGAAATGTCCAGTGTGATGTATAGGCATATCACACTGAGTAGAAAAGTTATCACTAACCTCCGATAAAGCCGTACTGCTCGCCCACACTACCACAAATAGAGAGTAAGGTATTATCTACATCTGAAAGAAACACGTAGTGATAGATTACTTTAGAATTACCCCCAGGCGTCAGACTGGATCCGGAAAGTTTTCGTCCGCAGTACACCTGCGCGTCAGAAGGTGGCGTCGTGCGGCTCCGCGTCCATCGTTGGTTTCGTGGTCGCCGAGATGATGTTGTGGCAGCTACTTAGACGCCACCCTCGCGTGCTGACGTAAGTTCTTTCTTTTTCCACGCCAGCAAGCGCAGATCCGGAGAGAGCAGTACCCCCAGTCACTTTTTGACTGAGTTTTTTCTGAGGCCTTTTTGTCTCCCTTTTCGAGTTGATCGACTCCTGGTGCCCGGCTTCAAGTCCAGCGGGAACTGTCATCGCATGATGTTGGTGACGGACCCGCACCGCGTGTGTGTCTACTGCCTGTGGAGCGACCACTACACCAAGTCGTGCCCCGACTGTTGGGCCATGGGGCCGAAGACTTTGCAGGAGCGGTCCCGAAAGTTGCTTGAAGTCCAACAGTCGGCTCCGCGCCTCTCAAGGTCCTGGTCCAGTGGGAGGTTGAGGGACCGGTCACTGAGCCACCACCATCGTTCGTCGGTATCGAAGTCTTCGCACTCTGGGTCAGGTAAGACGAAGCGTCACAAGAAGTCGAAGAGGCGTAATCGTTCTCCAACTTCTCACTCGCCCGTCGCGACATGTGGCTAAGGGTGCCGGTGGTGCCTCCCCCGCGTCTCCAGCGGAGCCTATACAGTTGCCGTAGGCATACCCGCCCTTCCTGGGTGCGGAGACTCCAGTCCAGCTGCAGGAATTTCTGTCAGCCATGGCCCACCTCTTTGGGCCGTTTGGCCCCGTCGGTGAGCCTTTGAGCCCCGTCGGTGAGCCTTTGAGCCCCGTCGGCGAGCCTTTGGGCCCCGCCGGCGAGCCTTTGGGACCCGCCGGCGAGCCTTTGGGCCCCGCCGGCGAGCCTTTGGGCCCCGCCGGCGAGCCTTTGGGCCCCGCCGACGAGCCTTTGGGCCCCGCCGGCGAGCCTTTGGGCCCCGCCGGCGAGCCATTGGGCCCAGCCGGCGCCGATTCCGACGCCGATTGGGCCTTTCCACCCCTATGTCCAGCCTCCTTATTTTCGGCCTGTTCATCAGCCTTCGGAGGAAGGGGAGGCATGGGAGGGGTCCGGGGACCCTCTCGCAGCACAATGTGAGTTTGACCCGGACTGGGCAGAGGAATTGGGGGATGCCAGTGGTCTTGATACCTCTCCTGACCTTGTCATGCTAACTCCTCCATGGCTACGGAGGAGGGTGCAATTTACGCAGTGGTGTTGCGTGGGGCAGCCGAGGCTCTCCACCTCGAACTCCCTACAGTAGCCGTCAGGACTAACCTCCTGACAGAAGTGCTTCAGCCGGCGGCTACCTCTGCAGAGCCACTGCTGCCTTTTAATGATCCACTTTCCCATGTTCTTTTGGTCACCTGGTCCAGGCCCAACACAGGGGCTCCTGTGAATAGGAACGTATTCCAACGCCATCGCCCGGCCCCGGGCGACCCCATTTTCCTTTCCGAACACCCCACCCCTGAGAGCTTGGTTGTCCAAGCCTCTGTGCTCCCAAGCGCATTCCCTACCGCACCACCGGACAGGGAATCCAAGAAACTGGAACAGTTCGGTAGGAAGATTTATCTTCCAATAGTTCAGGGCTGCGGTCTGTAAACACTGCATGTCTCTTGGGACGTTATTCCCACTGTGTGTGGGATACCGTGGCGCAAGTGCTGCCTCAGTGTCCGGAGGAGGCGCGGACAGTGCTCTCTCAAGCTATTGCTGAAGGGAGAGATGCAGCAAAGTTCACGATTCGATGTGGCCTTGATGTGAGAAAGTGGCTCTGTATATCCTGTTCCCTAATAGGTACAGGGTGTACAGAGTCCACAGTCCCCCAGGGGCTGATAGAGGTTAAAGTTAGGTATGACCTTACTCTCTAAAGTGGTAGCTTGGTCGAGCAGTAAGGCAGTACCAGAGGACAGTGTAAAGCATCTGTTGTGCACACTCAGTCAGCAAATGGTCTCACACACTCAATAACTGAACTCTAGGCCAATGGTTTATATATATAAAATATATGCTTGTTTTATTTTTAGAACCCCAAAGGGAATAAAAATATACTTTCTCAGAATGAGAGGTTGAATATAAATACTTTTGCAATAAGCAATGGATTTTTGTAAACAGTCACAGTTGGTTGCAATAAACAATCCTATTTCCTAAACATAACAATGCATTGAGCTCAATGGTAAATTCAGGTTATTTGTAATAAATTACTTTTCAGATCACTTTTGGAATTCCAGGTCTGGCTCCTAGATCCAGCCCTGGGACAATATTCAGAATCAAGTGGTGAAAGTCGAATTAATTACTGTACTGATTTTTAAATAATATTTAGCTATTTCAAAAGTTGACACTTAGAAAATATTTCAAAGAAAACATTCAATGGATCTCTATGGCAAGAATTCAAGTTGCAGGTAGAGTACTTTATCGTTACTTTTGTAATCCAGGTCTGAGTACCTAGACTCAGCACTGGGGTCTTTATCAGAAACAGGTAAGTAATTACGTTTGCAGAAGTTGTACGATTTTAAAAGAATATTTCAAGATTGCAGAAATCAACACTTAGAAGAATTTCCAAGAAAAAGCCAGCCAATGTTACCCTATGAGGAAAATGAAGATCGCGGTTTAAGGGTAAGTTCTCGACTGGCAGAGTTGAAGTTCTGGACATAGACTCAGGGGTCTCCCAGTGTCAGGTAGGTACAGTCAGTTCACCCTCAGCGGTTTCAGGACGGCCGGGTGCAGAGAGAGTTAGGCCCAATGTTAGCCTATGAGGAATAGGGGGGCCTGGTTTGGTGGCTGCTGACTAGCAGGCCACGCGGCTGTGGGAGCTGGGCTCCTGGTCACTCACTCGGGGCAAGTGGGCAAGTAGGCTAGTGTAGAGATTGCACTGCCAGGGCCACTCGGGCGGCTGGGTGCAGGGTGCTTTTGAGCCCGTCGGGCGCTCAATGGAAATCAATGGGAATGTTCCGGTTTGGAAAAAGGCTGCAAGCTCGGGGACGAGGATGCTTCAGGTGCCACCACCACTTCGAGAGGTAAGTTGGGTAGTTGTAGGTTAGGTGGGTACCCCGGGATTGGGCACAGGGGGCCGCAGGGCGCCGGGTGCAGGGGTGCCTTTTGATGTCGGAAATCTTACCCTCTTGTTGATCGCGGTTGGGGTGGCACTCTGTTCTGAGGCTGCAGGCTTCTTCCGGAATGTCGAGAGGGGTCCTTGGGTGCCGGACTCGGGGTCACAGTCGCCGTGGGGTCGTCCTCAGGGTCTTTGTCCACTCCGGCACTGGCCAGGCTTGGCTGGTGCAGAGTGTGTTGGGTCCGCGGTTCCGGGCTGCTGCCAGGGGTTAAAAATAGGTTTCTGAGTAGAGCCTCTACTCATGGGAGTCCCAGGGGCTTAGAGCCCAAAAGGTAGCCAGGTCCTCCGGGGTTTGGTGAGGTTGCTGGCCACGAGAGATGCCGCGCTGGTGCAGGTCCGGGAGTCGACAGGCCGGTAGGGCTGGGGCCAAAGCAGTTGGTGTCTTCTTCCCTTTTTAGCAGCTGCAGGGCAGGTCTTTGTTCTTCTTGCTCTTCTTGTAGTTTTTCGAATCTGGAATCTGGGGAAGGAAGGTTCAGGGTGCCCCTAAATACTAGATTTAGGGGCGTTACAGGTAGGTGAAGGCCAGGGACCAATGGGTCCTTGTCCTGGGGTGGGTACACCCCCTATCCTGCCTCTCTCCTGTGGGAGGGGGGCAGTAGCCTAATCCTGATAGGGTAGGGCCCCCCATCTTCAAGATGGCGAGAGCCCAGAGATGTGCTTCACCTCGCCTCTCCCACCTGAGGGGTGGGGTGGGCAGGCTGGCACATCCCCTGTCCTTGTATGGGGTTTCCGGCCAAGCTTCCCGCCAGAGTGGGGGGTTGCAGTGGCCTGGGGAATCTCCAAGAGGCGGCATGCCTTTGAAGCTTCCCTTTGCTCATCCTGGGGGAGGAGATTTATCACCTCACCCAGGATGTGCATTGTTGCAGGCCCGGGAGAGCAGGGGCTCTCCCACCCAGGGGTCCAGCAACGTGTCTGCTGTGTGGCAGCCTGAGCAGCCTCAGAGCAGACGTGGATTGTAGGTTAGTTGTAAGGGGGCATCTCTAAGATGCCCTCTGGGGTGCTTAGTACATTAAATCCCACACTGGCATCAGTGTGGGTTTACTGTGCTGAGAAGTTTGATACTAAACTTCCCAGTCTTCAGTGTGGCCATTATGGTGCTGTGGAGCTCGTGTTTGACGAGCTCTCAGCACCATGGACTCTTAAATGGCAGCACTGCACTTACAGGGCCCAGGAATGGACCCGGGTACTGTAGGGGCACAGGGCTCCTGCTCCTGTGCCCACACCATAGGCGTAAGGCACCCAGCTAGAGGGGTGACTGATATATGCCTTGGCAGTGTAGGTGATGAGCATGGCACACAGAGATGTGTGCCATGTCGACTCTTTGTTTTGTCCTGCACCCAGACACTCAGCCTGCAAAGGCAGTGTGTGTGTGTGTAAGGGTACAGGACCTCTAAGGGTGGCACAACGAGTGCTGCAGCCCCTAGAGGCCTTCCCTGGCCACAAGGCCCTGGGTACCTAGGGTACCATTTACCAGGGGCTGACATGTGGCTAGGGTTTGCCAATTTGGAGTTGGTGTGTTTTAAGGAAGGAACATAGGCCCTGGGCACCTGATTGGCAGGAGTCCAGGGTACACTTAATCAAAGTACATTCAGCAATTTAGCAAAAAGTGGGGGCATACCATGCAAGAAAGATGGCACTTTCTCACACTTGACACCGCCGACTCGCTGGGCAGGGCGATTTCCACAACAGTGGTGCTCCGTCGCCACGCCTGGCTCAGGACTACTGGTTTCTCTGAGGATGTCCAGAAAACCCTAATGGCTATGCCCTTTGATGGCATTCGTCTTTTTGGCAACAAGGCAGATAGTGCGTTGGAGCTTTTTAGGGACTCGCGGGCTACAGCCAAGTCCTTGGGCCTTTCCACCACGCACCCTCCTCCGCCTTCTGCTTTTCGCTCCTTTCGTGGCCTCTGAAGGGGTGCCCGACACGTTTGCTTCAGAGCCACAGGCCGGCGCAGCAACAGTTTCAGCGTGGCTGCGGAGGTGGGACCCGCCGAGGCGGGTCAGGGGGCCAGCGGGTGGGTCAGTCCACTTCCGCCCCAGCTACCACTGTCCCAAAACCTTCATAGTCCGATTTTTCAGGCCCATCAAACGCCAGTGGGAGGCAGGATCAGCCATCGCCTCCCCCACTGGCGCACCATCACTTCGGACAGGTGTGTTTTCCAAATAGTCCGAAGGGGCTACTCCCTCCCCTTCGAGACTACTCCTCCAGCCATGTCACCCCAGTACCACCACATGTTGGGGGATCATGTTGCACTTTTTCAACAGCAAATCGCAGCCCTCTTGGCCATGGGGGCCATTGAGCGCGTTTCTGCGCCAGAAGTAGGACTTGGTTGTTATTCCCACCACTTTCTGGTGCCCAAGAAGGACAAGGGCCTTCGTCCTATCTTGGACCTTAGGGACGTCAATCGCTTCCTCCGGAAGGAGAAGTTCAAGATGCTAACTTTGGGTCAGGTCTTGTCTGCCCTCGACCCTGGAGACTGGATGGTAGCGTTGGACCTGCAGGACACATATTTCCACATTCCCGTCCTGCGGGCCCACAGGCGTTACCTGCGATTCACGGTAGGCCACAAGCACTTTCAGTTTACCGTGTTCCCCTTTGGCCTTACCAGCGCCCCTCAGGTGTTCACGAAAGTGATGGCGGTGGTAGCAGCTCATCTGCGCAGATCAGGGGTTCCAGTCTTCCCCTATCTCGACGACTGGCTGTTGAAGGTGGGCTCGCCTCGACAGTCGCCTCCAGACTACGGCTGACCTCCTGCATTTGCTGGGGTTCTCTATCAATGTGCCGAAGTCGCACCTGATTCCTTCTCAGAAGCTCCTCTTCATCGGAGCGGTTCTGGATATGACACACTTTCGGGCCTATCCCCCCGAACGGCAAGTCCAGGATATTCAGGCTATGATTCCAATCTTTCGGTCAGGATGACCCTGAGGCTGCTGGACCTCATGGCCTCCTGCATCCTGCTGGTCACTCATGCCAGATGGCATATGCTGGCTCTGCAGTGGGACCTGAAGTTCCAGTGGGCGCAGCATCAGGGGAACCTGTCCGCTTACGTCCATATCTCGGCGGGCACTGCACAACAGCTGCAGTGGTGGCTCACGAACCGGCATTGGGTCAATGGCAGATCCCTCTCCCTTCCTCAACCTGGAGCACACAGTGGTGACGGATGCATCCTTCCTGGGATGGGGGGCCACATGGGAGAGGAGGAGATCAGAGGCCTCTGGTCTTCGGCGGAGTCCAGGCTCCAAATCAACCTTCTGGAGCTTCGGGTGATCAGGCTTGCACTGAAGGCATTCCTTCCCTCTGTCAAGTGGAGAGTAGTGCAGGTGTTCAGTCAACACCACCGCCGTGTGTTACTGCAACAAACAGGGCGGGGTGGGGTTGTGGACCCGATGTCAGGAGGCTCTGTGCCTCTGGACAATGGCTGGAACATCAGGGCTTTTCCCTGGTGGTTCAACACCTGGCAGGTTCACTGAACGCCAGGGCGGACTAACTAAGCCGCAGGTGCATGATGGATCACGAATGGCGTCTTCACTCGGATGTGGCGCAAGGTCTCTTTCGACAGTGGGGAGAGCCTTGGTTAGATCTATTCGCCACCAAAGAGAACGCGCGATGTCAGCTGTTGTGCATGTTGGAATTTCCAAGGCGGCACTCGCTAGGCGATGCTTTTCGTCTCAAGTGGATTTGTGGTCTGTTGTACTCCTTTTCACCTATACCACTTCTGCCCAGAGTGCTGAAGAAGATAAGGCGCAACCGGGCCCAAGAAATTCTTGTGGTTACAGACTGGGCTCAAAGAGTTTGGCATCCCGATCTACTCAGTATGACCATCGATCCCCCGATCCGACTGCCTCTTCGGGAGGATCTTCTGTCGCAGCAGCAGGGGATGGTCCTCCACCCGAACCTGTCCAGTCTCCACCTCTTTGCGTGGAGATTGAGCGACGGAAGTTGACTCCTTTTGACTTGCTTCTGTGATGTCATTCTGGCAGCCAGGTATCCCTCCATTAAGTTGATATACGCCTGCAGGTGTAACACATTTGTGGCACGGTGCACAGCAAAGGCTGTGGATCCCCTTTCTGACCCTCTTTCTGAAGTCCTACTGTTCCTTCTTTCTTTGGCCCAGCAGGGCTCTGCTCTGGGAACTATCAAGGGCTTCCTTTCGGCTATTTCGGCCTTTCTCAGGCTCCCTGATCAGCCCTCTCTTTTTAAGTCCCCTGTTGTAAATAGATTCCTTAAAGGCATTACTCATCGTTTCCCTCCTGTTCCCTGCGTAATGCCACAGTGGGACTTGAACCTGGTTCTTACATAGTTAATGTGCGCTCCCTTTGAGCCGCTTCACAACTGTCCTCTTCGTCTGTTAACTTTGAAAACTGCTTTCCTGGTTGCCATCACCTCTGCTAGGAGAGTGAGTGAGCTCCAGGCTCTTTCTTGTAAACCTCCTTTTCTGTCTGTCCATCCGGAGAAGGTTGTGCTCAGAACACGTCCATCCTTTCTGCCAAAGGTTGTCACTGCCTTTCACATCGGGCAGACCAACACTTTGCCCACCTTCTTTCCGCATCCTTCCAGAGAGGGAGAGGCTCCACCGTCTGGACCCAAAACGTGCGCTCTCATTTTACCTGAATCGCACACAACAGTTCCGGGTGGATGACCAGCTCTTTGTTGGCTACGTAGGCGCCAAGGGAGGTCGGGCCGTACACAAGCGGACTATCTCCTGATGGGTTGTCTTGTGTATTAAAGCCTGTTACTCTCTGGTGAAAAAGGAGCCCCCAGTGGTGCTGCACGCCCATTCCACCAGGGCGACAGCGGCCACTACTGCATTGGGACGTGGTGTCCCCTTACAAGACATCTGTCAGGCAGCTACGTGTGCCTCGTTGCGCACTTTTACTAAACACTATTGCTTGGACAGCCAAGTCCGGAGAGACTGCTTCTTTGGCCATTCTGTTCTCCGGGACTTTCTGGTGTGATCTTGGTTTGCAGACCCGCCACAGGGGTTGGTATTGCTGGGGTATCTATTCTAAGGTAAGAAATCTATCACTGCGTGTTTCTTTCAGATGAACAAGTTACTTCCCTTCGGTAACAATATATGTGTAAGAAACATTAGTTAGTGATAGATTTCTTACCGCCCCACCCATCCTCCTTGTTTTGCAAACTGATTTCTAGGATTATGGTCATCCCTTTCAGGGCCCTAGTTTCAATGCACAAGTTGTCAGTATCTTGCATGGCTCTACGTTCCTGGCGCGGAAAGTCGTGTACAGAACTGACGTTAGCGCGCGAGGGCGGCGTCTAAGTAGCTACCGCGACGTCATCTCGGCTACCACAATGCCAACGACGCGGAGCAGCATAATGCCACCTTCTGACACGCTGGGGACTGCTGACGAAAACTTTACGGATCCAGTCTGACACCTGGGGGTCATTCTAAGTTGAGGAATCCATCACTAACTAATGTTTCTTACAGATATATTGTTACCGAAGATAAGTAACTTGTTCTTTAACCTCTGTAAGCCTTTGGGGATCCACTGGACTCTGTGCACACTATACCTTACTTTTGTATAATATTTCCAGAGCCTGCTTCCTTCACAGCGGCACTAGGGCGGCCGTTTGCAAAGGTCAAACTTGGGATCTGGTGCCAATGTAATCCAATGGAGAAAGGGGGCAATGGAAGTGGTACTACTTGCAGGTGGGCAGCACAGTTTTGGAACCCATTCTTTGGGGGGGGGGGTGGAAATTAAGGTAAGCACAGGGGGGGCCACATGGCAGCACCAAACTTGCACCTCCAGAGGCACAGATGCAGCTGGGTGGGTCCCGAGTGCCAGCAAAGCATCGGGTGTCCAATGCAAACCAATGGGGAATCTTGAACTTGGAAAAAGGCTGCAGGCTGAGGCTAGGAGGTTGGACGAAATAAACCTACAACTGCACAGGTTAGTTGGGATGTGCTGGAGCGTCAGGACACAGTCGGTGGATCTCTCCAAGACCCAGGGGCTACGTGTGTAGGGGTGTCCTTTGGCATCAGAAGTCAGCTTAACAGTGTGGTCATGGTGGTAGGGGGTGGGTGAGGGGGATCATTGTGCAGGTGTTGACATGGATTCTGGCAGGGGTCAACCCACAAGGAACTCTTGCTCAGGATCGCTGGGGAACCTTTTCTGGACCGGTGGACCTCCTGGACTTAGGCCATGGGCGTCATATGCAGAGGTGGTTGACTTAACAGTTCCACAGGCAGAGCACTTGGTCTTTAAACTTGGTTTTGTTCTGGACAGGTCTGCTGTCCACAGAAGAGCAGGAATCGGGAGCCAGCAGTGAGGGACAAAATGTTACCCGCTTTCTAAGCTGTCCTAGGGCATATAGAAATGGGTCATCTGAAGGAGTACAACCCTCTTGGCAGGCCACCTGCTGAGCATACAAAATGTACAAGCACACAAGCTTCACGGAGAAGCAAATGCATCTCACAATTGGGAGCTAAAGTAGCAAGTGCTAAATAAAAAAATTCACAAGCGGGGTACGCCAGCCAAAGCCTTGTTGACTACACCAGACAACACAAAATGCCAACACTTCGCGTCCATTTTCCCAAACCACTGATTCAATGAGAATGACCTATCAATTGACTGGTCAGGAATAGTTACCTACGCTTTCCCCTGGTACCCTTGATTCCAATGGTAATAGACAAATGCATACACTCAGCCATGATGCTAACCCTAAAAGTTCTGCAGTGGGCGAGAAAGACCTGGTGGAGCTTTTCTAAGGAGCAATTATAAGCCTCCCAGCCGTTCAGGACATACTCCTAGTACAGGAGGAGACAGGTTTGTCACCCAGAACTAACCCGCCTCAACGTGATGGGATAGCTCCCGAGTACACCGAACGAATTATGATGATCCACTGGGATGCTAGGAGACCAAGTATGCGAAGGGTCTTCAATGCAAATTGGAAAGAAACAGGGTGTAAGAAAGAGGGACACATAAACAATAGAACTGAGGATACCACAGCTATCACATACGTAACTCACTTGCTAGGTGAAAACACATCACTCAAGGTTCACCTGTCCACCATTGTAGCGTACACTAGTGAAGTCAGCTTGTTTTGCTCCTAGAAGGAGTAAAAAAGACTTGCCCTCTCAGTCAGTCGGCCCCCATGTGGATCCTAAACCTAGTGCTCACTCAGATAATGAAATAACCGTTTGAACCTATACCCCAGTCAGAGCTAATATTCTTAACTCTAAAGACAGCTTTTCTGGTAGACATCACGTCTGTGCATAGTCACAGAACTACAAGCACTCAACATTCAGGATCCATACTTAGAAATACATATGGATAGAGTGATCATGAAGACAAAGCCACATTTACTTGCTAAGGTGGTGTCATAATTTCACGGTAAACTATACAGCTTCCTGCGTTCTTCCAACAAAGCAGAGCTTTGTACACTCTAGAGATCCGGACAGTAGTCTTGTCCTAACCACTTTCAGGAAACTAAGCATGCAAGAAAGGATAAGCTATTTTTTGTTTCTTTGAAGCAACAGGCAAAGGGACACCAGTTTCGAAGATGGATAGTGCAAATAGTACCAACATGCTACAAGAAGAGCAGTGCATGACACTAGAGGAAAAACCAAGGGCAACGGAAAAGGGAGCAACCCTAGCCTTTCTGGCAAATTACATCTGTATGGCAGATACTTGGTCCTCCATACAGACTTACACTGAACATTACAGTGTGGACATTCAAGTAAACCGAGAAGCTCGGGTGAAGCAAATAGGTGTTAAAACACTTGTTCGCTACAAGATCAGCAAGATTCACCCTGCAAAACTAAATGATTAGTCATGTGTAGGAGTAGTTTTGCAGCTTGACGAATTTTCTGGATTCAAATATGACCCTCCCCATTCTCTCTGGCAAATGAAGGGGACAAAGCAAGAGAACAGCAGAAAAGGCAACACACAAACGAAGAAGTTAATGAATTTGCAGGTCACAAGGGGAGAAAAGAATCTGAAAATGGCAGCCACGCACAGGAACTTCCAGGGCACATGTCTGATGCCACAGGGGAAAGGCATACCACTAAATAGTTGTGAACAGCACCCACGAGAAAATAAATGGAGAGAACAGTCACAATGCTGGACCCAAATACTAGATGGCAGAATAGTGCACAACATGAGAATCCAGAAATTTCTCCAAGCTGCAGACTACTCTTACAGGTAAATTACCATCTCCTTTTTATAAAGAACCTACTTAGATTTCAATACTAGTAGGAGGCAACACATACAGGCACCTATGTTCTGATTCAGGAAGGGAGGCAAGATAGCTAGAGGTGGAGGCTTTATATAGATATATTGTGGGTTTTATGGTGAGTGAGAATGTGCTATTCTGCACATGCTTGGTTCTGAAACTAAAACTTTGCAGAAAACCAAATTGCAGTATTCCAAAGTGAGCACCTATGTGGCAGGAGATCATGCAGTATGTGGTTTACAATACACTAGCCCTAAAACTGAGTGTTACAGGTTAGTAATATTTTCCCGATTTTTCTGTTTTGCTTAAAGAAGTTGATTGGAAGAATGGATTTATTTATGTGGCAGCAGTAAAAATGCAGAAACTTAGTGTTTCAAATTATCCATCCAGGCCAATTCCTGTTTTGATATGTTGTGAATCTCGTAAGGCGATTATAGTGTCCTCCATAACAGCAATTAAGGTAGTTGTTTCTCTTGTGTTTAATGTTGCTATACCTGTGCAGTAGATATGTTCAGTTGAGTTTACGTGCCTTAAAATAGAAATCTCTCATATCTATTTATTCTATCAAATACACTTTTGTCGGTGATGTGGGTGAACTGTTCCAATTTTTGGAAGTTACAAATGAATTATGAATAATAAATATTTCCTATTTCAATTTAGATGATATTTTTTTAGCTGCTGAAGAACTTGATACTGAAAACGATTTTTTGTTGCCACCTGTTTTTGGTGAAGAATACGAGGAGCAGCCAAGGCCACGATCGAAAAGAAAGGTATGATTATTAGTGCAGAGAATGTGCAACTATGACCTTTTCAATGTAAACTTGCCACCTACCTTTTAAGAAGACGCTGTTGCTTTGTCTTGCAAACTATCTCAAACTACTTTGCTCTCCTATCTTCTATACACCTTGGATTTCTACTGAAATTGACCAGTCCCTTGAGCAATTGAATTGCGTAGTACTTAGCTCAGTGGTGCAAGATGCGTAAAACAAATAAGCATTTATAAAGTCACTGACTAGTGAAAATAAATTTACTAAGCTTCACTAACCTACTCAACCAGTAAAATGCAGGTAGAAGTAGTAGTGCCTGTTACACTTGCACACACATACAAACTGCAACAGTGCAGGATACCTTTACTCACAAAAGAATAGCGACAGCACCAACAGCTGTAATGGAAGCTTTGCCATGGAGAGAGGCAACCCTCCTCTGCCTAAGCAGCAGCAGTGTAGGATTCTCTTCTGCTAACACATCATCTAAAATTGGATGAACAGTACGACAAAGCCATGGCCACAATAAGATAACCATTGAAGAGGGAGAGATCTAAACAGTAGAAATGCAAGGTTAATTAACACTGTACTGTTTACACAGCTCTGGTAAGACTATCTCTTGGCCGCCGGTTCTGAAGGCATCATCTGGTCTTTTCCATTTGTTTGGGAATTATGTCTAGTTCTGAAGGCATCGTGTGTAATGTTAAGTTCCTGGTTTCATCTGAGACACATCATGCACTTCTGGAGGCCACTTTTATAATGTCTTTCATATACTGAGGATTTATCTGGATTATTGTATCTATTTTTGGAGCCCTTATATATTGCAATGTCAAGTGCCCCAAGCCTTGCCACTATTATTTTGTCCAGTTCTTAACACCTTATCTACCCGTTAGCGGCTAGTTCTGAAGTCACTAGTGTATCCATTTCCAGAGACATTTTCTTGAGTAATGTTGGCTTTTAAATGCTACTTCTAGAGTGTTCGGTAGGCCTCATATGGTGTATTGTTTAGTTCTTCTAGCTATCTTCCTCGCATTTTGGCAATTTTTGGAGGTCATAGCTCAAGTATTGCATCAAAGTTTGTTTTAGTTTAGATGTACGAGTTTGTGCAATAAATGATGAATTGGCATATGAATGGGAGGTTGGTTGGGTCAATGGTTGGTTGGTCGGGCAGGTTGCTTGCATGTGTAGATGGAAGAGTGGGTTTGGAGTTGCGTGGATGTATGTATATTACATAAGTGAATGAGGAGTGGGTTAAGTGTTATAGATGGTTGAGGTTTTGTGTGACTGTGTTTGGAATGGCTGCAGGCAAAACAGCACATCAAATAACTGGTAATAACTTGAGTGCCTGATAATTCTTAACTTTACTATACAAAGGACTTAGTTTATATGTAAGTAAAAGGTGTTAACACTAGAAGTAAAGATTTGTTTTTGGAAATGAGAGGGGACTGTTAGGGTTGCTCTAGGATCTTTCTGTATGTTATAGTTCAAAACTAAATTCTGTTAATTTAAAGTCTTTGCTGGAGTTACTTCAAAGGCCAAAATCAGAAGTCCTGCAGCGATGTGGCTTCGAGGATACTGAGGCATGCACTCAGAAATGTGATCTTTGTACCTCCCTCGAAAGAGAGAGAGTTCCCAGAAGTCATTCCAATTAACCTGTGATCTAAGGAACAGAAGAGCGCATCATTTCTGGTAGGTTACCCTTCCTTTTAGAGGTGTCTTATGGGCGTCTTGGTGAGGTGATCTGTTGTCTGTTCATCAACTTCCATAGGTCAGCAATCTCGGCCTATAATGTCTGTTTAACAGCCACTGGTATTCTTGTTTGGAACAGTGACATAGAAGGGTTCTAGTCCATGCTGCATATCCCTTATTTTGATAGTGGATTTTCTGGTAGAAAATGTCCGGGGCAGGTGCTTTCAAAGACTACGCTAGGGATTCCAATAGACACTGAAATACTCTCCTCTTACTGTTTCTGGTTATATATATATGGAACTGGAAGTGCAGGGAAGACAATTGCAATGGTTCTGGAATCCGGAAGAAAGTGATGTAGGAAGATGGGTTTCTGTTGCAGTAACCCCCCACTGTTTGCCAGACTACTGATGCACTTTTACTCTACGTGCCCTGGGTCTCTGCCAGTCAGGTTTGCAGGGCCTGTGTTCTTTCCCAAAACTGTCCTTGTACCCCCAAATGGCACCTCTCTGGCCACATGTCAGTCCCTTGTAAAATGTACCATGGCTACCAAGGGCACTGTGGCCAGGAAGGCCTCTAAGGGCTGCTATACTTATTGTGCCACCCTTGGAGGCCTTGTACCTTTAGAGACACACACTGCCATTGGAGATTGCGTGTTTTGGTGCAGAACAAAGTAAAGAGTCGGCATGGCACACATCCCTATGTGCCATGCCTACAACCCACTGCCCTGGCATAGGTCAACCACCCCTCTAGCTGGGTGCACTATACCAGTGGTGAGGGTACAGGTGCATGAGCCCTGTACCCCTAGAGTGTCTAGACCAATTCTTAGACATTGTAAGTGCAGTAATGCCATTAAGAGTATATGCTGCTGGGAGTTTGTCATTACGAACTCCATAGCACCATAATGGCTTTACTGAAAACTGGGAAGTTTGGTATCAAACTTCTCAGCATATTAAACCCACACTGATGCCAGTGTAGGATTTAATGAAAAATTCCCTCAGAGGGCATCTTAGAGATGCCCCCTGAAAAATGACCAGCCTCTAGTGGGTTCCCGCACTGGTACACACCAGCCTGCCACCACAAGACATGTTTCTGGACCCCTGGGGTGGGAGCCTTCGCGCCCTGAGCCCAGAAACAAAGCCTTTCCTGGGTGGAGGTGGTCACACCTCGCCCAGGCCAAGAAGAGCCATCTGTGGCAGGGGAGCTTCAAAGGCCTTGCTGCCTTTGTAATGCGACCCCCAGCCTCTCTTGCTATCAGGAGTAGGCCCCCTTCCTGTCTCCCCTCCTTTTCGGTGTGAAGACAGGTGGGAAAAATTAGCACAGCGCACGAGGTGTGCCCACCTCTGCAAACCTCACCCCTCAGGTTGGGGAGCCGAGGTGAGTGTCAAGCATTCCTGTCATGCGAGGGGAGGAAAACGGTAACCAGCGAAAACGGACTACATCTCCCAGGATGCTTAGCGGTTGAGAGGTTATGTAAACAGGAGAGCTGTTACATAACTCAAGGAAAACACGCCCTTATGTAAACAGGAGAGCTGTTACATAACTCAAGGAAAACACGCCCTTATGTAAACAGGAGAGCTGTTACATAACTCAAGGAAAACACGCCCTATAAAGGGAGGAACCGGGAGGTACAACGCTGTCGGATATTGTGTTTACACCGACGTACCTGCTTAGTGAAGAGCAGTGTTCCGGAGTGGTGCTCCAGTAAGGCAAGAACGGAGGTAGGTCGAGTCGTTACTCCCTGGGCCGTGTCTTGCCCCATCGTCACCTGTGAAGGACCCGGAAGCTCTACCGGATAACCATTGAGCTTCGCTTTTTGACTCGGCTGAGTCAAAGCGCAGAGGCGCTTTTGCTGGTTGGAGTCGGAACTCCCAGCCCGACCAGAGATACAGGGACTGCCAGCTGTAACGCACACCAGGAGGTGTTTGCCGCGTTACAGACTCGGAAGTCCACAGGATCGATCGAGCGGCTGCTCTCGGTTCAGTCTTCTTTGCTTGTGATTGGGGTATCGGTGACGCATCACCAGGAGGTGACTCCGCGTCCCGGTGCAGTCTGAGGAAGAGGTTGAGCGGCTGCTCCCTTCAGGTAGAGACCCCGGCTGGGTGTTTCCCTGACTCCTCGATTCTCCCCAACACTCTTCGTGCCCCTCACAGCCTACCGATTGGCATTGTCGGCCATTTCATTCCTGCCCTCTGTTGGCATACGCCGGGATCGGCGTATATGCAGAGGACGGTTAGGACCATCTGTGCTGTGGGCTGGTAACGTACTTAGCCTGGAGGATTCCAGTGACTATAACCTTTGTTTATTCCTTGTATTATTTTTGCCTTCATTAAAATAACTAAACCTTCACAAGTGGTTGCGTTCTCATTATCGTGTCTGTTAAACGATCCTGAGACGTTCAGGGCGTTACAAAATATCCGACCTTAATAACACTAACTGTCTCCCGGTCGATAACAGACATGGCAACACTAGATGATGTGCTGGCTGCTTTAGCGACCGTGCAAATTGAATTGGCTGCCTCCAGGCAAGAAACAGCCGATGTAAAAGCCAGACTGGATGCTATCCAATTGGACCCGCTCACGCCCAGCACCTCCCTCACGAACCAGACCCCTGCGGTAGTAGTGGAAATGCCGGTAGCCGTCCCCTTGGCAACACCAGAGAGGTACAGTGGGGATCCTAACACAGTGCAGGTATTCCTCACACAAGTGGCGCTACATTTATCGTGCAAACCAAGGGCGTTCCCCACGAGTCAGGCTCGTGTGGCTTTCCTTATATCCTATTTGGCTGGAAACGCGGCACAATGGGCCGTACCTCTGGTGAGCAGGGACGACCCCATCTTATGTGATTGGGGTGCTTTTCGCGAGGTATGTTGGCGACCAACCAACCATTGACCCAACCAACCTCCCATTCATATGCCAATTCATCATTTATTGCACAAACTCGTACATCTAAACTAAAACAAACTTTGATGCAATACTTGAGCTGTGACCTCCAAAAATTGCCAAAATGCGAGGAAGATAGCTAGAAGAACTAAACAATACACCATATGAGGCCTACCGAACACTCTAGAAGTAGCATTTAAAAGCCAACATTACTCAAAGTCTTCGACAGAAGGGCTGACTCGTACACGGCGGACCGTGAAATGCTTGAGTTGAGACAGGGATCCAACGACCTGGTGCAGTATCTCAACGCGTTCCGAAGGCTGGTTGCGGAAACCAAGTGGCCTGTTGCTAAACAGGCGGCGCTCTTCCATCACGGGCTGTGCGATGAGCTCAAGGACGCCGTGGCTCATATTGACCCACAACCCAAGACATGTGAGGGCCTTATCAACCTGGTATTACGGCTGGAACATAGGCTAAGTGAAAGAAAGGGGGATCATGGGAGAAAAGGAAACTCCCTTCCATCCTATGTGACAGTGGGAAGTCCTGAAACTTCCACCGCATCCAAGGGAGAACCCATGGACAGCGAGCCTCACAGCCACGGAGAAAGAGTCACGCCGTAAACAAGGATTGTGCCTATATTGTGGCAAAAAAGGGCACTACGTACGTGAATGCCCTGCCAAACCGAAGACGTCACGTTATCGGGCCAACCGGTCGGAAACAGCCGTGGTGGACGTACCGGCGGAAAACTAGAGGACTCCCAGACCAAAGAAGGGGCATCTCGGAGTCACTCATCCATCCCTTCACTTTCCAACTCGGTCACTAAGGGACAACGACACCTGTTTCTCACGGTGCACGTGGGAGTGCATGACCAGTGGATACCCGTTGTGGCCATGGTGGATTCAGGGGCCACTGGCATGTTTATGGACCACAACGAGGCATGCAGGCTAGGGCTAGTGCTTCTTCCCAAAGCTGTACCCGAAGACGTCTATGCTGTAGACGGAAGGCGATTGGTGACGGGGCCCATCGGGCAGCACACGGGGGTCCTTCCGATGAGATGTGGGAGGAACCATTTGGAACAAATCGATTTTAACATCATCCGAGCGCCCCAATATGGCGTCATATTGGGATTGCCGTGGCTACAGAAACACAACCCCTCTGTGGATTGGCCAACACATCGCATCGAACTGACGTCACCGTATTGCATCCTGCATTGTGGAATAAGAACGGAATCCCTTGACGCAGATGAGAGCGGGAGTCAGACGGTGGCTACAGCGGCAGAAAAAGATGTGGCTCTCCCCCAGGCTTATCACAGTTTTGAGGATGTATTTGATGAGGTGAAGGCGGAAGTGCTACCACCACATAGACAGTTTGACTGCCAGATCGACCTGGTGCCAGGGGCCAGCGTTCCCAGCGGCAGGCTGTATGCCCTGACGGAGCCTGAAAACGTGCATCTCCGGGGGTACCTGGATAAACTCCTCAAGCTAGGATTCATCCGCCCGTCCAAGTCTCCGGCCGCCTCGCCACTCTTCTTCATCCCGAAGGCTAATGGGGAGCTGAGAGCCTGTGTGGACTTTAGGGCATTGAATGCGATAACCGTAAAGAATCGGTACCCCTTGCCTCTCATCAGTGTACTTCTGGAACAGGTCAAGAAAGCTCGTATCTACACCAAGTTGGATTTGAAAGGGGCATACCATCTGGTGCGCATGAGGGACGGAGACGAGTGGAAGACTGCCTTTAAGACCAGGTTCGGCCTTTTTGAGTACCTCGTCATGCCGTTCGGTCTGTGCAACGCCTCGGCAGCCTTTCAGTACTTTTTGAATGAGGTATTCAGAGAGGAGTTGGATATCTACGTAGTCGTATATATCGACGACATCCTCATCTATTCGTCCAGTGTGGAGGAGCACGTACACCACGTCAAAGCTGTGCTCCAAAAGCTGAGGGAAAACATGCTGTTTTGTAAACTCAGCAAGTGTGACTTCCACGTCACATCCGTGGAATTCCTCGGAGTGATGCTGAGTCCAGAGGGACAGGAGATGGCAGAACGAAAGATCAAGGCGGTGAAAGAATGGCCGGTGCCCCAAAGCGTGAAGGACGTCCAAAGTTTCATTGGCTTCGCCAACTTTTACAGGCGGTTTATAGATGGATTTTCAGGATTGGTGGCCCCAATCACACAGCTACTGAGGAAGTCCAAGGAGTTTGTCTGGTCCCCTGAAGCGAACAAAGCCTTTGAGGCCCTGAAAAGCGCCTTTGGTAAGGCGCCGGTGTTGGCTCACCCCGATCCGGATCTCCCCTACGTGGTGGAAGCGGACGCATCGGATGTGGCGCTGGGGGCTATCTTGTCCCAACGCAACCACGACACAGGGGTGCTTCATCCCGTTGCGTACATGTCCCGCAAACTCAACGACGCCGAACGCAACTACCATATTGCGGAGAAGGAGCTTCTCGCAATCAAGGACGCCTTCACCGAATGGAGGCATTGGTTGATGGGGGCAAGACATGTGGTATCGGTGTACACGGACCATCGGAACCTACAGTTCATGACGGCCACAAGACACCTTTCTCCCAGACAGCTGCGGTGGATGATCTTCTTTGCGGGGTTCAACTTCCGCATCACATATCGGCCGGGGACGGAAAACCGGAAGGCGTACGCCCTGTCCCGTCAATCTGCAGTTAAAGAACCATTGCCTGCGACCGAGCATTCCATCATTTCCCCGAGGATGTTATTGGGGGTTATCCAACCGGATACTTTCCTGAGGGGAATAAAGAGAGGGATCAGGTCATTCTGATGGCGGAGGTGGCTCCTCAGTCACAGAGAATGGCAGCTGACGGACGGGATACCCCTGAAAGGCAGGTGCCTATTGATACCCACGCCTAGGCTAAGGAAACAAGCATTCATCTGGTGCCATGACTCTCCATGCGCAGGTCATTTGGGCTTTGAAAAAACGGTGGCTAGCATGGGACGGCATTTCTGGTGGCCAACCATGAGAGTGGATGTCAGGAGGTGGGGACAGGAGTGTCCTACGTGTGCTACCATGAAGGCCGACCATGGCCGAACCCAAGGGCTCTTACATCCACTTCCGACCCCGGATAGACCATGGGATAGCATATCACTGGACTTCGTGGTGGGCCTACCGGTAGACCAGGGGATGACGGCAATACTGGTGGTGGTGGATTACTTGACGAAAATGGGGCACTTCATCCCCTGCAAGAGAGTCCCTACGGCCGGGGAATTGGCGTCACTACTCCTAAAGAATGTGGTACGACTGCATGGATTACCTGGGGTGATCGTGTCGGACCGGGGGTCGCAGTTTACTGCGCAATTCTGGAAGACTTGGTGCACTGCGCTGCATGTTAAGACCGCCCTGTCCACCAGCTACCACCCTCAAACGGACGGCCAAACCGAGCGCCTGAACCAAACGCTCAAACAGTATCTGCGATGTTTTGTGGACCAGGGCAGGGAAGAATGGGTCGACTTGCTATGGGTTGCAGAGATAGCCTATAACAACGCCACTCACAGCTCCACACAGTCATCTCCGTTCTATAGCAACTATGGCCAACATCCTAGGTTCTTGCCATTTCTACATCCGTTCAGAGAGGACAGGATTCCCGCCACAGCGGACAGGGTGGCACACATAAAAGACACGTTGATGCGCTCAAGGGCTGTCCTAATAGAGGCCAAGAGAAGATACAAGGCTGCGGCAGACAGGAAGAGAAGGCCCGGGCCACTGTACCGCACTGGAGACTACGTCTGGATATCCACAAGAAACATGAGGTTTCGAAAGAACAGTGTGTTCCATCCCAAGTACATGGGCCCCTATCGAATTACCAAGTGTATGGGTCCCGTGAAGGTGTGCTTGCCCCAGTCATTGCGGATACACCCTGTCTTTCATGTATCATTGCTCAAACCAGCACCCTCCAAGCC
Organism: Triturus cristatus; assembly: GCF_964204655.1. Lineage (NCBI taxonomy): Eukaryota > Metazoa > Chordata > Amphibia > Caudata > Salamandridae > Triturus > Triturus cristatus. Next base: position 298,573,553 of record NC_140591.1, read on the forward strand.
GTCTGGGACACCTAGGCCGGTATGCGTGGAGTCGGAGGTGGAGTATGAAGTGTCAGGCATACGGGCGTCCAAATGGCGCAGGGGGAAACTGTGGTACCTGGTTGCGTGGAAAGGCTATGGCCCGGAGGAGCAGTCATGGGAACCGGCTGAAGGGGTTCATGCTCCGCGCTTGGTCTCCTTGTTCCATCGGCGTTTTCCTGCCAGCGCTGGACCCGTGGGGAGCCGCTGAGAGGGAGGATGTACTGTCAAGCATTCCTGTCATGCGAGGGGAGGAAAACGGTAACCAGCGAAAACGGACTACATCTCCCAGGATGCTTAGCGGTTGAGAGGTTATGTAAACAGGAGAGCTGTTACATAACTCAAGGAAAACACGCCCTTATGTAAACAGGAGAGCTGTTACATAACTCAAGGAAACACGCCCTTATGTAAACAGGAGAGCTGTTACATAACTCAAGGAAAACGCGCCCTTATGTAAACAGGAGAGCTGTTACATAACTCAAGGAAAACACGCCCTATAAACGGAGGAACCGGGAGGTACAACGCTGTCGGATATTGTGTTTACACCGACGTACCTGCTTAGTGAAGAGCAGTGTTCCGGAGTGGTGCTCCAGTAAGGCAAGAACGGAGGTAGGTCGAGTCGTTACTCCCTGGGCCGTGTCTTGCCCCATCGTCACCTGTGAAGGACCCGGAAGCTCTACCGGATAACCATTGAGCTTCGCTTTTTGACTCGGCTGAGTCAAAGCGCAGAGGCGCTTTTGCCGGTTGGAGTCGTAACTCCCAGCCCGACCAGAGATACAGGGACTGCCAGCTGTAACGCACACCAGGAGGTGTTTGCCGCGTTACAGACTCGGAAGTCCACAGGATCGATCGAGCGGCTGCTCTCGGTTCAGTCTTCTTTGCTTGTGATTGGGGTATCGGTGACGCATCACCAGGAGGTGACTCCGCGTCCCGGTGCAGTCTGAGGAAGAGGTTGAGCGGCTGCTCCCTTCAGGTAGAGACCCCGGCTGGGTGTTTCCCTGACTCCTCGATTCTCCCCAACACTCTTCGTGCCCCTCACAGCCTACCGATTGGCATTGTCGGCCATTTCATTTCTGCCCTCTGTTGGCATACGCCGGGATCGGCGTATATGCAGAGGACGGTTAGGACCATCTGTGCTGTGGGCTGGTAACGTACTTAGCCTGGAGGATTCCAGTGACTATAACCTTTGTTTATTCCTTGTATTATTTTTGCCTTCATTAAAATAACTAAACCTTCACAAGTGGTTGCGTTCTCATTATCGTGTCTGTTAAACGATCCTGAGACGTTCAGGGCGTTACAGTGAGGCCCACTCTTCAGTGCCCTCCATCTTGCAGATGGCAGGCACTCTCCAATCAGAGTTAGGGATTGTGCCTACTCCCCCACGTGGGGTGAGCACATCAAAGGTGTAGTCACCCTAAGGTCAGTAGCCCATTGGCTACTGACCTCGAGACCCCTAAAACACCCCATAAATACAGTATTTAGGGGGCAGCCCTGAACCGAGAAGACAGATTCTTGCAACCTACGAAGAAGGATGAAAGAGGACGCTCAGCAGAGGAGACTGCAGAGAAGAACTGACTTGGCCCCAACCTTAACGGCCTGTCTGCAGTTTCCAGGGATCCTGTGCCAAAAGTCGCCTTGTCCGGCAGCCAGCGACCTCCAGAACCCTGGGAGGACTAGCTGCCTTCAACAAAGACCGGATCTCCTGTGAACAGCTGCTCTGTTCAAAAGAAACTCCCAAGACAGACTCTGGGCCTGCTGAGGATAAGCAGACCCGATGCCTGGAACCACCACTGCACCCGACGCCTACGGCCCGAATCCGGGTGGCCCAGCGAGGTCCCCAGCACTCCAAAGCAGAGCCCCGAGTCCACCGTGGGTTGGCCCCTCCAGGTCTTCCCGACGTAGTCTGCAGCCTCTGCACAGAGACTCCCTCCTCCTCCCCCCCCCCCCCCCCCAACCACGATTGGCCTAGTAAGGTGAAATCCGACCTCAAGACACACCCCTGCATTTAGGCGCCCTGCGTCCTGGAGAAAAGAACCTGTGGTGCACCTATGTCCCCGGCCCTCCAACTTACCTGCCCAGCTGTTGGTTCCTCCCGGAAGTCTTCCTGGACCAAGCCTGCAGCCAAAATCCAAAACCTGCAACTCCCATTGAAAACAGGGCACGCTACGCCTGCAGCCAAAATCCAAAACCTGCAACTCCCATTGAAAACAGGGCACGCTACGCCAAAACAGCACCCTGCACCCAGCCGCCCCTGCGGGTGCACTTTGTGTTTTAAACCGGATCCCCCTTTGCCCTGAGCCTAACACCAGGACCTTTGTTCTCACAACCTTGTGACCTGCTAGTGAGCAGCCACCAACCAGAGGCCCCTTATCCCCCATTATATATAACGTTGGGCCTCCGCACTCTGCAACCGGCCGCCCTAGTGCCGCTGAGGGTGCTTTGAGAGTGCAACCTTGACCCTGGTGGAACCCTGGTTCTAACCCCAGTATACCAACTCCCACCACAAAGTACTTACCTGTTAAACAATTACTTCATTTCTCTCCATAGGAATACATTGACTGTTTTGCCTTGAAAAATGTTCGAAATGTGGAGTTGATTTGTATGAAAACCTGAAAAACTGCAACTGTACAACAACTGATTTACTTACCTTTTCTCTAGGAAATGTCCCAGTGTGATATCTAGGCATATCACACTGAGTAGAAAAGGGAACTTAAAAAGTAATCTGAAAAGTAACGTACAAAGTAATCTGAAAAGTAACTAAAAAGTAATTTCGACATTTTGACTGATTGTATTTCAATCAACTGCATTTGAACCTCCATTCAATTGTAAAACTTTGCATAAGATTTTGCAAATCATTTATTTCACTTACGTGCACCAGGCCTGGCTTGGTTCTAGAAATAAAATAACTAAATATTATTTTTGATACAAACAAATTGGTCTGAGTTCAGTCTTTGAGTGTGACATCATTTGCTGATTGAGTGTGTACAACAAATGCTTAACACTACCCTCTGATGAAGCCTTATTGCTCTCCCACAAATAGAGAGTAAGGTGTTGATCTACTTTTACCCCTGCCTATCTTTAGGGTTCCGCTGGACTCTGTGCACACTATACCGCATTTTGGTATAGTATATACCGAGCCAGCTTCCTACAAATGGTTCTTGAATCCGGGAGACAATCTGAGAGACGGAAGCCCATCTAGGGGTCAGTCAAACAGATTGGCCTGGGATGAAACAGGATCATCTGTCTCTATAGCTGAAAGCTGTGAAGCCCATTCTGCGAAGCAGGAAAGGACAAACCACCTCTTAGGCAAGCCAGTGGGTGCCAAAAAAGATGTCTCCCAGAATTAGCACCCGTCAGGCAGCATCCCCTTTTCTGGATCGTAGTATTTTCTTTTCACGTGCATTGATTTGTATGTCCTCATCAGTTAACAATCCAAGTGCTGGCCTGTGAGGTGGTCTTCAACATTTAATTCTTCGAGAGAAATGAGGACTTTACAGAATTCCTCTGTTATGATAACCTCATATTCAGGTTATGCAGCTTTGCTGCCCCTCCTGAGACTAGTTTGGGCTGTCAAAGGTAGATTTTGTAAGAGCTCTAGATTGGAGGCCATTTTTAAAGATATGCAGGAAATCCATCCAGGAATAGGTGAAAATGTCATTTTCACTCTGGTAGTGTAATTGTGCTACATCAAAACGGCCTGACTAGCTTTCTCCTCCACCCACTGAGGTATTTAGTTTCAGGGAGAGGAAGAGGCGAAGTGTACTTGCAGTCTCGATAAAAAGGGAATCCTCATCTTACAATCATAGAGCCCATTAGACTCAGTTGTTTCCCCTGCCTATCACACCTGGGGAAAACCACACGTTAACTTGTCTTCCATGCAGGTCCCCGATATCATGAAGGAAAAAATGTCTCCAGCTTGGCCAGAGGTAAGCTGGTAGGCAGTCCCCACAGAAGGGTAGATGTAAAAATGCCAGTACTCCATACTAGAATTATGCTACTACTATTGTAAGTCCATATGTAGCCTTGGTGTATGGGACAGTAAGTGCCCTATTAAGAAGGCCTGCACTTTGGTGCCCCTCAGCTCTAGAGTTTGGTTCTGATTACTCGCAGCTATATAATGGCAATATGTTATGCACATGAGTTTTTTGGGTTCATTGGCCAAAAACAAACAGAGCTATTCTGAAAAACGTACACGGGCATGATTCACAGCTTCTCAAAACGTGTGAACGACATCTGATAGTTATCTGGACTGGACGAATTATTCTCAAGACAGGTGTATGATTTTTTATGTGAAAGAGGATCGACAGATACTTGGCTCCTGAATTGTGTGAAAGAGAACAGTAGGCTGGGTAGTTGACAAAGTGGGTGGATGCTTAAATAGTGAGAATAGAGGCATGCAGACACCTGTCAGAGGGAGCATAGGCGCTAAACAGCAGAGCATGAAGAGTAGAGGCAATATTTCTGTTGGCACATAGGAAAGAGTGCAGGTATTATCGTTGAACAGTGAGGGCTATGGCAGTTGGGCAAGGGTGCATCCGTGCTAGATTTGCTGCAGGGAGCAAAGAACCCTATGAGCAGAGGGAGGGTGTACTAGTCAACACAGAGACGTCTGAAACAAGCAGATTGTGGTTTTTTTTTTTTTTTAGATCTGACATGATAAATCTTAGCATGTTTATACTCTAGAATTGCACTCTGGTTCACAGCTGTGTAGCATACTATAGGCCTCAAAGACTGTGCTAAAAAAAATCAGGCTTACTCCAAATTACTCTGTCTTACAGCCCCATATATCTTTAACCAGCAGTCATGTAATCCCTCAGACACTCTCTGCCTTAGTTTCACACAGGGCCCTTGATTTCTGCTGTGGTTGGATTATCTGTTATGTACCCCCGACCCCTATTTCTTTCAGCCTGCTAGGTCAGCCACCTCAATCATTTGGTGTGACTTCAGAAGACCTAACTAATTGTATGATACCATGTGACACTTGAAGCTCTTAACACTACGCCTGCAGTTCTGGTGTAAACATCTACATTGATCACTACTAACATATAGCTTTAGCCGCAAGCATTTTATTCCAAGAAAATCAAATAAAAAAACTTTGGCTAGATTTTCAGCCTTGTATGACACAGATACAAAGGACCCTGCTAATTTCATCTACCCTTGTGAATAGAGAATCTGGATTCCAGCCTTTTCTTCCCCTGTTCACATTTGTTTGACATCACCAAGATTTCCATAATGCCAGCTGTTTATATATTTCTTTGATGACTAGCAAAGACCTTGGACACTAAAGTTCATTCCACAGAAAGATATTAAAAAAATAGAAGTTGGCAGAATTATTGGAGCCTCCAGTGGTAAACTAAATATTAGCTTGGAAGTATCTTATTACTCTAGGGTAGTGGTTCAAGTCATTTGACTTCTGTGGCATCCCCACTTAATGATAACTGCACTCTGGGGGACCCCCTCTGAATCATAAGTAAAATCCAGGAACAACTACTGAGTCATTACTGGAAACAGGGGACCTCGGCATAAGAAATGTTGATGATTTGGACTGCAAAACAATAGACAAAAATACAGAAACAAGCATTCATCAAACAAATACACTCATGATGAAATATTTTGTTTAATTTACAATAAATGTTCGAAAATATAAATTTTAAGTTGGAGCTTTTACAAATTCATTTGAGGCCACCCATCATCCATACAATAATATGTTTGATGCTTTGCACAGCTCCCACAAATCAACCTGAGAATAATAACTCACTTTTTAGCCTCCAATTTCAAATTCCTCCACATTTACATGATGTTTTTAAAATTTGAATTTAACATGTTACTTCGTCATTTAAATACACTTTATTAATCTGTCAGTATAATTTAATATTCTACACAGTCGCGGACCCCCTGAGTAGGTGTCAAAAACCCCCAGCAGGGGCGCACGGACTACAGTTTAAGACCCGCTGCTCAAGGGGCCCCATATTTCCTTACTATATGTAACCTAATCTTAGAAAGTACTACTTCCTATTGACATTGTAGCCACTAATTTTGCCTTTAACTCATTGAATGTACTTGCATATGCTGTGAGAACTGGCTCAAGAAGAGGAGACATTTTTACTCATTGTGGTTCATGCTGCTTTAGCCACCCGAAATATTGATTTTCTTCCTCCTGTCCCTCTGGAAAGAGAGGCAATGAACATTGACGCTTGTGGTAGACGTATTTTCTCTATTTCTTTCTCTGCCCTGCCATCTTTGGACCCTTCTTGTGTCCTCGCCTACTTTTCCCATGCCTTGTGGGATTCAGTGGAGCGTTTCTTGCCCTCCCCTCTAGAAGAAGCCTGGAACGCTCTTGTTCCCCTGGTATGAGATGGCCTCTTCCATAGCTCTACGTCGGCGTGCATGGTTGCGTACTTCCAGGTTTTCGGAGGCTGGCAAACTACTTTAATTGACATGCCTTTTGATGGTGCCTCCATTTTTGGTGTGCATGCCAACTCTGCCTTATGCCTGTTCAGAGATAGACATGGGGGTGCGGAGTCTTAACTCTGTTGTTGTACTAAGGTTATCGGAATAGTTTTTCTCCTTGTTTTGATTCTTGTCCGGTGGAGTACTTTCTTCCTTCCTGGGTTACACCCGGTGTGGTGTTCCTCATTTCTGCAGGTACTTTTCATCTCATTTATGCTGTCAGTGTCCGGTTTTGTTTCCAGCCATCTGGAACATATCTTGCTTTGCGGTCTTCTGGTAGTCTGATCTTACATCTTCTTTGCCGCTTGAATTTTCCTGCCTAAATACTTACTCTGGTGGGTATTCTGTTTGTTGTGCAGATGCATTATAGCCTTTTCCCTGTTTGTGGGGAGCTTATTTTGTCTGCCTGAGAGACATTTTGTTAGCTATCTATGCACGTCGTATCCCTTATAGGGACTTCAACTTCATCTTTTCTCTGCCCCCTCCATTTGGGCGACACTGGTAGCACAGGCAGGCACGCTCTTGGCCTGGTTTACTTTCACTCCAGTTTTCGACCTTCTTTGGTATGAACCTTCTCCTTGTTCTGTTTTCCTCTGTGAGACGCATGGATTTTATCCTACCCACATTGTGTTCCTATTTCCTTCGTTTGTAGTCAAGACTAACATCTCGACGGAGGTGCTGCAACCAGGAGTCTCCTCCTCTGAACCCCTACTCTCCCGGTCAACGAAGCCCTCACTTGCGACCTTCTGGGGACCTGGTCTAAACCCAGCACAGGGGGTCCTGTGAGTAGGGCAAATGCCTGCAGCCACCGCCTCGTTCCATGGACCCAAATTTCCTCACCTAACACCCTACCCCAGAGAGATTGGAGGTCCAAGCTTTTACGTCCCATGGCGCATTCCCTGCCACTCCCCCAGACAAGGAATCCAAGAGGCTGGACAGCTCGGGAAAGAAAATGTTTTCTTCTTACCAGCCTTGCATTGCGGTCAGTGAACACTGCATGCTTATTGGGCTGCTATTTGCACATGTTGTGGGAAAGGATTGCGCAAGTGCTGCCCCAGGTCCCGGAGGTTGCCTGGACCCTTCTCTTTCAAGCAGTTAGACGGGAGAGATGCAGCGAAGTTCACTATACGCTTTGGCTTGGACACGACTGACTCGCTGGGTTGCTGTTTTGTCACTGGAGGCCCTCTGACGCCACACCTGGCTGAGAACATCGGGGGATGTCCAGGCTTCCCTCATGGGCACGCCCTTCGATGGCACCTTTCTCTTTTGAGACAAGGCAGACTCTGCACTGGATCGCTTTAAGGACTAGCAGGCTGCGCAAAGTTCTTGGGCCTCTGGCTGCCCACATCCTCAGTCTGCTTTTCATGGCCAATCCTATCCCCCAGCCACCGAGCTGCTCAAACATTCTTGCCTCTGCATGGACAAGGGTGCAGTTCCTACCAGCCTCGTGGGCCGGGTAGCCAGCGGTCTGGTACAACCACCACCCCTCCGGCAGCTGCAGCCTCCAAACCTTCCTAGTCTTGCCCTTTTTAGACCAGTTGGTGGCAGAATCCGCCATCACCACGACTGGTAGTCCATAATATGGGACAGGTGGGCTCTGCAGATCGTCCTAAGCAGCTACTCCCTCTCCTTAGAGACTAACCTTCTATCAATGCCTCCCATCTTCCGACCAGATGGCGGAGGATCATTTGTCCCTGGTCCACGAGGAAGTCGTGGCTCTCTTGGCCATGGGAACCAGAGAGAGGGTTCTGGCGCCAGAAGTGGGCTATGGTTGCTATTCCTGTTACTTTGTGGTCCCAAAAAAGGACTAGGACCTTCGTCCTATCCTAGATCTCCGAGCTCTCAACTACTTCCTCAAAAATAAGAAATTCAACATGCTCACACCCAGGAGACTGGATGGTGCGTTAGACTTTCAAGGTGCTTATTCTCGAATTCTCGTCCTGCCTGCACATCGGTGGTACCTGCGGTGTACAGTAGGCCACAATCATTTTTAGTTCACTATGCTCCCTTTTGGCCTTAGCAGCGCTTCTCGATGTTCACCAAGAGGATGGCGGTGGTAGAAGCTCATCTGCGCAGATCAGGTGTGCCAGTCTTCACCTATATCGACAACTGGCTGCTAAAGGTGGACCCACCACAGGCTGTCGTCTCCCACCTCCACATTAAGGCCTACCTCCTGCAGTCGCTGGAGTTCATTATCAACATGCCGAAGTCACACCTGATTCCCTCTCAGACACTCCCTTTCATCATAGCTGTACTGAACACAGTACAGTTTCCGGCTTTTCCTCCCAAGCAGCGAGTCCAGGATATTCAGGCTATGATAGCGATGTTTCCACCTCTATCCTGGGTTTTGAAGAGACTGACTGAGGCTGCTGAGCCTCATGGCCTCCTGCACCCTTCTAGTGACACATGCCAGATGGCATTTGCTGGCTCTGCAGTTGGACCTGATGTTCCAGTGGGCGCAGCTTCAGGGGAATCTCTCCGCCATGGTCCATATCTCAGAGGGAACTGCAAATGGCCTGCAGTGGTAACTAACAAACCGCAATTGGGTCAGAGGCAGACCCCTCACCAAACCAGGGCTCACAGTATCCTGGGTGGGGGCGGCCATCTGGGAGAGGTGGAGATCAGAGGACTCCGGTCTCGGGCGGAGTCCAGACTCCACATCAACATGCTGGCGCTCTGTGCAATCCGACTAGCATTGAAAACTTTTCTACCCTACATCAAGGTAAGGCTGGTACAGGTGTTCATGGACAACAACACTGCTGGTACGGTGCTGAGGGCCCTTTGCCTAGAGGCTCTGCGTCTCTGGACGCCAGGGTGGACGAACTTCACAGTCTTTGTCTAGTGGATCACAAATGGCATCTTCACCCAGAGATGGCGTAAGGTCTTTTTTAACAGTGGGGAGAGCTTAGGGTAGATCTGTTCGCCTCCACCGAGAACGTGCAAGGTCAGCTGTCTTGCTCGCTAGAGTTTCCAAAGCGGCTCTCACTTGGAGACGATTTTCGTCTTGAGTGGAGTTCAGGCCTCCTGTAAACCTTGACGCCCATACCACTGCTGTCCAGAGTTCTCAAAAAGATCAGGAACGACCGCGCCCAAATCATCCTTGTGGCTCCGGACTGGGCATGGAGAGTCTGATTTCCCGAGCTTCTGAACCAGAGCTTCGATCCTCCGATGAGGCTGCCACTTTGGGAGGATCTCCTGTCGCAGGAGAAGGGAAGGGTCCTCCACCCAAACCTGTCAACTCTTTGCTGCCTTGCGTGGAGATTGAGAGGCGGCAGTTAATAGCTTTAGACCTTCCTCCCCAAGACTGTATTGTTATTGTGGCAGCCAGGTGTCACTCCACCAAGACTGTATACACCTGCAGATTGAAAAAAGTTTTTATCATATTGTTCAGAAAAGTCTGTTGATCCTTTTCCTGTTATTTCGATTTTTATTGTGATCCTTGCCCAGCAGGGCTCTGCTCTGGGCTTTTTGCTTCTTGCGGCTGCCTGACCAACCCTCCTTATTTAAGTCTCCCATTGTAAATAGATTTCTAAAATATCTTGTACATATGTTTCCACCTTCCCCTTTAGTTCTGCCTCAATGGGACCTTAATTTGGTTGTCACATTTCTGATGTGTGCTCCCTTCGAGCCTTTACACAATTGTCCCCTCAGGCTGCTCACCATCAAAACAGCCTTTCTTGTGGCGCTTACATTGGCTAGGAGGGTGAGTGGGCTGCAGGCTTTATCATCCAAGCCTCCCGTCCTATCAGTTTTTTCTGACAAACTGTTACTTCTCACTAGGGCCTTCTTTCCTGACAAAAGTCGTAACACCATTTCATGTGGGCCAATCTGTCACCTTGCCCACTTTCTACGCTCCTGCACATCCCTCTAAAGAAGAGGAGCAACTCCACGGTCTGACCCAAAAAGAGTGTTGTTATTCTACCTTGTCACTCGAGAGTTCCAGGTGGACGACCAACTCTTCGCGGGGTATGTTGGTGCCAAAAAAGGTCAAGCGGTGCAGATGGGTCATTCTTTGCATCAAGCTCTGCTACGTCCTGGCAAAGAAGCAGCCTCCTCAAGGCTTATGAGCTCATTCCACCAGAGCTGAGGCTGCAACCACTGCGTTAGCCTGTGGAGTTTCAGTTCTGAAACATCTGTCGGGCAGCAACATGGGCGGCCGTGCACACGTTTACCAAGCATTACTGCCTGGACAGTCAGGTTCATAGGGACAGGCACATCGCCCGTTCGGTCCTGCTGGACTTCTTAGTTTAAATTTGCCTGCAGACCCACTTAGACATTGTATTGCTTGGGTATCTATTCAAAGGTAAGGAATCTGTGTTTAGATGTGTCTATCAGATGAACAAGTAACTTACCTTCGATATCACCTTATCTGTATCTAGCCGCAGATATCATACCGACCCATCCTTACCGCTGTGCAGACAGATTTCTAGGATCAGGGCTGATCCCTTTCAGGTCCCTAGTTTGGACACACCAGTGTCAGTGCACTTCATTGCTTCTTGCGTGGACCGGCGTGAAAAGTAAATGTCAGTGCGCCGAGGTGGCACCTATATAGGTGACGTGGACGTCGCCTCCAGCACCGCCGACACCACATAGAGCTGACCAACACCACCTACACAGGGGTACTTCTCGCTAAAGATCTTCCAGATACAGTCTGACACCTGGGTAAATTCAAAGCTAAGGGATCGCCATCCCCATTTACAACCCTGACTCCAACACGGAGGATCGCCACTTAACGCTTACTGGAGCCATGCCTTCCATGGCGGAGCCCGAGCCTTATTCCAATGGGCAAAGACTCTGGGAATAATGGAAGGGGTTGCTGGACCCTGAGGAATATCAGCCTTATGAATCCTTGGACTGGTGTGAGGATCTGGGTGAAGCCAGTGGACTGGACACTTCACCAGATACAAGCATGGTTTCTCCTCTGTAGGGAGGCTGTTCCTGAAGCAGAAAATGTCAGGGAAAGGAAGGTTGGAATATCAGTTGGTTCCAGGGAGTCTTCCTCTTTGGAAGATAAAGCCCTCATATACCCAAATGGGTGTCATGCTTCATCACTGGGCTTTTGCTCCTCGTGGGGCCGACGCTGTAATGCCCCATGGGCCCCACAAGAAGGCTCTCTGGCGGAGATCTTCACTTTTTGCAGTTTTGAGTGCAGGAGTGTGAAAGTAGGGTAGTGTGTGAGATAGTGGATTGAAAATACCCGCGGTGTGCTATATACACTCTTTATTCTGGTAGCACCCTTGGTAGAGATAAAAACAGTGATGTGAGTATTATCATTCGGAAACTTGTGAACCGTGATAGTCCCATAGTGTTTTAATACTGAGGTTTCTTTAAATTTAGGTCAACATGTTTCACGCCTTTATGGTCCCAACGGGATCCGTGGCGTTTCTTCAGGACCAGGTTATAAAACCTGTTCGAGGCATATGAGCTGCAGATTACACACTGTGCATAGATCGACATCTGGTGTTAAGCCTGGATGTTTGCAGTTCTTTTTCTCTTGGAGAGTCTTTGGAAGTCACGAAGTATCTGACTCCTCCTTTGGACTGTATTGTGCATGGGCTTCGGCTCCATCCTCGGATTGTTTTTTTCCGCCATCGGGCTCGGATGTGTTCTTCGCGCTCCAGTACGGAACCGTTCCAGTTTTCCCGTTCGGCACTCAATCCTTGCCCGTCTCAATCGCGTTCTCCACACTTGACGTGACTCTCAGCGATCGAAGTCTTTGATTCCGGTCGTCGACGAAGGCCTTCGGGCCTACCTGGGCCTCCTGTCCTGGCTGATTGAAAGGACGCCATTTAAAAAGTGTCCTCGATGTGGGTCGAAGTTTCCCCACACCGATCTACATGAGGTGTGCAACCTCTGCCTCTCTCCAGAACACGAGGCAAGGGACTGTCCAGCTTGCGCCTCCTTCCGATCGAATACGACGATTCGGGACCGACTAGCAAGGAGAACTATGGCTCACTCGTCCACTTCGATCCCCGACGACATCTACGCAGAAGGCGTTGATGTTCCGGAACAAAAGCACACCGAAGAAGGCCTCGTCAGTGCCTCTGAAGCTACCGACTCCGACATCGAGGACATCACTCCAGCACAGAGGGGCGTGAGTACAGACGTCGACCCCGACCCCAAACCCCCTCCACGCCATTGAAAACGGCTTCGGTCACGCCTTCGCGCCTAGGTATGCACTGCTTCCCATACCTCGCTTCCGGGCCCGGTCAAGAAGCCCACCAAGCCTTCAGGCGGCTCGGGCTCGAGCCAGCCTACCCTCGGTGCCGAAAAACTCTCATCGGCACTGAAAAAGAAAACGCCCCTTTCCACGTCCGCGCTGCGCTCGACACCGAAGCACTCGATGCCGAAGACTGGCACCGGCTCCTCGGCACCGATAACATCCTCGGAGCCGAGCAAGAAACCAAAGAGCCTCCACTCCCAAGCCTCGAAGCCGAAACCAACCTCTGAACCGAGGAAGACAAAAGACATTTCTAAACCCACGGTTCCAAACAAAGAACCAGTGCCGAATCGACGCCTAAAAATCCCACGGCTCCGACACCATCGGCACCAAATGATCTGCCCCCTGCAGATCAACTGTTTCGATCCGATCCTTACCAAAAAACTCTCGTAAAGGATCCAAACACTGGGCATTTGAGGCTTAGCACCAGAAAAAGATCACTGGACAAGCCTGCACCAGCTCCACCACCAAAAAGGAGAGACTTTGCCACCTCCCCTTTGAGGATTCCTTCACCTCCTCCTTCTCCTCCTCCACCTCCTCCTCCTCCCCCACCCCATCATTCTCACACGCCATTTCCAGATGAGGATTATGATGATAACATTAGCTACGATACAGGGGACGGAGCGGACGACCAGCCAATAGGGGTCCCTACTCCTACGGGCTCCCCAGACCCATGGGACGACTACAACGTCCCAAACGTCCCGCAGGACGATCTTTACCCTTCCAGACCCTACCCCCTCCTCCCCCCCCCCCCCCCCCCCGAGGACACAATGGGCTTTAACCAGCTACTCCATAGGGCTGCCCACTACCACGGGGTTGATCTCCACACAGACCCCGTGGAGGATTTCCTCTTAGACACTTTTGACACTGCACAGAGGTCCACCTCAATTCTGCCCATGCTTAAGGGGGTTATTAAGCACGCACCAGAGGTCTTTAAAGACCCAGTTAGGGCCAGGATCATCAACCCTTGCATTGAGAAAAAATATAATGCTGCCCCAACAGATCCCACCTACATTAGAGGCCCCGCACCACTAGACTCCCTAGTAGTCTCCAATGCCAGGAAACGTGGCAATTACCAGGCATCAGGTGAGGCTCCACCGCCAGATAAGGAGTCTAAACTCCTGGACGCCTCTGGCAAGCGCACGGCGTCCCAAGCGGCCAACATATGGCGCATTGCTAACACCCAAGCGCTCCTAGCCAAATATGACAGGGCACATTATGACAAGCTTGAGGCCATAATGCAACACCTCCCTGACAAATACAAAAATAGGGACAACGAATTGATTCAGGAGGGTAAAACCATCACTAATACCTCCATCCGTTGTGCCCTCGATGCAGCTGACACCGCCTCCAGGGCAATAAATACCAGCATCTTTTTGTGTAGGCATGCCTGGCTACGCATTTCAGGGTTCAAACCTGAGGTTCAGAATTCCATCCTCAACCACCCCTTTGATGAGAAACACCTGTTTGGCTCTAATGTCGACGTAGCCCTTGAAAAAATGAAAAAGGACACAGACCCGGCAAAATCTATGGGAGCCTTGCAATCGCAAGCTCCCAGGCGCTCCTTTCGCCGTTCCTCCTTTACAAGCACCACCGGAGGCTAATCCTCGGACAGCGTCTCTACTTCCTACAAGGCCCCTACCCAATCCACCTTCACTAGGGGTTACCAAAGGGCAACAACAAAGGCAGAGGCAAAACTAACACCTCCCGCTCTGCCTCCACCCCCACCCAGTGACTTCCCTCCACTCCCCCCAGGCTATTCCACTCCAGTCGGGGGCAGACTTCACAATTTCCTTCCTGTCTGGGCTACCATCACCTCAGACAGATGGGTGCAACAGATAATTCAATCAGGCTACTGTCTAGAACTAACATCTACCCCCCCCCTCCCAACCATTCCACCCAAAAAGAGCCCAATGTCACAGGAAAATTTGTCACTTTTAAAGCAGGAGGTGATCTCCCTCCTACAAAAAAGTGCAATAGAACCAGTTCCTACCCACCAACAAAACAAGGGAGTTTACTCCCTATATTTTCTCATACCAAAAAAGGACGGCTCTCTAAGACCCATTCTGGACCTCAGACCCCTAAACCAATACATACACTCAGACCACTTTCACGTGGTCACACTCCAGCAGGTACTTCCTCTGCTCTCCAGGAACGACTTCCTTGCCACCATAGATCGCAAGGACACCTATTTCCACATTCCCGTTCACAACGCTCACAGGAAGTTTCTCAGATTCGTAGTGGACGATCAGCACTACCAATTCAAAATACTCTCATTCGGAGTCACCACAGCACCACGGGTGTATTACCAAGTGCCTAGCGGTAGTGGCAGCACACCTAAGAAGACACATCCACGTCTTCCCATACCTAGACGACTGGCTCATAAAAGCCAACTCATACAACCAGTGTGTACAACACACTCACGCCACTATCCAACTACTTCACGACCTGGGCTTCACAGTAAACTACGCCAAGTCCCATCTGCCTCCGTCCCACGTACAACAATACCTCGGTGCCATCATAGACACCTCAAGAGCGCTAGCCTACCCCAGTCCCGCCAGGATAGCAAACATACAGGTTCTTCGCGCCAAATTTCAACCACAACACTCTCTTCCAACCCGAGTGTTTATGCAACTTATAGGGATGATGGCCTCTTGCATATTCATAGTACCTCATACAAGACTGCAGATGCGTCCTCTCCAAGAGTGCTTAGCACGCCAATGGAACTAGGCTCAGAATCCATTATCAGATCTGGTGTTGGTAGATGGCCGTGTCCATCGCTCTCTGCAGTGGTGGACCACCAAAAATCTTTCCAAAGGGCTACCGTTCCTAGAGCTGGTTCCTCAAATAGTTCTAACTGCGGACGCATCGCTCTCCGGCTGGGGGGCTCACCTACTACATCACACCATGCAGTGCAGGTGGACACCTCAACAAAGGTTACTTCACATCAACCATCTGGAGTTACTGGCCATATTCCTAGCCCTAAAAGCCTTTCAAACACACGTCTCAGGCAAGGCTGTCTTAGTCCGCACAGACAACTTGACAGCCATGTACTACATCCAAAAACAGGGCGGCACACACTCTCTGCAGCTCTCTTAGCTAGCACAGAGCATATGGAGGTGGGCCATACCTCAAAACATTTTTCTCCTAGCCCAACATGTCCCAGGAGTCCAAAACACCATTGCAGATCTGTTGAGCAGTCAAACACAACAGATCCACGAGTTGGAACTTCATCCACAAGTTCTTCAACCATTCTTTCAAATGTGGGGGCAACCACAGATAGACCTCTTCGCCACCCACAAACGCCAAATGCCCAAGCTTCGCCGCCAGATATCCACACCCATTGTCCAAAGGCAATGCGATATGGATGAACTGGTCAGGCAGATTTGCTTACGATTTTCCATCTCTCCCACTCATTCCACTAGTGGTGTGCAAACTACAGCAACATTCCCTAACTCTCATCCTAGTTGCCCCGACTTGGGCCAGACAACCGTGGTACACCACATTGCAGGAACTCTCCGTAGTTCTGCACCAAAAGTTACACCTCTCTCCACGCCTCTTAACCCAGAACCATGGAGAGATCAGACACCCGGACCCAGCTCAGCTCAACCTTGCGATCTGGCTCCTGAAATCCTAGAATTTGGTTACCTTCATCTTCCCCCTGACTGTATGAACGTCATTAAAGAAGCTAGACGTCCTACCACTAGTGCTTGCTACGCAGCCAAGTGGAAACGTTTTGTGACCTATTGTCACCACAATAACGTCAATCCCTTAGATGTGTCTATCCAACACATCATAGGCTACTTTCTACACCTACAAAGATGCAACCTAGCCTACACGTCTATTAGACTACACCTTGCTGCCATAGCAGCGTATCTACAAAATAGACAGCATCTATCACTCTTCAGAGTACCTGCCATAAAAGCCTTCATGGAAGGCCTTAAGAGAATAATTCCCCCCAGAGGGCCACCCTCACCTGTGTGGAACCTAAACATCGTTCTCACCAGACTAATGGGGCCTCCATTTGAACCTCTACATAAATGTGAGCTTCAATTTCTAACATGGAAAACTGCTTTCCTTGTAGCCATTACTTCGCTCAGAAGTGTCAGTGAGCTACAAGCACTCACCATTCAAGAACCCTTTCTGCAAATGCATCATAATAAGGTTGTTCTCCGCACTAATCCAAAATTCCTTCCTAAAGTCATTTCTCATTTTCACCTCAATCTGTGGAACTGCCCTTATTGTTCTCGCAGCCACAAACCATTGTAGAAAGAGCTCTACACACCCTAGATGTCAAAAGAGCTTTACTCTACTACATCGAGAGAACACAACCTTTTCGTAAGACCAAACAACTTTTCGTGTCTTTCTCACCACCACACAAAGGCAACCCCATCTCCAAATCTGGGATAGCTAGGTGGATTGTTAAATGCATACAGATTTGCTACCACAAAGCAAAACGAACGCTATCTGTTCCCCCTCAAGCCCACTCTACACGTAAGATAGGAGCTTCCATGGCATTTTTAGGGTACATCCCCTTAGATGATAACTGCAAAGCAGCTATATGGTCTACACTGCACACTTTCACTAAACACTATTTTGTAGATGTGCAAACTAAGCAACAAGCTAGTGTGGGCCAGGCTGTCCTCAAAACATTGTTTCAAACAACTGCAACAGATACTGGTGGTCGCCACTAGGAGCGAGTACTGCTATATAATCTATGCACAGTGTGTAATCTGCAGCTCATATGCCTCCAACGGAATATGCTACTTACCAGTATGCATCTGTTCTTGGCATGTAGAGCTGAAGATCTACACACACCTCCCCGGCTACCTTTATCTGTTCCAGTTTTATCTTATTTAGATACAGCACACATGGGCATCTTTCCTCTTTCTTACAAAGCTCCATCATTTCCCCGCTGGCAAAAAACAATCTGAGGATGGAGCCGAAGCCCATGCGCAATACGATCCAAAGGAGGAGTTACATACCTCGTGACTTACAAAGACTTTCCAAGAGAAAAACCACTGCAAACATCCGGGCCCAACACCAGATGGCGATCTATGCACAGTGTGTAGATCTGCAGCTCTACATGCCAAGAACAGACTGGTAAGTAGCATATTCCTTACCCTACGCTCCAGCAGAAAATGCTTCTGAGGATTAGGAAAGCTAATTATGGATTCACTATACCAATATGTATGTTGAGTCTGAAACTTTAAATCCAACCTATGCAAAGAGGTAAAAAGGGGAGAAGTTTAAAATCAATATATGTAGGAGAATCCCTTCAAACATATACGGTCATACTCCCATGTAAGCAGTGTTACTTTTCACATACCATTAGATTGAATGATATGTATGGTGAGTACTCTGATGTCACTGCCTCGTGAATTTGTTAAAAGAAAAACACAGTGAATCAAGCCAGAGGTGTGACATATTAAAAAAAGTGCATCGTTAAAAGCAGGACCAACATATAAATATATATATAGACCACCTTGAAAGGCGAACTGAGAGCTGTAAATGAACACGGTGGTAGTGGGGCTACCCTGTTGTGTACTGTGGCTGAGGTTTTGCAGCATGCATTGCACCCGGTACACAGTAGAATTCGTGAAGTTTTGCCAAAATCGACATTGGGAACCAAAAAAGTAACAAGGACAGGTGTGCAGTATTTTGGGAGATGTAGTCCCGTAAACAAAGTTGAGAGTGAAATTTGGCAACGAAGGAATACATTGAATATGAATCCACTGGGGGTTAAAAGGATTAACCTAAAATGAATACAAAAATTGTACTTAACCTCGCTGCATAAATATACAAATACGTGATAAAATTCTGAATAAACACTAAAGAAATGAAACTGTTCCTTTAAATTGGAAGAATTGTCCTTTCTTAATGTCTAATAAGTTAAGTTTGAAAAGCTAACGAACCCACCGTAATTGCAGCAAGTGGCATATGATTAAAAGTCGCAGGACTCGAAACGCGTGATGCCTGTTTGGTTTATTAATATAGAACTTGTTGGAAGCACTGTTGAGAGAGATATATATATATATATATATATATATATATATATATATATATATATATATATTTTACCTACTGGCGGTCGCCAGTAGGTATAGTTAGGACCACGTTTCCATAGGAAATCCGCAACATTCTATTTTGAATAACTTTGGCGCCGGTTGACGAATCCTCGCGAATTTTTCAAAATAGGTGGGGCGCTACGCTCCGCTCCTACCCTGAAAGTCTCGGGGGGATTCGTCAAGCGGGGGCTGAGATAAAAGGGGGGTCCCAAAACGCGTTTTTCCCATGCATTTTTCCATAGGACCTTTAGACACAGCTACAGCCCGAACGGCTGAACAGAATTACTTGAAATTTGGCAGAGAGGTAGTCCTCAGGTCAAGGAAGTGCCTTTTGTAGGTTTGGTGTAAATCTGTTCAGTAGATTCTGAGAAAATAGCCTTTAAATCAATATATATATCTGAGCCAGCTTACGGTGCGCTTACCGTACGCGTACGGTGGCGTGCGCGAGCGCGATTCTGATTGGCCCTTAGATCGTAGTAAACATTCGAATCGGTCGAAACCAGGAAGCGGCGGCCGCCATTTTCTCTCTCGCACTCTGACAGGGGGTTGAAAAACAAAGTGCAAAAACATGGAAAGGGGCTGTTTACACAGCTCCCAAGCACCTAGCCTTGTCGAGGGAGTCCCCAACGATCCCCCAAGTGAAAAAAGGCAATTTTAATTTTTTCGAAAATTTCGCCGATTACGCTTACCGTACGCGTACGGTAAGAAATAATAAAAAAAAAATCCACATTCTCCCCACCCCGTGTGCAAAAGGTGCCCGAAGGGCACCTTTTGTGCATGGCTGATCAGAGCTAAACAAAACATATATTTTACCTGTCACAACGATGCTCATCATATGTCCTCCATGTGCGCACGGTGCGCGAAGCGCATCGTGCGTTGATGGCCCATCTAGCGTAACGTGGGCACGCGGTGCGCGAAGCGCACCGCGTGCTCACTGTGCGCGCACGGTGCGCGAAGCTGATGACATATGTGTCTTTATGAAAAAAAAATATTTGTAATATATGTATAGCTAAAATTTAATGGAAGAAGACATGGGCAAATAAGTGTCTAAATACAGTATTAGCATCAGCAGAGGATTACGGTCGCGTGAGTTATAGTTGCCTACAGTAACTATAACGGGGGAATTTCATTGGTTTTTTATCAGTAAAATGTCCAGCTAACTATAACATGTGTGAAACCTATGGTTTTTTCAGTGAATATATATATATATATATATATATATATATATATATATTTATTTATTTATATTTGGTGGTGCGTGTACAGTGCCAACCGCCAGCACTGAAAACTATCACAAACAACCCTACTCCACGAAGAAGAGAGCACGCACACGAGGAGTCCTGGGTATCAAAGGCACTTTTATTCCATGAGATCTCCTCCGACCCGGCAACACAAACGCGTATCGGCTGTCACAGCAGCCTTCCTCAGTCTGATACTCTCCATTATTTAAAATTATTTTATACTGTGTCACATGAATAGACATAGAAAACACACTGCTCTAACATTTAAAAAGACACACACATTTGTTTGTTTGCAAAATTTTAAAAGACACACACGTTTGTTTGGCAAAATTGACTTTTGAACAACGTTCTCCCCCGACCTTGCACAAAACGTCTTTCATATTGACTACGCGGCTGTGCATTTGATGGGGATTGTTTGACAGTGGTAGGAATCGGAAAATGTTATTACTTACTCCCTTTTGGTTTTAACGGAATCCGTCTGGAAACCATGATGGAAAGCATGGCTGTGAAATAGTGCTTGCATCTCTGCCAGCCAGTCAAGTATTAAACTTTCCAATTGCCTGCCTGAAGGTGTAGGCGAGGAATTAATGATTTATTTGGATGTGAGTTGCACTCTTGATGTTAGCGGATTGATCAGCAATCCATGCAGTTTGGATCTAACAGAAATGAGGCATTGTGGGACGGGTAGTCCTGAGGGCTGTCTTTGACGTATTGTGGAGTTACAGCAAACCTTCCTGATACACTCGGGGCGATGACCTCTGTAGCAAGATAGACGCTGATATATAACCCAGTATTCCAACCTCCCCACATCGTTAACTTTTGGTAAAGCTTCCAGCATCACTGTATGAGGTTTCTCATTAAACCAAAGGGACAGCTGCAAACGAAAATCTACTCCCCTGTTGCATTTTTATTTGTGCAGTTTGGAACTGTCGTTTTATAAAAAAAAGTTTCACATGATTAATGGTTGCGCTATTTTTTCATCTATATGGATTATTTCCACATTTGTTTAAAATTCTGTGTTATTGATATAGCTGAAATGCATTTCATTGAATGAGTGCGTTATGCAGGAATACTGTGGTGATGTCATGACGCAGTATGCGGACAAGGGTGCAAATTGAGGCACGATGCATTATGCATTCAAGCTACTACTATTATTTTAATATTATGACCACCACTCTGTTGTATTACATTTTCACATGAAAGCTTCTGCGCGCACAGTTGTTGTATTTATTCAGCTTTATACGTTCAGTTACTTATTCATTTACAAATGTGTGTGTCTTTTTACATTTTAGAGCAATGTGTTTTCTATGTCTATTCATGTGACACAGTATAAAATAATTTTAAATAATGGAGAGTATCAGACTGAGGCAGGCTTCTGTGACAGCCGATACGCGTTTGTGTTGCCAGGTCGGAGGAGATCTCATGGAATAAAAGTGCATTTGATACCCAGCACTCCTCGTGTGCGTGCTCTCTTCTTCGTGGAGTAGGGTTGTTTGTGATAGTTTTCAGTGCTGGCGGTTGGCACTGTACACGCACCAGTCGATATATTTGGGCTTCTCAGTGACCGCAGTTGGAATTTGGAGGAGTATGGTAATGCTATCTGATTAGCCCCCATGGATTTCGCCAGTACGGAAATATGGATGAAAGCAGTGTGGAGGGCGGAGCTCTCGACGCGGGGATTCCTTTCGGCATTCAGCGCTTGGTCTTCAGCTTTCCCCTGGCTCTAATTGTTCCACACTCTGGTTGATTAAACTCTGGTGACTGGGCACCGTTTCAGCCGACGCTGACATGGTGAGGTTTGTTTGGCAAAAATGACTTTTGAACAACGTTCTCCCCCGACCCTGCACAAAACGTCTTTCATATTGACTACGCGGTTGTGCATTTGATGGGGATTGTTTGACAGTGGTAGGAATAGAAAAATGTTATTACTTACTCCCTTTTGGTTTTACCGGAATCCGTCTGGAAACCATGATTGAAAGCATGGCTGTGAAATAGTGCTTGCATCTCTGCCAGCCAGTCAAGTATTAAACTTTCCAATTGCCTGCCTGAAGGTGTAGGCGAGGACTTAATGATTTATTTGGATGTGAGTTGCACTCTTGATGTTAGCGGATTGATCAGCAATCCATGCAGTTTGGATCTAACAGAAATGAGGCATTGTGGGATGGGTAGTCCTGAGGGCTGTTTTTGACGTATTGTGGAGTTACAGCAAAGCTTCCTGATACACTCGGGGCGAAGTGTCACATGATTAATGGTTGTGCTATTTTTTCATCTTTGTGGATTATTTCCACATTTGTTTAAAATTCTGTGTTATTGATATAGCTGAAATGCATTTCATTGAATGAGCGCGTTATGCAGGAATATTGTGGTGATGTCATGACGCAGTATGCGGACAAGGATGCAGATTAAGGCACGATGCATTATGCATTCAAGCTACTACTATTATTTTAATATTATGACCACCATTCTGTCGTATTGCATTTTCACATGAAAGCTTCTGCGCGCACAGTTGTATTTATTCCGCTTTATACGTTCAGTTACACTTATTCATTTACAAATGTGTGTCTCTTTTTAAATTTTAGAGCAATGTGTTTTCTATGTCTATTCATGTGATACAGTATGAAAGAATTTTAAATAATGCAGAGTATCAGACTGAGGAAGGCTGCTGTGACAGCCAATACGCGTTTTTGTGTTGCCGGGTCGGAGGAGATCTCATGGAATAAAAGTGCCTTTGATACCCAGCACTCCTCGTGTGCGTGCTCTCTTCTTCGTGGAGTAGGGTTGTTTGTGATATATATATATATATATATCCATATATATATATCTCCATATCCAACATCTTGTATAGTAAAGGAGCCGGCACTCGTCGTCATGGGTTTGCTCCCAATTATTATGTCCGTCACATCGGACACAAGAAACAGAACAGGCACAGGAGGGACGCGTTTCCGCAGACACGCTGCCTATCTCAACCTGGAGAGGTTGAGAAAGGCAACTGACATAATAAACGGGAGCAAACCCATGATGACGAGTGCCGGCTCCTTTACAATACAAGGTTTTGGAGATATTTTTTTACATTTCTAGCGCTGGCGGTAGCGCTACCTTGTGTCCACCACCAGCGATCTGGCTGCACGTCAGCAGAACCGCAATTCATTTGGTGTATGTGTATATGTATGTATATATATATATATATATATATATATCACGAAAACGACCTCCTTAGTGCAAAGAAATCCAGGAACACAGCAGGTATTCTGTGGAAGCTTTTATTCACTGGTATTCGGCATTTGCATAATGCATTTCGACTCGCATCTTCCTCAGATGCTGCTCATTACTCGTTATTACCTGCTCCCTCCTTTAAATATCCTCAGGCACTCCCATTGGTGGGAGAACAGCTGACCCTGCTGCCGTAACGGGACCGAGGTTTAATGAACAACTTCACGTCCCATAATGCATAGTTCTGGTAAGTACTGCAGTCGGGTTCAGATAAAAATGCTGTGATTGCTGATTACTGCCTCGCAAAAAGGGGGGCCATGTCGTGACAGGTAAAACGAACTGTATGTGTTGAAGGCTCCCTCAGGTCCCCAACGTCCAGCCTCAGTAATAAGAACACACCGGGCCTGAGGCATGCTCATCTCCCTGTACAATGACAGGCTGCCGGATAGCAGCAGCCACTGGTTTGGTCCGTTCTTAAGGCGGTCCTGGTCGTATCTATCCCTTGATTTGAAAGTCTGAGTTGCCATATATATATATATTCCTCAGCCTCATGGGTCTTATGGCCCCGCTGAGGGTTCAGTAGAGATCTTACTCATCTGGTGTGTTCTAACTGCCTCTTAGATTGAGACAGAGGACCACATCCTAGCTGTGGTAGCTACATGGAAGAAATCACAGATTGATATCGCAGGTAAGTTAAGAGATGTACCGGTAAGGAACAGGCTGTGTTGTTTTAGTCATTGATACTCACTTCGTTCTATGCAGATTCGTGTCCAGGACCTTTTCGCTCTGCCTGTCTGTAGGTGAAGTTCCGAAGGGGGGGGTGCGGTTTCAGTCTGTTTTGCTGATGGACGTCAGGTGTGCTAGAGTTCTGCTTGTTCCGCATGGGACGCGGGAGGTGCCTGCAAACTGCGGCAGCCATCTATGAATAGTCTGGTATATGTCTACTGTCGATGCAGTAGTCCGTTAAAAGCGTTTAAGCAGTGGCCAAGAATGTTTCTAAGCTCACAGAATATCAGTAAATATCCTGTAGTTTTGATACGCTAGCGTGGGTGAGGTTTGCAGAAGGTTCTGTGGTTCTCTACAGAAGTACAGTTGAAAGTTGTCATGAACTTATTTATGTGCGGTGCTGTGAGGTGGAGAGATCACCCACTCCCCCGTTGGATGACCAAAATCACCTAGTTTATACAAAAAATTGGTTTCCTCAGCACACACTAATGTCAACATGTATTACATAAATAACAGATATCAACAATTCTGGTCTTTCTTTGTATTATTATTCTCATATGTTCTTGTTTAGGTCTTTTTTTGCCTCTTCTTAGCCAACACGTGTTTCATCGCCAATGGCAGGTGGCCGCGACTTCCTCAGGGCTATTTCATTGGTATGGTTAGTGTTATCTTTTAACCGGTTGTAATTCCGTCCCGGTTTCCCCAACTAGTTCCTTGTCTTCGTTAGTTTTTCTCTCCCAATCGTGTTAGTATTATCCCTTATTATTTGTTGTCATCCTTTTAACCGCCCTCCGAGTGTTTGCTCGTGCAGCCTTCCGTCGTCCCAGCGAGTACGCTTTGACCTGTAGTTTTTATATCGGCGTCCCTGTCCAAGTAGGCATATGGGGCTTGGGTCTGACGTATTGTCCTGAATTTCCTGTGTGCTCTATGTAAATAACCAACTCGGTGTCTATGCATGTCCCCACAATGATTAGTGGGTCTTGTTCTTATCATTATATGATGTTTATAATAGACACACTCAGACTAGATGTGTGACTCCTATTAGTCAACACCTTGGAGGCTTTTTTTAGAAGGGGGATTGCCCTGGTGGTGGGCAGTGTGTAGTCTGTTTTCTTTAAACAGGTCTGGCAATTATATCCTGCATTTGTGCCACAGGATTTCATCATTGAGCCCATCATTGTGGGTCTTTAGACGGAAAACCCATAATTATTCCATGTTAAGCAATGCGCGTTAGTCCCAACGTTCATTAGCTTCAAGAATGGTCCAAAGTGTATCATAAGGTGTATGGTTGAACATCAGATAATGTACTGGCATATTTGTCGTCCTGTGCCTGCATCACACATTACTTTGATGTTACATTATACTTGTTTTTATGGGTCTAGTTGTCATACCTTCATATTATAGGGTACAAGGACAGGTGATTAGGTAAACACAATTCTTTGTATTACAATGTGTGTGTGTCCTTTTGTGTCCCAGTGTGTGTTGAGTACAGGTTAATCTCTTTACTGTTTTTTGACTCACTAAGCAGAGTGCATTTGTTGACGGTGACCTTGCGACGCCACGCCTGGTTGAGGACTACATGCTTTTCTGGGGATGTCCACATATCACTCATAGACATGCCCTTTGATGCCTCCCATCTATTCAAACACAAGGCGGATTCGGCACTGGAACACTTTAAGCACAGCAGGGCTGCGGGCAGGTCCTTGGGCCTTTCCATGGCCCCTCGTCACCCTCAATCTGCCTTTCGTGGCCATGGAAGGGGTGTACAACTTTGTCCTTACCCGCCCAGCCACCGCGGTGCACAAGCTTTGCAGCCCTGGCGTGGCTATTGACGAGATGCATACTGGCCCATGGGTCAGGTGGTCAGTTGTCCACCTACCCCCTATCAGCTTAAGCCTCCAGAACCTCCTAGTCTGCCCGTTTACCATCATGGGCACCCTGTGGGCAGGAGGATTCACCATCACCTGCACTACTGGCAGTCCATAACATCGGACAGGTGGGTGTTACAGATTTTCCAAAGGGGCTACTCCCTTTCCTTTGAGACTACCCCTCCCTCAATGCCTTCTATTTATGACTGATGGAGGACCCCCAATCTCTTCTCCGCCAGGAAGTGACAGCTCTTTTGGCCAAAAGAGCCATAGAGAGAGTGCCGATGACAGAAGTGGGTAGTAGCGGTTATCCCTGCTACTTTCTGCTGCCCAAAAAGGACGGAGGACTTTGTTCTATCTTTGACCTGCTCTCTCTCAACCGCTTCCTCAAGAAGAAAAGTTCAGTTGACTCACTCTTGCTCCGGTCCTGTCTACCCTGGACCCAGGAGTCTGGATTGTAGCGTTGGACTTGCAGGACTCCTATTTCTATTTTCCCATCCTGCCTGCCCATAGGTGTTCCCTGTGGTTCACTGTGTGCCACAAGCACTTTCAATTCATTGTGCTCCCCTTTGGCCTCACCAGCGCCTCTCGGGTGTTCACCAAGGTGATAGCGGTGGTTGCAGCGCTCATCTGTGAAGATCAGGGGTGCTAGTCTACTCCTATCTCGACAACTGGCTGTGGAAGGCGGACTCACCCCAGGCTGTCGTCTCCCACCTCCAGACTACGACGGACCTCCTGTATTCGCTGGGGTTCACTATCAACCTGCCAAAGTCACACCTGACTCCCTCTCAGAAGCTCCCTTTCATCAAAGCTTTTCTGGCCACGGTGCAGTTTCAGACTTATCCTCCTGAACGGCGAGTCCAGGACATTAAGGCTATATCGATGTTTCAGTCTATATCCTGGATTTCGAGGCTGCTGGGCCTCATGGCCTCCTGCTGGTGACACATGCCCCTTGGCATATGCAGGCTCTGCAGAGGGACTTGAAGTTCCAGTGGGCACAGCATCAGGGGAATCTCTCCAATATGGTTCAGATGTCCGAGGGAACAGCTAAAGATCTGCAGTGGTGGTTAACAAACTATGATTGGGTCAGCACCAGGCCCCTCTCCAACCAGATCTAACAGTAGTGACAGATGTGTCGCTCCTGGGATGGGTTGCCATCTGGGAGAGGTGGAGATCAGAGGATTGTGGTCTCCAGTGGAATCTGGACTCCACATCAACCTGTTAGAGCTCCAAGCGACCAGATTGGCACTGAAACCCTTTCTACCCTCCGTCCAGGTAAGGCTGCTGCAAGTGTTCATGGACACCACCACTGCCATGTGGTGCTGCAACAAACGGAGCTGTATGAGGTCGTGGACCCTTTGTCAAGAGGCCCTGCGTTGCTGCACATGGCTGAAACAGCAGGGCATATACCTGGTGGTTCAACATTTGGTAGGTTTCTCTGAATGCCAGTGCTGATGAACTCAGCTGCAGATGCTTCCTGGATCACAAATGGAATCTCCATCCGGAGGTGGTGCAAGGTTTCTTTCAACAGTGAGGAGAGCCTTGGTTAGAGCTGTTCGCCACTGACCAGAATGCGCGTCAGCAGTTCCGTCCGTTGGAGTTTCCTAGGCGGCTCTCGCTCGGAGATTCTTTTAGTCTTGACTGGAGCTCAGGTCTTCTGTATGCCTTTCTGCCCATACTACTCCTACCAAGAGATCTCAAGAAGATCAGGAACGATCAGGCCCAAGTCATCCTTGTTGCTCTGGATTGGGCACAGAGAGTCTGGTATCCTGAACTGTTGGGCATGGCCATCGGTCCTCCTATCAGCTACCTCTTTAGGAGGATCAGGAGAGGGTTCTCCATCAAACCTGTCAACGCTCTGCCTTCTAGTGTGGAGATTGAGCAGCGACAGTTGACAGCTTTTAACCTTCCTCCCGAAGTCTTTAACATCATCTTGGCAGCCAGACGTCCCTCCACCAAAACGGTTTTTGCCTGCCGTTGGAGAAAATGTGTGGCATGGTGTACAGAAAGACTAATAGATCCAGTTTTTGCCTCCCTTTCTCAGGTTCTCCTTTTCATCCTTTCCTTTACCCAGCAGAGCTCTGCTCTGGGTACTCTGAAGGGCTAACTCTACGCCAGTTTTTCTGCGGATTCCTGAACAGCTATTTATCCTCCAATCCCCTATTGTAAATAGGCTTCTGAAAGGCTTACTACATTTATTTCCCCTTTCTCCCTTAAGTATGCTCCACTAGGACCTGAATCTCATCCTCACTTTCTTTATGTGCGCTCTCTTTGAGCTTCTGCTCAATTGCCCACTTAGGCTCCTTACCATTATCATGAGCTTCCTGGTGGCAATCACATCTGTCTGAAGTGTCTGTGAGCTTCAGTCCTTGGCATCCAAGTCTCCTTATCTTAACATCTACCCAGGCAAACTGGTGCTTCGTACAAGAGCTTCCATCCTTCCGAAAGTGGTCACTCCATTTTAGGTTGGCCAATCCATCACACTGCCTACTTTTTATGCTCTGCCTCAGTCCTTCAAGGAAGAGGAGCAACTTCACTATCTGGACCCAAAAAGAGTGTTGCAGTTCAACCTTGATCGCACACAAGAGTAGCAGGTGGGCGACCAACTACTCATTGGGTATGTTGGGTCGAAGAAAGGGCAGTCCGTACCGAAGAAGACCATCTCATGTTAAATCATGCTCTGTATTAAAATCTGCTACGCTTTGGCTAAGAAGCAGTCCCCTGAGGGTTTGTGTGCTCGTTCCACCAGGGCTAAACCTGCAAACACAGGGTTAGCACGCAAAATCCCAGTCCTGGACATCTGCCAGGGGGCACCATGGTCTTCCCTGCACACATTTACCAAGCACTACTGCCTGGACATTAAGGTCCATAGGGATGGGCACTTTGCCTATTCCGTTCTGCTGGGCTTCCTCATGTGAAATTGGTCTGTAGACCCACCTCTGGGGAGGTATTGCTTGGGTATCTTTCTTAAGACAAAGAAACTGTGGCTTAAAGTCTCTATAAGATGAGAAAGCGTCTTACCTTGACTAGCACCTTATCTGGTAGAGACTCTATCTAGTTGCAGATTTCTTACTGACCCACCCATCCTCCCCGCTCTCTGAACGGATTTCTAGGGACAGAGCTTCCCCCTTTCAGTGCCCTAGTTTTCCATGCCAGTGGTCGTTGCACTTCGAGACTCCGTGCTTCTTGTGTGGAAAGTCCTAAAAAGTGGCTTATGGCAGGGCACCTGGGTAGCGCCTATATAGGCACTGCGAGCGTCTATTTTGTCACAAACAACACTACTTTGAGCCAAACAATGTCACCTACCTGCTCACATGGGTTACTGCCCATGAAAAAATGTCTGGATCCATTCTGACCCCTGGACATAATGATAAGCTAAGGAATCTGCGTCTAGATAGTCTCCACCAGATAAGACATTACCAAAGGTAAGTTACTTGTTCATCCAAGCCCTCTCCCAGGTTGTTTGTGTTGAATCGGCACCTGACAGTGGGTCCACTCTGTGTTTTCCTCAGTTTCCCGGCGCGACCCCACCCATCTGCGCGAATTTTGTGATTCCATAACCCTCATTTTTGGGCTGTTGAACCCCTCTGGAGTGCCTTCAGGCTCCATGTGTTCACAGGGGCTTCCAGCTGGGCCTGTGTCCATGAATCCACCTTCAGCAATAGTCGGGCCGTCAGGATCCGTTGGTGTAGCCAGATTGGCTTCGGCCACAACTTTGTGACCTCCTCCAGACACCGTTCCAGTGGTGCAGTTTCCGACGCTGCGGGCACCGAACAATTGTGATTCCCGACTGATATGGAGACAGACCAACATAGCCTGACACTGGTCTGGTAATGACCAGCCCTACACAGCCTGAATTGGAGACGGAGCCCTGTTTCCCTGAAGGGCCCTCTGAGAAACACGAATGGAGGGGATCTGAGGATCGCTATAGCAACCCCAACCCTCTAGCAGAGTCCAAGGCCAACGACACCTGATATGTGGACTTGGCTGATCCCCAATTGTCCGGACACCTCACCTTGGAGTGTCCTAGTCAGAAACCCTAGTCTCCTTTAGTAAAGCCCTCACTGATGTCCTGCTCGAGGCCTGGGCCAAGCCCTACACAGGCCCTCCTGTACACATGCCCTTCGATGGTATTGGCTATTTTGGCAACAAGGTGGACTTGGAGCTTGAGCATTTGAAAGATAGTAGGGCCACCACTAGGTCATTGGGGCTCATCATGGCCCCACACCAGCCACCTTCCATGGCTACGATATGGTTTGTCAGCTGCATCACTTGGCCCCAAGCCACCATAGCCAGCAGGCATCACAGTCCTTTAGTGGCTGCGGCATCCACAAGCCTCGTGGGAGCCAGAGGGCTCCCCAATCTGTGTTCAACCAGCCTCCCTTCCCCATCCAACCTCAAAGCCTCTATAGTTTGCCCTCCTACCATCATGGACACCCAGTTGGTAGGATTCACCACCACCTGTCCCAGTTGCGGGGAACCACTTCTGACAAATGGATAAATCAGACTGTCCAGCTGGGCTATGCCCTACCATTCAAACAGACCCCGCTACCTTCACCACAGTCCACTGATCGGCAGATGTTGTGACAAGAAGTACAGGCTCTTTTGGAAAAAAGAGCTATTGAGGGTGCCACCATCACAAGTAGTTTGCAGTTGCTATTCCTGCTACTGATAAAAGATGGAGTCCTCTGTCCTGTTTTGGACCTACCCCCTCTTGACTATATTTTGAAAGAGCGAAAATTCAAGATGCTCACTTTGGCATAGGTACCTGTCTGCCCTCGACGACCGGATGGGAGCACTGGACTTGCAGGAGGCCTACTTCCATAACCCTGTCCTGCCTGCCCACATGTGTTACCTTGCCCAGTGGACAAATAGTGTTATCAGTTCACTGTGCTCCCCTTTGGCCTTACCTGCGCCTCTCTAGTGTTTACCAAGGTGATGGCAGTGGTTGAAGCACATCGTCGGAGTTCAGAGGTACCAGACTTCCCCCTACCTCAATGATTGGCTGTTGAAGGCATGATCGCCTCAGGCTACTGCGGACCCCCTTTGCTGGGGTTCACTATCAATGTACCGAAGTCAAACCTGACTCCCTCTCAGGCAGTCCCTTTCATCTGAGCTTTTCTGCAGTTTCAGGGTTACCCTCTGGAACAGTGAGTACAGGATATTCGAGCTATGACTCTGATGTTTCAGTCTCTATCCTGGATTTCAGTGAGATTGAATCTTAAGCTACTGGGTCTCTGAGCTTCCTATATCCTATTGGTAAAACTTGCCCGTTGACATATGCAGGCTCTGCAGTGGGATTTAAAGTCCCAGTGGCAACAGCATCAGGGGAATCTCTCTGACGTAGTCCAGATATCGGAGGGAAATGCAAAGGATCTGAAGTGCTGGCTCACGACTGCGATTGGGTTATCGGCAGACCCTTCTCCTTCCCCATCTGGAGCTCACAGTCTTGACAGATGCGTCACTTCTGTGTTGAAGTGGCCATCTTGGAGAGGTGAAGATCGAAGGACTTAGCTCTCTGGTTGAATCCCAGCTCTTCATTAATCTGTTTGAACTTAGAGCAATTTGTACTGTCATTGAAAGCCTTTTCTTGGCTGAAACATCAGGGCATTTTCCTGGTAGTTCAACATTTGGCAGGCTCTCTGATCACCAGAGCAGACCTATGCAGCCGTTGATGCCTCTTGGATCACGATTGGCGTTCCATCCAGAGGTGGTGCAAGATCTCTTCACAAACTCATCTCTTCATCGGAGCGGTTCTGGATATGGTGCAGTTTCGGGTTTATCCTCCCGAACAGCGAGTCCGGGACATTCGGGCTATGATTCTGATCTTTCGGCCCTGGTCCTGGGTTTCGGTCAGGAAGACCCTGAGGCTGCTGGGCCTCATGGCCTCCTGCATCCTGCTGATCTTTCATGCCAGATGGCATAAGCGGGCTCTGCAGTGGGACCTGAAGTTCCAGTGGACGCAGCATCGGGGAAACCGGTCTGACTACGTCCAGATCTCGGAGGGCACTGCACAGGACTTGCAGTGGTGGCTCACGGACCAGCGTTGGGGTCAGCGGCAGATCTCTCTACTTTCCCCAACCAGAGCACACAGTGGTGACGGACGCGTCCATCCTGGGATGGGGCGGCCACATGGGAGAGGCGGAGATCAGAGGCCTCTGGTCTCCGGCGGAGTCCAGGATCCATATCAACCTTTTGGAGCTGAGGGCGATCTTACTTGCACTGAAAGCATTCCTTCCTTCTGTCAAGGGGAGAGTAGTGCAGGTGTTCACGGACAACACCACTGCCATGTGGTACTGCAACAAGCAGGGCGGGGTGGGGTCATGGACCCTATGTCAGGAGGCTCTACGTCTCTGGACGTGGCTGGAACGTCGAGGCATTTCCTTGGTGGTTCAACACCTGGCAGGTACCCTGAACGCCAGGGCGGACGAACTCGGCCGCAGGTGCATGTTGGATCACGAATGGCGTCTTCACTCAAGAGGTGGCACAAGGTCTCTTTTAGCACTGGGGAGAACCTTGCTTAGATCTATTCGCCACCAAAGAGAACGTGCAATGTCAGCAGTTCTGCGCGTTGGAATTTTCCTAAGCGGCACTCGCTCAGACGCTTTTCGTCGCAAGTGGAGTTGCGGTCTATTGTACGCCTTTCCACCTATGCCACTTCTGCCCAGAGTGCTGAAGAAGATCCGATGTGACCGGGCCCAAGTCATTCTTGGGGCACCAGACTGGGCTCGAAGAGTTTGGTATCCCGAGCTACTCAATATGAGCGTGGATCCCCCGATCCGACTGCCTCTTCGGGAGGATCTCCTGTCGCAGCAACAGGGGACGGTCCTCCACCCGAACCTGTCTAGCCTCCACCTCCTTGCGTGGAGATTGAGCGGCAACAGCTGATTCCATTTGACTTGCCTCCTGAAGTCTGTAATGTGATTCTGGCAGCCAGGCTTCCCTCCACTAAAACGGTATACACCTGTCTGTGGAAAAAGATTGTGACATGGTGCACAGCGAAAGCTGTAGATCCTCTTTCTGCCCCTCTTTCTGAGGTCCTATTGTTCTTTCTCTCTTTGGCCCAGCAGGGCTCTGCTCTGGGCACGATCAAGGGCTACCTTTCTGCTCTTTCAGCCTTTCTTAGGCTGCCTGATCAGCCCTCTCTTTTCAAGTCCCCAGTTATCAATAGATTTCTCAAAGGCATTACTCGCCTTTTCCCTCCTATTCCTTTTGTGATGCCTCAATGGGACTTGAACCTGGTTCTCACATACTTGATGCGTGCTCCCTTTGAACCTCTTCATAACTGTCCTTTGCGGTTATTAACTTTGAAAACTATCTTCCTGGTGGCCATCACCTCCCCTCGTCGAATTAGTGAGCTCCGGGCTCTTTCCTGTAAACCTCCTTTCCTGGCGATTCATCCGGACAAGGTTGTGCTTCAACCGCGTCCCTCCTTTCTACCAAAAGTAGTCTCTGCCTTTCATCTCGGACAAACTGTCACTCTGCCCACTTTCTTTCTGCTTCCACACCCTTCAAGAGAAGAGGAGAGGCTCAACTGTCTGGACCCAAAATGTACACTTTAGTTCTATCTCAACCGCACACAACAGTTCCGGGTGGATGACCAGCTCTTTGTTGGCTACGTGGGTGCCAAGAAAGGCCGGGCTGTGCACAAGCGAACTATCTCCCAATAGGTTGTCTTGTGCATTAAAGCCTATTACTCTCTGGCTAAAAAGGAACCTCTGGTTGGGCTGCGTGCCCATTCTACCAGGGCGACAGCAGCTACTACAGCATTGGGACGTGGTGTCCCCCTTCAAGACATCTGTCAGGCAGCCACTTGGGCCTCGTTGTATACTTTCACTAAGCACTATTGCCTTGACAGTCCGATCCGGAGAGACGGCTTCTTTGGCTGTTCGGTTCTCCGTGACTTTCTGGTGTAATCTCACTTCGCAGACCCACCAACCGGGTTGGTATTCCTTGGGTATGTATTCTAAGGTAAGGAATCGATCACTCATCTGTCTCTTTCAGATGCACAAGTTACTTACTTGTGTAACGATATATCTGTATGAGACACTAGTTAGTGATAGATTCCTTACCACCCGCCCATCCTCCCCGTTCTGCGAACTGTTCTCTGGGGTTCAGGTCATCCCTTTTAGGGCCCTAGTTCCATTGCACCAGTAGTCTGTCTCTGGCATGACTCTGAGCTCCTGGTGCTGAAAAGTTGTGTACAGAACTGACGTCCGCGCGCGTGGGCGCGTCTAAGTAGCTCCGACGTCATCTCGGCGGCTACGACACCAGCAACGTACGTGGAGCCGCACGACGACGCCTATCGACGCGCAGGGGTACTGCTGACGAAAGCTTTCCGGATCCAGTCTGACACCTGGGGATATTCTAAGATAAGGAATCTATCACTAACTAATGTCTCTTACAGATATATCGTTACACAAGTAACTTGTGCTTTATTGCTAAAGGTAAAAAAAATCATACAAAATGTCGTGCTCCAGCATGCAACTTTTTTTCTTTAAATTGTTCAGCAGTGTTAGATAGCTAATTGAATAACTGTTGTTGTGGAGGGAAAGTTGTGAGAAAGCATTTTTCACATTCTGCTTTGTTGTAGGTAGCAATGAGGATTTTAGAGTTTTAAGTCGTGCAATTTTGGGCAGAACCTAGTGACTGTAATTGAGAAGATTTACAATGACTAATAGCATTTTGTTTTCATCACAGGGTCCAAAAAGGAAAGCTGTTTCTGATTTCCGTTCTCCAGATGACAGCCCGGACAATTCTGAATGCAGTTTTCCATTAAAATACGCATATGGGGTGAATGCATGGAGATATTGGGTCAAAACCAGGATGTCGGATGACAAATCAGGATTTAATGAGCTTGCATTTAGTATGTATACTTCTCATCTGAATCTGATCTGCAATATATTATCACAGTCATTAAAAAGTATTTTTTCAACTTGGAGGATTTGATAGATTTCTGTATCTGTTTCTCAAACAGGCATTGTTTTAAAGAAAAATATACTCTGTCTGCTGTACATGTAATAGGGCTTTACCTTTACATCCATACTTGTGTATCCTGTAATGTTCCTTTTGAGTCTAGTAAATCTATCAAATTTGAAGGTCTTGAAGACTGGTAATTAGGAGCCTTGTAAGGTTACCTTGACCAGATAGTTATTCACATCGTAACACGTGTTATGTGGCATATATTTATAAATGTGTAAGAAGGTGAACAGGCCACAAGGATATTGTTTCCTCATAGGTTTTGTAGTAGACAGAAAGCCATGTAGTAATCCTTAATAGAGCAATACTGCTGTAAATAACAGCTGGTACTATTCTCCAGTTAAGTGGAACTCATTGTAGTGATATTGTAAAAATTAAAGGGGGAATCCGCTCTGTCAGTTTCAATCCTTAAGCATCTGTTTAAAGCTAGATTTCACTAGTGCATGCTGAAAGTACTTGTATGTTCGAGGCATGTGGGCTGCTGAATTCATATCTGTGCATAGATCGCCGCCTAGTGTTGGGTCCGGATGTTTGCACGTTGTTGTCCTGGAAGAGTCTTCGAAGTATCCTGAGATAGGTGACTCCTCCCCTGGACCACAGTGCGCATGGGCATCCTCTCCATCCCCAGATTGTTTTTTTCCGCCATTGGGTTCGGATGTGCTTATCTTAGCTCAAGTTAGGAAAATTTCGTTTAAGGCCAAAAGGCCTTTAGCTTTCGTCGGTACTGTTCCCGCTCGGTGTCGACAGCTTTTCTTACTTAGTTTTGAAACTTCTTCCAGTTTTCGGATCCGTTTCATCCAACCATCGACATTACATTGACGATGGAATCGAGGACCCCATTCAAGCGGTGTCCTTTATGCCAAGCCAAATATCCACACATCGACGTCCACCCGGTGTGCAACAAATGCCTCTCGCCGGATCATGACGAATCGACATGTATGGCCTGTGCCCGATTCCGATCCAAGAAGACTCTCCGGAATCGACGGGCAGTGAGATTAGAAGCGCAGCAATCGGCACCGACCCCGGCAAACATCTTCAGCACCGAGGACGAAGATGTTGAAAGCGTGGAAGAAATAAACTCCAGCCCCGCTTCCGAACACGATTCCCAATCGGAAGACGCAGATGAAGAGCTTTTTCACAGGGAAGAAGCCGACGACGAGGTAGGGGACTACGATGGGGCCGAAGGAGATAGCTCTGGTGAAGAGCAGGGCCTACCCGTCGAAACGGAGGCTCTCAAAGTGCGTCATTCTACGGCTCCGGTCGAGGGATCGCCTCCGGGCCTTACCCGAGATCAATCCAAAAGTTCTTCGGCCCCGCCTTCAGGCCCGGCCTCGAACATCCAGCAAGAGCCATTAATACCGAAAAAGACTGGTTTCCCTTCAACGAAACCGAAACCAATCGTCGTACCAGTTCCTCAGAAACTGAAAGTGAAACTGGCAGTGGTCGGATCGAAGCCCTCGAAGACCTCCACTCCTTCGACGCCAGCACAGTCCATCGGCTCCGAACGCACTAAACGGGATTTCGGCGCCGAACGCGCTGCAGCGGATGTCGGTACCGACCCGAAAAAGAGGGCCGTCGGTCCCACAAAAGCTCCTCGGCCCCCGGCACCGAAGCAGTCGGCCCCAACTACCAAAGTTAAGATGGCCGCTACATCGGAGTCCACTTCAAAGGCAGCGACACGGGTCAAGTCATCGACTCAGTCGACCGCTACTACCTCTCCTCGACTCGATGAGCCTGTGGTTCCGAAGCAGTCAACGCCTACCTCTACGGAAACACTCGGCACCAAAGAACCTTCGGCGTTCTCGGTGCGACAAGTTGCAGCGTCATTGCAACGCATCAAAGAACGGGCAGCCCTCCAGTCCACGTCGGGCCCCGACCCGAAAAAGGCTCCAAAGGCACCTCCGGCACCAGCCAACATCACTTTTGGTTTGCCGCCGTCAACGGCACCGAAGATGTTCGAGATCCGAACAAGTGTCCGCCAGACGAGGTCCCCATCTACTGGACACTCTCCTACTGAGCCTTCACCGTCCCAATTCATCGACGCCGAAACCGGCAGATTCATGCTCCGAAAACGGAAGGCCACGCCAGAGCGGGCCTTGGACTCTTACAGAATCCCTCTGAAGCAGAAACTGCCAGCGGTGTCGGAACAGGTTCTATACGAACGCCTGCACACCTCCTATCCGGAGCCCCAGTCCTTTTCTCCGACGCCCTCCGACACGGACGCAATGGAGGATTACATAGGTGATAATACCACCTACCCTAGGGATATAGATCCTGAGGAGCAGCAGGACACAGATCATGCTTGGGATGACCCTGCAGACATGGGTACCGCAACAGATACCCAGGACACGCAGCTTTACGGCGCAAAAACATCTCCCACAGAGGACACTGCTGCCTTCAATGCCCTCATAGAACGTGCTGCAGCCAATCATGGAGTGCAACTCCACTCTCACACAATTGAGGATGACTTCCTGGTGGACACTTTCGCCTCCTCTGAGAGGACTGTCAAGACTTTGCCCATGTTGAAAGGTGTCCTCAAGCCAGCAAAGGACATTTTCAAGGAAACAACCAGAGCACGGGTGCTGAACCCCAGGATTGAAAAATAAATACAAGCCTGCGCCCGGGGACCCTATGTACATTAGAGGTCAGTTACCTCTGGACTCCATGGTGGTTGCTAACGCTCGCAAACGAGCACACTCGCAGACAACAGGTGATGCTACTCCCCCAGACAAGGAGTCCAAAGTGCTGGAGACCTCGGGCAAGAGGATTGCAGCTCAAGCAGCAAACATCTGGCGCATTGCCAATACACAGGCCCTCCTGGCTCGCTACGATCGTTCACACTACGACACGCTAGAGTCACTACTCCAACATCTGCCAGACGAATACAAGGAGGCAGCGGAGCTCCTCATCAGAGAGGGACAACTTCTTACAAACGCATCCATTAAGTGCGCACTAGATGCTGCCGACACAGCTGCGAGGGCGATAAACACCAGCGTCATGTTACGCCGCCACGCTTGGTTACGAATCTCCGGATTCAAACCAGAGATTCAAAACAACATCCTGAATCAGCCAGTCAACCCCGACTACTTATTCGGACCAGAATTTGACACCACCTTAGAAATGATAAAAAAGGACACTGACACTGCAAAGTCAATGGGGGCGCTGCAAACGCAGACATTTCGTAGTGGCTCCTTTCGTCGCCCCGGGAATAGGGGAGCAGCTAGAGGACAGGGGTCACAGCAGCCATACAATAAAGGGGGCTCACAGAACACCTACGATAAGAACAACAGAGGTGGATATCGTGGCTCCAGCACCAAGGGCAGAGGACGCGGTTACGGCAACACCAGGTCCTCACCCAAGAACAAACAGTGACGCCCTCTCCCTTCCCCCCGACCACATAACACCTGTCGGGGGGAGACTCCAGCGGTTCCTGTCCACGTGGAAAGCCATCACCACGGACAGGTGGGTCAGGGATATTATCCAGCACGGTTACTGTCTCGAATTAACCTCCACTCCACCCACAATACCGCCAAAACACCGTCCTATGTCCGCAGAGCACTTAGCATTATTGCAAAACGAAGTGCTAAGTATGCTGCAAAAAGGTGCAATAGAGGTCGTGCCCGTCAACCAGCAGGGGACAGGGGTGTACTCCCTGTACTTCCTAATCCCAAAAAAGGACGGGTCGCTCAGACCTATACTAGACCTCAGCCCCCTCAACCACTACATTCTGTCAGAGCATTTTCATATGCTCACCCTACAGCAGGTTCTCCCGCTGCTCAGACAGGGAGACTTCCTCGCCACACTAGATCTCAAAGATGCGTACTTCCACATACCCATCCACCCATCACACAGGAAATATCTCAGGTTCACTATTCAGGGACAGCACTATCAATTCAAAGTCCTCCCCTTCGGCGTGACAACAGCACCCAGGGTTTTT
The DNA here is from genome assembly GCF_964204655.1 of Triturus cristatus. Taxonomy (NCBI): domain Eukaryota; kingdom Metazoa; phylum Chordata; class Amphibia; order Caudata; family Salamandridae; genus Triturus; species Triturus cristatus. The sequence continues at coordinate 298,612,270 of NC_140591.1, forward strand.
ACCAAGTGCCTAGCTACAGTGGCTGCACATCTACGGCGACGACACATTCACGTCTACCCTTACCTGGACGACTGGCTTGTTCAGGCAAAGTCAGCCCAGCAATGTGCCAGCCACATGTCCCTCACCATTCACCTCCTTCACAGTCTGGGATTCTCACTAAATTACCCAAAATCACATCTACAACCCGCAAACGTACAACAGTACCTGGGCGCCACCATAGACACTCTGGCAGCCATAGCTCAGCCAAATTTGGTGAGGATCAACAGCATGCAACTGCTGATCTCAAAGTTCAAACCACAACACTCCCTTCCTGCGAGAGTGTTCATGCAGTTGATAGGCATGATGGCCTCCTGCATTTTCATAGTCCCGCACGCGAGACTACATATGCGCCCGCTTCAGGAGTGCTTAGCACGTCAATGGAATCAGTCTCACGGGCAATTAAAAGACCTAGTGTTGGTGAGCGGTCGGGCATACAACTCTCTGCATTGGTGGAATCCAAAAAACCTTTGCAAGGGCCGACCGTTCCAGGAGCCTGTTCCACAAATAATACTGATGGCGGACGCGTCTCTCCAAGGATGGGGAGCTTATGTACTCAATTACACAGTGCAGGGACTATGGACAACACAGCAAAGGAAGATGCACATCAACCTTCTGGAACTGATGGCAATCTTCCTCGCAATGAAGGCATTCAAAGTACACTTGTGCAACAAAGTCGTGTTGATCCGGACGGACAACATGACTGCCATGTACTACATACAGAAGCAGGGAGGAACACACTCTCCACAGTTGTCTCATCTGGCTCAGAGCATGTGGAAGTGGGCCATTCAGAGGAACATATTCCTCATGGCGGAACACCTCCCAGGTAAGGACAACCAGATGGCGGATCTGCTCAGCAGACACAGCCACCAGATGCACGAATGGGAGCTGCACCCATCAGCACTCCAACCGTACTTCCAACAGTGGGGTCATCCAGAGATAGACCTATTCGCCACAAACGAAAACGCAAAATGCCAAAGCTTTGCCGCCAGGTTCCCACATCCACAATCGCAGGGCAATGCGATATGGATGAACTGGTCCGGCAGATTTGCGTACGCTTTTCCCCCAGCGCCGTTAATACCGCTGGTGGCACGCAAACTGCGACAGCACTCACTGACGCTCATCCTAGTTGCTCCAACATGGGCGCGCCAGCCATGGTACACCACCTTTCTGGAACTTTCCGTGGGGCCGCATCAACGGCTGCGGATAAAACCTGCACTCCTAACGCAGAGCCATGGCGAAATTCAGCACCCAGATCCGCAACAGCTGAACCTGGCAATCTGGCTCCTGAAGTCCTAGAGTTTGGCTACCTAAACCTGCCACCTGACTGCATGGAGATCATCAAGGAGGCCAGGAGACCCACTACCAGAGCTTGCTATGCAGCTAAATGGAAACGGTTTGTCATTTACTGCACCCACAATGACATCAACCCGCTAGACGCATCCATTCAAAACATTATCTCTTACCTCTTACACCTATACCGATGCAATCTGGCATACACCTCAATACGCATCCATTTAACCGCAATAGCAGCCTATCTCCAGAACAGGCAGCACCTCTCTTTATTCAGAGTGCCTGCCATCAAAACCTTCTTGGAGGGACTCAAACGAGTAATTCCCCCAAGACACCCGCCAGCAGCAGTGTGGAACCTCAACTTGGTCCTCTCCAGACTAATGGGTCCACCCTTTGAACCTCTCCACTCATGTGCGATTCAATTCCTCACCTGGAAAGTAGCTTTCCTAGTCGCAATCACTTCGTTAAGAAGAGTTAGTGAACTCCAGGCACTAACCATTCAAGAGCCATTCATACAGGTTCACGCAAACAGGGTCGTACTACGTACCAACCCCAAATTCCTGCCTAAAGTAATATCGCAGTTCCACATGAATCAAACTATTGAACTGCCCGTTTTCTTTCAGAATCCACAAAATGTCGCTGAAAGAATGCTCCATTCACTAGATGTAAAGAGGGCCCTCATGTACTATATTGACAGAACTAAACACTTTAGGAAGACAAAACAACTTTTCGTTGCCTTTTCTCCACAACACAAAGGCAACGCCATTTCCAAAGCAGGTATAGCCAGATGGATCGTTAAATGTATTCAAATTTGCTATCAAAAAGCTAAACGCACATTAACGATTCCCCCACGAGCCCACTCAACACGTAAGTTAGGGGGCATCCATGGCTTTCCTGGGAAACATTCCTTTACAGGAAATATGTAGAGCAGCCACATGGTCCACTTTACATACATTTACCAAACACTACTGTGTAGATGTACACTCAAAACAGCAGGCAGCTGTAGGACAGGCTGTTCTCAAAACTCTCTTTCAGACTGCTGCAGCTGGCACTGGTAGCCGCCGCTAATAGGAGGTACTGCTATGTATTCTATGCACAGATATGAATTCAGCAGCCCAAATGCCTCGAACTGAATATGCTACTTACCAGTATGCATCTGTTCTTGGCATGTAGGGCTGCTGACATTCATATCGCCCACCCTCCTCCCCGGCGCCTGTAGCAGCTGCAGCTCTCAGAATTACTGTATAGCATGGTCATCACTTCCTGTATCTACTCCATCACTGCCACAATGGCGAAAAACAATCTGGGGATGGAGAGGATGCCCATGCGCACTGTGGTCCAGGGGAGGAGTCACCTATCTCAGGATACTTCGAAGACTCTTCCAGGACAACAACGTGCAAACATCCGGACCCAACCCTAGGCGGCGATCTATGCACAGATATGAATGTCAGCAGCCCTGCATGCCAAGAACAGATGCATACTGGTAAGTAGCATATTCAATACACCAAGGCACAAATTGTGAAAAATAAATACAATTTGGTCTCTGTTGAAAAGCTAATTTTGGAAAAGATTCTCAGATCTCTATATTTGAAGACTGATTAATATGAACTGGGTTTGGATGTGATTTAGAGCACAAAGTTACCTAAATAAATCACTCCCTTGTTTATACAACGCAGAGTTTCATGGAGAATATTAGAGCACTACAGTGACATGCTATTAACCCATGAATCATTGTGAGTACATAAAGCCTTTACGCAACACTGATTGGATAGTTCCTGCCCATAGTTCATTGGCAATTGATCAAACTAAGCTTTGTCCTGTGATTGTTTAGTTGGTTCAGTTATATCTGGCTCCCTTTCCCTGGTACTTTTGGTTATTCATTTCAAGTTTGGCATAGAAAGGGTTTGTTACTTGGCTGCTCAGTAGTAAACTCTTCGACTAAATTATGAAAGAAATTGAAAAGATGACAAAATATAATTGTGTGGATGTTCTCCAGCCAAGATTGAAGAGAAATAAGGGAAACATTGAAGGTTGCCCAATTTTTAGGAGAGCAGAAGAGAGGGCCTACTGATTCAGCATAAGACGAAAGAGTGTCTTGCAGTTCTGCATCCTTTATGTGACGGTGACCGAGATAGTTGGTACAAGCGGGGATGCCTTTCTTGTATAGTTACAGTTGACCTTCAGGGGGTGTGACCCAATGAAAGCTCTTGACCCCTTTCGCAAGTGTGCTAATGCACTATGAACAGTGGAAGAGGGCAGAGTACTCACCGAGACGTGAGCATTTTTCAGAATAAAGAATCTGTCTTGAATGATAGTGGAGGGGAAAGGTGGGGCCTTCTTGTCAAGCAAGTAATGAATTTACATGCTCCTTAGGATGATTTGTGCATGGTTGGGAGAGCAAGCAAACATTACACATGCTCTTAAGGATGACTTGTGCTTTAGAGTGGCTCAACATAAAAGTTAAAAAGGCTTGTGGCAAAATGAGAAACCTTGTACCATAGTCTGAAAAGACATTTCCCTAAAGCTATAATTTTTTTATAGGGACAGCCCCATAATGTGTTTAACAGAGTTGGTATCTGTTCCTGGTAAGGACCTATTTCAAATATATTTCCAAAACCTTGTTCAACCAGGATTCAAGGAAGAGGCACTACTGAGAAACTTAATGTTGTGTGAGGACTACCAATTCGAAAATGACTGAAGAATGTGTATTATTTTTCAGACTCTGTCTGTAACCTTATTGACAATGGAATAGATGCCATGTCTAATTTGCACATTGTCATGTAAGAAATTTTAGGCTTGCTGACAATTGTTCTGATGCTGGGCATTCTGGCATTGGGCTTATACAAGGTTAGACACCTCATTAGTTATCATAGAATACATTTTTTTACTTTGTATTTTTTTTCCTCTGCTTTCTTTTGGATAGTCTCACAATAAGCATAGCATCACTTTTTATCCGCTTTCACTACTGCGTGATTAAATGTAAGTGAGGCAAAATCCCAAATGGCCATTCAAATTTAACATAATGACCAGCGGTAGCAAAAATGCAATCAAAGAAGAGGAGGAACTTGCAAACCTAAATTGACAGATTGTTTTGCATGATCGAACTCCCTCGCCACCATTAACCTGGATTAGCAGTAACAGACTCTTTCCCATTCATATTGGCAGTCATTTTGAAAGAAATAGCTAAGGGGACAAGCTTTCAGTAATCATAAGAACATGCAAATCATTACAGTTAACTCTTATATTTCAAATGTGTGTTTACTTAAAGAGCCCCTGTTACACAGCATTGGCCTGATCTTTGAGAGGTGTCAGTCTCACTGAGTTGAGGATTACATGACACCCATCTTGAAATACTAGTCAGTGGATTTGACAGTGCAACAGTAAGAATACCTGCTGCTGTTATAATATCCAAAATAGAGTAGCAGACGGGGTAGTGAAGGTAAATTATGCAACATTAGGTACATTATTTGGTAAGCAGTGCTATAAGGCAGTCGGGTAGTGTTCTGGGACATAGTGTCCTCCCAGACATGCTTGCTTCAGAGGAAGAAAACCGGGGGTGAGGGAAAATGGAAGGAAAAATACAAACCTTCCAAAATAAGTTACTTGACACAATAAGCTAAAACAAAGTTAATATCAGGGAATGCCTGGTAATCACGAGGGGCTGAGCCTTACCAACGCAATAAAGTAAAATTACCTATCTGAAAGAAACACGTTAGTTAGATTCCTCACCTTAGAATATCCCCAGGCGTCAGGCTGGATCCGGAAAGATTTTTGTAGCAATACCCCTTGCGCTTCGGTAGGCGTCGTCTGCGGCTCCGCGTCCGTCGTCGGCGTCGTGCGCCTGAATGACGTCGTCGGAGTACTTAGACGCCGCCCTCGCGCGCTGAAGTCAGTTATTCTTTTTTCCGCGCCAGTAAGCGCCAATCCGGAATGAGCTTACCCCTAGTCATTTTTTGACTAACTTTTTGACTTCTTTTGGTCTATCGACTCGACTCTGGTGCCGGTAGGATGCCTGGTTTCAAGGCCTGTGACGCTTGTCATCGCCTGATGTCGGTGACGGATCACCATCTCCGGTGCCTTTATTGCCTGGGGGCAGACCATGACGCGGAGACGTGCCTCGATTTCCAGGCCTTGACGTCGAAAGCTAGGCGGGAGCGGTCCCGTAAGCTTCTCGAGCTTCGGCACTCGGCTCCGCGCCCCTCTCGGTCCCGGCCCAGGAGGAGGTCCAAGGACCGATCGCGGAGCCGCAGCCATCGTCATCGCTCGTCAGAGTCTTCGGGTAAGTCGAAGCACTCCAAGAAGTCCAAGAGACGACATCGCTCTTCGGACTCCCCTCGCCGGTCACGCCACTCGGCTGAGGGTCAGGGTGGTCCCACCCCCGCGGCTCCGGCGGTCCCTGGGACTGACGCGACTCCGGCGGAGGTTAGCGCCTTCCTCTCGGCCATGAGGGGCCTGGCTCTGCCGTCGACGCCTGTAGGCGCGCCTTCGGGCCCCGCATGTTCGACTGGGCGACCTCGCGTGCCGGCGGCTCCGGCCCCGGCTCAGTCAACGGCTCCGGCCCCGACGCCACAGGTCCCCGAGGAATCCAGGCCTGGATCTCGGTCGGGGCCGGTCGACCTCACGACGCCTCCTCCGCCGGCGCCGACACTGGTTCCACCTCCGGCACTGTCTCCGGACGACGCCGTTCCCCGGTTTAGCCCCTGTACGGACCCGACGCCGGCACGGCACCGTCCGGCGCCGAACCCGACGCCGATGGATGACCGTTTCATCTACCGTCTGGCTCCGATCGTTCCTCCTGTTTATCAGGAATCGGATGACGGGGGCGACTGGGAGGGGTCTGAGGACCCTATGGCCCTCCAGGGTCAACTTTCACAGGACTGGGCAGACGAACTGGGGGGGTGCCAGCGGGTTGGATACCTCCCCGGACGCAGGTTTCATCTCTCCTCCGACTGTGGCCTCGGAGGAGGGTGCAGCCTTTTCAGTGGTGCTGCGCAAGGCGGCCGAAGCCCTAGGGCTGGAGTTGCCTGCTGTGGCCGTCAGGACTAACGTCCTCACAGAGGTCCTCCAACCGACAGCAAGCTCCACTGAGCCTCTGCTGCAGTTTAATGAGGCCCTCCTAGACGTTCTGCAGGGCACTTGGTCCAAGCCCTCCACAGTTCCTCCTGTGGACCGGAACGTTGCCCGGTGCCACCGCCCTGCTCCGGGCGACCCCAGTTTCCTCTCTCAACACCCCACCCCGAGAGTCTGGTTATCCAGGCCTCAACCTCCTAATCCTCCTTCCCGTCCACTCCTCCGGATCGGGAATCCAAGAGGTTGGAACAGTTTGGTAAGAAACTGTTCTCGTCCCTGAGTTTGGGGCTGCGGTCTTTAAATACCGCTTGCCTTTTGGACCGTTATTCCCACTCTCTGTGGGATACGGTGGAGGACGTGCTGCCCTTGTGCCCGGTGGAGGCCTGGGCATGACTCGCTCAAGCACTTGCTGACGGTCGAGATGCAGCACGGCACGCCATACGGTGTGGACTTGACACCACGGACTCGCTGGGTCGGGCGATTTCCACCACGGTGGCGCTTCGGCGTCACGCCTGGCTGAGGTCCACGTCATTTTCGGGGGATGTCCAGAGTTCGCTCATGGACATGCCCTTTGATGGCACTCGCCTTTTTGGTGAGAAGGCGGACCGTGCGCTGGCTCGGTTCAAGGACTTCCGGGCCACGGCCAAGTCCTTGGGTCTTTCGGCCCCGCGGCCGCAAACTTCCGCCTTTCGTCCCTTTCGTGGCCAAGGAAGGGGCGCCTCCTCACGTCCGCCCAGCCACCGGCTGCAGAACCAACCTGCACGCGGATGTGGATTCCGCCGAGGCGGTACTGGAGGTCAACGTGCCGGCCAGTCCACATCCACCCCGGCAGCATCCGCCTCAAAGCCCTCCTAGTCCGAGCTTTCAGGCCCATACAACGCCAGTGGGCGGCAGAGTTCGCCATCACCTGCTCCACTGGCGCTCCATCACGTCGGACAGGTGGGTGCTGCAAATCGTCCGAAGGGGCTACTCCCTCCCCTTCGAGACGACCCCTCCAGCCATGCCACCGCTGAACCACCGTATGTCGGGGGATCATTTGCATCTTCTACGAGAGGAAGTTTCGGCCCTCTTGGCCAAAGAGGCCGTCGAGCGCGTTCCTGGTCCAGAAGTAGCTCGTGGTTGTTATTCCCACTACTTTCTGGTTCCCAAGAAGGACAAAGGGGGCCTACACCCGATCTTGGACCTCCGGAGCGTGAACTCCTTCATCCGGAAGGACCGGTTCAAGATGCTCACCTTAGCTCAGGTTCTGGCTGCCCTAGACCCTGGAGACTGGATGGTAGCGTTGGACTTGCAGGACGCTTATTTCCACATCCCCGTCCTGCCGGCCCACCGGCGTTACCTGCGGTTCACGGTGGGTCAGGAGCACTTTCAGTTCACCGTGCTCCCCTTCGGCCTCACCAGTGCCCCTCGGGTGTTCACGAAAGTGATGGCGGTGGTCGCAGCTCATCTGCGCCGATCAGGGGTTCCAGTCTTCCCCTATCTCGACGACTGGCTGTTGAAGGCGGGCTCGCCCCAGCAAGTCGTCTCATACCTCCAGACTACGGCCAACCTCCTGCACTCGCTGGGGTTCTCCATCAATGTGCCAAAGTCGCACCCGAGTCCCTCCCAGAAGCTCCTTTTCATTGGGGCGGTTATCGATTCGGCGCAGTTCCGGGTCTAACCGCCGGAACAGCGGGTCTGGGACATTCAGGCCCTGATTTCCATCTTCCGGCCTCTGTCCTGGGTTTCGGTCAGGTTGGTGCTGCGGCTTCTGGGGCTGATGGCCTCCTGCATCCTGTTGGTACCTCACGCCAGGTGGCGGATGCGGGCTCTGCAGTGGGACCTGAATTTTCAGTGGGCCCAGCATCGAGGCAACCTGTCCGACCATGTCTTGATCTCGAAGGGCACTGCGAACCAGCTGCAGTGGTGGCTCACGAATCGCGATTGGGTCAGCAGCAGATCCCTCTCCCTACCCCAACCGGAGTATGTCATAGTGACAGATGCGTCCCTCCTGGGATGGGGGGGCCATATGGGAGAGGCGGAGATCAGAGGACTCTGGTCTCCGGCGGAGACTCGGCTCCATATCAACCTATTGGAGCTGAGGGCGATCCGACTTGCACTAAAAGCCTTCCTTCCCTCTGTCCGGGGAAGTGTTGTGCAGGTGTTCACGGACAACACCACCGCCATGTGGTATTGCAACAAACAGGGCGGGGTGGGGTCGTGGACCCTTTGTCAGGAGGCTCTGCGCCTCTGGACATGGCTGGAACATCAGGGCATCACCCTGGTGGTTCAACATCTGGCGGGCTCTCTGAACGCTAGAGCAGACGAACTCAGCCGCCGGTGCATGATGGATCACGAATGGCGTCTGAACTCGGACGTGGCGCAAGGTCTCTTTCTGCAGTGGGGAGAGCCTTGGTTAGATCTATTCGCCACCGAAGAGAACGCGCAATGTCAGCAGTTCTGCGCGTTGGAGTTTCCAAGGCGGCACTCCCTCGGGGACGCCTTTCGTCGCGATGGGAGTTTCGGTCTGTTGTACGCCTTTCCGCCTATACCACTTCTGCCCAGAGTGCTGAAGAAGATCAGGCGCGACCGGGCCCAAGTCATCTTAGTGGTTCCGGATTGGGCACGAAGGTACTGGTATCCCGAGCTACTCAGTATGTCCATCGATCCCCCGATACGACTGCCTCTTCAGGAGGACCTTCTGTCGCAGCAACAGGGGACGGTCCTCCACCCAAACCTGTCCAGCCTCCACCTCCATGCGTGGAGATTGAGCGGCGACAGTTGATGCCATTTGACTTGCCTCCTGAAGTCTGTGATGTCATTCTGGCAGCCAGGCGTCCCTCCACAAAGACGGTATACGGCTTCCGGTGGAACAAATTTGTGGCATGGTGCACAGCAAGGGCTGTGGATCCCCTTTCTGCCCCTCTTTCTGAGGTTCTCCTCTTTCTTCTTTCTTTGGCCCAGCAGGGCTCTGCTCTGGGCACCTTGAAGGGTTATCTTGCTGCAATCTCTGCTTTCTTAAGGCTTCCTGATCAGCCTTCTCTTTTCAAGTCCCCTGTTTCACGTTTTCTCAAGGGCATTACTCATATGTTCCCTCCTGTTCCATTCGTAATGCCTCAGTGGGACTTGTACCTTGTTCTCACTTTTCTGATGTGCGCTCTCTTTGAGCCCCTTCACAACTGTCTCATTTGTCTACTAACTCTGAAAACTGCCTTCCTGGTGGCTATCACCTCCGCTAGGCGGGTGAGTGAGCTCCAGGCTCTGTCAGCTAAGCCTCCCTTCATTTCGGTTCATCCGGATAAGGTTGTCCTCCGGACACGTCCTTCTTTTCTTCCTAAAGTCGTGACTCCCTTTCACATCGGGCAATCTGTCACGCTGCCCACCTTCTTTCCGCCTCCGCATCCTTCAAAAGATGAAGAGAGGCTCCACCGTCTGGACCCAAAACGTGCGCTGTCCTTTTATTTGGACCGCACAAAACAGTTCTGGGTGGACGACCAACTTTTTGTTGGATATGTAGGTGCTAAGAAGGGTAAAGCTGTGCACAAGCGGACCATCTCGCGATGGGTCGTGTTGTGTATTAAACTCTGCTATTCCTTGGCGAAAAAGGTCCCTCCTGTTGGGCTGAGAGCCCATTCCACCCGGGCCACAGCGGCGACAACTGCCCTGGGACGGGGAGTCCCCTTGCAGGACATCTGTCAGGTGGCGACGTGGGCTACACTGCACACGTTCGCCAAGCACTATTGCCTGGACAGCCAAGTCCGGAGAGAAGGCCGCTTTGGCCGTTCTGTTCTCCAGGACTTTCTGGTGTGATCTTGGTTCGCAGACCCACCTCCGTGGTTGGTATTGCTGGGGTATCTCTTCTAAGGTGAGGAATCTAACTAACGTGTTTCTTTCAGATGAACAAGTTACTTACCTTTGGTAACGATGTATCTGTAAGAAACATTAGTTAGTTAGATTCCTCACCGACCCACCCAGCCTCCCCGTTCTGCGAACCGACATCTAGGGTTAAGGTTCTCCCTTTCAGGGCCCTAGATTTTTTGGCACCAGTGTCGGTCTCTTGCATGGCTCAGCGTCCCTGGCGCGGAAAGCTATGTACAAGAACTGACGCCAGCGCGCGAGGGCGGTGTCTAAGTACTCCGACGTCATTCCGGCGCACGACGCCGACAACGGACGCGGAGCCGCAGACGATGCCTACCGACGCGCAAGGGGTATTGTTACAAAAATCTTTCCGGATCCAGCCTGACGCCTGGGGATATTCTAAGGTGAGGAATCTAACTAACTAATGTTTCTTACAGATACATCGTTACCGAAGGTAAGTAACTTGTTCTTTAAGTAGTTTTTTTTGCAAGAAAAACAAGAAAAGGTGGAACCCTAAATGCTTATGTCCTGTACAACAGACATTTACCTCTGGAGCTCTGTCTGAGGTACTGTATTGCACTAAAAACTCCTCAGTCTGCTGTGAAAACACTGCATCTTCTTTTCAAAATCCACTATGTACATACATTGAATCTCCCCCACTTCCCTCTTGTGGCACCTTTTTGTAATACAGAAATGTGCTAGAGTGGCCTAAAAATTATTTACATTACTTACGATTTCAATGTTTTTCATAATACAAACTTTTCTGTCCTTCATGTGCAGCTTGAGGTTTGCATTTTCTCTGTTTTGTTTTATCAAAAAGCAAAATACGTGCTAATTTAGGGTGTCCAGATTTTCATAACGTAAAAACGGCCTAGCTATTGACCTAGAAATAGGACTAAATGTTGGCACTAACCAGTGCGGTCAACAGTGAGTCCTATTTCTAGGTCAGTGGTTCTATATATATATATATATATCTCAGGACAGCCCTGTCAGAAAGTGGCTCTGTATATACTGTTCCCAAATAGGTACAGGGTGTACAGAGTCCACAGTCCCCAGAGGTTTGGCAGAGGCTAAAGTTAGATATGACCTTACTCTCTAAAGTGGTAGCTTGGTCGAGCTTTAAGGCAGTATCAGAGGACAGTGTAAAGCATTTGTTGTACACACTCAGTCAGCAAATGGTCTCACACACTCAAGAACTGAACTCTAGGCCAATGGTTTATATAAAAAATATGTCTGTTTTATTTTAGAACCAACAATAGGAATTAAAATATACTTTCTCAGAATGAGAGGCTTTATATAAATACTTTTGCTATAGGCAATTGACTTTTGTAGAAAGTTACAAGTTGTTGCAATAGGCAACACAGTTTTAAACACAACAATGCATTGAGTTCAATGGAAGATTCAAGTTATTTGCAACATATTACTTTCAGGATTACTTTTGGGATTCCAGGACTGGATCCTAGATTTAGTCCTAGGACAGTACTTAGAAACAAGTGATAAAAGTCGACTTGGTTACTACTAGGATTTTTAAGTAATATTTTGCTATTTTGAAAGTTGACAGAAGAAATTTCATAGAAACAGTCAATGATTCCCTATGGAAGAAAATTCAAGTTGCAGGTATAGTATGTTCTCGTTACTTTTGTAATCCAGTACTGGGTGCCTAGACTCAGTACTGGGACCTTTATCCAAAACAGGTAAGTAATTAAGTTTTCAGAAATTATACGATTTTAAAGAATATTTAAGGTTTGCAGAAATTGACACTTAGAAGAAATTTCACAGAAAAACAGTAAATGATATCCTATGGGAGAAAATTGGGTTACTGGTAAGTACAGTTGTAAGTATTTTTCAGAGTCAGTGCTGGGCACCAAGATCCAGCACTGGGAGCTCACCTAATAGCAGGTGAGTGTTTTCGTTACTTGGCTGATTTTTGGTGAATATTTTGAGTTTTGAAAACTCCACACTGAAGAAATTTCTGAAGAAAACAGTCAATGTTACCCTATGGAGAAAATTGAGTTATCGGTTTAAAGGTAAATACTTGACTGGCAGAGTTAGGGTTCTGGGCATAGACTCTGGGGTCTCCCAGTGTCAGGTAGGTACAGTTGATTCACCCTCAGCGGCACAGGGGCAGCCGGTTACAGAGAGAGTTAGGCCCAATGTTATCCTATGAGAGGTAGGGGGGCCTTGGTTGGTGGCTGCTGACTAGCAGGCCACGCGGCTGTGGGAGCTGGGCTCCTTGTCACTTGCTCATGGCAAGTGGGGGAAGTAGATAGGTGTAGAGGTTACACTGCCATGGCCACTCGGGCGGCTGGGTGCAGGGTGCTTTTGAGCCTTCAGGCGCTCAATTGAGTTCAATGGGAAAGCTCTGGTTTAGAAAAAGACTGCAAGCTTGGGGACGAAGATTCTTCAGGTGCCACCACCACTTCGAGAGGTAAGTTGGGTAGTTGGAGGATAGGTAGGTAACCGCCGTGGGGTCGTCCTCGTGGTCTTTGTTCACTCCGGCACAGGCCAGGCTTGGCGGGTGCAGAGTGTGAAGGGTTCGCAGTTCCGGGCTGATGCCAGGGATTAGAAGTAGATTTTGAGTAGAGCCTCTACTCATGGGAGCCCCAGGGGCTTAGAGCCAAAAGGTAGCCAGGTCCTCCGGGGTTTGTGAGGTTGATGGCCACAAGAGATGCCGGGATGTAGCAGGAGCAGGTACGAGCGTCGACAGGCCGGTAGGGCTGGGGCCAAAGCAGTTGGTGTCTTCCTCTTTTTAGCAGCTGCAGGGCAGGTCTTCTTTCTTCTTGCCCTTCTCTGTATTTCGGAATCTGGGGAAGGAAGGTTCAGGGTGCCCCTAAATATTAGATTTAGTGGCGTTCCAGGTAGGTGAAGGGCAGGGACCAATGGGTCCCTGTCCTGGGGTGGGAACACCCCCTATCCTTCTTCTCTCCTGTGGGGGGGGGGGCAGTAGCCTAGTCCTGATTTGGCAGGGGTCCCCATCTTCAAGATGGCGAGGGCCCAGAGATGTGCTTCACCTCGCCTCCCCCACCTGAGGGGTGGGGTTGGCAGGCTGGCACATCCCCTGTCCTTATTTGGGGTTTCCGGCCAAGCTTCCCACCAGAGTGTGGGGGGTTGCAGTGGCCTGGGGAAGTTCACAGAGGCGGCATGCCTTTGAAGCTTCCCCCGGCCCATCCTGGGGGAAGAGATTTAGCACCTCGCCCGGGATGTGCATTGTTGCAGTCCCAGGAGAGCAGGGACTCTCCTACCCAGGGGGCCAGCAACATGTCTGCTGTGTGGCAGCCTAGGCAGCCTCTCAGACCAGACGTGTATTGTAGGTTAGGTTTCAGGGGGCATCTCTAAGATGCCCTCTGGGGGGCTTGGTACATTAAATCACATACTGGCATCAGTGCCGGTTTAATGTGCTGAGAAGCTTGATACCAAACTTCTCAGTCTTCAGTGTTGCCATTATAGTGCTGTGGAGTTCGTGTTTGACGAGCTCTCAGCACCATGTACTCTTAAATGGCAGCACTGCACTTACAGTGCCCAGGAATGGACCTGGGTACTGTAGGGGCACAGGGCTCCTGCTCCTGTGCCCACACCACTGGCATAGGGCACCCAGCTAGAGGGGTGGCTGATGTATGCAAGGGCACTGTAGGTGGTGGGCATAGCACACAGGGATGTGTGCCCCTGCCTTGGCACACAGGGATGTGTGCCAAGGCAGAGGAAGTCTTTAATTTGTATGCTACTGACACACCACGGCTATGCTGGGGTGTGTTGCAAGGGCAGCTTTGTGATTTCGGCATCAAGGGATGTACTCTGCACGGGCTGATTCACCCCTCATTAAATTCTGCTGAATGAGGTCAGGCAGCACAGTAGGAGACTCTTTTAAACAAAACTCTGTCCCTGGTGTGAAGAGAGGGCCGGCCGGTGTGAACATGAGCCTTTACAGCACAGTGGTAAATGCGCATGCTCACCCGAACCTCTCACAAACCCAGTACGTGTATTTATTTTAGTAAAAAGTGTCTGGACGCGTATTTATTTTTGTAAAAAGTGTTGAAATGCCTTGACAGTTCTCGAAAAACCAGGACTGTCTGGGCTAATCCAGGACGTCTGATTACCCTGTGCTAGTTTGTAGTGCTACGGGCCATGAATGTCTGCTGTGCATCCACTGCCTTTTGTCAATAAAAGTAGGTAGATCACGTGGAAGGGCAAGAATGCACACACAGGGAGAACCCATCGAGGGAAATGGAGAACACGCCCTTTAAGTTCTTCCCTAAGTGACCACATAGGTTTGCCCAACAGGACAACCATCTAGTCTGTAACCGCTTTGTGAAAGATCACAGCACCGAGGGCTGCAAAGCTTGCACCAAATTCCTCCCAAAGATGTTGAGACTAGGGGAAGCAAAGGAAGGCACACTATTCCACCATGCAGACACAAAAGAAAGAGACGAAAGTCAAAACATAAAGAACCCCATGGATCCCATTGCAGGATACTAGTGGAGGGCATTGCAGGAAAGTGGGTTTCTGTTGCAGTAGCCCCCCCCACTTTTTGCCAGACTACTGACTTGATGTGCCCTGGGTCCCTGCCAATCAGGTTCCCAGGGCTTGTGCCAAAAACTAACCCAATTGGCATCTCTAGCCACAGGTCAGCCCCTGGTAAATGGTACCACAGCTACTCAGGGCACTGTGACCAGGGACGACCTCTAAGGGCTGCAGCACTTATTGGCCACCTTTAGAGGCCCTGTACCTTTACACGCACACACACACTGCCTATGCAGGCTGTGTGTTTTGGTGCAGAACAAAGTGAAGAGTCGACATGGCACATATCCTGTGTGCCATGCCTACAACCCACTGCCCTGGCATAGGTCAGCCACCCTCTAGCTGGGTGCACTATACCGGTGGTGAGGGTACAAGTGCATGAGCCCTGTACCCCTACAGTGTCGAAGTCCATTCTTGGACACTGTAAGTGCAGTGCTGCCATTAAGAGTATATGATGCTGGGAGTTTGGCATTACGAACTCTACAGCACCCTAATGGCTACACTGAAAACTGAGAAGTTTGGTATCAAACTTCTCAGCACATTAAACCCATACTGATGCCAGTGTGGGATTTAATGAATAATGCCCACAAAGGGCCTCTTAGAGATGCCCTCCTGAAAAACGACCAGCCTCTGGTGGGTTCCCTGACTGGTACATACCAGACTGCCACCACAGCACATGTTTCTGGACTCCTGGGGTGGGAGCCTTCGCTCCCTGAGCCCCGAAACAAAGCCTTTCCTGGGCGGAGGTGTTCACAACTCTGCCAGACCAGGAAGAGCCATTTGTGGCAGGGGAGCTTCAAAGGCCTTGCAGCCTTTGCAATGCAACCCCCAGACTCTCCTTCTATCAGTAGCAGGCCCCTTCCTGTCTCCCCTCCTTTTCGGCGGGAAGACAGGTGTGAAAAATTAGCCAGCCCAGAAGGTGTGCCCACCTCTGCCAACTCCACCCCTCAAGTGGGGGAGGCTAGGTGAAGCCCACTCTCCAGTGCCAGCCATCTTGCAGATGGCAGGCACTCCCCAATCAGTATTAGGGATTGTGTTCACCCCCCACGTGGGGTGAGCACACCAAGCGTGTAGTCACCCTAAGGCCAGTAGCCCATTGGCTACTGACCTCAAGACCCCTAAAACACTTCCTAAATACAGTATTTAGGGGGCAGGCCTGAACCAAGAAAGCAGATTCCGGCAACCTAAAAAGAAAACGGATGAAAGAAGACGCCCAGCAGAGGAGACTGCAGAAAACAACTGACTTGGCCCCAGCACTACCGGCCATTGTGCAGTTTCCTGCGCCAAAAATCGTCTTGTCCTGCAGCCAGTGACCTCCAGAACCCCTGAGAGGACTGACTGCCTTCAGGAAAGACTGGATCTCCTGTGAACAGCAGCTCTGTTCAAAAGAAACTCAGAAAACAGACTTCGAGCCTGCTGAGGACAAAAAAACACGACGTCTGGAACTACCACTTCACCCGTTGCCTACGGCCCAAGTTCGAGTGGCCCACCGGTCCCAGTGAGGTCCCTCAGCGCTCCAGAGTCCGAGTCCACCGTGGGTTGACCCCTCCAGGACTCCCCAACGTCGCCTGCAGCCTCTGCACGGAGACCCCCACAACCGCGAGTGGCCTGGTAAGATGAAATCTGACCTCAAAAGACACCCCTGCATCCAGCCGCCCTGCGCCCTGGAGAAAAGAACCTGAGGTGCACCTATGTCTCCGAGCCCTCCTACTTACCTGCCCAGCTGTTGGTTCCTCCCGGAAGTCTTCCTGGACCGAGCCTGCAGCTAAAAACCCAAACCGAAAATCCCCATTGAAAACAGGGCACCCGATGCCAAAACAACACCCAGCCGCCGCTGCGGGTGCACTTTGTGTGCTAAACCGGATCCCCCCTTTCCCTGAGCCTAACCCCAGGAGCTTTGCTCCCACAACCAAGTGGCCTGCTTGTCAGACGCCACCAACAGGAGGCCCCCTATCCCCCATTGGATAACATTGGGCCTCAGCACCCGGCTGCCCTAGTGCCGCTGAGGGCGTAACAAGAGTGCATCCTTGACCCTGGGGGACCTCTGAGTCTACCCCTGGAACCTCAACTCCCACTACCAAATACTTACCTTAAAACCGATAACACTATTTCCCTCATAGGATAACATTGACTGTTTTTCTTGGAAAAGGTTTTAAGTGTGGACTTTTAAAACCTAAAGAAAATCTTTGAAATTGCACTAACTAACTAACGATTTTACCTACCTGTTTGCAGGAAATGTCCTAGAGGAGTATCCATGTATACTATGAGTAAGAAAAGTAATGTCAAAAGTAACTTAACTGTAATTTTACTGTAAAGCCCATTCAAGCCTATGTACTGTATTCACAATTATTGCATTTCTCTGAAACCATACTGTAAGTCAAAACAAAGTGCATATACAATTTCAATTCAAACTGTTTACAAACTGCATTACTACTGTGGTTCAGTGGTGGGGTCTACGACTTAGCATTTGCTGATGCCACTTCGTCAATCAGTGACTATACGAGTAAATCCAAAGATTGCCTTTAGTTGACTTTGGGCCACCTGAGGCCCAGCCGAATCGTGTTGATCACCGCAGCCTGCACCTGCAGGGGGACTCTGTCCCCCAGCATTCTCTGTGGTACGGAAGTCAGGCCCAGCCCTCCTGAAGCCGTAAAGGGAGTGACTCACTCCCACAGCGCGAGACGAGCATGGTCGGGCAAAGCCCTGCAGCCGATCGAGACAGGACTGGGACCCCCTTTGTGGTTCCACCGTAGGAGGGACTCCAAATGTTTGGGGACATGGAAAGGTACTGTGCAAATTTCAAGGCTGACTTTTTTTAAGGACACAAATTATCTTTTTCATTTCCACCATATTGGATTAAACCTTGTGGCTGGGATGGAGGAAAACGCAAGACAAACCTAGCACCTCCGGTCACCGACCGGCTCCACCCTTGAGGGGTTTTTACTTCGGACTGTCAGAGTTTTAAACAAAGAAATAGAACTGGCCTAACGTAGGATGCCTCTTACCTCATACACACACACATAGATATATATATATATATATATATATATATATATATATATATATATACACACACACTCCCTACACACCCACTCCATTACCACCCCCCCCCCCCCCAGGTTCAACAAGTGGCTCAACCAATAGATCCTCTATCCCCCATTGTTGTCTGTAACCATCCTGCCAGCCACCTTCAAACCGGGACGCAGAGTCAGGGTGGGGATTAAAGTTTAAAACCTAAGCAGGGGGGGGGGGGGGGAGAACTGGGAACTTCTAAGAAACAACGCTTGGTCAACCTAAAGCATATACATCACCGGAGAGTGTACTCCATACACAATGGTCTTAGTGGGAGTTCCTCCCCTAGAAGAAGGTAAACTAGAATCTTGTCAGTCTCATCAATAAAGCTGCTTATTGGTGCATGAGGAATGCATATTGTGAATCAGCCATTGTCAATAAAATTGTCATGGCCCGTGGAGTAAATTGGGTTGGCCCCACAGTGAAATCTGCTGAGGGAGATTGTATAGTTTTAAGGACCCAGAGTGCGTAGGTATTCTCCTGTCACATCTGAATTCTGTTAATCCAATCTTCAGCAAGATAAGGGCTCACCCATTAGGGTTCTTTCATCCACCTGGTCTTATTTAAACATTCAGGGTAACTGAATGAACAGATCCCCACAACATGTGCCCTCAATGGTGAACTTTGCCCACCCCAACCGATTTGAACCATTATCAGGGGTTACAAAAACATACTGACACCTGAACCAGAGTAGTTAATTGGAGGTAACCAACAAAGAGGAGTTTGCTATTGCAGGGCCCTTTTCAGTTTCACCTTGGTCCTGGGTAAAAAAACAGAGATTTTGCTTCACAAAATGAAAACAAGTTATTAGGAGATGAGCAATTAATGCTGAAGGGAGCAGTGAAGAGTCTACACAGGGACAGGAGTATTTCCAAAAGGAATATTATGATTCATTTTAAATAAAGATTATAGTTAAGGTACTCACACTCAGGGAAACTTATGTCATCCTACGTTTACAGGTAGAGGCAAGGGGAGCACTATTGATTTTGCGCGCTTAACAGATGCCCTTGCAGACCAACGTTTGCAGTATGAGGTGTGCCCACTTCCATTTAGTGATCACAACCCCATCTCTTTGTTTTGAGTTCAGCCTTTCGGTAGGGACATTGCTAATAAATAAGACTCCTGTCAATTATTCAGCAAATAAAGGGGTTCGTATAAATTGGAGGAATATTAATCGAGATAAGCTTTTTAGCAATCTCTCTAGTAAGGCTCTTAATGACATTTGCTGTCTCTCACTGGACATGGCTCCAGATAAGTTTGGAGGGTTTTACTAAAATTAGTACATTTGTGGCCTCGGAGCTGTGTACAACCAAGCCACTAAAATCACTCTCCCCCCCCCCCCCCCCCCACCGCCCCCCCCCCCCCTACTTCTTGGTTTAGTCCTAAATGTACAGCAGCTCACAAAATCCTAAAATAAACTACTAATAAAGTTCAGTGAAATTTAGAGAACATTAGAGCAGCGAGAAAATAACTACAGGCTAACCTTAGAAACGAGCATTGGCATAGCCAATAGGTCTTGCCTTTGGGACCTTGTAAGTGTTTAGCCATGCAACAGTTGATGTTGTTGCACCAAGGATATTGTGCTGCATAACTAAATACTTATAAGGTCCCAAAAGCGAGACCTATTGGCTATGCCAATGCTTGTTTCTCTCTTTCTGTTGATCTCTGCTTTCTCTCCTCTCTCTCTCACTGGGTTTCTCGTCAGCAGTCTGTCTCCCACTCAGAGGCGCAACTAGAGCCAAATTTCGGGGTGGGCTAATACAAATTTCGGGGGGGGGGGGGCAGCGGCTAAATCTTCCAGTAATAGGCAGAGTGGAGCTGCAGGAGCTCTAAGAAGGTGTGAAAACACAACAAAGCGTTGTTAGCATGTAAATGGTCTTTTAAAGATCTGGGAAGCTGACCCAGTCCTGGCTGACACACACAACGGGGGTGGGTCTGAAGCCCATTGAGCCCAATGGACGTTGCGCGCCTGCTCCCACTTCCACTGTCTCCCACCTCTCTTTGTGAAATCTCCCTTGGGGGTTCCGAGTGAGTCGCCCTGTTGCCTTTGCTAGAACCTGCACAGTCACTCCACCCCTCCCGCGCCAGGAGTACTTGAAGGCACGCTTCTCACCAGCTACGGGGTTCTTTGTGAAGCGACGGCAGCTGTGAATCACAGCTTTACCCACAATCGCCAGCGCAGAGACACATTAACACAACTGTGTGCACACTCCACGATCAGACCCAGGGGGCGGGAGGAGGGGCAACGGGAAGAGCCGCACGTGGACAAAATAGATGGAATAACATTCAGCAACTCTACCCTATCAGAACTCGTGCATAAGACTGTCTGTGCAAGAGGCTGGAGGGGGTGACATCGCGTCACCGAAGTGTGGGTTGTCTTTCAACGTCCAGATATTGTAGGATCGAGAGCATTTTATTCCTTATAACGTGATCGCGGGCACACACCCCTGTTCAATGTCTTGCAGTGACCCCAAAAAGAGCACAAGGATTGCAGTGGAAACATCGCGCCTTGCTGCTCAGTCTCAAAGCGCCTTCAAAGATTTGTAGGGTCCCGAGTCCCGTCCACAATCTACACCCCTTCCGCACCTTGGTTACCACGCGTCCTTGCTGCAGCCTACTCTCTACACTACTATGCGCACAGTGCTTGTCTGCAGGTTGAGCAAGGACGCTGATTCATCAAAATGCCTGGGGTGGCGGAAGTGACATCACACTTCTTGATCCCCAAAATGGCCTGCCAGCAAGTGATAACAGATGGCCTTCTTACCGTATTACATTGCATCAACTTCCACTCTGATGCCATCACAGAGCTCCATGAACCCACGCGCAGGAATACTCAGTGCAGGCAGGTTCATGCAGCTTGTTAAAAGGACACATTGAGCTATTTTGTTGGGGTTTTGTGAGAGGAAAGATTCTATGCGACTCTAGCACAATGTTTAAGAATTAAAAATGAAAGACGATGTGAAAGAATACATGATTTGTGCATTCTTATCCAGCCCCACACCTGACTGTATTGGAATGTGTGCACTTGACTTGTGCAGTAAGACAGCTCTTCCTGTAGAAAAAGGCAGGCCTATCAATACCGGAAGTCGTTGCACATGTTGAACAGGGCGGTACTTACAGTGCAAAAAAAGCCATAGGTAAAGGGAAACATGTTAAACTCCAGATGTGTAAGATCTGCTGTGTTCAAATTAGATTCTATTTATTCTTTTATCCTGGCATAATATAATAAACAAATCTGTACAACATGCTGAGTAGTCTTTGTATTTTGTTTGATTTCAATATTGGAGACAATTTGAATATATTTCCGTGTTACGATTTCCTGTAAATTTTGAAATGCTCACAGTATGCAGTCTTGTTTGAAATGCATATTTAAATAAAAATGAGCGCATGGTGGCCACGTTTAGGGTTGCAAGAGCAGCGCAAGGGTGGTCTCCAAACTTTCTTCCCAAGGTCTGAACCTATGGCTCCCTCCGAGCTGCTTTACTATGATGCCCAAGCTTGCAGAGTCAGGGATTCTTTTTTCTCGTGATATTTTTGTGGGTTTCTTCAGGGCTGTGCAGCCAGGAGAGAGCAGAACACGTTTTCCTCCTCATACTTTCCACAGGGCTCTTTTGCAGGCTTCCCAGGGAGAGATAGCAGGGGAGGGAGAGGGGAGGAAAGCCCAGAACGGCAGACCATGCCTTGCAGGGAGTGAGTGGCTTTGACATCCCCCAGGTTGCATATCAGCCATCTGCTGAGCGAGAGCCGATGCAAACAGAAATGTGGGGACGCGCCTTCTAATAAAAGCGGCAGGAAACCTGAGCCTAAAGAGATGGCCCCTGCGCGCCGCTGCTGGCTCCCGAGAGCAAAACGCGCTGGGAGTAAACATTTCCCAAAATGCTGTGACATCCACACGCCTTTGGCCAATTGCGTGCTAAAGCCAGTCGCAAAGGCCACTAGCGTGTGAGCACCACATGCACGAGCTTCTACAAAAGCTGAAGTGATTGCAAGAGGCCGATTTCCTAGAGCAACGCATGCACGCTGCATGCTGATTTCCTAGAGCAGCTAGGCCCAACCTAAAAAGGCATGAGATTAGACCCAAGGCTTGAGAGGATTTAGAAAAAACGGGCAATTTGAGAAACACAAAATTATTCTGGGAAGTTAACAGGCCCTTTGTCACAGGGAATTCCCCTCCCCCTTCCCCCCACCCCCACCCCCCCACACACACACAACGGTATTGAGTGTAGCATCCCTGAACAGTACTACAGGACTGGCTTAATCATTTCCCTACAGTTTGTAACTGATCAAGAGGGGAGTGACCACGATAATGCTATGAGGCCTGATCCCCCGCTCATAAGGGAGGACTGGTTAGTTGCTCTTATAAGTCTTCCTTCTGTTGTTGCAGCCATCCAGACTGTAGCCATTGGTAAAGCTGCAGGCCCTGATGGGGTTCCAATGAATTTTTTCAACACAATTGAATTTTAAGCCCCTCTTTTAATGAATGTCTTGAGGACTCAAACCCAGTCAGGGGCAGACATCTATTAACGACTGTCACACGAGGTAACTGCCCTGATTCAAGATGTTCACTAGTTAAGCACGGCACCCTACGAGTTTGATGAGAATCTAAAGAACCAATAGTCCTGCCTGGTCTATAGAAAATCTCAGTGGAAGGGCAACTATCCCCGATATTCCCGTGATCGGGCGGGGTGCAACCTCAAGAAGTTTGCCTGCTTGCCAAGGGCTATTGAAGTTAACCCTCACACAGTTTCCCCCCCCCAGGTTTCCTGTCCTTACCTACCCAGCTTACCCTGCGGGCTATGGAGTCTGCTACCCCCTACTACAGGGAAAATGTACACTAAACCAATGCACCACCTTGTTCTTGAGTTCTTAACATGCTCTACCCCTAGGGGTGGAGCAGGGAGGGACATTCCCTAAAACAACTACATAGGGTGTTGCTTCTGGGGGCAAGTTAAGCTCACCCCATAACTTAATGTGAAGCCCAGGAGACCAGCCACCCCCCGTCAGCACCCAATAGACGAGGGCAAGTAACTGCATCCAAGACTCTGCTCCATCATCTGGTATAGGAACAACCAGGGTCGTATCCGTGGCTGGGACAACATGAGTTAGCCTTGGTTCCCTCTCCTGACAAGAGGACTCAGGTGGACCTTGCTCCACACTGGTCCCACCTGTAGGAAGGTGGATATCTGACTATGGTTACCCCCAACTTTTTGCCTAGTGTCTAGCTGGTTTTTCGACTTAGTTGGCCTGAGATCCTGCCATTCAGGGTCTCAGGCTGTCTGCTCTCTCTTTAAAATGGACTCCATGTACCCTAGGTACATTCCCAATTGGTAAGGATCACCTTATTGGACCCTGTACAGTGTACCCTAGGTACCCAGGGCATAGGTGTACCCTAGGCCTCCCAGGGGCTGCAGCATGTATTATGCCACCCCTGGTCTGGCCTTCCAATCAGACACAACTGGCTGATCACTCAGCTGGGGCAAGGTCGTGTAATCACCCCTTGCTTAGATATAGTATGCCTATATCTACCCTTATATATAGACACATGTGTACCTATCAGTCACTCCTATGGCAGGCCTTAACAATCCTGGAGGCAGAGTGCTTGGTAACATGTGAGATGGTGATCTAGCATGAGCTGAGCCTGTCTGCAGCTTTCGGAACCATGTCCTTATAGCTGTTCTATGATATAGCCTACCATATACTCTTAAAGTGCCTTATAATCTTAAACGGTTATGGTAACTATGGTTTGGCTTTATCAAAACATGTTGTGTAAGGTGTCTAACACTTTGGAATAATACCCCCATACCATTTCTGGTGATGAGGATATTATTCCTCCCTTCTAGAGGGAGAGACATGTTAAAATCCTACTTTGCTGTTCAACTCTGACCAGAGCCTCAGCATCACAAAATGGATGCTGCTGCCACGACACAAGTCTGACCTCCTGCAGCTGGGAGTGATCCCAGCCAGGGAGGCCTGGACAATAGGTTTCCTGCTTGGGGAGGTGCTAGCACCTCCCCAGACAGCCTTTAGTGTATTGGGGCAGGGTGGGCTGAAAGGAATGAGACATGCCTGGGGCACACAAGGTGTTCCTTGCATAGTCCAGTTCAAACCGGCGCGGGGGCACTCCAGCCCCAGCTCTGGCGCGAAACTGGACAAAGGGAAGTGGGTGTAACCACCCCCTCCCAGGTCCCACCCATAAGGCGTGACCTAGCAGGTATCCCAGCCCCCCAGATTAGTATAAGAGTGGGAGTTGGGCCTCAAGACTTTAGATTATCCTGAACCTGCAAACTTGAACAGAAACTCTGGACCTTCGACATGCGACGAAAGAAGAAGACTGAAGAATCTCCCTTGTAGCCAAGGAGTGGCTACCCTGTGCAAACAGGCACCATCAAGAGACTACCCTTTGCTTTGCCCACGTTCTACGAGGAACCGACTGCAGAGCCCGACCAGAGCCTTGACTTCCAGACTTCTCCGACCCTGATCCACATCGACAGCAAAGCTGAGATCCGTGGAGGCGACGAGCGACGTGGGACCGGCTACCTGGGAAAAGTGGCTAGTAACTTAAAGCGCAGCTTCTGAGGTACCCTCGAAGTTGTGCACCGGGGATTGAGAAGCCCCAACCCCAAGCACCATCTGCACCGAAGATCAGCCCCCCACACTCCACGAGTCCTGCGTGGGGCCCTTCTGCATTTTCCTGCTTGCCGCGTCTGTCCGGTTGCTTGCCCGCTGGCTAGTGGCCTTTGTGACGACGCACCCTGAAATCTTCTGCGCTGGTTTGGCTCCTCCAGACTGGCTCCCGCTTCTCTGCAAAGAAGAAGCACCCCAGACCTTCCTGGTCTGCACCAGAAGCAAGTCCTCCGTTCTTCGTGGGTTCCGCTTGCCAAGGCTTGGTGAGTCCTAGTCCAACTTCGACGCCGCCGACAGCAAGAGCCTTCGTGGGACAGCTCGCCTCCTGGTCCTGGTCGTCCTCGACGCTTCCTGGTCCTCCTGGCTGCAGCGACAAGCTTCACCTTCACCTGCAATCTTCACGACATCGCCTGGTTCCTTCCTGGTTCCACGTGGTCATTGGCTAGTGACCTTGACTCTGTCCCTTCTGCTTGCAGGTTTCTTCTCTTCTTGATCCCAGCCTTGGGATCCACCGGACACTCTTCACTGACTGCCTGTCAGCATCTTTCTTCAGGCATCCATAGGAGTCGACGACGAAAACGACGCATCTTCACCCCTATGCACCCGCAGCCTGTGGGCTAGGTAACTTGGGTACTCCGGTGCTCATCAGGATAGTGACTATCCTAGTGTCTAGTTTTCAAGTCTCAACTTCCTAGCTACTCCGGAAGTGTCCTAAATCTACCGTTTTCTAAACTGTACTATTGCTATTGACTTTTACGCATTACGCGTGAGTGTTTCCACTCTGCACACGAATCCCGTGGGCCTCCCACTTCCTAACTAACGCTAGTGTAGTGTAGCCCCAGCGATTCCCTAGGCCTAGGCCTATTCTATTTCCGTGACAGTGGTTCTTATACCACTTACTTAGTATATGGTTTGCGTGGCCCCTAGGGCCTAACTGTATTACTTACCTGTGTGACTTAATGTATACTTAAATAAGACTGTGTTGTACTTACCTCTAATCTCATAAAGAGTGCTGAGGGTTTGACTAGAATAAATACACTTTATTTTATATATATATCTGTTGTGGTGTCCTTTCATTTGGTATTCAAGGGATTATATATGGTATCACAGCTGGCTTCACATGCCATGAGTTTAGCCTAAGACTGCTCTTGTCCATGCTACCACTAGGATAGCTGGTCTATAAGGTTGACTTTACAACCAATCACCATAAGGGTATTTGGACTGATATAAGGTGTACACTAGAACTAGTGACATCATACATCAGGCCAACTTCTCACACCACCCCCACCCTCCCCTTGTTAATCAAGGTAAGCATCTCTACAACCCTCTCCTCAGTGTGTGAAAGACTCACCAAAATTGGGTCCAATTTGTTATTTAACATTGACTCCAAGTCTTTGAGCAATAGACTATTACAGGACAAGCCCCCCGCCCCCCCCCCCCCTTCCTCATCCGTTGAAATAGTAGTAGAATGACCACCTGGCTTGGGCTCCACAGGAGGCTGGGCAGTTGTCCTTTTCCTCTTGCGCGCTGGCTGGCCACCGGTGGGGTGAGAGTTATGGAGTTACCTTCACCATTCCTGTAGGTGTCTTCCTCTCCCCTGATCTTCCTTTTGCCTCCTAGATGGGTCAAATCAAAAGAAGGCCCCTCCAAGCCAGAACTTTCCGGTGACACAGTGGGGAGAACGAGGGGCCTGTCCCTGTCCAAAGAGTCTCATTGCATCCAGCTCTATTTCCTTGGCTACAGCCCCTACTGCCCGGTGGAGGAAGCCTTCTTTGGGATTGACACGAGGGGCTTACAGATGGGGGCAGAGTTTTGCTCGGTGGACCTTCCTTTCTCCCCATCTTCACTGCACCTTTTTGCACCATTAGCCCTTTGGTCAAGTTAACCTCACTCAAAAATAGCGAGGCACAGTCCCCAAGAAGATGGCCCAACGGCCCACTGTAACCAGCCTCACACAGAGTTAAGCAAAAGAAACAGTACCTAGTCCTCGGAGCAAATATATGGCTCTATATACATCCACTGATTCACGGCACTCAAAAATTGGACCAACGGGGGTGGCCCCACCTCTTCTTGCCGCTAACTGGTACAGGCTGGCCCGCTCTTCGCCCGCCTTCAAAGTGCATTGTGGCCCCCAGTCCGAACAAGGAATGCTGAGGGGTGTAATCTAGCTCTAAAAAGGTCTCAACTTTATTTTGATAATGAGTACCACAGGGATGCGGCTAAGGAACTTGCCCTTACCTGCAGCTGAAATATTTTCAGTTAAGGACCCTCTGTAAAGGGTACCAAATAAAACCTGGCTCACAGAAGTTGTTG
Organism: Triturus cristatus; assembly: GCF_964204655.1. Taxonomy (NCBI): domain Eukaryota; kingdom Metazoa; phylum Chordata; class Amphibia; order Caudata; family Salamandridae; genus Triturus; species Triturus cristatus. The sequence continues at coordinate 298,639,030 of NC_140591.1, forward strand.
GCAGACTATGAGCTGGCCCATCCTTTACATGAAAACGCCAACCCTGAGAACCAGGGTGAAACGAGTGAGAAGTAAGAACTCCCCGTATTCCCCCACTGTAGGGAGAGGATTCAGCACCTCCACCCCAAGACCAACCCAAAGTACCAAGTCTGACTCTAGTGGGGAGGGCTGAGGTCGCTCAAGATTAACTGTGGATTTTCCAGAGTAGGAGATCCTTCTGGAAAGATTGGCCAGCAGGATAGCCCTGCAGGACAAGATACTGGCTATAGAAAGGGCAAGGGCAGACATGGGATTAGCACCATTGAATGTTCGCAGCAAAATAATACCTAGGGACAGAGAGGAAACCTTTGACTCTAAAATCCCCAAAGGGATTGTCCCAAAATATACAGATGGTGATGACATCACAAAATGGTTCACAGCATTCGAAAGAGACTGTGGTATGAGGAATGTCAGCCAGAAACGTTGGGGCTCTCTCCTGTGGGAGCTGTTCTCTGGTAAGTGCAGGGACAGACTCCTGACAGGGGCAGATGTTGAGTCCTATGACCACATGAAGGATACCCTGATTGAGGGCTTTGGACTCACCTCTGAAGAATATAGGATTAAGTTCAGGGGGACTCAGAAAACATTGAGTCCATCCTAGGTTGATGATTGTGACTTTTCAAGACCCTAGGCGGTTGGTTAGAAGGATGCCAGGCACACAACTGATGGGCTGCATAGTTTGATAAAAGAACATCTGTTAAGTAACTGTGTTTCTGAAAAGTTGCACCAATACTTAGTAGACCTAGGTCCAACTTCTCCCCAAGAATTGGGAAGAAGGCGGACCCACTGGGTCAAGATTGGGTTGACCAAAACTACCACTGATGGGGGTGACCATAATAAAGGTGTTTCTAAGCCCCCCAGGGGAAAGAGGGTGAACTGCCCGAGGATAAAAGAAAATAATTTTCTAAAGGCCCCCAACAACCTGCTAAGGAGGGAGGGCCATAAAACTCTTCACAACCAAAAACTGGGTACCAAGGTAAGAAGTGGGATCCCAAAAAGGCATTTTGAAGGTTTTATATAGCGCTAACATGACCCTTGCGGGTATCAGAGCGCTTTACAGGGGGAGACATAGGGCCAAACTACAAGGTATGCCATTAATGTCTTCAGATATAGATAGTTACAGATGTGTATGCATAGAGACCTAAAATACGAAAATATCGAAATCAGTGGAGGCCAACATCCGTTATGCGTGCAGTTCGTTGTTCATGTAAGTTTCCTCATGAGTAGAATTTTTACTTCATTCATGAAAGATGCCGCAGAGGGATTCAGTCTGGTTTCTGGGGGCAATGCGTTCCAGATCCTTGAGGCAATTCCAGAGAAAGCTCGGTTGTATGTTTTCTTTTTGGCAAATCTTTGTGGTTTCAGAAGAAGAGTGCTGGAACTTCAAGACAATCTATCCCCACATGAGAGCAGCAATTTCTGGGCCAGATATCTCGGGGTCTTGTAGTGAAGGGCTTTGTGAGTCATGCAAGCGATTTTTAGATGAATTCTTGCTTCAAATGGGAGCCAATTGAGAGCTCTGAAGTCAGGGGAAATGAGGTAGTTTGTTTTAGAACCTATGATGAGTCTGACAGCCGAATTGAGGGAGGCTTAGAGGGGCCGTTGTAGACCTGAAAAGTCCACAAAGAGTTGCACTCCATAATATAGTCTGGGGATTACTAGAGCTTGTACTGCCAATTTGAAGTCATAAGAGAGAAGAAAGGGTTTTAATTTTCTCAGGATGCTCATCTGTATTTTTGTTTCTTTAGTTGCAGCACTTATGTTTATGCATGTTTAGATTTCTGTCAAGTGTTATTCCCAGCAATCTCGCTGAGTCGATAACTTGAGGCTGGCATTTGAGCGCTGTAAGTTGTTTAAGCCATTCCTCTGTAATGGATGTTTGATTGGGAGGAGCGATTAGGGGGAATTCAGTCTTGAGGGTGTTTAGTTTCAGGTGGCTTTAAGCAAGCCAAAGCTGTGTTTTTTGTAAAGTTGAATTAGGAGATCTGATATCTTCCGGGGAAGTGACCAATATGTACAGTTGTGTATCGTCCGCGTACAAGTGATAATGAATGTTCGAGGAGCTGAGAATTTCAGTGAGAGGTTCCATGCATAGGTTAAAAAGAGTGGGTGAAATTGGCATGGTGTCACAACTGTAAACAGACTGGACACAGAACTGGAGACTCTGCCTGTTCCTACAAAAAGAATCCCTCTACTGCTGCTCCAGTTAGCACTGGAAAAGCAAGTCTCCGGGTGGGATCCCTAGTGCGCCCTGAGCAAATCAGAATGCACACAGAAGCTACACTAGTCTCTGAGGGTGGGGTGGGCCCTGCATCCTTGGCTGTGTGGCCTACTACTATGGGAAAATACAAACAGCCCTTGATTAATGAGATTATGGTAGAAGCCCTGCGAAATATAGTGCCAGTGTCGCCGTGGTGACTGAAAAACTGTTTTTTCCAGGACACTACCTCATTGGACACACTTATCCACTCACCAAAGCTGATAATGTCACTAAGATCCATCCCTTGGCATTGGTGTCCTTAGAATGAGGAGGGGTTACTGGCCTGAAACAGGTAGTGGTCTCTTCTGCTATCCCAGTTGAATGTCTGTTGGGATTAATCTGGAGTCCTCAGGATGGGCGTAGGTCCCATGCCGCCATGCTGGGAATTCCTGAATGGGTGTGCGTAAAAACCCGAGCACAGAGCAAGGCAGAGGGTGAAAAAAAGGTGATGGAGCCTGAAATGATGGACCAACACTCGAAAAGTAAAGGTAAAAAGAGTGGGAAGCCAGCTTCTGAACAGCCACCAGCTTATGTCCCCTCTCCTCAGGGAGATGACATGTCTGCCCCAAATGGAACTGAGCCCCAGGAACTTGGGCCGTACATGGCAGAGCTCCTAGGCCCAGGCAGGCCCTCTAGGGAAGGGCTTTGCCAAGGGCAGAGGACCTGTCCTACTCTTCAAAGCCTGAGACAGCAAGCTGCTGCATATGAACATGGAGATGTCAGTTACTTCCACAGGACCTATTGAGAGGAAGGACTCTGGTTCACTGAGCCAGAGACCCCAATCCTGGTGCCTCCAGGAGAGTGGTAGTGCCTCAGCAGTTCAGGGAATTTATCCTCACATTGGCCCATGACATACCCCTAGCAGGGCATCTTGGCCAGAGCAAAACTTGGAGCAGGCTTGTCAGCCACTTCTGCTGGCCAAAGATGCCCTTGAAGGTGAAGGAGTTTTTCAACTCTTGTGCCACGTGCCAAGCCAGTGGCAAAGCAGGTGGCCACCCAAAGATCCCCTTAATTTCACTCCCAGTGGTTGGGGTACCCTTTGAAAGGGTAGGGATTGACATTGTCGGCCCCCTTGGCCCTCCAACTGCATCAGGAAATAGATTCATGCTGGTAGTAGTGGTTCTTGCTACCAGGCAATTCCCCTTAGGACTACCACTGCTTCTGCAGTGACTAGGGCCCTCATTGGTATCTTTACCCGTGTGGGTTTAGCTAAGGAAGTGGTGTCAGACAGAGGTACAAACTTCATGTCTGGCTATCTGAAGCACATGTGGACTGAAAGTGGAGTGACTTACACGTTCACTACCCCATATCACCCACAAACTAATGGTCTGGTTGAGAGATTCAACAAGACCATTAAAGGCATGACCATGGGACTCCCTGAAAAACACAAAGGAGATGGGATGTTCTTTTGCCATGCCTGCTTTTCGCTTACAGGTAAGTGCAACAGAAGAGTACGTTGTTCCCCCTTTGATCTTCTGTTTGGCCTTCCTTTGAAGGGACCGATTTGTTTGGTTAAGGATGGCTGGCAAAGACCTCTCAAAGAGCCTAAACGATAATGTGAACTATGCACTAGACCTACTTTTCCAGATGGCAGAGTACATGAACAAAGCAAACAAAAATCTCAAGGCCAGCCAAAAGCTTCAAAACTCTGGTATGACCAAAAGGCTGCCATGGTGGAGTTCCAACCAGGGCGGAATGTATGGGTTTTGGTGCCTGTGGCACCTAGGGCCCTCCAGGACAAAAGTAGTGGTCCTTACCCTTTACTTGAAAGGAAAGGTGAGGTCACCCCTAGGTTGCCTTGGCACTAGCAGGAACCCCTAAAGGGTCATCCATGTTAACATCCTTAAACCTTTCCACAACAAAGTTGAAGTGACTATGTTGATGGTCACTGATGAGGTTCAGGAACCAGAGAGTGAACCTCTCCCCTGACCCCCTCTCCAGCTGCCCCAAAGATGGGTCGTTAGATGGAGTGTCCCATTCGGACACGCTTTCTGCCCAACAGCAAGCTGACTGCAGGCAAGTCCTGGAGCAGTATGTTGGGCTCTTCTCCTTAACCCCTGGACAAGCACACTGGTGTACCCATGATTTGGACACTGGAAACAGCGTGCCTGTTGCAAACAAGATCTATCGGCAGTCTGACCATGTTAAGGAGAGCATCAAAGATGAAGTCAGCAAGATGTTGGAGTTAGGGGTTAATGAACCCTCTGACAGCCCTAGTCTAGCCCAGTGATCTTAGTCCACAAACCTCACTCCAAGGGTGGGAAACCACAAAACGGTTATGTGTGGACTAAACAGGTCTCATTGCTCTCTCAAGATAGATGCTCACCCCATGCCGCGGAGGTTCTTGCCTCTCTTGTCCGAGGAGCACAGGAGGCTGACGGTGCAGGCTCTGATAGGCTCCAGGTTGTATTATGCCAACATTCTTTACCTGGGCCTGCCAGAGTATCTGCTACAAAGGCTTCAAGCTGCACAGAACGCGGCGGCCAGGGCCATCTTTGGCGTAAGTAGACGGGCCAGCGCCTCTGGGTTGTTGGTGACGTTACACTGGCTACCCATCCGCAAACGGATTGCCTTTAAGGCTCTGACCTTGGCCTACAAAGCGCTCCATGCTGTGGGAGCTAAACATCTCCAAAAGAGACTGACCTTTTACCATCCGACTCGCTCGTTGAGGTCAGAATCTCTACTTTTGGCGGCTGTTCCGCGTGTGAAGAGGGCTCGCCTTGGGGGCCGCTCTTTCAGTCTGTTGGCCCCACAGATGTGGAATGCACTACCGCTCCCTTTGCGGGGGGCGTCTACTCTCCTTGATTTTAGAAGAGGTCTCAAAACCTGGCTGTTTTCCCAATAGGCCTGCCAGTAGTTTTGCTTTCTTTTTGTTTATCTTTTAACCTCTTTTAGCTGTGTTGTGTTATTCTGAAATCTGTTCCCCTTACCTAAAAGCGCCGGGACACTCTTTTTGAGTAACCGTTGCGCTATACAAAAGAATAAATAACATAACATAACATGCCCAAAACTGATTAGTTGATAGACAAATTGGGAGCAGCCAAATTTCTCAGCACCTTTGACTTGACATCAGGGTACTGGCAGATTGGCATGGCTCCATGGGCAAAAGAAAAGGCAGCATTCTCCAATCCAGATGGACATTATCAATTCACTGTTATGCCATTTGGCTTAAAGGATGCCCCTGCCACCTTCTAAAGGTTGGTGAACAAAGCCCTTGGGGGGCTGAAAACTTTTAGTGCAGCATATCTTGACAATATTGCTGTTTACAGATACACCTGGCAGGATCACCCGATCTTCTTTGGCAAGGTTTTGCAGGCCCTGCAGACTGCATGCCTCACTATCTAGGCATCCAAATTGCAGATAAGGCAGGGAACAGTTGTATGCTTGGGCCACCTTTTCGGTGAATGCCAAGTACAACCCTTACAACCCAAAATTCAGACCATTCTGGATTGGAAAGCTTCAACCACTCAGACTCGTGAGGGCATTCCTTGGTTTGACTGGGTATTGCAGGTGTTTTGTGAAGGGGTATGGTTCTATTGTGGCACCCCTCACTGAACTCACCTCCAAGAAAATGCCTAAAAAAGTAAACTAGACAGTTAGTTGTCAAAAGGCTTTTGCCACCCTGAAAGAGGCAGTGTGCTCTGCACCCATTCTCAAAGCTCCAAATTACTGTTGAAAGGCCATTATGCAGACTGATGCCTCTGAGCAGCCACCCATGATGGCCATGACCAGCCTGTTGCTTTTATAAGCGAGAGGTTACTCCCCAAGGAACAGCATTGGAGTGCCATTGAGACAGACGCCTTTGTTGTGGTTTGGTCCCTGAAGAAGCTGAGACCATGGCCTTTTTGGTACTCATTTCCTTGTCAAAACTTTTAGGTGGTCCATCTCCCTACAGGGGATGGACTTTACAGTTAAACACAGGCCTGGGACTCACCATGCCAATGCAGATGGCCTTTCCAGGTTATTCCTCTTAGACAATGAAGACTTTCTTGGGATAGGTTAGTCTTATCCTCATTCCTTCATTTGAGAGGAAGGGATGTAGGAAAGTGCCCCTTTTGACACCCCTGTGTGCCATGCCAGCAAAACACTGCATGTAGTATGGGTAAGTCACCCCTACAGCAGGGCCTCACAGCCCTAAGACAGGGTGCACTACACCCCATGTGTTGGCATATCTGCATGAGTAGATGTGTCCCCGTGGTAGCCAAGCCTTAGATATCACAAGTGCACAGGGCAGCCATAACGTTTACGTGGGATGGACACTAGTCATTATGAGTTCCCCAGCTACATTAAGGCTTCACTGTACCCCAAGGTGTTTGGTACCAAACATCTCGTCTTGATAAATTCTCACTAATACCAGTGATGGACTTATTAAACAGTGCACCCTGAGGGCACCTCAAAGGTGTCCCCTGAAAACCTGCTCACTACTAGTGGATTGGCTGACTGGTCTCAACCAGCCAACCACCCTTAACAGGTTTCTGACCTCCTGAGGTGAGAGCGTTCCCTCTAGTAGGCCAGGAACATAGCCTGCTGTGGGCGGAGGTGTTCACACTTCCTCCAGGCAGGATACGCATTCCAAGGCGTGAAGTTTCAAAGGCCCTGCCGCCTTTGTTATGAGACCCCAAGCCTCTCCAGATAGTGGAGATGCCCACCTCGCTGTTCTGCTCCCACTTTTGGCCCAAAACGTGGCATAATTAGTTAAATTAGAAGGTGTGCCCACATACAGCCAGCACCACTGCTAAAACACGCCAGCTGATGTGGTCCCCACTTTTAAGATTCCTCCATCTTGTTTTGGACGTAATTCGCATTCTAGGGTCAAGCTTATGCCCACTTACCACAGAAAGTGGTCATATAGAGGGTGTAGACATCCTAAAGGTATGTAGCCCTTTGGCTACTACCTGTCTCTCCCTGTAACGCTCCTAAATTGATTATTTAGGTGGCACCCCTGAACCCAAGAACTCAGATTCAACGGCTCAAGAGAAGGACGAAGAAGAGTCGCTGCCTGGCGAGAACTGTAGCAGACCTGTGGACTTTGTTGACAGAAGGCCGAGCACAGGCAGGGTTTTGCACCAATCACAATAGAGTGACTCGCCCTGCGAGCTGGAGAACTATCAAAGCCTTGAGTAGCCTCCCAGCACTTTCAAAATCGCCTACAGTCTACCTTGAAGTAGAGGAGCTACTCCCTTGCAGTCCGCAGGCACCGGCAAGCAGAGTCCAGTCCACTCCACCACCTTGCGGCACTCCGGCCTGCCTGACTGATGCCGTAGACGACCAGGAGAAGGTGCTCATGCTCTGGAAGGTCTGATCTGTCACCCTACCTAATGTGAAGACACCAGGACCAACCAGCGCGGGGCAGCACCAAGCCCCGGGGTACCGGACTCCCTCGCTCCACATCAACAGAGTCCAGTCCAAACCCTCACTGCACCAGGACCAAGCAGCAGTCGAGGAGCATCATTATCCTGAGACCCACTTCGTGAGTGGCCCAGCTGCATTGATTTCTCCTCTGCCAGTTGTTTGTCCCTAACTGCGAGGTGCATCTTTGCGCACCCTGCCCAGCTGACTTAATCACTCTGCACCCAAGCCGCCTGGCCTGGGTCCTGATGAACCAGCTGTGCACCCCTTACTCCAAGACCACTTGTGACCTAAGCACCCGTTTGGAAGCTCTCAGTCTTGCTTGCAAGTCCCCCTGTGCAGCCTATTTCCAGGGGGCCCCCCTTAATGTAGCGGGCCAGTTACCAGCCTCACCAGCACCCTGCTCCTGGTAAATTCCAGGCGGTTCCAGATGAACTGCTTGTAATAATTTGAACCTTGGCCCACTACAACTCAGAACCCCGCAGGTGAACCCCTGAAACTGACTGTACCTACTTTATTCATCTTTGACTTTTCCTCACATAGGATTGCATTGTGCGTAAAAGTGCACAAATTTTAACGTTTTACCTACCTGTGAATATTGCTATCAAAAACAGTACTTTCCTTTGAACAAAGTTCATGGTTTTAAAACCTATATAAAAAGAAATGTTATTTTTCTAATTTGGTCTCATATTTATTCTTTGGGGGGGGCGCTGGAGAGCCCGGAGCAAGATGGCCACACTTTAGTGAGGCTCTGCTGGTCGGGATTCCAATCCGTCTAATATCCGTTGCATTTGGCACCATCCACGCCAGAAATTGATCAGCCATCGCTCCTGACGCTCAGTGGAATGCTCTGTGGTCGTCGTACTGACAGTCGGATGCCCCTAAAGGCTCAACTCCGTTAGCCTTCGCTGGAGTCAAGATGGCGGCCCCGGAGGATGCTGGTTGCTGACCTTCTCTCTCCGGTACGGTGATCTACTTGCACGGAGCCCAGCCGGCGATATTGCCCCGCCTATTACCTGCTCGCCCTGCGGCGCATTACGGGAGGATTTTGTAATGCTGAACAGCGACACACTGGGTGGCTGCCATTTCGCGACTCTGACTGACAAGGTGAGATGCTCGCCGCGCGCCCCTATCTGCTGCCGGGGCTGTGGTCCGTGTTGGCGGCTCTGGAGCGGAGGCCCTGCGAGCACCGCACCTCGGTGCGAAGACTGATCTGCAGCTTCTCGGGGCTCTAAACTATCTCTTGACTTGCAGCTACTGGATAGCGGTGGCTAGCTGCCCCCGCATCGCGGCATTGGAGTGGCCGGCCATCGCGCCCTGTATCGGCGGCGCGGCCTCCCGGAGAGCTCCACGGGGATTTCTGTTTCCACGGTGGCCGGCGGCAGTTTTCACACTGGCTCGAGCGTGATACCATCGCTGTCCACGAGACTGGGGGATTACCATTAATGCTCTGGCCGGAATAATGGCACAACGTCTGCCGTCAGCTGCGTGCCTCACTGCACATTAGCACCGCGTGGTGTGTTTCCGAAGCTGGAGCGTATGATGCTGACCGTGCAACAGAGCCTGCAGTCTATCGACGCAAAAATCGATCACCTCAACTTACGTATGGACACCATGGTGATTAAGATCAACAAGCATGGGTCACAGATCGCGGAAGAACAGCGCATCTCTACCTCGGAGGATCGCATGGAGGTCGTCCGCACATCCTGTACCAACATGGAGAAACTACTAGAGGTAATCAGAGCAAAGAATGAGGACATTGAAGCCCGCTCTCGCAGAAATAACCTTCGCATCACTGGTATTTCGGAATCCACCAACACTGGACCCATGGAGTTGTATGTCGAGACACTGCATACCACCTTGCTGGGAGCTGAACATTTCTCAAAGGTGTTCATTGATGAAAGGGCTCATCGCTCATTAGCTGCTCAACCAGTCCCTGGTGCCTTGCCTCGTCCTATAATTGCCAGACTTCTGAACTACCAGGACCGGGACACAGCACTCCGTCTGGCCAGGGAAAAAGGCAAACTCGACTACCAAGGTATGAAGGTGGAACTCTTTCCCGACTTCACCGTCGCAGTGCAACAGGCTCGCCGTGAATTTCATGCAGTCAAGAAGAAACTGCAGGAGCTACACATTCAATATGCAATGCTTTACCCTGCCCGACTATGGATTCAGCACAACAGGAAGGTGCGTATCTTCCTGACCTCCAAAGAAGCGCTTCAATATGTACGTCGGATCGAGCGACAGGAGACGCTGCGAGAGAGGGTTGTGGACTCCGACTCTGAGGGATGAGCGCGTGAGACTTCTACTGTGTATTGTATTTTGTTGTTATGCTGTACTTGCTCTGTAGGGCCACTGTAAATATTATGCTGGGTTTATCTCTGAAAGTGGGGTGGTTCCTGATGGACATTGCAGGACTTCTCAGACTAATATGAACATTTTCCTGCATGGTAACGATATGTACCTTGTGTTTCTGGCTAGAGGAGAAACTTCATGATTGATATCTCAATGTGGGCTCTATGCTATGTATCCTTGCTAATTGATGTTAGGTCGTGGGCGGGTTAGCCTATATATTCTTATCCCGACCCACCCTGTTTCTACGGGGGGCGAGGGCTGCTAGCAACCCACAGTAAGGGAATTCCCCCAAAAGGTTTGGTTTTTTTGTAGGGCCCATTCTGGAGTCCCTGCAGGGTTGCTACTTTTTTCTTCCTTTTCATGAAATGCAATTCATGGATGTTCATGGTAGTTTATTGTTCTGTTTCAAGGGGGGTTTACTTGCGGCATGATTTTAATGCTGAAGTGGGTGGGGGGGTCTGTTGGGGAGCACTTTTTTCCTATGATAGCGTTGATCATGGTATGTTGGCAGGATCAGAATGGTATTGCATGTGCTCCCTAGACAATGATGCAGATTTTTCTTAACAGCATTTACAGACATGGCTGACTCCAAGCGTGCCATAATCTCTTGGATGAGTTGGAATGTGAGAGGGCTTAATATTGCTAGAAAAAAGTGCGGCAGGTGTTGTCTTATCGCGACCGGCACCATATCGACATTGCCTTGTTGCAGGAGACGCATCTTACCAAACGTGCAGTCTCACATGTGGCAACCAGTTGGGCCGGGGTACGGTTGGCTGCCTCTTATTCCTCATATGCGCGAGGAGTAATGATTCTGGTAAAGGCAGGTATTCCCTTTATTCCGGCGCAGATGGGGATGGGCGATATATTATGGTGCAGGGTAAGCTTTATAACACGCGGCTGACTATAGTGAACCTGTATGGACCTAATGTTGACGACCCTGCTTTATTTGATACACTATGGAGCAAGCTCTGTAAGTTGTCTTCCTCAGCTATTATATGTGAAGGCGATTTTAATGTGGTTTTAGATCCCGCAATAGATCGGGTGACTGGGGCAGATCCCCACCCCGGAAAGCTGCTGTATCAGTGCGCAATGGCATGTGGTCTTTGGGCCTCACAGATATCTGGAGATTGAGACACCCACACACTAGGGAGGGTACCTGTCATTCATACGCACGGCAGTCCTGGTCGCGCATTTACTACTGGCTGGGCACACAGGAAGTTTGCACATGGACTACACAGATTAAACACTTGCCCAGAAAATTGTCGGATCATTCCCCAGTGGTTCTTAACATGCTCCTGCCATCTCGCACCCCCCTCCCTTTCAATGGCGACTGCAGTCGTCCTCGTTATTAGATCAGGTCTTTCGGGAGGGAATTCGTGAGGCTATATCAGACTACTTTTCACTTAACACTGGGTCTGTCCACACAATGGAAACGCTATGGGAGGCCTTCAAAGTTACGATTAGAGGGGCATGTATTGGTCTTCAAGCCGGGGTGCTAAAATCTCTGCGGGGGACTATGGTGGCCCTTGAGCGCGAACTGCAGGACTTAGAACGCAAATATGACGATCAGGCAGATCCTGCTATGCTGGCGCTTATCAAAGGGAAAATCACAGAATATAACGAAACAGCTGATCAAGAGATCAACCATCTTTCACGCCGGTGCAGAGCGCACTATTATGGGGAAGGTGGCTGACCGGGGAGAACGTTAGCTAGCTGCATACTAGAACCTCATTCTAAAGCGTATATGGTTCAGGCGATCATCGCAGATGATTGCACACATTATGACACGCCCACTATCCTGCAAACATTTGCGGATTATTACACTGGGATGTATGCTCGATGACCGACTGCAGATGTGGCGGAGCTCGAACAATATCTGGACGATATTGCCTTGGTATGGCTATCGAGAGGGCAAAAGAGTTTTTGATGAATCCGCGCACATTGGGCGAAGTGCGGGATGCCATTACGGCTTTGCCTAGTGGGAAGGCTGCGGGCACTGATGGGCTGCCGGCTGAGTTTTACAGAGAATATATCGACCAGCTGGCAACCGCCGGATAGCTGCGAGTCTTATAGACCCCTATCCCTAATAAACACAGACGTAAAAATATTAGCGAAGGTCTTGCCAACCAGTCTGCAATTACTTCTTCCCGTTATGGTGCTTCCGGACCAATCTGGGTTCGTCCCAGCCTGATCTACATCGCACAACTTGCATACGCTGTTTGCTGTGATGCATGTGTTGGAGCCCACTCTGCCGGCGGTGGCAGTGTGCCTCGACGCCGCCAAAGCTTTCGACTCAGTCTCCTGGTCATCTATGTTTAACATTTTGCATCGCATGGGTGTCCCCTTTATCTTTACTAATTGGATAAAATTGCTACATACCAATCCTGTAGCACGGGTCAGAATCAATGGACACTTATCGGAGGAAATTCATATACAGCGTGGCACACGACGGGGGTGCCCGCTGTCACCTTTATTTGCTCTCGTCCTTGAACCGTTAGCTTGTCTCCTCAGGCAACGTCATGCTCCCACCGCGCTACGATTCTTACAGTGTCCTCTTGCAGTCTCCATGTACGCGGATGACATGGTGCTGTATGTTCGCGAACCTGCACGATACCTTGCACAGCTTTTACGGGAGTATATCCGGTTTGAACGATTCTCAGGACTGGGCATCAACTGGTCTAAGTCGATTGTGTTGCCCCTCACGGACTGTACACATCAATTCGACATAGACTACCCCTTATCCTGGTGTACAGACACTGTAAAGTACTTGGGAGTATGGCTTCACAGGGATCCGCAGGTTGTCATACAATCCAACTTTGGCACTGGCATCACGTGACTTGAGGGGCAAGTAAGTCGTTGGATCAAGCTACCACTGTCATTCGCAGACCAAATAGCGCTGATTAAGATGGTGGTTCTTCCGCGCTTTGTGTATCTTTTTCTAAACGTTCCTGTATATTACACATCACTTTTTTGACCGGCTGCGTTCCCTTTTGATGCACTAGCCTGGAGAGGCAAAAAATCTCGGCTTCAGTGGGAGCTCCTAACCCTTCCTTATGAACGGGGGGGGGGGGGGGGGGTTCGCTGCGCCTGACTTTCATCTCTACTGTCTTAGCGCACAGGCGCATTACGCTTACTATTGGCAGCACGACCCAGCATACATCCCACATGTGGCGGTGGAGACGGGTGCTGTGCACCCCATACTGCTTAAAGCCATGTTTATCGACAAGCACACGATATTTGAAAAAGGGGAGTTTGACACTGTACAAACCACATCTAGGGCTTGGCATGCACTGGGCAAGCGAGCGCAGAAGTTACCATTGTACGCACACAACATGCTTCTGCTGCATCACTCAGAACTCTGTCACTAGGGAAACTGGCACGTTAAGGACCCTCCAAGACATGGAGATGTCCACAATGGAGAATGTATTCCCAGGGGGCCAATTTATAACTTCAGATAATATAAATGCCCGGGGTACTGTTACCGCCATGCACCTCAGTGTCTTCACAAGGCTGCGTTCTGCTATGCGTGCACACTATCCACAATTTCCTACAGAGCCTCCGGCACTAGAAGCGCTACAACTTATATATACCACCACTTCCAGAGCCAAGCTGGTCACCAGACTCTACCAGGCATCACAGAGGGAGGTAACTGCTGGGAGTGCATCTGCGTTAGCTAAATGGAATGCCATGCTACCCACACCGCTTTCTGAAGCTGATTGGTTCGCTTGTTGCCGCTTAACGGGTCAGCTGATGGCGAATGGTAATTTACTGTTGGTGCACTTTAAATATTTGCATCAGCTGTACTACACTCCCACTCAACTTTATAAATATGGGTTGCGGGACGCTGACAATTGTAAACGCTGTGGTGCACCTGGTGCTAATTTCTGTCATTTAGTTTGGGATTGCCACAAAGTGCATGAGTATTGGAGGTCAGTCACACAACTTTTATGCCTGATGGTAGAGGAACCCGTTGAGTGCAGCCCACAAGTATGCCTGTTGGGTATTGTCTCTAAGATTAAGGCATCCAATAGGAAATTTGTCTCTATAGCACTGTTACTGGCGAAGCGCAGGGTCTCCATATGCTGGGGGGGGGGGGGGGGGCAGACCGGTCCCCACCACTAAACTATGGTTACAGGATCTGGCTTACTGTCGCGATCAGCTCACTTGTTATGCGGAGGAGTTGCCTACAAAGTCCAAGCTCCGAAATATCTGGGGGCCACTCACGTCTTATCTACTATCGACAACTGTCATTTGATGCCTGGTATGAATTGTACGATTGCTTTGACTGCTGCGGTTATACCATGCAATTTTAATAACTGTCATGTCCGTGTATACCTGCAATACTGTAATTTGTAACACTGAGATCTGTAAGAGGGATTTTTCTATTCTGTCCATGCTGTATCAATGCTCTAATTTGGATAACTGTATGTTGTTCTTTACTTTTGAAAATGCATAAATAAAATTAAAAAAAATATATATATTTATTCTTTGAGTGTGTGTGTTGTTTATTGTCTCTGTGAGTACAACAAATGCTTAGCACTACCTGTAGGAAAGTGGGTTTCTGTTGCAACAAAGACCAGATCTCCCGTGGACAACGGCCATGTGCAGAAAACTCCAAGGACTCCTACCCACTCTGCACTCGACGCCTACGGCCCGAGTCAGAGTGGCTTACCTCTCCATTGACATCTCCCCAGCGATCTACACCTCAACTCCATCGGCTGCTGACCTCTCCTGGACCCCACGAATTCAACTGCAGCCTCAACACGAAGGGTCCCCCTGACCGGGACCAGCCCCGGTAATGAAAATCCAGCACCAAAAGGCACCCCTGCTTCCACAGCCCTGACCTTGGGGAGCCCAGATAACAGTGGGCAGGCCTGGCCCTGCATCCCAACTTACCTGTCCGGCAGAGGTCACCTTCATCCTGGCTCGAGCC